>NW_026596073.1:12949180-13123182 GCF_907164565.1 Psammomys obesus | reverse complement strand
CACACACACACACACACACACACACACACACACACACACACACACACCATAAACACAACATAGTATTCTACAATTACAGTCTTCTATAATTGTTATTGCTTCACTCTAGGTCATTCTGTTGCTACTTGCCCTCTCTGTCATGAAGCTTTCAAGCTGAGGGATAGAGAGATGGCTCCCCAGTTACCAGCCCTTCTTGTTCCTGCAGAAGGACAATGGAATCTGTGTTCCATTCCAAGTACCTACATGGTAATTCGCAATTGTCCATGACTCCAGTTCTGGGGGATCTGACATCATCTTCCGAGCTCCTCGGGTACCAAGAAACATGGATATACATACAGATGACCAATAAGTATATATTTAATTCACTCTTAATATAAATATTATTAAGCATCTGCTTTCTGCCAGGTCCTGTATTAAGTACTAGGAATGGTAGACCTACTGAGTTTAGGTGTGCTAATATAGGTGGGCAGGGCTGCCATCTCAGGGAGCCTGTGCCTAGTGTGTGCATACAGATGAGTCAACAATCAGTGCGTATGTGTGTGTATGTATACACGTGGGGGGGGGGGTCAGAGGATGTTAATCCCACTGGATGAGCATATGATCACTACCACAATTTTTAAGCAAATTTGCTACAAATTTGAAACAAGCTTTATTAAATACTAGTCAGGAAGATGGACACTGGCCGGGTCCATACCCAGGATTCCTAGAGAATGACTATGAATTAAGTTAGTCCAGCATTTATAATGGCAAAATTCACAAGACTATGTACTTCTGGCCTTTGTCCAATTGGGGGCAAGCATACATCCTAACCTACTTCTTCCTGTGCAGTTGGGGCAACCAACCTTGTTTCCAGAAGTAAAAATACATTACCTATTATTTTACATGAACAACAACCCCCAGCATTCCAGGAAGTTGTCTGTCCTTGGGCAAGTGGGCCATGGAGGTTAGAGGTATTTTTGTTTTATACATATCTCTCTCTTTTTATTTATTTAATATGCATTGGTGTCATATTTGCTGAACTAAAGTTACAGACAATTGTGGGCTGCCACATGGTTGCTGGGAGTTGAACCCAGTTCTCTGGAAGAGCAGCCAGTGCTCTTAATCAATAAGCCATCTCTCTAGCCCTGTTTTATAGATCTCTTGAGACAGTAATTAATCTTTTTTGTTTGTTTGCTACTTTTTGGGTTTTGTTTTGTTTGAGACCGGGTTTTCTTGTGTAGCCTTTGGCTGTCCTGGACTTGCTTTGTAGACCACGCTGTTCTGGAACTCACAGAGAGCCACCTGACTCTGCCTCCCCAAATGCTGGGATTAAAGGCATGTGTCACCATGCCCAGCTCGGTAATTAAATCTTAAAACATAACTTTAGTCCTCACAAGAACAATTTGCAAGAGTTAATTCTCTCCTTTCATTATGTTGGGATTCAGACCTGGGACAAGTGGCTGATGTGCCTATTTAATATACCAAAGTGAACATGGCCTCCAGGTTCTCCCAGTATCCTTCAGTCTCTACCTGTTACAGGGCATGGCTGGCATACCTTGCCTTCTATACTGAACTTTCCAGCTGTGCTTCCTCTCACCCAGAGGCTCTTCACTACATAATCCAGACATTTTGGTTTTCTCTCTCTGTGAGTGTGCTTTCTCTCTCTCTCTCTCTCTCTCTCTCTCTCTGCCCCACTGCTTTTCTGTCTCCCTTAGCATGGCAAAGTCCCTGGCCTGGGACTGGTGAACTTACTGGAGAGCTGCTCTCAATATACAAGCCTTTATATACTTTAATTTGGCTTGAAGTGGCTCATTTCATTATCAGAGAGTACCTATCACATTATACAGTTCCTAGTATTGAATTTAGGCTCTCAGACTTTGTGGGAAGCTCCCTGCTTTTAAATTCTGGAGTCACTGTGTCACTTTGGGTAACATATTTAAGCTCCCAAAAGCTTAGTTTCCTCTTGAGAAGTCCTGTTGGCTGGTGAGTCTGTTATGGAGATTCCTTAAAGGTAATTCAGTAAAGGTAATGCATTCAGCACAACCCTTAGCCTAGACCCTCTAAGTTGGAGCTGTTGTGACCATCTCTGCTTATTTTCCTTTAGCTGTATGCCCTCTATTTCTAAGTACTAGGCAACTTTTGTGTGTTTGCTTTGCTTCTTTGTCTGTGGTTCTGGAGATGAATCCTGTACCTTCTATTTCCTTGACACATTATTCCCAGGAAACACCTTTTTTTTCCCCCCCAGACACTGTGTGTGAGGGCTAAAGTTATGTTTTAAGTTATAATTGCTGTGCTTAAGAGACCTACAGAACAAAGATGCCTCTAACCTGTAAGCTCTACTTGCCCAAGGAGAGAGAACTTCATGGAATGTTGAGGGTTGTTGTTCAGGCAAGATAGGAAGCCATGTGTTTTCACTTCTGTAAACAAGGTTGGTTGCCCCAACTGCACGGCATGTGCTTGGTCACATGTAGGTAGGAGGTACGTAGGCAAGGGATATGTCAGGATGTATGCTTGCTCCAAATGGATGACACTGGGAAATATTTAGCCCTGTAGGTTTTGCCTTTATAAGTGTTTGACTAATGTAATTTGTGTTCATTCTTGGGCAAGCTCAGGCATAGATATGGCCACTGTCCATTGTCCTGGCCAGTATTTAATAAAGTTGCTTTAAATTTGGCTAAAAAAATTGTGGTAGTGATCTTATTCTCACCTGGTAGAATTAAAAAGTGCTATTTTTCTGGTACTTACCTCATGGTTTCAGATCTCTACTGAAGCATAGCTGATTGACTCACCAGATGGCAAAGGGGCTTGGGCAGTTGTCACTTTCTGCCTTGCTGAAGGAGGGCACTAAGATCGTCCATGGCTGCGCCATTGGGCACTCCGACTTTTCTTCTCTTAGAAAGGCCTGTGGCTCCTTTTCATCTTTGTCATTGTTCCTGTGGCAGACCATGCTTTGATTACAGAGCTTCTGTCAGGTCCCAAAGAAACCCAGGACAAATGTGTGTGGTGCCTATTAGGATGTCAAAGTGTCAGCTTGGGCTCTACGCTCACTCAGTACCTCTGGCTCCTCTCAGCACTTCTCACCCCTGCCAGGCCCCTATCTTAAACCTCTCCAATCCGGGAGCTCCCCTTCCCATCCCCAGCTTCTCATTTTTAATTAAACCAGCCATTTCAGCCACTCTTGGTCCTTGTTCTCTTTCACCTTGGCTCTCTTTTGTCCCCTTCTCTTTGCTTCATCTCCTCTTCTCTTGCTCACTCTCTCCTCCTCTCTCTCCTCCCATGGGCTGGTTCAGCCTGTCTACTGGTCATCTTTAGTGAACTTCTTTCTCTCCCTGTTCTGGACTCTTCCAGATGCTTCTGGCTGTACTTTCCTTCACATTTATAACAAAACAAAACAAAACAAAAACCTTCTCCTCAAACATACCTAGATCTAGTCATGTCCTCATTTTCACTGTTTCCAAAACCCTTCACTTCTAGATGCTGGGTAAACAGTGGACACAGATAGTCACTGGTGTTTCATTGAGCTTGTTCAAAAGTGGAAATTTGTACATCACAAACCTATATACAAAATGAGTATATACAAAATGAGCAAGTACCATAAGAGAAGTGCCATGGCCAGTGCAACAAAAGCTAAAACTTGGAGTTTCTGGAAGAGAAAAGCGGTGACATGAATGTGCAGAGGGACACAGAGACACTCTGTGTTTCTGTTATGGTGAAAAGAGAAAAACTTTATTTCACAGTTTGGTATATTTCAAGGGCAGAGTGGGTTATTAGGAATGTCCGGCCTTATCTAGAGTTTTTAGAGGTCACAAAGCCTCAAAGCTATCTTGTGAATGTACTCCCCCCGAAAAGCCACCAAAAGGCATTTTCCTGTGGCTTTAAGCTGGTCCAACAGTACTCTGCAGAGACAGGTAAATGCCAAAGGGAAGGTTTGCCCTTGATGGAAGCTTACTGACCCTCCAAATAGCAACTGGAAGCATTATAAGGAAGAAAAACTGGTAACTTAATTTAGATAGAGGACCCGCTGCAAATGTACATTCCCACAGTTTTGGAGGTGACCATTTCTTCCTTCCTTCCTTCCTTCCTTCCTTCCTTCCTTCCTTCCTTCCTTCCTTCCTTATTCTTTTTTTTTAATTTTTATTATTAGTTACATTTTATTAACTCTGTATCCCACCCTCCCTCCCTCATCTCCTCCCTCCCTCATCTCCTCCCTGACCCTTTCTAAGTCCACTGATTGGGGAGGACCTCCTTCCCTTTCATCTGACCCTGTTTTATCAGGTATCTTCAGGACTGGCTGCAAAGTCCTCCTCTGTGGCCTAGCAGGACTGCTCCTCCCTTGGGGGGTGGGGAAGTCAAAGAGCCAGCCATTGAGTGACCATTTCTTAGATGGAGGTGTGTCCAGGTTGGCTCCTTGTGAAGGCTGTGAGGGTAAATCTGTTGCCCTTCATCCTGCCTCATGGGGTCTGTGACAGTCTTCATATTCCTTGGTTTCTGTTGTATCAGTCCACTGAAAACTTGCATCTTTTCATAATGGCCTCTCCCTGAGTCTCTCTCTCACCATTTCCCCCTTTTAGAAAGGTACCAATCTTACTGGAGTAGGGCCCCACCTACCTTACTCCTTTCTGACCTCATCTTCACCTACGAGATATGCACAGGCTCCTTTTCAAATTCGGTCACATTAAGGGACAAGGGCTTCAACATACAGATTTTGAGAGGATGCACTTTAGCCTATAACTGGGAGGAAAAAAGAATCTCTCCAAAGGAAGAAAGGAGGGAGACAGTTCAGGTCAAAACTCTTAGTGCTTTCGCATTTAACATATGTTCAGGAATGTGACCCTGTTTTGTTGTCTGTTCTGTAGCTTGTTAATTACTTTTCTTTCCTCACCTCTCCTTCTCTCTATCCTCTGTCCCTTGAAATTCAGTTGATTACATCTCAACTGCTTTCTTGTACCAAGACCTACAGGTTAGTGAACACACTGAGGTGTGTCAAGGGTGGTGCTCAGTTGCCATTCACCTGCCCAAAACATCTTTTTCATGGTTCTGGGTTATAGCTGTATCCTTTAAAATAGACTTCAAATAGTGTAAGCAAAACATTCCCCAAGTTCCACGAGCTGTTACCAGCAAATGATTGAACCCAAGGAGGGAGCTGGAACCCGTCCAGCTGGGTGGAAGTACAGGAGCCCTGAAATTGTGATTGGCCTCCAAAATGAGGACAACCTTGTGGGACATGATGCTAACCTGGATAGATAGCATCAGGAACGAGTTGATGTGGGTGTCCTGTCATCAGGAGTGAGCCCTCAGATGGAGATATGCTGCTGGGAAAATTAGATGGGGTGGGGGAAGGGGAGGATAGATATGATCACATTTCTACCCCGTATGAAATTCTCAAGAATAATAATAAAAAACAAAGACAGAAATGAAAGATAAGGGAATTGAATTGAATTGCAGAATAATTCAAAAGCCCGGAGGACAACCTTCTGCCTAATCTGAGCAGAGCAGCTACAGGAGATTCATGGGCCTTGAGTACACTGCTAAGATCCAAACAAGACCATGCAGAGGGGAGAAGGGTCCTTCTTTGTATTCTTCAATGCTCTTTGGTTTATGAATTAAATTTCGTAGGAATAACAAGAGAGGGCCAGCAAGATGGCTCAGATCGTTTGTTGAGGAAGCTTAATGAACTGAGCTGGGTTACAGGAACTCAGAGTGGAGGGAGAACAGGGTCCTCAAAGTTGTCCTCAGACCTCTGTACATGGAGTGGCAGGCATATGACTTCATGTGCACAAATCTTGGATGGAGTGTTTCTTGGCTGCCACAGAAGGAGGTTCATCACTTTGGTGACGAAGTCCATACCATAAGCCTAGGCAAAGCTTACATGTTGGCATGTCTGGTGGAGAGTTTGACGTAATGAACTCAGAGCCGGACTGTGGATGGTTTGGAAGCCACGTTAACATTGCAGTTATCCAGTATAAAGTGGGGCCCTGGGAATATACGCAGAGCTTAAACCTGTATGACCAGGGCTGTGCGCTGACTGTTACTCTGCTGCTAACTTCAGGGATGGTATCTGTGGTGAGGACCTTTTAGGAAGCACATGCGCATGAATTTTCAAAAGATTGGTAGGAGCAGACAATTGAAGAGCAGGAGGTGGAGCTTAGTGGTGGAGCACTTGCCTAGCATGGATGAGGCTTTGGCTTCTAGCCCTTACTTTGAAATACGTAAAATAATCGGGGATGATGGCACACACCTTTAGTCCCAGCTCTTGGGAGGCAGAGGCAGAAGGACCTCTTAGTTTGAGGCCAACTTGGTTTCCTGTCTACAGAGCAAGGATAGCCAGGGCTACACAAAGAAACGCTTATCTTTCGGGTACCTCCTCCCCACCCCCACCCCTGCCACCCAACACACACCAAAAAGAAAAAAAAGAAAGAAGCAGATGTGGTAACATCTGCCTGTAGCCCAGCTTTTTAGGAAGCTGAGGCTGGAAGATTATTTGACACCGGACTGGGCAACATACCAAGAAACATGTCATTTGATAAAATTGAGTAGGTGTGGAGCCTTCCGTTGGCTATTAAGTTAGGAGACTGAGGCCTTTGTTACGAGCCCGAATGCTCTTACAGTAGAGAGGGAGAGAGCTGTTTGCCCTTTTCACCGTGTAAAGACAGCAGGGGCTGTCTCTGAGGGTACCTCCGTAGCAGCCTGTGCACGCACACAAGCGCACGTGCGCGCGCACGGACAAATACAAAAGCAGTGAGAGTAAAGGCAGTTTCACCTAATTGTTAAGTTGCATAACAGCAGCAACAGAGGAAGCCAGAACAGCAGCCAAGTGGGTGTGTGGCCTGGCAGAGGCTCTGAGTTAGACACTTGGTTTCGTACACCTGGGAAGGTCTCTATCCTCACGGGCATGAGAAATCATTGTCTCAAAGCCACACGAGTGTATGGTTCTTGGAGCCCAAGGTCTCTGGAAGTCTGTTTCTGCCATCCAAACACCAAGCAGTCTGGCGCCGACACCTCTGATGGCGCCGGAGGCGACGGCAATTGTCGCCCCTCCAAAACACTTGTGCGCATAGGGCAGGGGTTCCGGGGCTTCCTGGCGCTGCAACCCTTTAACAGTTACTCCTGTGTATGACCTCCCCCCAACCATAAAATTACTTTTGTCACTACCTCATGACCATAACTTTGCTACTTTTATGAATCACAGTGTAAATATGTGTTTTCTGATGGTCTTAGGCAACCCCTGTGAGAGTCTTTTGCCTCCAGAGGGCTGCGACCCCTAGGTTGAGAACCATTGCCATAGGGCATTAGTCCCAGGAAAGCTGTGAAGAAGCCTTAAAGAAAAAAGTGCTTCAGAAGTATCAATGCTTCTTCACTGGGAGTGGCACGCTAGGAAGACGGGCTGGGTAGTCGGCTGTCTTTAAAGTGCTTCTGACTCAAGCCTAAGCAGCAGTCACGTTCAGATCCCCAGCGCCATATGAAAGGCTGGGCGTGGGACACACACAGGAGGATCCCTGGGGGGTCCTGGCCAGCTGCCCTGAACACATTAGTGAAGTTCAGGATCAGTGAGCAACCCAGTCTCAAAAACTTCAATAACATGGAAGGTGATTTAGAAAGATCCCTGGTGTTGACTCTGGCCTGCATACACAGGTAAGCACATATGAACACACACATACATATACACATGAACACATGGAAGCACACGCACGAGAACATACATGCACACATAAGCACACACATGAGCGCACAATGTACATGTGAACACACATGTGAGTGTACATAACCAAATGAGTGCACAGCACACGAGTGCATACATAGAATATACACATATGAACACACGTGAACACACACATGTGAGTGTTCATATACACACATGAACACACATGTGAGCACACATACATGCACACATAAGCACACACACAAGTACACACATGACCATACACACAAGCATACATGGCACACACGTGAGCGCACACATACACACATGAACATGGATGCTCAAGTGTGAGGTAATAAATCTAGTAAGCCTGAGTAAATTTATCTGAACTGTTAAGAGTCCGAGCAAATGTCTTCTGAAACTTTTGTGGGTAATTTTAAAAATCACGTTATTTTCAGTTCTGAGTTAGAAGGAATAACAGGAGAAATCCTCGGAGCCAAGCAGGACAACGGGAGATTCCATAACTGATTATGGAGACTCTTGGCACTGCTGTGAAAATGCTCTCTCCTGTACTATGAAAGCCCAGGTCAAAGATTTCATGTGAATTCCGAGTGATTAATTATGCAGAAACCATCATTCAATCAGTAGATGATCTAAGCTATTTGCTGTCTTTTTTCCTTTCCTTCTTCATCTTTCTGTCTGAATTGGTGCTCTGCACTGGGGAATGGTGTCCCCTGCTAGGGTCTGTAAGGAAGACTGGCTTGCATCCTTATTAAAATCTTGATAAAACTCAAGTAAGACAGATGAAAATTTGACAAAAAGCAAAGTCCGGGCACTGTGTGTGTCACATGGAGTCTGTCCTGTCCTCTAATGTCTATAAGTATCCATAATCACTATGCAAATTCTTTATTCTTAGGTATTAAAATATTTCTTTGATGCAATTACATCTCACCTGAAAAAAAATTTTATCATAGATTTCCACATTTAGAAAAACTCAACGGTTGGGATTATTTGTGTATTTCTGAGACACACCATTTTGATTTTGGTCCTTCTGAGTGGCATTTCTTATATTCTTTCACTGGGTGCTAGAGTATACTCATACATTGTCTGATGGTGGGAGTCACTCTGAGAAACTCAGCACTAGGCAGTTTGTCTTTGTGTGGACATTAGATGTTCTTATACACGTTTGCTGGGTCAAGGTCATATATCCCATGAAGATGTTTGACACAATCAAGACCTCACAGGGTCTTTTGAAGTTAAGATACTAAAAAAAAAAAAAAAATCTTTTAGAGAAACAAGACCTTATTATGTAGGCCAAGCTAGCCTCAAACTGGTGACCCTCCTACCTGAGCCTCCCAGGTACTAGGATTATAAGCAGCCCACCATGCCATGTTGCTTCATGCCAGCTTCATCCTTTTTTCCTTCCTTCCTTCCTTCCTTCCTTCCTTCCTTCCTTCCTTCCTTCCTTCCTCCCTCCCTCCCTCCCTCCCTCCCTCCCTCCCTCCTTCCTTCCTTCCTTTTTTATTTTTTTGACATGGGTACTAGAGAACAAATTCAGGGTTTTGCTTGGAAGACAATCACTTTACTGCCTAAGCTATGCCCCCGGCACATTTCACACTCATTTCATAAGTTGTCCTTTTCAGTTCCAGCCTGTGGTGGTTTGAAAGAATATGGCTCTCATAGGCTTATAGGCAATGGCATTATTAGGAGGTGTGGACTTGTTGGAGGAAGTACGTCACTCAGGGGTGGGCGTTGAGGTTTCAGAAGTTCAAACCAGATTCAGTGGCTCATGTATCTTCCTGCTGCCTATCCATCCAAATGTACAACTCTCAGCTCCTTCTCCAGCACCATGTCTGCCTGTGTGTTACCATATTTCCTTCCATGGTAGCAATGGACTAAACCTCTGAACCTGGAAGGCTTCCTCAATTAAATGTTTTTCTTTTAAGTGTTGCTTTGGTCATGGTATTTCTTCATAGCAACAGATATTCTAAGACAAAGACAGCACATATCATACTGGGAACAAAAACTGCCCCTTCCAAAGCTCTAGCTTCTGACGGGATTTCAACAGACATTGCAAAACCAGAGTTTCAACATAGCTCCTCCCTGGGCTTGGGCCTTGAGCCTGGGTGAGTCTATGCACATTAATTTCTTGGCGTTTGAAGCTGTAGCACTTCTGTGAGGGTAGGGAGTACTGGTTACTGTCTTCACACTTCAATCATGTAGCATATAAATTCAATTTGCCTTTCATTTCACTCATGATGGTATGAGTGATTCCATCTAACTGGGATTCCAGCTCTAGGCTCCCATATCAAAGAGACACACAGAACATGATGTGTGTGGCCTTGCACAACATCTGTTACATGGTGAACTTTTAAAAAAGTATAAGGAAAAGTATAAGGAGCACACTCAAATAGTAAACCGCGTAGTGTAGTCACATTAGAACCCAGCAATGTGCTGGGTGGTGGTGCTGCACACCTTTAATCCCAGCATTCAGGAGGTAGAGGCAGATGGATCTCTGTGGATCTCTAGGCCAGCCTGGTCTACAGAGCAAGTTCTAGGACAGCCAGGGCTACACACAGAGAAACCTAACAACAACAACAACTCACCAAAAAAACCAACCAGAAATATACTTGCTGATTGCCATTATCAAGTGTTATGTACATGTAACTGTATTGCTTTACTTTTATGTGACTGGCAATACAATGGTTTTGGTTTCAGAAGCATCACCACACACATGTGAGTTCCATGTTACATGCTAGAATGTTCAATGGCCATGACCTCACTAGGCAGTCATAATCTTTAGCTCCATTATGCCCTTATGGGACTACCATTACATATTGGATCAACCACTGACCAAAATGTTATAGGATTTAAAGCTGTAGAGCCAAAGGGGCTTCAGAAGAAAGGGCTCCTAGAGAGAAAAGCCTTCCTTCCTTCCCTCCTTCCTTCCTTCCTTCCTTCCTTCCTTCCTTCCTTCCTTCCTTCCTTCCTTCCTTCCTTCCTGTGGAGAGAGTCACAGAAAGGAGCAAACACTGCCCATTGGACCAAGCAAGGCTCCACGACCAGGTTTTCCATTGCTCTTCCATTTAACTTAGACTCCACGGCCTTCCTCTTAAAATAGAAGTAGTTCTGGGAAAGTTAGACAAGCAGAGTCACATGAGAATTAGTGTAACTGTTTCCTGGAATGTGTGAGGCTTCTTGGAGATTACAAGGCCTAATGACAGAGCCACCTCTGCAGCCTCTGTGGAGGGATAAGAAGACACCAAGAAGCATCTGAGCAACAAGGCAGCAACCAGGGCCACCTTCGCCCTGGGGATATTGTTCGGAAAGTGTCCATTGCTGATTGCACTTAAATTCATTCTGTAGCACTAGTATGAATATCCTCCATTTCTAATCACCAACTCTTTGTAAGCCACTGATACATGCTGACTATTCAGTAAAGGATATTGGGCACAGAAGCATCTTTTCTATGACTTAAGTTTGCATCTCTTATTTTACCTCATCTCCTCATCAACTAGCTTTGAAATAATGAGGCCTAAATACAGAGAACTCACTGGTTAGGAAGTGGCAGGGCTGGGATTCAAGTCTAGTTTTTCAGGAAGTATTCCTCAATTCTTGGACAAAAATAAAGTTTCTATCTTTAAACCAAATATTTAATTATGTCTTTTGACATTATGTTCCTGAATTTTAAATTTGCTTTTTATGTCTATAAAATGGCTAATATTATGAAGTAATAATAATTTTTTAAAAAATATTTATTTATTTTTTATGTATATGAGTGCTCTATCTGCATGTACACCTGCATGCCAGATGAGGGCATCAGATACCAGTATAGATGGTTGTGAGCCACCATGTGATTGCTGGGAATTGACCTCAGGGCCTCTGGAAGAGCAAACAGTGCTCTTACCTGCTGAGCCATCTCTCCAGCCCAATTTTTTTCTGTTTCTTTTTCTTTTTTTTTTTTTTAAATAATTTATTTAATTTTTATTTTATGTGCATTGGTGTGAAGGTGTCAGATCCCTTGGAATTTGTGTTACAGACAGTTGTGAGCTGCCATGTGGGTGCTGGGAATTGAACCCGGGTCCTTTGGAAGAGCAGACAGTACTCTTAACCACTGAGCCATCTCTCCTGCCCCCTATTTTTTTTTTCTATACAGTACTTTATAAATGAAACCACTAGGTAATTTTTAATGGAGAGACATCAAAGGAAATCTGATGCTAGATTATTGGACAAACCAATCATCCTTAATAAGATCAGAAAAGCTTTAAAAAATACAAATGACATGCCCATAAAACAGGAGAGATTGCAGATCCCGTAACAGATATACAGATAATCAAGGACAGTTTGTTAACATTGACAAATATATGCAATATACACAAACATCTTCAGCATATGAATAAACACACACACACACACACACATATGACGGTGCTTTGAATAATGACCCATGGCCTTGTTAGAGGAGGTGTGTCATTGGGTGTGGGCCCAGTGGTTTTTTTTTTTAATTTTTTATTTTCTCTTTCTCTCGCTCTAAGCCTGTGGATTAGGACGTAGCATTCAGCTACTGCTTCAGCATCACATATATTGCCACGCTCCCTTCCATGATCATAATGGACTAAGCCTCTGAAACTGTAAGCAAGCCCCAAATAAATTCTTCCTTTTATGTGAGTTCCCTTGGTCATGGTGACTCTTCACAGCAATACAAGAGTGACTAAGCCTGAAGTTGTACAGGGGTTCTTCTGCGTCAGGCCTGACCATGTTGTTTGCTGGAGGTAAAGGTAGTACTCTGAATACTAGAAAAGCAGTTGAATGCTTTAAGTAGAGTTTATTGGGCATCCTAGTAGGATTATAGAAAATGGTGGTGATGAGGGTGATTTAGACTACAGGAGCCGGCCGCAGCTCAGAAGTCTCAGAGAGGAAGAATAGTAGTAAGTGGAATAGATCCTGTTCTTATATTTTGGCAAAGAATATTTTGGCTGCTCTTTGTTCTTGTCCTAAATATCTATCTGGGGTTAAATCAAAGTGTTTGGATGAAGGGCATTGACAGAAAGGATGTCATGACAATGAGAGAGCAAAGAATTAAAAATAAATGGCTATTGTTTTAAAATTTACAGCACAAGCCTGAACTAAGGCCAGTGAGGTAGAGACAAGTCCAGCCACCTGTGGGGAAGAACTAGCCTCACTGCATTCTTTTCCTGCCTACTAGAGATACACTTGCTAGGAAACCGGCCCCTCTCCCCTAGGGCAGCCAAATAAAGGGAAGCTAGACAATTAATGGTTTGGGGGCCTTCCTATAGCCAATCAATTCAAAATGCAACATCCCCTTTTTTGTTTTGGCCAATAGATGCTTGCCAGGCAGAAATCCCCCTGCTTTGTGCACTCTGGGAGGGACCAGACTCTTTAAATCACCCAACTAACCTGAGCATGGGGCTCTCAAAGGGGTGAGGATGTGTGAGCCCAAGCTGTGGCTTGTAATAAAAAGATCCTAATGTGTTTTGCAATGGACTTGACTCCTGGTGGTGGTCTTTTGGGGTCTCACGAAACAGGCATAGCAACAGCTATTAATTGTGTTGTGTGGTTATTAGTAGTCATTCTTTTGAAGATCTATAGTGATGAGCATAAAGAAATACAAAATATACAGTGTGAGGAGAAAAGGAACAGTAAGAAGTATAAATGGACCTAAGACCAGTGCTCAAGGAGATAAAAAGTTTAAAGGAAAGCTTAAAGAAAAGCTTGATGCTAAATAGAATAAGGGAATGGTAACCTCAAGGCAAGACCCCACCCAGCTAAGTTTCTATCTTCTGGAAAGGAATAAAGAAAGGCTTAAACATCGGAAGAAACCATCAAGAATAGAAAGCTGATGAAAATGCAATTGAATGAGGGGGCCAAGTTCCAGCTCCATAGAGCAGCAGAACTAGGCAACTGCAGCCACGTGATCTGGTTTTAGGGTCAAGAAAGAGGTTTTTGGAATCTCCCTTCCTGGCTAAGGAACGCTGCTGAAGCCAGGTGTGTGTGTCAGGGTTGTGCCTGCATGGAATCCCAGAGAGGCCATTGCATGAGGCTTTTGAAGGTGAAGCCTGCATTGCCTTGGACTCCAAGATGTTAGAGATGCCAGAGCCATTGGGAACCTGACAGAAAAAGTTGCAGACAGGGTGTGGAACCAGCCCAAGAGAAACAAAGCTGAAAGGAGTTGGAGATATGATGAACACCAGATGTGGACATGCAGAATTTAGAGTTTGCCCACATGATGTTCAGTGTAGTATTCCCTTTCCTTCCTTTTGAAATGGTAATGTATATCCTGTGCTGTTGTATGTTGGAAGTATATGATTTGCTTCTTTATTTTCATTTTATAGTAGCTACAGTTAAGGGATTACCATGAGTCTCAGACTTTGAACTTTGGACTTTTAAACAGTGTTGAGACTGTGATAGACTAAGGGGACTTTTGAAGTTGAATTAAATGCATTTTTGCGTTATGATATGGCTACAGGCCTATGGGGAGCAGGGAGTGGAATGCGGTGGTTTGAATAAGAATGGCCCCCATAGTTTCATATATTCAAATGCTTAGTCTCTTGTGAGTGGAACTTTTCATTAGAATTAGAAGGATTAGGTGTGGTCTTGTTAGAGGAAGTGTGTCACTGTGAGTGGGCTTTGAGGTTTCCGAAGCCCAGACCCAGCCTAGTGTTCTCCACCCCTCAGCCCATCTTGTGTATCAGGATGTGGCTTTTAGCTAGTGCTCTAGCATCTTGTATGCTGCCATGATAATGGACTAAACCTCTGAAACTATAAGCAAGCTCCCAATTAAGTGCTTTCTTTTTTAAGAGCTGCTTTGGTCACAGCGTCTCTTCACAGCAATAGAACAGTGACTACGGCACATATTCATACATCAATATACTTAATGTTGCTATATCCATTAAATGGAATATGAAAACATGTATTGGGCCTGACAGAGACCATTCCTTTCATGTAACTGAAGTGATTTATTTTTTTCCACAACTTTAGCTTGGCAGATCACAGCAGGAATGAACTCCCTCCCTGCTAATTGGAAAACATTCTTCTGAAAGAGCAATAGATCATTTTAATTAGAAGTTAATTTTCACAAGTTAAGATAATGGCCTCTGCTTTCATAATCCGGGCCATGTTTGTTTAGCGTGGGAAGCAGAAACTACCTAGGGTTGGTGTTCCTGGTTAGGCTTGCTTGTTCATGGGGTATATCCACCTCAGGTGGTGAGAGCTTGAGTTAGCCTGAGCTACAATGTAGAGAGACATGTGTGGGGATACTGCTCTTCTTGTTTCCACTCTCTGGTAGACCCTCTTACTGGCCTTGCAAGTAGCCAGAGCCTCCAGGAGCTCCTACGTTTGTCAAACTCTGATATGCGGCACCATAGACAGAAGACACTAAACATCGACCCCTGGACCTCGTCTGGTCCTCCCTCTCTTTTCTCACCTCCTACCTTTTTCTATTCTGTTGTATGCAACCCCTCACTTCACCTGCAATGTCTTTCTCTTGTCCCTGTAGGTGATTAAACCCAGGCTCTCTCAAGTGAGTGCTGGGCAAGTAAACTATCCTTATTATTATTATTAAGCGGGCTAAAGCTTTGAACTTGCTCTGTAGCCTTTAGTTCGTATCCCTCCTATGTCAACCTCACAGGCAGCTGAGATGACAAGCCTGTATCTCCAGCCAAATCTACTTCAATTCTTTTTTTTTTTTCCCACCCTGATAGGATCCTTCTGCCTGGTTAGGAGGAAAGACAAGTCTATCAGAATAGCACAGGGGATTTGTAGACTGATTCAAAGCATCCAGCCTTTGAGATGTGAGCAAAAGTCCAACTGGGCTTTACTTCATGCCCTACTTTTTTTTTTTTGTGGTCACAGTATTGACAAGGGTAACTAATACATGTCTACTACCCCATTTCTAAATTACAGTAGCACAATGACTTAACATTGTGTGGTCAGGAGTATGCATCTCTACAGGTGAGGAAGGTGAGATTCTGACTGAGATTCATAGTTTTCCAATGTCTTAATTGTCAGCCCTGTTTTGGTGTGTGTGTGTGTGCTCCTGTGTAGGCCAGAGTTGGACATTGGTATCTTCATATGTCATTCTCCTCCTTACTTTTGGAGACCAGGTTGCTCACTAAACCTGACTAGACTGGAATTGACTGATGATTGACTAGACTAGCTCTAACCAGTTGACTAGACTGGAGCTAGCCAATTGTCCAGACTGGAGCTAACCAGTTGATCGACTGGTTGGGCATCAAGCCCCTCAGATCCTCTTTTTAATGCTTTTCAGCATTGGGGTTAAAGACATGTGCTGTCACATGTGACTTTCTCTGTGGGTGATGGGAATCCAAACTCAGATCCCCATGCTTGCTAGCAAGCACTTTACCCAGAGAGCCATTTTGCTAACCCTCAGACCCTCTTCTTATGGCTTTACAGCTATTGTTCTTTCTGTCGTGTCTGCTGGAATCGACACATAGTGGGATGTGAGTGATTAGTGATGTTCTTCAAACACTAAGGGAGAATGCATACTCAAGAGTGAAAATTCAGAAAGTAGAATGTGAACTTCTATGTGTATTATCCAATTACCAAGTTTTGTCCCATCTATGGGTACAGCATCACGTGCCTCATGTTTTATCATCCTACTCAATCTAGGCAAGAAGAATGTGCAGAAGGGTTCCCCAGCATTTCCTAGCCAGGGACCCACAATGTCTCTCAAATCACCCCTCAAATTATCAGCATCCAAAATCACCCTTGCACCCAGACTCCTTAGTTCCAATATTCTAGGTATATGTGAAGCACGAAAAGTCTGTTGGTTTCACTCTTAGGTCAGACTCATCCCTTAATCTCTCTCTCTCTCTCTCTCTCTCTCTCTCTCTCTCTTCTCTGTGTAGCATTGGTTGTCCTGGACTCATTCACTTTATAGACCAGGCTGGCCTCCACTTCACAGAGATCCACCTGCCTCTGGTTCTCAAAATGTTGTGATTACAGGCGTGCACCATCGCACCCAATTTCCTTTCTTTCTTCTTTCTTTCTTTCTTTCTTTCTTTCTTTCTTTCTTTCTTTCTTTCTTTCTTTCTTTCTTTCTTCCTTCCTTCCTTCCTTCCTTTCTTTCTCTCTCTCTCTCTCTCTTTCTGATTTACTTATTTATTATTTGTACATTGTTCTGGCTGCATGTGTGCCTGCATGCCAAAAGAGGACACGAGATTTTATTATAAATGGTTGTGAGCCACCATGTGGTTGCTGGAAATTGAACTCAGGACCTTTGGAAGAATAGCCAGTGCTCTTAACCTCTGAGCTGTCTCTCCAGCCTCTCCACTAATTTCTTAACCAAGTGACTCAAAGAGAAAATACAGGTGGCTTTAAGTTTCTGGCTAGGAAGTATTCACCACAATGGAGTTCAGAATTAATGCAAATCTCAGTATTTCCAAATATCTATGATAATGAGATGGTGTTCTTGGTTTGTTTCCCCTTGCTTGTAGCTCTGGAGTGTGGGTTGTCTGCAACCCTCTTCCTTTTAATGGGGTCAATGCTGGTGACTGAGGGTCCGCATTTGCAATCTCATGACAGTGTGAATCAGAAAGGGCTTGCTTGGGTTCTGTAAATTTCATATTACTCCACAATTGAGAGTTTAAGATTTCAGTACGTTACGGAGGGATGTGTACGAAGACATCATTCTTGTTCAACTGCGGAGAATAAGAACTACCTTCATCTGTGAATCACAAAAGAGTATTCACAGTTAAGTCAAATTGCATCCAATTCCAAAAGTCTACTTTTTTATGTCTTTATTTCAAAAGAGTAACATCGTGCTTCAGTGGCTCCCCACAAGATTTCAAATTCAACAATACCAACAATTGGAAGAACAGAGTAAAAAAAAAAAAACACTTTGAGTAAATTAGTCTTGTGTTGATTTAGCTTCTTTCATCAAGAATTTTATTCATCCTTTGAAAATCTGTTTCATTGAGGTGTATAACTCATTTACGCAATAGCACCCGTTTTGTGTTTGGATTTCTATGAGTCTTTGGCAAACTCACTCAAATGCCATCACAACCACCTCACAGTAAAGATACAGAAAATTCTGCTGAGTGTTTTGAGAAAACAGCGTTGGCACTAGTCTCAGGTAGCCCTTCCAGAGCAGCCAGACACTCCGGCTGCTGCTTCCCAGCACTGTGCACAACCCACTTCAGATTCTCTCCCTCCCTCCCTTCTCTTTTTCTCTTCTCTTGGGTCTCACCACGCAGCCCTAGCTTACCTAGAATTCATTGTGTAGACCATGCTGTTCTTGAACTCACAGAGATACACCTGCCTCTGTTTTCCGAGTGCTGAGATCAAAGGCATGCTCACCACACTTAGCTTGTAACAGTCCTTCTCTAGTCCTCCAGAGCTCCCAGGCTCTTGCATGAATTATCTGCTCAGTTTCTTCTTCCTCCCTAGGGTCCTCTCCTGAGTGCAGAGGACCTGCTTTACCCTGGGGGACCTGAGACCGTCCTTTGCCAATCTGCTCTCCGCTTGATTTACTTTTCTGTGCCTCCTTGGAACCAAAGATCTATTTCTTTCAAAACCCTCTCAAGTGTCCTTCACAATATTTTGTTCAATAAGTGCTATGAATAGACATCATTTGCAGAGTATAAATGAGCATCATTTTCTCAAAGCTTAGACTTCACTCCAGGCAACCTCTGCAGGACCTACTCTGCACTACAAGCTCTAGGCACACGCCCACCACACACTGGGACCCATTAGCTCATTTGCCCTTTCAATCTCATTTCTTAGCTGACTAGCACAAGACCGTCTCTCTTCAAGACATTGACCCAGAGCCTTGGCTGCACCTGTCTATTAGTGTGCTCCAACTAAATTGGAATTTTAATGCTAATTTTAACTAGAATAACATCTCTCTTTGGATGGAAGCCATTTCATTCTCTCTTCTGGGCTGAAATGCTCTTTGAAGAACTATCAGGATCATGAGAGTAAAAAGAAATTTCCATTAGCACAATATTTTAGGAGAGGTAAAAAAAAAAAAAGACATTCAAGTTTCATGGAAATATTTCTTAAAAGTTATGACTGTCCCGAAATGGCATCAATTAACCCCAAATGATCATGCTGTTGCGTCACATTTTACCAATTTAATTCCCTTTGTAATTCAATGACATCCTGCCAGAATAAATTTGGCCCTTCTATGTATATATTGCTAACACAAACAGGTAACTTTTTAATAAGATGCAAGTAAATCTACAAAGATAAATATTAACAATTTTATTTAAGTCCAGTAGCAATAGTTTTCTTTCATAATAGTCTATAGAACTGTTTAATGTTTGGTAAGCCGCCTATTTGATTTTCTCGTGTGTGTGTGTGTGTGTGTGTGTGTGTGTGTGTATTTGTTTGTCTTTGAGAGGAGGCCTTAGTATGCAGCCTGGGCTGAGATGGAATGTACAATCCTTCTGCCTCAGATTCCTAGATATACTAAGATTACAAGAGTGTAAGGAGGTAACCTTAAACAAAGCTCAGAAGCTACAGAAATGAAAAGAAAGGAGGTGGTGTGTTGTATATAAAATTGGTGCTGGACTAAATAATGTTTATTATTATTTGTCCTATAATTATCTAGGTGATATTATTTAACCAGATATCACAATTGATAAGACATAGACACCTGTCAGATTTCATAATTGCCTTATTTAGCTTGGGCCGCACAGATATTCCTACCTACACTGTCTGAATAACCTCCCCATCCATCTCTCGGCCCCTTCCAAAGCCATCTGCCTTAACCATGCCTATCTGGGCTACCGTCTATCCATAACCTTATAGATACTGGCTTATCTTTTTTTTATCTTGGTGTTTCTCCATCCATTCCATCCTTGGAGTCCTTCCTCCTGGCCTATGTGGTTTCCATGCTAACCCATTATGGCATCCTCCTTCCTCTCTCTTTCTGTCCATCTGTCTGTTTCTCATGATTCTCCTGTTCCCAAAGATGGAGCCTCAGCCACACCTACCCCATTCTGCCCTTCCCAGATTTTAGGCCTTTTAATAAACCAATTAGAAATAATGTCTTAGGCAGGTTTACACAACAAGGACAGGTGTATCTGGATAGTGAACAGATCTTGAGGACCAGTAAACTTATCGTCAAAATACAAGCATCAGACCAACCCCCAACAGTGGTGGTTCTTTAGTCTGGTCTAATATAATTGATGAATGATCAAGAATTTGTTGTAGGGTGGGGCATAAACCAGGACAGGAACATTTATTGAGAACACACTAAGCTGCATTGCTATACAAGCCTGTAATTCTAGCACCAGGAGTCCAAGGGAGGAACCCCCCCCTCTCTCTCTCACACACACACACACACACACACACACACCACGCAGGAGTTCAGGATATTTCATTGACTATATATCAACATCACAAAATGCCAGTGTCCAAATACATATATTGTTACTTAATTTCCCTAACCACAGTCAATGCTGTGTCTAGCTTCTTGTCCTGAAATGGGGTTAAAGACATTATCTTTTCAGAAGCAATTTTTTAAGTGAGAACACTAAAAAAATATGATGAGAACAGAGTGGTCACATTTTGCATGCTTCTATTTTTTACGTTTTGACAAATTTAGTTTATCTGAAAAATCTAGTTCCCATGGGTTATGAACCGCTTGGCCCTCTGAGAGTATGGTTCTCTGTTCCCTTCACCAGGTAATGGTGAGGACTGACACCCTCCAAATTCGGTCTTCTCTTGGGTACTGGAAAGCTTCCGCCTAGGGTAAGCATCAAGATCCAGATTGACATTACTGGACATTGTAAGTGACAGAAACCCAGTTTGTAAGCTCAAAGTACAAAATGGCCCCTGAGATTTAGAAGCAGGCCCAGTGGTGATGACAAAGACAAGTATGGTTGGTTTGCCATGTGTCAGCTTCATCCTGCACCCATACCTTCCTTCCCACACTGCCAATGTGCCTGTCTTTTCTCTTTTTTTCCTAAAAAGCAGAGCTGTGTGAATTCATGAGTGAAGGAGCAGGCCAGGCATGTGGGGAATACAGAGCTTCACACCTAAGATGTATATGGCTGCTGAGGTGGTCTTACTGAAATTGATTGCTTAAGGAACTTCCTCTGCTAGGCACTTAGCCCTAAGGTTGTAACCCGAGATAAACTTGGGATTAGACAGGCCTGATATTTTGCCTGTGTTATCGGTTGTTACACTCTCTTTCTTTTTGGAAGGTCTTCACCTTTTTATTTTTTTATGTACAAAGAGTAGCATAATCATTTTCACTGGGTAGACAGTCTTGAATAATCCATTTAAGGTCACTTGGTCCAAATTAATGAAGCCTATGTTCTTCTTGTACTCACAGAAATAGTAACAAGCACATGTTCAGCGCCAGATCAGACCCTGGCGCTTAGAGCAGATGGGGCAGGAGCAGGAACCCTGGCCCAGCTTCCGCAGGTTACTCCACGACAGCTGCTGATGGCCCATCTTGCCTTCAGCCAGCCAAGGAGGAAAAGGCATTGGTTGTTACTCTTTTATAGTTGTAATGCTACTACGACTACTAGCTCAAATTTGTAGTTGCTCACTATGTTCAAGGCACTGGGTGATGTTTCCATTAGGTAATTATTATTCCATCACAACAGGGTATTCATGATACAGTTAAAGTAAAGGATCTTAAATATGGAGAAGCTCAGTAATGTCAAGGGAGCTGGCTGGGGGCAGGGTGTGGTTTGGAAATTCATGTGCTCAAATGCCATATCATTTGCGATAGATGCAGACTTAGGTGGAAGACCCTAAAACATGTGAACTGATCAGTTTTCCCTTCCTGATACATTGGCAGAGCCAGAAATGAAATGCAGATATTAATTCGGGTCCATTAAAAGCTATGAGATCAATTTGCTTCTTTACTGTTTCAGAAAAATAGAGATTGAAATAAAACAATAGAATTATTTTGGAAAACAGAACACACACACACACACACACAATCAAAACCGCCTCTGATTGTATTACAGAAATGTAGAATGCCCCAACCCATGTCTGAACTACCCTTGTCTAACAGCAACATACAACCTCAGCGTGAACGTGGGTCAGAGCCTAAGAATGGCCTATCGTCTCCATCCCTTTGGCATCTGTCCCTATGGCATCCATCCCTATAGATGACCACTCACAAGGACACCAAGACCAGCCTAAGGGTAATACAAGCCCAGGCCAGCTTCAGGCTGTTCCCACCTGTCTTGCTCATCTTTCCCTGTTATGGAAGCCAGTCTGTGTTCATTGCTGCTCTAACTGCTTCCAGGGAAGACAGTTGATGTTGTCACAAGCCAAACTGGGTCACTTCAGGGCTGGAGTATAGCTCAGTGGTAGAGAGCGTGCTTGGCTTGTTTGTAGCCCCAAGCTCAATTCCTACCATCCGCACAGACCCACTTGCACAATTTATATTATTGCCAGATCAGCTTCTTTAAATTGCACTTAGGAACTATGGTTGAGAGACATCAAAATAATATTATTTTGTCATCATGCTCGTTGAAAGTGGTTCCCTGTAGTGGAGGGAAATAAGCCATAACAGCCATAAACTCTACTATAACTATGGGTTGGTACTTTTGACTGAATTTGCTGACTTCCTTCACAAGATTTTATAAAACGATCCTGTCTCCACTTCTGAGATTTTTTTTTTTCCCCTCAAGGCATTTGATGGTTTTCAACTTCAAAAACTGGGTCATTTCTAAAAGTGGATTTCTTTACCATAAGCTAGGCCTGATCTGGGAGCTACTTTCCCTGGATAGAATTTTAAACTTTATTTTTTAAAAACTGACTGGCTTCCCATTAAAAGAACAGGCATTTCTCTCAGTTAGTGACTCACCTGTATTTTAGTAGTGTGAGGATCACAGAACATTACCCACCTAGAGGCTTAGTGTACTCCTTTCTTACAGGAAGTATGGGTTTCTGTTTTAGACAGGTATGGACTTTGGGGGCTCATTTGCACGCCCCTGTAAAGAAAAGAGGGAAAGCAAGTAATTATGTCCACAGCAAGTTTTGTAAGAAAACCAAATGGGGACAGAATGGAAAATAAGCTAAATGCCCGTTGGGGGTTAGGGAACTTCTGCTTTGGAAACGGAGATGTTTAGAATTACTGGAACTGCTGCTTCCATGGCAGTTTAAAGCATCATCACTATAGTTCATATGTCTCTTCTGCAGGTGAGCAGTCTGCTTGCCTCTGCCTTGGGTCTCTTAAGGCTGAAATCCAGCTTCAGGCTGAGCTCTCCGGGAGAGTCTGGAGACCAAAAGGGCCCCAGCGGCTCCATGTAGTAGATTGAAGGCCTCAGTTTTGCTGGCTGTCATGGGGCGTTGTTCTCAACTCCAGGCTGGGAACCTGTAACCCTGTGTCTTCTTGAATCACAGGTGGAGCCAGCCAGGACTACCGGGGTTCTTATCTCCTTTATGCTTCAACCCCCCACTTCCTTTTTTAAATAAAACACTTATTTATTATTTACTTTATATAAGAATGTTTTATCTGCATGTATACCTGCATGCTAGAAGAAGGCATCAGATTCCAGTATGGATGGTTTTGAGCCACCATGTGGTTGCTGGGAATTGAACTCAGGGCCTCTGGAAGAACAGACAGTGCTCTTAACCTCTGAGCCATTTCTCCGGCTCCCTTCTTCCTACGTTTTATTTCTTCACCTTCTGCTGATCTCTCTGTCTCCATCCAGGGAAATGCCTCAGCTTTAAAGAAAGACAGGATTAAATTGACTACATGTGGATAATCTAGAACAATCTTTTTGTTTTAAGGTCTGTGATTTTAATTACATCTGCTGGATTCCTTCATAGTGTCACCAACTTCCTTTCTGACTGAGAAATCCGGAATTCGCATCTTGAGAAGACTGTTTATATAAGAAATGAATAGCCAGCTAAAGATGGGTGGATAATGAAACTTTATTCAGAAGTCCACATCACTGCTGCCACTAGTATTGGTGAATTGTGGGAATAAGACCATTATCTGGACCACAAACTATGTGGCCAGCACACAGAAATAAAATGTAATCCTTAAGTAAATGAAACATATATTTACTGAGGTGATGCACTATTTGGGCCAGTGAGATGGCTCAGTGGTAAAGGTGCCTGTTGCTAAACCTGATGACCTCAGTTCAATTCCTGGGACCCACAGGATTGTGGCAGAGAACAGACTCTTATAGTTGGTCGTCAGATTTGCTCTCTCTCTCTCTCTCTCTCTCTCTCTCTCTCTGTCACACACACACACACACAACATAAAATAGAATAAAATTCAAGATGTAATGACAAAAAGAATCACTTTTGTGCTGGCTCAGCCATCAGATATGTGAGACACAAGTATTTCGTGTTCAGCAATCTTTGCTTCTATGCCTGTGTCTCAGCAGACTCAGCAGATGTTCTCCAAAGCCCTGGCCACAGTGATGGGTGGAGATGGCTCCCCTGGGCCAGCCAGACTGGGGAAGTAATGGCTAGAGCTCACGTTTCCCGGCCAGCTGAAGTTTATCCTCACAGAAGATAAAGGGTGGAAAGGTTGTGGGGAAAAGCTCCTGGTACTTGGATTGAAGAATGCTTTTTGGCGTTACCAAGGAATAAAGAAGGGGCTGTGATCATTAAGAATCAATTCTAAAAGCCAATTCTTTTAGACAGCATCCAGCGACTTCCATTTTCCCACCTCTCTGTTCATAATTCTCACCCCCTGAATCTACAGTTTTTCAATCTCTCAAACTGCAGGAAGGTTGCCAGGGTTAATGCCATGGAAAAGAGCACTTCATAAATGAACTTGACCTAAAGCATTCTGTAAATGGAACTTTTATTCGACTGTTTCAGTTGTTGTCTGGGAGGCTTATTGCCTTTTTCTGCTAATGTAGGCCTAGTCCTGGAAGCTCCTAGCCTCTGTACAATCTAACCTATGTCTAGAATGTTTTCAGCCTCTGACACTTACTGCTGAAAAAGCTTACCCTTTCTTGTTCTTACTGAGCTCTGGGCTGGCTGGTTTAATTGAGCTGTTCTTGTTCAAACTCCTTTCCCAGCTGACTTATTCAATCTGGCTTTTTTCTCAGCCTCTGAACTAACTCAAGCAACCTGCTCTAATCTCCTGGATCCTTCTCATTCTCTGGCTTGTTCTGTCTTCACCTATGTTTGTTTTCTCTTCAACCTGTCTCTGTGTATCTGTCCTGGTAAAATTGCCCCCTTTCCTCTCTCCACTCATGAGAGTTGGGGATATACTCTTCTGTCAAGTCGTTCTCTGATTCGTCACTGTTTCTGCCACTCAATTAGACATCACTTTCAAACATGAGTGCCTCCTTCTACAAACGAACTTTACCTTCATTGTTTGGGATTAAAGGCGTGCACCATGATGCCTGGATCTAAGCTTTTCTTTATCTTACGCTTGCTCTATACCAGGCTGGTCTTGAACTCAGATCTGCTTGCCTCTGTCTCCTGGACTAAAGACATATTTGTGTTCCAGCTGGATCACACAGACCAAGAAGTTCTTTGGATGCGATCTCTTGCCAGAACAACCACGTTTTGAATTAAAAATTCATCTACACCATTCAGAGAAAACAAAAAATTCACCTGGTTTTTGCTTATATGTGTTCTTTCATGGACTCCGGTGTAGGTAGACTAAAATATGGAAATGGAGCATACTACAGTGTTTCCGCCCACAGACTAACATAGTTGACTCACTGGCAAATACTCTTCAAGTTGTCCTGCTCTGCTCTACTGATTGTTTACAGAATGGGGGATTGATATGCCCGGTAGAGACTTCCAGACACATCCCCTGACTGCTGAACTGTCAAAGATAAAAATATGCTTGAGTTGTGTGTTGGGAACCACATACAATTTGTTTGAAAGCTGGTGTCTAATATCCCATTCTTGCAAGAATACTTCTGACTTAACTAGGACATTTGATTGACAGAATGGCCCTTGGCCTACATAGACTGTATACTTGAGACTGTCACTGGGCTTTTTAAAAGCCTCTCTTGTTTTCTTTGTAGGATCCTGTGGATGGATTTTTTTTTTTTTTTTTTTTTTTTTTTTGTGAAAAGAGACCTTAATTTGGCTCAGTTTGGGCATTTATAATAGTCCAGTGGTGAAGCAGAGGACCTGTTCATGCTGAGTTGCAAGCCATTTGTCTGTGACAATGACCACAAAGCATTAGCATCAAACCAAAACAGGCCTGGCCTGTCCCAGTCGCTGCCATATGAACAGAAGTTACACCTGTAAAGTATTTAACATGTTAACTAAAAACATAAAAGATTTGGGAAGAAGTACACCCTGTGGTATCTCAAACTGGGATCAAATGTGCCCATACTCAACCACTCACTAGCTTTGTAAATCTGAACGGGTTTATCCCTGTGAGCTATTTGCCTATCAGCAAAAATGAGCCTACTTCAAAGGTTTAATGTCAAAGTTCAACAACAGTGCAGGACAAATGATGGATAATGAAGTGAGTGAAGCTCCTGGTAGCTCTTTATTAATAGTGCTGGTAGAGTCAGTCTACCTATGAGCTGCTTCTGTCACCAAGATGGGTGACAATGGGTGGTTGTCAAGTTGGAAATGAGAAAGAAGAGAATTCTAATTTAGGAAGACTCAACATACAGGAACATCTTACTATGTAAAACACAAAAGGGTTATGATCAGGGTTGTCTTGATGGTGGGTAAGTAGAGTTGCTGAGACTGAGAGGAGAACACATATACACGTGACTTTGGACCTTGTGACATTCACGTGATGAAGAAACTGCTACATATGTGTTGTGTTTGACTCGCTAATCTGGCTCAGCGTTTGCATCATTTTCCTAGTAGCAGAAACAACCCACACCCATTTCATAAACAAGAAAATGGACATGTCTCTTTTTTATTGTGACAGTCACACAGCCAGTAAGTGTCAGAAAGGACATTCAAGACCCATCCCCATCTGCACTGTGAACACTGGATTACCTCCGTGGTCAGCAGGCAGCTGACCGCTGCTCTGGAGACTCGCTCTTGAAGACAGTAAGAAAGCTGCAAGAGAACAAGAGGCAGTCCACAGGGTCAGCCTGGCTGTTCCAGCCCAAAGCCATGTTTGTCGAGAAGCCTACAAAACACGGTGATAAAGGCCCCTGACATTGGCTGTAACCAATGTCACTTGGCCCTTACCTTGTTAAGCGGGGCAGCCAGAGAAGTTTAAAGCTAACAAGTACAGTAACAGACATCATATATTGCCTTCCGTGTAAGGCAATAGGATCAAGCACTACAATGACCCACAAGAATCATATTCCCTTATTATAGATGAGCAGATAGGACGAATGGTTTGCCTAGCTGTGGCACAGTCAATCACAAAAATGGGAAACACTGGGTGTATCTAAAATGTTAATGTAAGACAGGGAGTTGGGGTGTCACTGGAGACCTGTTGAGGAAGATAATGGGTCCAGGCCCATGCGAGATGCTTCAGGGACACTCTGCCCTGCCAATCCAGCCAAAAGGGGCCTTGGAAGCTTAAAGTTTGGGGATGGTTTTGTGGATGAAAAGCTAGTGAAAGCCATAGTCACAAAGGATCCAGGTGTCAGTGGCAAAGGGCCTTGCTCCATTAGAAGAAGAATTCAGTAACAGGTGTGGTAACAAGATAGGTATAATAAAAATCTGCCCATATTATAGAATTCTCTCCCATTTGATGAAACAGTCAAAACACCTCCTCAGAATGGGCATGTTTCTAGAGAAGTAGCCAGAGAGCAAAGAAAAATGGGACTCTTTCAGGTTAGATGGTAACTTGTCAGCATAGATGTAGTAAAGAAAACAAAAACCTTTTCAAACTTGCCAATTGACAGAGGGTATTGTGATGAGAAGTGAGGAGGACAGAACACAGAAACTGCTCACCAAAACGCTTCAACGTGACTCCCACACATCCTCCCTGGGTAGCTGCATTCCCCTTAAATGGAAAATTTAAGGGGAATTGGGAAGTGAAGGGACTGGGTCTACATTTCTTAGCTTCTGTACAGCTAGTGGAAACCTCTGTGAAGATGACAGGGTGAAGACAGCAGTGCCCTCCCGTCAGGCATTTCAAGGACAGTCTGAGTTAAATAGCAATATCTAAGAGCAATAACACCAGAGAAAAACACTGTTAAGTGGGAAGCAAGCCCTAGGAGGTCTTTTGAGCGAGAAATATGCATTCAAAACAAAAAGGCAATTTTAGGTTGCCTTAATTATGACATCAGTATACAGTAATACAAGCCAAGATAGTTATAATTCAATGTGCACTTAATAAATGCTGTAAGAAGGTAACAGCATTTTAAAAAAATACAAATAAATAAATCTCTCTCTAAGAAATCCTATGATGGGATAGAACTCTCTGCAATGAAGTTAAATTCCTCCTGGGACCAGTTTTGCTCACTCCAACCAACTCTAGAAGCAAGAGTTTTGTGCAGCACTCCAAATTTTTTTTTCTGTTATTTTAATGGGAAGGTAAACATCGGCATCTATTTTGAACTACAGATGGCATAATATTTGATACAATTTAATATCTGTTTTAATGGCTGCACTGCCAAGTGAAACTGTGGCTTACGTTATGGCAGGAAAGGCATGTTTATTACCTCTGACTAATTACATTATTGTTCTTTGTACTGATCCTCAGCATGTGTCCCTTCAGCAGGAGTACTCTCTGTGTCCCTGAGGAGACCTCAGGTGACCGTGGCCTTCAGAGACTTGCTTTATGAACTCATATCCTGTAGCATCTTGTTTTGCTCCCTCCATGTGTCCTATATTAGACATGTGTAAGGGACCAGGCAGGCCCTCTTTTCTCAGGAGGCCTTCTGAACCCCCGAGGCTCCCGCCTCTCCCAGCACAAAATGGAAAATTTAAGGGGAATTTAGAAGTGAAGGGACTGGGTTTACATTTCTCAGCTTCTGTACAGCTCATGGAAACCTCTATGAAGATGACAGGGTGAAGACAGCAGTGCCCTCTCGTCAGGCATTTCAAGGACAGTATGCCAGTGGCAGGTGCTTATCAGCATGTCTCACTCCTCCCTAAACCAGAACAGCACTTCAAATGCTACCTTGTGATTTAATTTAGGATAAGTAACTCTTTAAGATAAGTAAACAAGCCAGCCCACTCAAATTAATAGGCATTCATATAAATTTTTAAACTTTAATTGTTAAATAATACGCAATTTTGGAAAGTGGGAGTTGTGAAATATATCCATTGAATGATGCAATCTCAAAGCCATAAAATCACATGTACATAGTTACTGTTGACATCTACACTCAACGATTCCTCAAAGCCCCTGATTTCATCCCTTTATCCCTTTGCTTTACTCGCTCCAAATCCTCCCCTGATCCCCACTCTTCAATTCATGCTCTCTTAGTTTATAAATTATTATTCTTACACACACACAAATTTATAAACACAATCTTTTGAGTTCATTTATTGTTTTTCATATCTATATGTGTTTAGGGCTGACCATTTGGGACTGGCTCACCTGTCAGGGGCTCATCCATGGAGCAAACTGATCCCTCCTCTTGCAGTGGTCATTAATTGACAAAAGCTCTTCTAGGGGTGTTTTATAAAAAACACAAACAAGGTTGTTGCATTAATCAGGGTTCTCTACAGTAACAGAACTTATAGAATGATGCTACAGATACATAGAAAGGAGATTCATTAGAGTGGCTCACAGGTTGTGGTCCAGCTAATCCAACAAAAGATGTCTATACACAGAAGCTTCAAGAATCCAGTAGTTGTTCAGTCCACGAGGCAGGATGTCTGTTGAAGTTAATATAAAGGTATGGTCCATAATGTTTATTATTAGCCCTGTAATTATTATAGCAGTATTAGCTAATCCACTAAAATCCAATAAAAGACACAGATACCTGATAGATTTTTAGAATAGTCTTATCTTAGCAGGGTCAGGGAAGATATTAACCTTCTAAACTACCTTTTCCTCCCAGCCCTATCCCAGGCTACCTCCTATCCATAATTCCATGAATACTTGCTTATTCTCTCTGGGCCAATTCCTCCATCCATGTCAGCCATGTGCTTCTTTTCATGCTAACCCATGGTGCCGTGTTTCTTCCTTCTTCCTGTGCCTCTCTCCTTTCCAAGACCTTCTATCCCCAAAGCTCTCAAACCTTAGCCCATGCCTACCACCTTCTGACTTGCCCATGTGTAGGCCTTTTCATCAGCCAATCAGGGATAATTGGGGAACATTCCTTCTTATCACACAGGTTACATTCATAACAATGCTCACGACTTGGCCGGAACCAGATCTCAAGGCACTGAACTCAGCATCTGAAAACACAGCTGGACCTTCCTCCAACAGGTCTTCAGTACATATAGGATCCTGGAGAAGAAGGCTGTAATGCCAGTGAAAGAATGGACTTTCAAGCAAGGTGAGGGCAGGAAGGCAAAGAGAGCAAGCTTCCTTCTTCTGTTACATGCTCAGGAATAGCTGCTCACTGACCACTCAGACACCAGACTCAAATCAACAGAAATTGACCAGCCAGAGCCATAATTTGGACTAGGGAGCCAGATTATGACATTGGTGTGCTCCTAAAGTAATTTTTTTTTTAAATACCAAAACAAAAACAAAGAAACAAGCAAATGTAACCAAGTAGCAATCAGGTAACAAAACCAATAAACAGGTGTAGGAAACAAACTGAAACTAGGTAACAACCATGTAACAAAAATGCAACCGAGTATCCAGGTAGGAAGCAACATTACATCATTTTGACTAGCTAGGCAAAGCATTTCTAATTGACCTTTAATTTGATTGGTTCTGCAGTTGGAGGACTTCATAGAGTGTCCAGGTAACAAAGTATACAAACTTTGAGAAATGAAAGCATAGAGACATAATCAAAATGGAAACTTGGAGACAAAATGGCTTCTGATATGCTAACGGCTACAGGAGGTGTTAACAGAAGAGCCATAGTTATGCTAAGAAATAAAGTAGGTGTCAACAGTAGGGCTGTAGAATTTAAGCAGGTTACAACAGTTCCATGTCCTTTAGATGGGCCTCACAAGAAGTGAGGCCCAGGTTAATGATAGATATTCCCACCCCAAAAGAGCTGGATTAAAGGTGGCTCTTCCCACTTCAAATGATCAAATTAAGAAAAACATCGCTCACAGGAGTAGCCAGCTGCTTGGCGTTTAGTTAATTCTAGATATAGTCAAGCTGACAACCAAGATTGAACATTGCAGTCATATAACATAAAAGCCAGAGAAGTTTAGATGAGACTGTGTTGCAGTAATGTAACCATGGAGAATATTATGGGTTATTCCAAAATCACTTATAAATTTTATTTCTCTAAATTACTTTTAGTAATTAGATGCCAGATTGGTGTACCCACTTTTGTAAATCACCAGTGAGGGTGAAACTGGGATTTATTGATATTACAGATGTTGAGCTTTAAATGACCAGGTTTTATTTGATATGTTCCTTAAGGTAAACCTTCAATCAGGTGTAGTATCGTTTGCATCATAGCTGTATCTTACTTAACCCTAAATTTCATGATGCTGATTTTGGTGAAGGCAATTACAGGCTTTTAGTGTTGAAATTTAGAATTTTAATAAGAGGGTAATAAATTGAGCTTTGGAAGGCTTTTGTTTATGGTTAAAAATTTGAATTCATGTGATTAATTTTATTTTCCTAAAACACTTAAGCTATTTCTCCACTTTATATTGCTTAGTGCAATGTGAGTACATAAAGATTTTCAGTAGGCATTTATATTCTCAACTACATTTTTCCATAATTAGAGAGTCCTGCATTAATTTCTCATATTTATTATGGAAAGTGCCCTTTTGTAACCTGGTACTCCATTATAGAAATAAATTAGTCATTGATGAATAGAACCCTCATAACTAGAATGCTATAGAAACACATCATCTATTTTTCTTCTTAGCACATTTTAAAAGTATTAAGATAAATGGCAGAAAACTCCCTGGATGTTTATGACTTTGGTTTATGCTTGTGGGCTAATGGGACAGAGGGCTAAGCCACCAACAGCCCTTACTGCATTTAATTAGACCGGATCTTATTTGCTCTCTCTTTTCTTTCCTCCCCTAGGACAAAGGGAGGACACCACGAAATAGCTACCTTAAGTGCAGGGTGGATGAGCATTCAGAGAAAACAGAGCTCCCTATAGAAGGTGAGCTAGGAGTTCCTGCCTCTGTGTATGCCTGCTGGCTCTTGACCCCTGTGGTTCAGGCGTGACCCCTGCTTCTTCCTTGTGTCATTGTGGCCCCACTTTCTCTGTGTCCCTGCCTGAACCATGTTCTGAACTTGGCAGCTACAGAACAATGACCAGGAGGCAGCAACACTCACCTGTCCATGTCCTTGTTCAGAGCGAACAGCTCTACTTGTATTTCTGAATTACAGTTTTTAAAAAACACCTTGCAATCATCACTACTTGTTTCTGTTTCAAGTTTGACAGCTCAAATATGGCACTTGATTGTAGGCTTTACAGAGCGCTGTGAATTCTTAACAAGAGGAACTCCAGGAAGGGATGTTTATCAGCACTGTATCAAGTTATGTGATAAAAAGTGACCCCTGTCTTAGGCACTAAAAAGAAGAGCTGAATCTGTCTGTTATGGCCCTAGTTTCTTTACAGTATTATGTTCCAGAAGAGACTCAGGCCTTGTCTGGAAGCAGACACCAGTTCAATGGTGTCTTAGTTAAGGTTTCTATTGCTGTGATGAAACACTGTGATCAAAAATCAACTCGGAGAGGAAAGGGTTTATTCTACCTACACTTCCACAGCCCTGTTCATCACTGAAGGAATCCAAGACTGGAACTCAAGCATCCTGGAGACAGGAAAACAAAACCAAAAACTAACACTCATACAAAAAAAAAAAAAAAAAAAAAAAGATTCTTTAAGATTAGTGGCTTTCAATCTGCACCAAACAAAGATGTAACCAGCATGCTGCCTGCTACCTGGCACCACAAATGCCAGTGAGCAGAGACACTGATCTGGAAGGCAAGAGTGAAGACCTTTCAAGCAAACTGCCTTCCATCTCCTCTCCAGCAAGAAGGCTTCCTGGAGAAGAACAGAGGCAACGGATCATTAAGAACTGGAGTAGTCTTGCCTCTCTGGTTGGGTGGCCAGACACATCTCTGAGACTTTCAATGTCTGTGCCTCTCTCATTATCACCCCATGCACTCCCTCTTTCTTCATTGTCTGGACATCTGTGTCCAGGCTCTTCTCGGATGCTGTACCTGGCTAGTGTCTGCCCCTTGTCAACACCGTATTCCTTTCGGCACTAGGTGGGCTGGATGGCTAGCACAGTAAGCAGTGTGAACATGCTAAGCTACTAACACATGCACACAGGCTCCTTTTTACAACATGAAAGAAATAAAAAAACGTGCCCAAGAGGATGGGCCACAGAGTCCTTCTGTCCATCCACCTGTCCACTATCAAAGATAGCGTGTCCTGTTTAATAACCCAAGAGCTCCTGGGCTGAAGTCAATGTAAGAGCAAGAAGTGGAGGAAGCTCCCAAATGAGTGAGTCTTGAATGAGTCCCCATGGGTGAGAAGGTCTGCTCTTGCTTGTTTTGCTGCAATATTCTCTCTCTCTTTCTTTCTCTCTCTCTCTCTTTCCTTCTCCTCCTCCTGCTCCTCCTCCTCTTTCCTCTCCTTCTCCCCCCACCTCCTTTTTAGGGAATGAGTGAGGGTGTTTTTCTTAGAACAGAAAAGGCTCTCAAAATTCCATCCAAGATGATATCTGGGTTTCTATCCAATCTTTTAATCTTACTTAGTAGCCACAGAAAGGATTTTTGGCAGGGAAAAAAATGAGTGTGATTAAAAACAATATCTTCAGAAGAACCCAGTAATTCCCGTCCATGCGTGTCTCGAAGTTTAAGCCATGAGTGACTGTGATTAATAGCGTGCACTACAGATATAAGGAAAGTAATTAAAAAAAATATCTTTTACCTATCTTTGACAATTTCATGCATGCAAACAATGCTTCTTGATGCATTCTTGATGCTTCTTGAGGCACCCGAGGAAAGCACTTTCATAATAAAATTGTCATTCTCTTGGCTAATTGCTGTGTATGGTGTTATCACAGACACTGAAACCAAACAGGCTTGAAGTGACTTACAGTGAGTTAGATACACAGAAATAGTTACAATGCCTTTGTCTCGAATCTTCATCTATCAAACGCACCACTTTCGTGGACTGATTTCGCTATTGTTGTTTGTTTGTTTGTTGTTTGTTCTGAGACAAGTTCTCACTACGAAGTCCACACTAACCTTGAACTTTCAGTCTTTCTGCCTCTGACTCCTGAATGCTGGGATCCAAACAGTATACATCTTAACCTACTTAAAAAGTCTTAAATTTTTATGATTAAATTTCCAGATTAATTTTTTTAAAGAACCTCAATGTCTATAAAATGTTGAGGCTGAAGAAAAAAAGAGAAAGGAAAAAATGAAGATTTAGCAGATGGAAAACTACAGTATGTCCAGAACACAGAGAAGTGCTGTTACCTGTGTGTATGTAAAGATTCCCTGAGATTGCCACAGGCTAATAGAAATCAGTTTGAGAGTCTCTTATCTGGTATGGAAAACCGTGATGCCATGACCCAGATAAGAACAGCAAGAGTCAAACCAGGTGGGGGAAGGGAGTCTGGGCCCTTTTGGCCTCAGATCAATGTACCAGTCACTAGCCGTTCACACACAACAGGGCTCCTCCCGTCCAAATTCCATTTGGATTTATTTCTCTTGACTTCTATGGGATACGACAAGGCAGCCTGTGTTTTCATCAGCTGGCACACCCTGTGACCTCCCGTCTCTAATAATGAACCTTGTGCTCTAAGAAGTCAGCTCCTAGACAGAGGGGAAAATGTTAGGGTCAATACTATCTGTGCTTGAGTTTTGAAGGGTTGATGCAGCCAAGAGTCAGGAAAAAAAAATCAGTCCAGTTAAACAGTAGCAATACATCTTCAAGCCACCCACTACCACAATCTCCCTTAACACGGAAAAGGTCAGCCTCACACTGTGAATCAATTTCCATCATACAGCAGCATGGCTTTTCCGGTCGGAGAGTAAATCTTCATACAGACAGCCAGCCACCAGTGTTAACGCTCCTCCTGTTGTTCTGGACTTCGTTAGCATAATCTTATGCAGCTGTTCTTCCATATGGCACAGGCATGAACATCCTCATGAGGTGTAAAGACCTCTCAGGGCACAGAGCCTGAAGGAAGCCATGTGATCAGTGCTCCAAGGGGGCTGAGATTTTGGTTTACAAAGCATACCCTCACCCCTCTGAAAGGAAGAAAGTTTTGATTGCCCACCTATCTGCTTAATGTACTGCTTAATGGATGCTTTGTTAGCGCCTTAAAATTTCTTAGAAGATTTTCTAACAAACTTTTCAGAATTCTGTAAGTGGAAAATATCCAATGTGTCATAACACACTACCTCAAATTTCCTACGTCGAAACAGCCTGGAAGTCGCTAACCTCAGACACATGCAGTCTCACCTCGGATTCCATAGCCAATGAAAGAGTGTGTACGTCACCATCCAGCTGTAGAGACGAAAGGATGAAAGAAGTCGGCTGCCTCAGAGAGCTGAAAGAACAAATAATTAAAATGAAAACCCTGAGAGTTATAGCCAAAGTTTCCCCAAAGGGCAGGGGGAGCATAGCAGCCACTACCTGCGTGGGGAATTTGGAACAGTGACAATGCCACCAAAGACATCATCCCCAGGAGCTGCTTTGGCTGGGGTGAGTAGGGGAGGCATTGAGGTTGGGGTCAGCTGTACTCTGGTCAGCAGCCCTTCACGTCCTAAAACCAGCTTTTCAAGACATAATTCATATACCACGCAGTGCATCCGTGGTAGCTAGTTTTATGTCAACTTGACACAAGCTACAGGGAAAAGGCATTGTGAGGAGGGAACCTCAGTTGAGAGACTGTCCCTAGCCTATTGTAGGCAAGACCCCAATGCATTTATTTTCTTGATTGATGATTGATATGGGAGAGTCCAGATATCTGTGGGCAGTGTGGGGGTGGTGGTGGTGGGGTGGTCCTGGGTGTTACAGGAAAGCAGGCTGAGCCAGCTAATAAGCAGCCCTCCTCTATGGCCTCTGCATCGGTTCCTGCCTCCAGGGTCCTGCCTTGCTTGAATTCTGCCGTGGCTTCTCTCAATGATAAACCCAGCAGTGAGATTCTGAATACCTCAAAAAGGACAGCAGCCATTCTTGAACATTTTCAAAACTGACTTACACGGGTTCAAAGAAAGCAATAACTAGCTTGTGTGGAGCAGTCTCAAGCAAAATCATGACCACTTGGCTGAATTTCAGTAGCGATGGAAGACTGGGTGTTTATATAGACTCAGAAGTTGAGGGGGGAAATTAGGCAACTTTGCAAACAATTATGAATAAATTGAAGGATTTACTTTTGGAAAGAATGCTTGTTGGAAAGAGAAAATATTTAGATTCAGTTAGATAATCTTTTGGGAGGAAAGGTGGGGCTAGATGTTATTTTTAAAAATAAAACTAGTATGCTTCTATGTCACTGTTATTTTTTTTCTTTTCTTTTTTCTTTTTCCTTTCCCTCCCCCCTTTTTAAATTTTTATTGTCAACTTGATACAACTTGTAGTCAACTGGGAAGAGGAAACCTCAGTTGGAGAATTGCCTGGATCAGATTGACCTGTGGCCATGAAAAGGTGGTTTTGATTGATGATTTCTGACCCTTTAATATGTTCATCTGACCCTTTAATATGAACCATCACCAGAACGCCATCATGTAAAGACTTGGGATAGAACGTGCGCTTGCTTGGCATAGTACTGGGTTCTATCTACCAGACTGAGAAAATAAAAATAAGTAAAAATAGAAGAGTTATGAACACTCACATATACATGCATGCATACATACATATACTTTATGCAAATTAAGCTGTACAAAATGTTTTCTCCTAGAATGTTTTAAAAAGTTCTCTGAACCATTGCTCAGTTTTCCTCATCAAGGATCAAGACGCTCCCAGTTGCCCTTTAATCCTCTTGGGTTTTAGTCTAGGACAAACCTAGGCTTGGTCCAGACAATGTGTTGGATTACCCTGATGTGATCTTTAGAGAACTTAAAAGAAGTGTAGTGATGGTGGTGGTGAATAATGCAACTTCCAGAGTTGTTAATATCAGAGAAGCCATCTTACTGGGATCTTGGACAGATAAATAAAGTCAGACACAGGACCCAAGAGAGAGGGTTGAGTGCTGGAGCCATTGGGTGGGCTGGAGAACCTAAATTGGAGGAAGTCCAGGCAGAGTGGTCCAGGGCTAGGTAGTGGACAAAGCAAGCACCACTGTGGCTCACCTGAAGCTCTTGACCAGCGGGTCTCACCCTTCCTAATGCTGCGGCCCTTAAATACTGTTCTTCATGTTGAAATGACCACCAACCACAGAATTATTTTCATTGCTACTTCATAATTGTGATTTTGCTACTGTCATGAATTGCAATGTAAAGATTTTTGGAGATAGGGTGTGTAGACTTGTGAGATGTCCTATGTCCTATTCAAAGCCCTCTTCTCTCTGGCATCTTCATCATTTCTGTCTTCCATGCAGTGAGCACTAGTCTTTGGTGGAAAGATTCAATGACACTGATTGGCTTGGTGGCTATTCCAGGAAGATCAGAAGTGTAGTTTAGCAGCATGGCTAAGAGGAGACAGAAATTGAGGCAGGAATATAAAACGTTTCCAAAAACATATCACTGGGGTCCTGTAGTGAATCCAATACAAGGCTTTGAGGTGAGTGAATAATAAGTTGGGACAGACTTTGAAGGAAACCGGTGGAAACTTAAAGGATTTGAAGAACTTGGACTAGTGTGTAGCTTAAGGGGAATGGTTGACTTGCAACAGAGCAGGATGAGGTCATACGGAAGCACGATCTGAGGAATTATCATTTCAGGAGCGGTCTTTGCATGAGCAGGAAACACCACCGTGAAGTTTTGTTTTTTTTCCCTAGTTGTTGTTGGCAGGAAGAAAGATAAGTTTTCCATGGATCAGTTCTCACTATGTCACAGAGCAGAGTGCACACCTGTCACACACAAGGAGCTGGGAAGATGGCCCCATCAGTAAAGCCCTTGCCCTGAAAACACAAGGACCTGAGTATGTAGCCCCAGCATCTCAACAAAGAGCTGGGCGTGGCAGTGCAGGCTTGTAACACCTGTGATGGTAAGATGGGAGGCAGAGGCAGGCAGACCCCTGGGATTTTCTGGTCAGACAATATAGCCCTCTTAGTGAAGTTCAGGCCAAACCGAGACTCTGCCTCCAAAAAAAGGCAGAAGACCTGTTCATACATGATTCCAATAGCAAAAGAAACAATGGATTTGAGTGAGAATTAAAGAAAGGTTAGGCTTCTTCTCTGTCTCATCCTCCAGACGCCTGACTCTAGATAATGCCTCCTTACATATCCTCCCAGTAATGATCCTTTGTACCTGCAAGTGCCCATGATCATATCATTTATATTTTTACCTGTTTTCATTTAAAATATCTGGAAATTTATGACACATTCTCTTACTTGGCTCTTTTTCTAATTCCAGTCTGAGGGTTCCACTCTGGGGTTGTGTCAGCCATTACTCAAGCAGCCTCATACTATGGGGTATTTAAGTTTGGTGGTAGATGGAGTAAGACATTTGGCAATACTCATCTCTACCTCTCTGTGATGGAGAGACTTCTGATCTTGTGCAGGACAACAATGTTCCCAACCAAATCTGTTAGTGTCCTCAGAGCCTCCTGACAGAAGAGGTGGCTCACAACAGTATCTCTGGATTAATGGAACTACATGGTACTGCATGACATCATCCTTGGTTTTTCAAGTTAGAGGAGTGGTGTTTTAACATGAAGGTTGTTTGTTTTGGATCACTGTTATTACAAAGTCAGCTTTAGTCACCGTTCATCTGCTTTATTCTTTCTTAGATAAGAACAATGAGTTTGCCTGGTAGAATGTTTGGTCGGAGGTCAGCGGGTAAGGGGAGGCCTTTGGGGACGGGGAACAGCTGTAATTTTGTATTCTGTATTGTGCAGACTCCTGCCTCCTGTATTCTCACATTGCACTTCTCCAGCATGATCCTCTGTTTCCCCATGGCAACCTCTTGGTACCTTTTCCAACTCTCTGCTTCTGGCATTTGAGGCCAGAGGTCAGTTTCCTGAGTGTGTTTGTAGTCATCTGGATGTTATTGCCATTTGCATTCAGCTATGACTATTCCATCATGTCTGAGTTAAAGGAGAAAAGTGAGTGAAATCAGTTCCCCTTATGGGTAGTATAGGTTCACCCAGGTCACCAGTAAATTTATTCTCTTGCATCTTGAGATCCAAAGGGGAAAGAAACCAAGGTCACACATCACAGGCAGTTGGGAAATAGAACTATACATTATTTTTTTAAGCAAGTCTATTTTGTTGAAAGCATGGCACAGCATAGCTGTGAGCATAATCAAGAGTCTTAACAATCATAGGTGGACACTGCTTATCAGAATGGATGCCAGTGTTAAATGACTGCCATGACCATCCTGTGCGCACCAACTGAAGGTCAGCTGGGGACAGGGAAAGGAAACTTTCCTTTTATCCTTAGGAAGTAAATTATGAACTGTCTGGACTCAGTCCAGCCTGTTCTTATCTCTCCCTACCAGGCTGTGAGAGCCAATCTTCAAAAAATTCTTCTTTGATTAAACCATCAGTGGGCATCTGTTTATCCTAGATATGAAATTCTGAACTTACATATACCAGCGACATGTGATGACTCTTTAGGTTATGAATGTCAGAGTCCTGTTCTGACTGCATTAAATACAATGGAAATGTATATTATTTCTATTGTCTCTATAACAAAATAACTGACAAAGGCAATGGAAGTGGGGAAAGGTTTTATTTTGGCTCATAGTTTGAAAGACTCTAGTCCATGACAGTCAGGGAGGCAAGTAGCAGAGATGTGAGGCAGCCAGTTGCCTTGCATCTATGACCTATGACCAGGAAGTAGAAAGAGATGAATGCTGATGCCCAGTGTGCTTTCTTCCCCTCTCCTTTTATTAAATCAAAGACTCCAGTCTCTGGCCTGGTGTCTCTCATGTTCAGGGTAAGTTAAGCCTCTTTGGAAACACCCTCTGAAGCACACATACCCCAAAGTGTGTCCCCCATGTGACTCCCAACCCAGTCCTGTTGAGAATGAAGAGCAAACATCACAGGAACCTTTCAGCTTCTGTCTAGGACAGAAGACCTCAGGCACATTGGGATTCAGGCTTAGCGGTTTTGTTATAACTGTTTAGTTATCTGTTCTTTATTTACCAGCCTCATTCTCTTCAATGACAGATGGTCTTTTCTCAGTTTTGAGGTCTGGGTCATTCCCATGGATGTATAGATTATGTACCCACAGGGAGGTCCTGACATGGAGGAGAGCCTAAAGCACACGTGCCCAACCAGACTCTCTGAGCCAGGCTTTGATTAGTAGGACCTCTCAAGTGATTTCTAAACACAAATCAGTCCTTTTTGTTTGACAGTTGGGACGGCTTGCTTTATAGCATCCACAGACAGCAAACTTACTGCCCAGTACTAGTTCCCCTAGACTCTATCATATTTTGTAAATTCTCCAGAAGCATGCAATGCATAGAATTGATTTCTCTACTCCATGGTGGTCTTTAGTACTTTGTCAATAAATACTTGGGGGAAATAATTACCCTCCAGCTAATTCCTGATTCCTCTCTTTCCTGCTTCAGAGAAATAGCTTACATGGTAGCTAGTGGTGTCGCCCTCATTTTATTTAGCTTCTGACTCCTCCTATTTTACTGAGATATTGTCTGGACCCGCTCTTCCCTGACACCAGTGCTGCCTCTGGTAACAGCGCACTCCTTCCACTTCCTCCTGGGACATCTCTGCATCAGTAGGAAAGGGTGCAGGGTGCTCATTCTTACTCCTGCCTTTCCTCTGGCTTAGTTCTGCTGTTTATCCAGTTGCTGCTGGAAGCCTTGCTCAATTGGTTCTCTGCCCTGTTCTCATCATAAACAATGAAAGCTTTTGAGCACAAACTTTTTCTTCACTCTCCTTCCTGTCTTTGTTTACTTGCTGGCCCCGTCTATTCTTACAGTCTCAAATACCATTTGTATATTTGTAACTCCTTAGCACTTTTTCCCAGAATAGAATTCAGTCTGACTACTTGATATCTCCACTTGGCTGTCAAGACAATATTTCAGACCCAACAAACTCCAAGCAACTTCTGCTTCATGCCTGCTTTCCACTCTGGTTGAATTCATCATATTTCAGGAAGTGACCCCGTTATCTGCACCCAGATGCTCAGGACAAGAATGGAAGCACTGACCTCATTCCTTCCACTTTCTCTACTCCTACACCAGAGCCTTAGTGAATGTGAACAATTCTGCCTTCTGAGGAATTTACTTTTCATTTCTGCCTCCAACTTTCCAAGGCTGTCTGGCATTCTCCCTCGTTCTTCTGTCCACATTACCATCCTAATCTAAGGCATCACTACTTCTTGTTTAGAAAGGCTGTGACAAGTTCTGTATGACTTTCACATCTTATCTCTTTATTATCCTTTCTCCTCAGAGCAGCCAAAACAAAATGGTTAAAGTATAGACCAGCTTCTGATCTTTTCCCTATTCTAATTTGGATCTGACACACCTAATGCATTCAAAGCTTGTCCCTCAGCCTCTGATAATCTGTTGGAAAATGGAACCATTAAGGAGGAGAGGAAAGAAGGTAGATTATGGCTAGAAATACTTAAACTCAGGGCTGAAATGAATAAACTAGAAAGAGAACAACTCAAAGAATCAATGAAACCAAGAGCTGGTTCTTTGAGAAAATCAACAAGATAGACAAACCCTTAGCCAAACTAACTAAAAGGCAGAGAGACACTATCCAAATCAACAAAATCAGAAACAAAAAGGGGGACATACAATAGACACTTAGGAAATCCAAACAATCATTAGGTCTTCTTTTTTCTTTCTTTAAAATTTTTTATTAATTACACTTTATTCATTTTGTATCTCCCCATAAGCCCCTCCCTTCTCCCCTCCCGATCTCACCCTCCCTCCCCTTTCTGCATGCATGCCACTCCCCAAGTCCACTGATAGGGGAGGTTCTCCTCTCCTTTCTGATCTTAGTCTATCAGTTCTCATCAAAAGTGGCTGCATTGTCCTCTACTGTGGCCTGGTAAGGCTGCTCCCCGCTCAGGGGGAGGTGATCAAAGAGCAGGCCAATCAGATTATGTCAGAGGCAGTCCCTCTTCCCATTACTATGTAACCCACTTGGACACTGAACTGCCATGGGCTACATCTGTGCAGGGGTTCTAGGTTATCTCCACAAATAGTCCTTGGTTGGAGTATGAGTCTCTGGGAAGTTCCCTGTGTTCAAATTATCTTGTTCTGTTGCTCTCCTTGTGGAGTTCATTAGGTCTTACTTAAAAAACCTATACACCACAAAATTTGAAAATCTAAATGAAATGGACAATTTTCTTGATCAATTCCACTTACCAAAGCTGAATCAAAACCAGGTAAATAAATTAAATAGTTCCATATCCCCCAAGGAAACAGAACTGTCATCAAAAGCCTGCCATCCAAAAAGAGCCCAGGGCCAGATGGTTTCAGGCCAGAATTCTACCAAACCTTCAAAGAAGAGCTAACACCAATACTCTTCAAACTATTCCACAAAATAGAAACAAAAGAAACATTACCAAACTCATTCTATGAAGCCACAATGATCTAAACCTCACAAAGACCCAATAAAGAAAGAGAATTTCAGGCCAATTTCCCTAATAACATTGATGCAAAAATCCTCAACAAAATACAAACCAAATCCAAGAACACATCAAAGATATTATCCACTATGACCAAGTAGGCTTCATCCCAGGTATGCAGGGGTGGCTCAATATACAGAAATTCATCACTGTAATCCACCATATAAACAAACTGAAAGAAAAAACCCCACATGATCATCTCCTTAGATGCTGAAAAAGCATTTGACAAAATCCAATACTCATTCATATTTAAAGTCCTGGAGAGATCATGGATACAAGGCACTTATCAACATAGTAAAGGTAATATACAGCAAGCCTATAGCCATTGCCTATAGCCAATGTCAAACTAAATGGAGAGACCCAGACCACACAGTTATGGACACCTGTTTTTTGACAAATATGCCAAAACCATACAATGGAAAAAAGATAGCATCTTCAACAAATGGTGCTGGTATAACTGCATGTCTACATGTAGAAAAATGCAAATAGATCCATTTTTATCACCCTGCACAAAACTAAAGTCCAAGTGGATCAAAGACCTTAACATAAAACTAAGACACACTAAATCAAAGACACACTAAACCTGTTAGAAGAAAAAGTGAGGAAGAGCTTTGAACTCATTGGCACAGGAGACAACTTCCTGAATAGAACACCAACAGCACAGGCTGTAAAAGAAACAATCAATAAATGGGACCTCATGAAACTGAAAAGCTTCTGTAAAGCAAAGGACACTGTCATCAGAACAAAATGTCAGGCTACAGACTGAGAAAGAATTTTCACTAACCATATAGCTGACAGAGGGCTAATATCCAGAACTTAAGAAGTTAAACACCAACAAATCAAGTAATCCAATTAAAAAATGGGGTACAAAGCTAAACAGAAAATTCTCAATAGAGGAAAATAGAATGGCAGAGAAACACTTAAAGAAATGTTCAACATTCTTAGTCAACAGAGAGATGCAAATCAAAATGATCCTGAGATTTCACCTTACATCCATCAGAATGGCTAAGCTCAAAAATTCAAGTGACAACACATGCTGGAGAGGATGTGGAGAAAGGAAAACTCTCCTCCATTGCTGGTGGGAATGTAAACTTGTACAACCACTTTGGAAATCAATCTGGTGTTGTCTCAAACAATTAGGAATAGTGCTATCTCAAGATCCAGCTATATCACTTCTAGACATATATCCAAACTATGCTAAAGTATACAACAAGGATATTTGCTCAAGCATGTTTGTAGCAGCTTTATTCATAATAGCCAGAATCTGGATATAATCCAGATGCCCCTCTGTTGAGAAATGGATACAAAAATTGTGGTACATCTACACAATGGAATACTACTCAGCAATTCAAAACAAGGAAATCATGAAATTTGTAGGCAAATGGTGGGAACTGGAAAAGATCATCCTGAGTGAGGTATCCCAGAAGTAGAAAGACACACAGGGTATATACTCACTTATAAGTGGATATTGGACATATGATATAGGATAAGCATACTAAAATCTGTACACCTAAGTAAGCTAAGCAAGAAGGAGGACCCTGGGTAAGATGATCAATCCTCATTCAGAAAGTCAAATGGGATAGACATCAGAAGAGGGAGAAAACGGAACAGAACAGGAGCCTACCTCAGAGGCCCTCTGAAAGACTCTACCCAGCAGGGTATCAAAGCAGATGCTGAGACTCATAGGCAAAGTTTGGGCAGAGTGCAGGGAATCTTATGAAAAAAGGGGGAGATAGGAAGACCTGGAAGGGACAGGAGCTCCACAAGGAGAGCAACAGAACCAAAAAATCTGGGCTCAGGGACCTTTTCTGAGGCTGATACTCCAATCAAGGACCGTTCATGGAGATAACCTAGAACCTCTGCACAGATGTAGTCCATGGCAGCCCAGTATCCCAGTGTGTTCCCTAGTAAGGGGAACAGGAGCTGTCTCTGACATGACCTCAACAGTTGGCTCTTTGATCACCTCCCCGTGGGGAGGGGGGCAGTCTTACCAGGCCACAGAGGAAGACAATGCACCCAGTCTTGATGAGACCTAATAGGGTAGGGAGGAGGATCTCCCCTACCAGTAGACTGGGGGAGTGGCATGGGAGGAGAAGAGAGAGGGAGGGTGGTATTTGGAGGGGAATAGGGAAGGGCTACAGCAGGGAAACAAGGTGAATAAATTCTAATAAAAAATAAATTAAAAAAAGAAAAGAAAACCTTCACCACCAACAACAAAAGTTAGGTCATTGGGGGTGTGACCTTGCGGGGGAAATCAGGACACCCAGTGCCCCACCCCCTTTCTATTTCTATGGTGTCCAGACTCTGAGATTTGCCATGTCCTCTGCTATTAATTCCCACTGTTATGTACTGCCTCAGTACAAGCCCCAACAAGTGACCAACTTTCCACACATTGAGTCCTTCAAAACCAAACAAAAACAAACCTTTCTTATTTAGGAGGTAATTTTACCATTATCTTATCATATTAATAGAGCACTAATTAACATTAAGCTCCACTCTCTCTTACTGTTAGAATTATATCTTCACTATAATCCCTCCCCAGTGTCTTACTTTTTTGTTATTGTCACTTTGAAGGCTCAGATACATTAAGCTTTTTTGTATTCCCCAGCATTTGTTTTTAAGCATGGGTCCTATGCACAGTCTCCTCTGTCTGAAATGTGCTTTATAGTCTTTTCTTTTGAGTCAAATTTGAAGCAAGTTTTATTATATATCTTGGCCAGGACGATGACCATTGGGCCAGGTTCATGCCTGGGACTCCTACAGTATGGCCATTTTCCTAGACCTTTGCATGAAGATTTGTCTTCATCTGTCTGCTCCAACTCACCTGGCCAGGAAGGCTATTTTCTAGACCACTTGTGAATTTTCTCGAATAATTTTACACCTTTTAGCCACTCTTTTCACTCTTTAATAATGTTTCCACCTGGTTGTCTGGGTGCAGCAGATAGGAGATGATAGCAGGGCCTCATTCTCTTTGGGGGGAACCCTTGACCAGGCTGTTATTTTGAAATGGTGGCCCTCCCATAGTACTTATTAAATCAAAACCAAAGAAGAAATGTTGAATGAATGTTGTCGGAGGATGAACACTTAACTAGCTTATAATCTTTTAAAATTAGTACTTATTAGGGGCTCAAGAGATGGCTCAGACTGGTCTTTCAGAGGAAGGGGTTAAATTCTAAGCACCCACATGCCTGCTCACAACTGTCTGTAACTCCAGTTCTCTCAGGAAGCCAGTGCCTTCATGTGGCCTCTGTGAGGACCAGGCACATGGTTTACAGCTTATATGCAGGTAAAACACCCATCTACATTAAAAAAAAAAGAGAGTACTTCCAACTCAAAGCTGAAAATAAAACTTTAACACTTTTATACGATCCACCTCTTTAAAGAGAAAAACCCAAATGTGATCAACAGAGACTATGATGTTTTGAGAAATAATGCAAACCAGCCTTGAACTCCTTATTCCCCTGATACCTGAGTCTCCAGGACACTAGGGAGACCCTTCTATTCCGACCCTCCACAAGTTACTGAAAGGGAGGAATGCAGGTTCTCACTGGCGTTCCCACTAGCTTTAAATGAATAATTGACATTATATAGGTACAAAATTCTCAAAAATAAATACCTACTTGATTTAGAAGTCAGCCAGAGATTCTATACTCAGTAATGTATTCTGAACATTTCTGTCCATCATTGTTTTGGGATGGCTATGAGGGGATTTTTAGATTGCTCAAGTAAAGGTGATATGATATGAGTGAAACCGCGCTGGGAACAGGACAAATTAGCAACAGCCCCCTCGTCCATCCTCTTAGAAGCAACCATCAGGTAGAGAAGAAAATTTCTTGTGCTCAAGAGTGAAGTTGCTAGTAATAAGATCTAGCTAAGTATAATTCACTTTTTTTTTTTTAAGATTCATTTATCATTTATACAGTATTCTGCCTGCATGTATGCCTGCACACCAGAAGAGGGCACCAAATCTCATTCTAGAAGGTTATGTGCCGCCATGTGGTTGCTGGGAATTGAACTCGGGACCTTTGGAAGAACAGCCAGTGCTCTTAACCTCTGAGCCATCTCTCCAGCCCTAGAACTTTCTTCTTAACAAGTTGGAAACAAGGGACTCAGGGGAGTAAAAAACACGCTGGAAAGTGGAGGTGAAATACCCTTGTGCTGTCACACCCACACTGTGGAATCCTTGCGAGCAACAGAAGGCAGCGCTGCTCATTTAGAGAGCATAGCTCAGAAAACGGAGTTAGAACCAAACCGTCTTCCGTTTCTTGAACAAAAGTCAGCATTCCATACCACCGGTTGTGCCGGTCTAAAAGCTGAGGGTCAGTAAGCAAGTCTACTTCAGGCCTCCTGGCTCATCCCTGCGAATGCTCTGCGGCATTATTACCTGGAATAAGAGGAATTGCCAGTCCCATTGACCTTCATCAGTCAAGTGACGCAAGAGCTTAAAATAAGCTGACCAGATCTGTTCATAATCAGGCATGGGCTCTGTCCCAGGCAGCTGACACTCAGGCTGCCTCCCTCTTGTCCCATGATGCTGACCTTTGGAAGCCTTCCCTTCCTGCTGGGGAATTATATTCATCTCCCTGGGCATGCGCCGGTTAGTGGAAGGAGGAATAGATTAATCACGATAGTTTCTGAAGGACAGACGAACCCCACTCATCCTTTATAATTAAGTGCCTGTTACGGATAGTTGGATGTGACAGATGAGTCAGTGAGGTGGACACTGCTGAACAGACAATCTGCTCATGTTAAGAGTTTGCCAAAAGGAATGGGGATAGATGATGGCATCATTTTGTTTTTCCATTACATTCAGGGGAAAAATCCTGGTTCTATGACTGGGTATGTAACCAGGGTTTCCAAAAAGCAAACGCTTTTTGAGAGAAACATTAACTATTCTTTCTTCCTTCAAAGATGGCTTCTCTGCATATTATTATGTGTCTGTTGGTATATTATTATGTGTCTGTTGCAAGTTTCTACCTGCTCCCCTACCAGCTTGGGCCCCCCTGGTTGGAAGCTTGCTGCAGGGGAAAGGTTGTAGGCAGGCTGAAGTTTGCTTCCTTTCCTCTTGTTCTAATCCAGTTTGTTGGCCAGTTTTTTGACCTCTGTAAGGTAAGAATTTGGGGGAGTGAGGAGGAGAAGGTAGTGGAGAACCTTCACTTAACCTTCACTAGAACTTAAGTGTGTCACACCGGCTCAAGCTGCTGTTGTACCCGGCTTGTTTAGGAGGAAGTAAAAGGGGACTTAGCCTTTGTGGGCTCCCCTGGCATTTCCTACTCAATTCTGGGCTGGTGGCTTAATAAAGTACACAGTTTAATAACGTACAACCCACGGGCCACATCCAGCCCGCCCCCTGCTCCTGTAAATAGTTTCACTAGAACACAGCTGCCTTTATTTGCTCACGGAGTGTAATGTCTGCTTTCAAGCCCCAAACCTAGGAATGGAATTGTTGCTATGTAGACCATGCAGCCTAGCAAGCCTCAACTGTTTCCCGTGTAGCCCTTTATAGAAAAAAAAAAAATTGAAATATAATATTGATCCCTCCTTTGGAGTTTGGAGAATCATTTTTTATTCTTTCTAGAAGCGGCAGGCATTCAGCTTTCCCCTTCCAATAACAATTCTTACTCCTCCTCCCTCTCCTCCTCCCCTTCTCCTCCTTTAGCTCCTCCTCTTAGTCTTTTATAGCCTAGGCTGGCCTTAGGTAGCCTAGGCTTAGCAACTTGCTTCATAGCTAAGGATGACCCATCTCCACCTCCTGGCTCCTGGGGTTACTGTCGCGCTCCTAGAGTTTGGCTCACTCTAGGCAAGCACCCTACAGCTCCAGCCGCCTCTCCAACTCCTTCTTACTACGTGTCTTCTAGCTATCCAGACAGCACTGACCCAACATTGGCTTTCTTCAGTGGTCCACTGCGTCCGACGAAGGGCAGCATTCCTGCGCCCTGGGTGCTCACTGCGCAAGTACAGGAGACCTAGGCACAGACTCCCCTCAGGCTCGAGAGGAGCCGTGAAAGGAGTGGAGATGCAATCGTAGCGTTTCAACAGTCCTTGGAAGACTGTCTAACTTCCACCTTCACCCGTCCTGAATCTGGGTGAACATCTACTACCGAACGCCGGGTCTTACTTTTTTTTTTTTGGAACGCCTGTAGAAACGCAGTGTGTCCTATTCATTCTGGCTAGACTGTGGTTCCCTCAGCTCAGCCATAAGAGTGAGGACCTTGCATTAAGGATGTCAGTGCCCACGAATAGTGTCTTAACTGTCGGTCATTTTGGATTCTCCCCCCCCCCCCCAGTTCTGTTGTGGAACACTGTGTCCTGAGCATGAACAAGTTTCTGCCATCTTGAACTCTTCAGCAGCTGTGCTTGCCTGAAGGGTTACACACAAGACTCGGAGTGGGAGGAGCTCCCAAGGCCACGCCCCTTCCCTGGCAGGCCTGAGTGGAATTTTTCTTTAGTTTGTCTTTGGTGCCCAATTTGGGGGTGAATAGATACTTGTTTATCTTCCCAGGAACCATTCATAGCAGTTCTAATTCCAAATGTAGTAAGCTTTTATTGGTTAATTTGTAATTATTTAATTAATTAAGGTGCTGGAGATTGCATCTAGGTTTTTTGTCCTTGCTAGGCAGGTGGTCTAACACTGAGCTACCTATCTCCAGCCCTTCTTTTCTGTTTTTGGAAAATTCCGAGGCAAGGCGTCACTAAGTTGCTCTTGTTGTCCTTGCGCTTGAGACTCTCCTGTGTCCGCCCTCACTTGGCTGGGGTCACAGACTGTGGAATCAGGCTTCGCTGCGATCAAGACTTACATGACAAATTAGCAGAATTGTCAGCTCTAAACCCTTTTCAAATTAATTTATAATTTTTAAAATTTCCCTTTAAAGTAGAAGTTATTGTGGAGCATGTTATAAAGAAATAATTACCTGTAAATATTTCATTATTTTGAAGATAGTGTCTAGGAACACATAATATTCTAACATATTATCTTTCTAACTTAATAAAGTAAGTTATTTCATGTCGTTTATCCTCACATAAAAATACAATGTGATAAAAAATTTAAAGTGATGTTTTTAAGAAGCATTTTAAGATATAGATTGAAATCTAAACTTATGAAATAAAATAATTAAGTTTTTCTTTCAAATTTTGGTGTACAGATTCTTAATATTTAAGCTGTAAAAGTTACCTTGTTAAGTTTTTTTAAATGGTGGTACCAATGAAACCGAGGTTTTGTACATGGGTAAATGTTCTGCTATAAAATGTGTCTCCAGCGCAACTTGTCACTTTTACAATATATCAGTCCCCTCTGAATCAGTCATTTTTCTGTTGCTGCATTAAAATGCATTGACCAAAAGCAACATCAGACTTATATTAGTCACTTATGTTAGCTTGCTGTTCCTCAGGGAGCGTTTATACTGGCAGCGGAGGCACGGCAGCCAGTGGCTGCAGCAGGAAGCCAGCCATCCACATTTACCTCTACACGAAAGAAGCAGCAAGAACAAACTGGAAGTGGGTAAGGCTACAAGCCCTCAAACCTGCCAGTAGTGACTATAGTGATGAGTGACCAGTACCTCTTCCAGCAAGGCTCACCATTCTTCAACCTCCCCCAACACCAACTGGGAACCAAGTTTTCAGATACATGAAACTATGGGGGCCATTTTAAATTCAAACCATCTCACCCTTTTTTTAAACTACCCTGTTGAAGAGTGGGCTGTTCCTCAAAAGACTTCTGGAGCGCTTCAAACATTAAGGCCACCACAGGACTGCTTTATCATGTTTGCTTTGTATGTTTTGCCTGTTTAGTCACAAAGGCATTTAATTTACGACACTTAAAAAATAGGAACAGAGCCGGGAGTGGTAATTACAGCACTCCTGTAATCCCAGCACTCTGGGAGGCTGAGGCAGGCAGATCTTTGTGAGTTCAAGACCAGTCTGGTCTACAAAGTAAGTACAGTATAACCAAGGCTACAAAGAGAAACCCAGTCTCAAATAAAACAAAAACAAACAAACAAACAAAGGAGTAACAGAGCAGACAGAACCAATAAGCTTTTATGGCTGCTGTAAAGATTGGTCAATAGAGTCTGCAAGGTGCCTGGATAGAGCTTAGCAGATATTACATGCTCAAAACCATCTAAGATACTCCCTTCTCCATTTCCTTCAAAGTCAGATACAGCTCTCAGGGCTGTCAAGAGGCCTTAGGCTTCGTGTGGAGAGGAGATGTTTGTCTGATGTTTCTATGACCTGGCATTTTACAAGAGAGACAGGCAGCATCCTAGTATCTGGCTATCGGAGCTTCCTGCTGGGGTCAAAAGATGAACAGCCCCTGGTGGTAGATCTGAGATCTGAGATCTAACCCTCAGCAATGTGTGTTTATGGCAGATAAATGGCTCCAGGCCACCTTCAGCCCAGCACTTACCTTGTGCATGCTCATCTTCACAGGGAACAGAAGGATCCTGCTATGTGAGAACTTCAACTTCTCTGTCTCACCAAGTACTTACATTCTCTCATTGTGCATGGCAGCTTGCTTGAATCAGAGAAACGGAAACCAGTAACTATTGGATATCACACATGAAGTCAGTTCTGTGGCAGCTCACTTAGGCAGACACATTGTGCCTAAGTGTGTCTGTCTCCCCAAAGAAAACAGGGACAGGGGAGACCATCAAAAATCTCAGCACATGTGAGAACGTGTCTTTTCAGTGTGAACTGCAATGAGCAGAGAAGTCTATAAAATTAAAAGAAAATAAGCAGGGTTGGAGAGATGGCTCAGTGGTAAAGAGCACTGTCTGCTCCTCCAAAAGACCTGGTTCAATTCCCAGCACCCACGTGATAGCTCATAACTGTCTGTAATACCAATGGCAAGAAATCTGACACCTTCACACTAATGCACACGAAATAAAATTAAATGAAATAAAAAGAAAATAAATATAACAACCAATAGTCTAAGGAGATTTTTATTTACAGATAACAAAAGAACAAACCCCAATAAAGCCTTGCCAGCCAGCAAGGTCTTAACCTATCTCAATTAACAATATAAACAAAAAGCTGAGAATGTCTGGACAGAAACAATGGAATGCTTTTTAGTCTTACAAAGAAAGAGACCTGGATGACCCCAGAGGACAGTGTGTTGATAATATGGTTCTCAACATGTGTGTCATGACCCCTCTGAGGTCAACCATCCTTTTCACAGGGGTCACCTAAGACCATTGAAAAACACAGATATTTACATTACGATTCATAACAGTAGCAAAATCACAGTAGCAACAAAAATAATTTTATGGTTGGGGATGACCACAACATGAAGAACTACATTAAAGGGTCAAAATATCAGAAAGATGAGAACCAATCTGTTTTAGGAGAAAAAAAAAAATCACAGGATTGCAGGACTGCTCACTTTTTATGATGTAAATATTTCCAGTACAGCAAATTTCCGCCTGTCAATATGCTATCAACTGGCTTACAGATTCCCGAGGCTTTAGCAGCATATTTTGGGGAAGGATTATCTACCAGCTCCATACACTACTGCTCAGAGTCCCTTGTTAATGCTGACATTTCTGGACTCCATCAGCACAGGTTTTGACTTAGCAAATGTGGGGTGAGGTTACAGGATTTGCTATTTTCAGGAACTCCTTGCAGCTGCTAATAGAATGACCTGGGCACTCAGGGGTGGGGACATAGAGAACTCTTAGGGCAGCATTTCCCAGTATCTTTGGTAAATGCCTAGTTTAATGTTAGCAAATGATTTAGCCTTCAGAGCACAAATGTTGAGACACGCTAGGACCTCTCAAACTCTGATGTGTCTTGCAAAGTGTGACATTAGTAAGTGAGGGCAGTTGTCTCATTCCTGACAGGACACCGAAGTGTCCTGTCAGTGGCTCAAGTCCAGAAGATGAAACTTGTGCAGTATTTGCACATAACCTGTGCACATCCTTTTGCATGCTAAACCATCTCTTGAGGACCTAACAGGTTACCCAATGTTAATGTTATGCAAAGAGTTGTTATAGTGTTTTAGAAACAATGCAAGAAAATGTTCAGCATATGTGTAGTTCAGACGCAGTATTTTTTTTTTTTTTTCTGGAGCGTTTTTATTCTCAGCTGGTTGAATCTTTGGATGTAGGGCCCGTGGACATAGAGAGTTGACTGCATCACATCTCAAACATGTATTTCTTCCTATAACCTTTTCCTTAAAGACACGTTCTTGACAATGGTAACCTTAGAATCTGCGCTTACTTCTGTGGATGAAGAGTAAATCTCTCTGTAGCGAGATTTCCCTACGGAGCTCATCTCCACAATCCTAGTGTCTTAGTCAGGGTTTCTACGGCTGTGATGAAACACTTTGACCAAAAGCAATTTGGGAAAGAAGGGCTTTATTTCAGCTTATATCTTCACATCACAGTCAGTTACTGAAGGAGATCAGGACAGGGACCTGGAGGCAGGAGCTGATGCAGAGGCCATGGCAAAGAGTGCTGTTTACTCGCTTGCTTCTCACAGCTTGCTCAGCCTGCTTTCTTCAGGAGCATTTGCCCAGGCACCATCCCACAGTGAACTGGGCCCTCTCCACCAGGTCAGTCTGGTGGAGACCGTCTCTCAGTGGAGGCTCCCTCTTCCAAAAAGTGAGTCTAGCTTGTGTTGACATAAAACTAGCCGGCACAACTGGGCAGGAGGTAAGCACCATACCTCAGACTTTCCAGAAAAAGGTTTAAACTCGGTGGGCTGGAAATTCAGGCTTTCATCCAAGCACAACCTCTGCCATGTCTTTCAGAATGAAGCTGAGGCCAGGGAACACGTGCTGGGCCCCTTAGCACCCCTGCAGCCTGCAGCCTAGAGGAACTGGAATCTTCTGTTCTGCATGAAGGGATTGGACCAGGGGAATTTCACAGCTGGAAGAGATCTAAGAGGTCACCTGGTCAAATCTCCATCCTTTCCACAGAGAAGAAAATCGAGCCCACAGAGCCTGGGTTCCCACCTTAGAGCAGGGCCTCAGACATCTAGCATGGTATTTTCCACTTTCCACAGCATTCCATTTTCTTTTCTTTCTTGGAGAAAGCTCAATATTCCAGCTCCATCTGATGGCCCTGAGGAAACAGGGAGGGGGCCAGAAGTCCAAATGTCCCAGTCAGACCTGGTTCAGAATAATCCTCTTAAATTAAACTGGATATATGCAGCCTTTGAAATGGTGATTAGCCCAGGGTGTTTGATTCTGATAACCCACATGGGAGGAAATTCTGCTCTGAGGTCCAGCAGCTGCCAGAAGTCAAGCTGGCAGCTTAATGCCAGCCTCCTTCTCTGCGTTTTATCAGCAAAACAGTTAGGAACAAAGACTTGGGGCTCCTAGGCAGGTGGGAAAACACAGCCCAAAGTTGGCATGCAAGCAGCTCTGCTTCTATAAGAGCGATAACAGTTTGCAATGTTGCTTCCTTGCAGTCGAGTATAGACATCCAATGAAACAAACCGGTGGAGCGTGACAATGGGAGTTCGTAAATGCTGACTGCCAAAGACAATTTTTTTTTTGTACTAGTAGAACAACATTGCTTAATTTTCAGCATATACACGTCCTTTCATGGGAACATGATGCAGAGTCACTGTTCTCCACCCCTGCTCAATACCCACTCCTCATCTTTGCATAGCAGCAACAGGTGGTGTAATGAGTATGGTGAATGCGTTGAGATGACAACATATTAAAATCAGCAACAAGTCCCAAGATCCCCACCCTTCTGCTTACTAACTGGACACACTTACTGAGTACCAACTGCGCCCCAAGGACTATGTTACAATAAGATTTAATATTGAGTTGCTAGTATTTATATCTGGGAGACATAAGATAAGGAAAAACACCACAAATGAAGTTAATACTCTTAGGTAGGAGATGTCAGATAGGAAAAACATAAAATTAATAAGACAGCCATTGGTGATAAATGCAGGGGAAAGAAGGGACGTAGTGCTGGCTATCTGCCAGCCCAGGGCCTCTCACTCTTGGTGGATGCAGAAGGAAAACTTCCTCCAGTGTTGGTGTGCAACTTGGGTTTTGTGTGTAACTAACACTGTGAGTTTGATAACATCTGAACTCTTCTTAAGTCTGTCAGACAGGATGAGTCTAATGATTAAGGCTTAGTAGCCGCAATGTTAAAGCACTGTAAGCCTTTCTAATTCTTACTTCTCACTTTTGGCAATTGTCATATTGAGAACAGATTACAGGTTAGGACTGGATTTTGGGGAGCTCTAACTTAGATTGTCAAATTAGAAAGCTTCCCTCAAAGAAATGCCTTTTGTGTTTTATGACTTGAAGGACAGAAAGGCAAAATCAAGATGGAAAGGAGAATTCTAGCTAAAGGGAATACAGAAGAAGGCCATCATGTCTGGAGCACGTGAAAGGATGGACACTGAATCAAGATGAGGTGTTTGGGCAATACCTGTTGTTATCTCATGCCTTCTTCTTGGCATGGGACAGTGGACCAGCTGGTTTTATGTGTCAACTGGACACAAGCTGGAGTCATCAAAGAGAAAAGAAAGGAGCTTCAGTTGAGAAAATGCCTCCATGAGATCTAGCTGTACGGCATTTTCTCAATTAGTGATTAATGGGGGAAGGGCCCAGCCCATGGGGGGGGTGCCATCTTTGGAATGGTAGTTCTGGGTTCTGTAAAAAAGTAGATTTAGCAAGCCAAGAGGAGCAAGCCAGTAAGCAGCACCCCTCCATGGCCTCTGCATTGGTTCCTGTCTTGTTTGAGTTCATGCTGGGACTTCCTTCGGTATTGAACAGCAACCTGGAAGTGTAAGCCAAATAAACCCTTTCCTCTCCAACTTAATTTTTGGTCCTGGTGTTTTTTTCAAAGCAATAGAAGATCTAACTAAGACAGGCAGCTCCTTGGGAGGATTTAAACAATGCAACTTGACCAAAGTCAAGATGTTCGGATCCCTTGCAAGAACAATGCAAGAACAATGTGGTGGGTTAGTATGTTCAGGCTAGCACAGCATGATGCTATAGCGTAGCTGGTTTATGGACAACAGAAAGTTGTTCTCGAAGTTTGGAGACTGAGAAATCTGAGCTCAGAGTGCCAGCAGATTTGGTGTCTGATGAGGATAGATGAATTCTTTTCACTGACTCCCTAATGCTAGAATAGATAAGGGTTCTTTTAAACTTCTTTGAATAGAGCACAAATCCCAGCCCAGTGGGATTCCACTCTGGTCACTTAATAACGTCCCAAAGTCCCAGCCTTTATCAAGATTTCAACATACAACATGTGTGAGTGAGTGTGTGTACGGTAATGGGGTGGGATTTGTGTGTGTGCCTGTGTGTGTGTGTTTATACACACACAAAGACATTCAGACCATGTCATGGTTATAAAGGTGAGAGCTAGGAAACTAGTTAATGGCTATCACAGAAATCCAGGCAACTCAAGCCACACACAGTGCCTGTGATAAAAAGGTAAGAAGTGAAAGATTAAGGAAACGATGCAGGATTTCTGTTCAAGTGAGGATGAGGATGAAGGAACAAAACTTCTCCAGGTGCCTAACTACCCATGCCAGTCTTTGATAAAAGGCAGACAAAGAAAGAATGCCTTTTTGTTCAGGACCAAAGGCCTTATTCCCCCAGGGAGGTTTCTTAGGCGAGACAGGAAGTGCAGTTTCCCAGTCCTTCAGAGACTCTGCCAAGATTTTTACGTGTGGTTTTACACCTGTCTTTCTTCTCTATTTAATGTTCTATTTATGGAACAAATGAGTACTAATTCTCTTTCAAGATGTTTCCTCATCATCCCCCACAACCCCACTTAAAACTTTGGTCCCAAGAGGTATTGGTGAATATTGCGTAAGAAAGAAAACTCATACAGAAATGCGCGTCTTTCCTTCTCATGATGGAAAGATCCCAAACACAATGCTACAAAACTTAGTTAGCCCCCCCCCCTTTGGAAAGGTTAGAGGTCTCGTGGAACATTCTGTGAGAGGGACCACCACATGAGAGCAGGGCGGTCTCATCCTCAGCCTTTGGATTTCGTCTTGTTTGATATATGTTGAAATAAAAAGAGGTGGTGTCTTGTTTTTCTCATTGGCACATCTGGTCAGGCTCCATAGGCACCTTTACTGAAATGGGGGACAGGCCCTCATGCCTGCCTGGCCTTTCAGTTCTAGCTCCATGGTGAGAATTGCCGAGACAGCATTAAGTATCTGTCTGTAGCAGCATCCTGAGTGCGCATCCTGGGGCAGTCAGACCTACGTAGAGATTAAGTGGGACAGGAAGGCTACACAGTGCTGCCCTGATGGTCTCAGTGGCATCCACGTAAGGGCAGTAAATTTTTCATTTGCCCTGAACAGAAAGGACACTGTTTAGAAATAATGGCTCTGTCATCTGAGGTGACCATTCTCCATCCTCCCTTCATCCTGGCCTTCGATGGCAACCAAGGTGTCAGCAAAGAAAAGCACTGTTTTTATTTGATAAACAGGGGCTATCTATTCCTTAGCAGGGCTTCCAGATCATGGATCCAAGGGTATGGGAACTCACCTGGGCTGGGGTAAAAAATGAAGACTCAGGCTCAGTAGGTCTGAGAAGGGCTGGGGATTCCCTGTGAGGCCAGTGTGGACCATGTGGACCATACTTTGGGTGGCAAGGATAGCCCATCCATTCTCAGATTTTAGCGTGTTTGAGATTGTCCAGACCTAGTTCCCACACATCTGTACTTCCAGCAGATCTAATTTAGTAGGTCTGCAATGAAACAAAGTGAGCTTTTGTCTCAGTTGGTGTCCTTAAGAGTAGGTGTTGGAAATTTAATCTGAAACAGTGTTGGCAGGTGTTAGAGCCAAGATGGCTGCACCTTCATGGTGAATCCATGAAGACTGTAACGGGCTCAAGGTTGTATGTTTGGTGTTTTATTCTCCCCTGCTCTTCCCTTTCTGCCAGAGGAAGATGCAGCAGGAGGGCCCTCATTAGATGCTGGCAGCTTGCTTTTAGACTTTCCAACTAGATTTCTATTGTTTGTAGATCACCATGACTGGTATGTTAGAGCAGCGGAGGCTATTTCAGTGTTTACGGCTTAAAATTAAGACAATTCTCTTACATAATTACAAGACAGTTTTCTAAATCAGAAAATTAACCATGTCACAGTAACACTCTCTAATCCGAGGACTACTTTTAAGTTCCTCTTACGGTCCTATCATTTTCATTAAAGCACGTTCATCTTAAAAAAATTCAAGTGTAAGCCAAAAAGGCCACATGTTTAGCTTTCTTAAGATAATATAGTCCTAAGATATTAGGACACAGTAGAATATGTTGGCAATTTGGCTCTTTGGGGTAAAAGGTCAAATGTCTGAAGAAATTTAAGTTACAATTTCTTGAAACCACAGTGCTAATTTATGTTGTGGTCCTCTGAATACACCCAACTCCCAGCTTCTCTTTTCCTCTCCTGCAGGGAACCATAGATTTGGCCTGGCCTAGCTGCCTTGAGAGACATGCTTCATAGGTTTTGTTGTTGTTGGTTTATTTATTTATTTTTTTTTAGGTTAGGACCTGTGGCTCCAGGGGCACTGTGTGCCTTCCAGTTCACAAGAGTCTAGTGCAGTTGCTCAGGCAGTAAAGTATTCAGGATGCCTTGTGTTTCTCTGTATGTTCCCTTAGTAGTGCAGGAAGCATGGAAGCTTGGCCTAGGATAGTAATTTTGTGTACCCTGTATAGCTTACAAACATCATTGTACCCAGGCAACTACTCCTGTGTTGATCCTGGGAACTGTCGTTCTGTTTCTGATAACAGCATAAGAAGTCTGATTGTTCTCAGCAAAATGGTCACAGCCTCAGTCTTGTTGTGGCCCCTCCAATGCGAGCCTGGTTTAATTCCTCAACTAGCTATATCAGGCAACCGTGCCCCAATAAAGTAATTGCGGGTGGTTACTGTCTCCTAAACATATTGCCTTGTCCTTGGAGGGTGAGGCTTTCAAAGCTGTGGCCTGATCCTGTCCATGGCTCCCTTTGTTCTCTCACTGAATATTCTGCTTTGCCAGGAAACACAATCCCAGTTAGTTATTATCCCCACAATGCTTACTGTCCATTATCCACTCAGACAAATGGATAAACAGTGGATGTACATGCCAGTGGGCTGATAAACTTTTAAGGCTTGCTAAGCACAAAACAAAACATTGCTTTCAAAACTACTCACTTGGGTGAAGGTGGTGGTGGTCGCTGGACCACATTGGGAATGTTGTGGCAACATTCCTAATGAAAACAGTAGCCGATGTCAACCCAACAACTTTTGGATCAGCTGTGATGCAAAAAAGCTGCATGTCTCCAGAGAGACTTTCTTCTGGCTCCAAGGAAGTGGACAGCTATATGTCAGATGTGTATCAGGATTGAAATGGATTTAGAAAAGCAACACTGAGCACACTCCACATACTTTGCAATGACTTCCTAGTGTCTGCGGTCACATCTCACATGTGCCAAACACATGCACATTGCAACTGGCAAGATGAATGTCACATGGGGATAAACAATGACTACATCTCCACAAACATTCCACTTACGGGTCACAGCCGTGTGACTCAGGCTGGGTGGCAGTTTTCTACGTCTAGGGGAGTGGTAAAATTTCTTTTTTATTTTCTAGAGAGATTCCTGTTCCTCGAATTGTGCAGGAGTCATCATCACAGTCGCAACAGACACGTGACAACGCTGGTGTACATGATGTGTGATGAGACCTCACGCTGTCCAAGTCACTCATTATGGGTGCTTATCAGCAACAACATACATTTTGAAAACGGTGGTGTTAGGGGACAAAATCCAAGCCTGGCTCTAAAATAAGAAGATTCACGAACATATTCCTCATTCAGGCCAATGATTTTTATTCCCAAAGTCTCTGCCTTGATGAGATTCCACTCTTGCTATCATGTCTGTGAGGTTGCCTCTGCCTCCCTCTCTCCTTTGCTGCACCTCAGCCATAAGACACTCTTTGTTTTGCCTGTTAGCATTGTTATTTTTTTCTTTCTACTTTTTAGACTTCCATTCACCCTAGAACTTTTACACTTGTCCTCTCTGTCTGTAACAGTCCTCTCTCTGCGGGGTAACAATGTGGTTGGTCTTTTGCCTCCTACCATCTGTCACATTCGCAGTGTAACTTGCTGTGGTTACTCCCACCAGCACACTATAATCCTAGCATTCCTTTCTTGCCTTGGTTTTCTCCACCTACACTCACCTCGGTGGGGTACACATTTAACTGTGCGTTTGTTTACAACCTGTGAGTTCTCAGAGGTCAAGCCTTTTGCTCTTTCTTCTTCTCTGCTGTGCCTTAAGGTTAGGAATTACATTTGGCTTAAAGCAGGTGTTTACGAAGTATTGGCATCTGCTTCGATGCAGCAGAAGTGGTACAGTGCTTGCCTAGTGTGCCTAAAGCCCAGGTTTGATCTGCCAGCATTCTGTAAGTGGGACATGATGGTGCATATCTGTAATCCTAGAACAGCAGAAATAAGGCAGGAGGATCAAAAGTTCAAGGCTGTTCTTAAGGTACATAGTGAGCTCAAGGCCAGCCTGGTTTCTGAAGTCCTGCTTCAAAAAATATAGCTGAATGGATGCATACATTTCATTTCTGTGTTCACTCTGACCTTTGCTAGTTAGCTATTGGTACCAGGTGTCAGAGTTAACATTTTCTGTGAATGAGAAGGCTACACAATGCATACATACTATAATGTTTTTGCAAATTTTTTCTAAGTAATTTTCTCAATGAGCATGGAAAGCTCATGGAAAGCTGGCTCTAGCATTGCAAAAGGGTACTTATAGTGAAAAGCAATTAGCTTCAAGAGCAAAACAGGACACACGACTCCACAGAAATTGAAAACCAAAGTACAGAAGTTCTATATTAGCAGGAGGTACTTCAGGAGAGAGCTCATAGTCTACAGAAACATGGCACAGAGGGAACTGCTTTGGTCAAAGTTCCTCTTCTCAAGATGGGGCTTAGCCTTGCCACTCAAGGACCATAGTCTTGTCCATGCCTGTTCAGGAATCTTGAGGAGGCAGACACATGTTGCCAAGTTAACAGAGACTGAGGAACATTCTAGAATAGGAGATATGAAGTACTGAATAAGAAACAAATCTGTCTCAGAGACTGGGTTGCCATTCCACTTGTCCAGAACAACATCTTCCTTCTCTGTTAGCAGATGGGTATTGGGGACACTCATAATATTCCAAGTTTTGTGGCTGAGGATAGAATATGGTCATGCAAATTCTTAAGCACCTCACTGAAGAGCAGATTGTATCCCTTTCTCCATTGGATCAGTTGGCAGTTGGTCATGCCAACTATTTCTTTACGGAGTGTGGTATATATGTCATATACATGTATGGATGTCTGTGCAGTTAGCTATTGTCTTAGGGTTTCTATGGCTACAAAGAAACGCTATGACATTACTGCTCATCACTGAAAGAAGTCAGTACAGGAACTCAAACAAGACAGGAACCTGGAGGCAGGAGCTAATATGAGGCTATATAGAGGCCTCATACTGGCCTATTTTACATGGCTTACTCAGCCTGCTTTCTTATAGAACCCAGAACTACCAGCCCAGGGACGGTACCACCCTCCATGAGCTGGGCCCTTCCCCATTGATCATTAAGAAAATGCCTTACAGCTGGATCTGATGGAGACATTTTCTCAGCTGAGGCTCCTTCCTCTCTGATGACTCTAGCTGATATCAAGTTGACACAAACCCAGCCAGTACAGGCGTCTATTTGATTTATCTCCACCTTATTTTATACGACAGTATCTCTCACGGACTCTGTAACACATTGATTTGGCTCGACTTGGTGAACAGCAAGCCGCACTCTTCAGAGTGAGGAGGAAAGGTGTATGTCACTATCCCTGGCTTTTTACGTGGGTGCCAGGTAAATAAGTACCCATCTCTAAAGTCTCTGCTGACCTGGTGATTTAGGAGCAACCTTATATCTTCTCTTTTGAAAAGACCTCTTCCTCGTGGCTTCCAGGGACTTCCTCTGGTTTCTAATTAATTGAAATGAAGACATTGTCACCTTTGCCTCGCCCCTGGGTCATCTCAATATCAAACAATGTTTCTGGAAAACAGCGCATCTTTTAAGATGGTGTGTGTATGAGACTGTAGAATGGGGCATCTAAAAAGTGTGACCACTCAAATAACTTGTCCATTAAAATTTGTGTCCTTTCCGTGTTCCATGCTTGGGTGCAGACTCCATGGAGCCAGGACACTGAATGCCTAAAAGTTTATTGAAGAGTCATCTCGTGGAGCTGATGCAAAAATTACCACTCTGAATTCTGCGTCCTCAGGGCTAACAAATTCAGGGCCAACAGGGACCTCTAGTGTTCTGTAGAAAACAGACCCAGCAGTGCTGACATTCTTAAATGCCTGCTCTCTCTCTCTCTTCCCATGTCTCAAACAGGAGTGAGCTGCCCTTCACCATCCTCCACATGTCCATTCCACACACATGTGAACAAGGTGCCGCCTCCTTAAGGGACTGTGAGCTGCAGCCTATAGCACTGAATGTCACCTCCTAAGAGCCCAGCATTGCAGCTGCTTTTAATCCCCAGGGACAGTCCTGTTAGTTTCCTCTGTGTATTTCAGATGAAGAATCTGAGCCTCCAGGAGGTTAAATAACCAAATAGGCAGCTGCATGGTGGAAAGATCTGACCAACATTGATCGCAACATCTGTAGCTCTAAATCCTGCACTTTTAGCCGTGAAACTCTGTGGCATAAATCTGAAGAGCCAACACAACCCATCTCTGGTTTTTCTTTCCCTCTTTTTCCTTCCTTTCTCCCTTCCTCCCTCCTTTCTTCTCCACACCCTTCCTTTTTCTTCTTCCCTCCTCTCTTTCTCTCTCTCTCTCCCTTTCCTTTTATTTCTTTCAGGTTTCTGGGGTTCAGGATAACTACCCCCAAGCACAACATCTAGGCACTTGGGAAAGCAGCAGAACCCAACAGACCCTGTCATTGTTGCCCCTTTCCCTCCAATGTAAGTCCTAAGACCCTCAAAGGAAAGGAGCTTCCTTCTACCTACAGGAAGACACAGGACACAGAGACGAACCCACGCAGCAGGCCCTGCTGTGTCCCACCTTCGTTCCTTACTGCTTGGTTATAACTTGTGGTCTAGCCATACCTCCCCAAGACTGTCTGCTTTTCTATCAAAGTCAGCATAGAGAAGATGCAGGTTTGGGACTGTGTTGGTAAAGCGTTTTCTTTATAAGCAAGAAGACACGAGTTCCACCTCTAGAACCCAAGCTTAAAACAAGAAAAGGCTGGGTGTGGCAGTGCATACTTTTAATGCCAGTGCTGGGGAATCACAGACAGGCTGATCCTTGGGGTCCACTGGCCAGCCAAGCTTGCCTATTTGGCTATTTCCAGCCCAGTGAGAGACCCTGTCTCAAACAAAAACAAAGATGGAAGATGCCTGAGGAATGACACTCTAGCCTGCCCCCTCGTCTAGCCTGCCCCCCCGAAAGAGAGAGAGAGAGAGAGAGAGAACCCATACCTCCCTGTTTCTTTTGAGTCTCTCCTTATGAAGCCTCCTTTCTGCTGTAAAGCATGTGCTCTATAAGTCTGTATGCTACGGACTGTTCATCTGTGTTTGTTCTAGAACCTTGGCCATGAACCTGGCAATGGGTGAGGGGAGGAATATTTTCCTCTCCTTTGTTTATTCCTTTGTTTATTCTCCTCGTCTAGCAGATATATCTGTTTTCCATCAGGAGCTCTTTGGCATTTGCCATGGAGTGGATTTCGTCTTGTCAGAGTTATACTTCCAATGGCATTTTGACAGCCAGGGCTTGGTGTGCTCTGCTCTGACAGTGCTAAATGATCTCCAGCAAGAAATCAAAGCAGGTATTTCACACGTCACCTGTGGGTAATGGCTTTTCTTGGGTGGTATCCAATCCTGGGAACTGATGCCTTCTTTCTCCCTGCCCCCCCCCCCATGAAAACTGTTACTTTTTTTTTTCTTGATCTTAAATTACCCTGTCTGAGGATTTCCAACTCAGCTGAGCAGGTGAGCCTGACACACGGAGGCCAAGCAAGTCATTTGGGCCAAGTGGAACACTCAGAAGCCTTTTATCTTACTACAGTGTCAGCTGCAAATGGCTTCCCAACCATAAATAGGGTTTTGTCCTTTGAGGTTTTTAGGCTTTGTTTTTGTTTCAGTTTTGAACTAGGCCCAGGAGGGAATTTTTCATTCCTTTCAGTAAAAATGTATGATTAGGCCGATTGTGGGGAGGCTGTGAGTGGCTCAAGGGGTGTTCTTCCCCTTGGCATGGAAATAACTGTCTGCCCAGAGCTCTCAGTTGGAAAACTTCTCTACTTTCTTGGGTGGAGCTGCCGAGTTCACCTTCATTTTCCTGGACTAGACCATCATTTTCAATCCTCCCCACAGGGTAATATCAACTCAGGCGCACACCTAGCTCAAGCACAGCCATTCAGGAGCCTTTTGAAGGCGTTAATAAGGGGCTTGGTGAGAGGACCTGTCCTTTAGTTGTGCTTTGTTATCCTCTGTTCCATGCAACTACCATCTTTGGGGGTTCAGCGGCATCCCCTAAGGAAGAGGATCATCTCAATAGGGCTTGTTGACTGCTTACTTCCACTCATGGAGGGGCGGAGAGGGTCACAAGATTTGTGTGTCTCCAGTAGCTCTCTACCACCTGTTTTATATAAGCTGCCTTGATTGCATGTGGCCTTGAGTATATTGCCTGGGGGAAGATTGGGGTGGTGGTGATGGTGGTGGTAGCCAAGGAATGTCTCCATCTGTTAGGCTACAGGGAAGCTTTCATTCCTGCCATGTAAAAGCTTTCTGGGTGCTCCCTTTTTGGGTAGAACACCAACACCCCTGCAAGTAACTCCCGCTGCAAATAAACCCAATAACCCCCCTGGTTTCCCAGAGCAAACTTTGGTGAGGTCATGCCTTGATTTGTCAGTTTGTGTACTGGGACCTTAGGAGGAGAAGGAGGAGAAGAAGGTGGTGGTGAAGGACGAGGACGAGGAAGAGGGGTTGATGTTGCTTGCCTCTCCCTCCAGGAAGGCATTTTAGCAACACTTTATCAAAGAGCCACTCAAACCTGCAGCCCCGCCCCCAGCGGATGGTGCAAGCTTGTTTGGAGAGATGGGATGCAGCTCCTGAAGAACAGTAAAGGTGAATGGATCACCTCTCTGTGACGTCATTACAACCTCTGGATCCAGGCACACCTCAGCTTGGGAAGCCTCCTCCTTCAGTTTTTAGTTGAGAACCAGTATAATCCTGTTTGCCTCAGAGTAACACAAGTTGGGTTCTTATTATACTACACTGAGAGTGCCCTGAGCTAATGCAACACAAAGGAGGCAGTTTCTAGTAGCTCTGGGGAGATAGAAGCCTTTCTGTGTCTATTGGGTCCCCAATGTCTTCAGCTGAAACCAATCCTCATGCCAAAGTGACAGATTTGGCGGTGTCATGTTTTATTCATTATTTCATCCCAAAGAGAGTGCAGGGAGAAATGAGGCAGGGGAGGAGTATGCTCAGCGTTTTAAACCTGTACAAAAAAAAAAAGAAATTAGACTATATGAACTGTTTAGACGCAAAACAAAATTCATTGACTAGTCAGTTTAACAAGACATGCTTTCTGTTCCCAAGGACCTGGAAGTTCAAACAGTAAGAAAGGAAAGTGACACACTCCCAGGCCACTGTGACAAGATGGTAAAGAGTCCGATGAGAACTTTGATCACAAGGATGCTCAGGATTCTTCAAGAGCGTTGCCTGCTGCTACCGATCTATAAGGTCCCTCCCAGCTCTGACAACAGAAGGAAACCAGACATTGCAGATGTGTGGAATGGTCCCTGCTGGCAAATGTGTGAGGGGCCCTGGGAACACTCAAGATGCTTCTGGTGTGTCAAGAACCAAAGTGTTACATTTGCGAACCATGATGTATTTATTTATTTTTTAAATATAAGTTGTTTATTTTGGACAATACAAATCATCCTGCTGGATGCTGGGGTGTTGGCATGTGGTCTATCAAGACATTCAGGCTAAATACATCTCCTTCAAAATCAAACAGACCCATTAAAATAACAGGAAGGCTATTGGGCCAAGATGGCACTGAGGTCTTGGATCCCTGTGCAAAATGAAACTTTCCCTGTGTAATACAATACGAAACTTAAGCTCCCCCAATCAGAAGCAGCTGCCTGGGCGTTGGTTCTGTCAGCAGAGACTTTCTGCTGAGATAATCAAAAGAAGGCAAAGATCTGAACTTAACTAGTCAAGCATTTCCTTGCTTGCTTTCTCATTTGCACTGTGAATGCTTTTCCTGCAGGCTGTCTCGGTGCACTCTGTACTGTTTCTGTTTGTTGGTGCCTGGTTTGGGGAGTTACTTCATGATCAAAGAAGTAACTCTTTAAATTCTCATGTTTCTTTTTTAACAGACCTCATCCTGGTGAGGAAAACACCAATGCCCTCAATCCAGATGGGTTTCTCATGAGATGAAGGGTATGCTAAAATCCCCCTGATACTCTACTGCCTCGGGTATTTCCAGACTGGCTCTGTGAGCAATCCTTGCTGTCATTGTCATTCAGTTGTGGTTTCTGTAAATGGGAGGCTTGTGTCACAAGCCTGGGATGACATCATGTGTAAGGTAAGGAAGGCTGTCAGGATGAGTGTTTCAGAGTCTGCTGGATCCATGTCGAAAAATAAGCCTTTACAACTACCTACAAAAGACTGAGTCTGAACAACTGATGTCTAGGGCCTACCAAAATGTACCACAATCCTGCCATCATGTGTAGAGATTTTAAGGAACTATTCTTAGTGCTTTTATTGCTGTGAAGAGACACCATGACCATGGCAACTCTTGTCAAGAAAAATATTTAATGGGGATGTGTTGGGGTTGGTCTGGAGCTACTATGTGTTCAAGTGTTGGTTGCTTACATCATTCCACATCCCCTCCAAGATCCTTGTTGTCCTATGGACAGATTCTCCTGCATTCAGGGTGATGTTGTGTGAAACTTGCCTTCCAAATTATCCCTAACTGGGTATTATCCTGTTTGGATAATAAAAGTGGCTGACAGCCTATAGCTGGGTAGGAAGTGGAAGCTAGGACTTCCTGGTAGGGAAAACGGAACTTGGGAAAGAGGAAAGGGGAAGGACTTTTCATCAGGAGACACGGGAAGACAGATATGTTCTTGGGACTGGGAGAATAGCTGGCCTCATGGATGGACGAGGCAAGGTGAATTGGTTAATTTAGATGAACTAGTTGAGTCTGCCCAGCTAAGGCCTAAGCTTTGAAAAATTTAAAAGGTCTCAGTGTCTGTCTTTATTTTTATGGTCTAAAGTCTGCCCTCAGGCTTAGGCCTCACTTCACCAGGAGACATAAGCTACTGGTTTCAATAGTGGCTGGCTTACAGTTCAAAGATTTAGTCCACTATCATCATGGCTGAGAGCATGGCAGCTTGTAGGAAAACATGGTGCTGAAGAAGTAGCTTTGAGTTCTGTATCTGGAGCCTCAGGCAGCAGGAAAAGAAGAGAGAGTAACTGGGCCTGGCTTATGCATATGAAACCTTAAAGTCCAACCTCAGTGAAACACTTTCTCCAACACCTCCTATTAGAGCTACTCCCTATGGGAGCCATTTTCATTTAAACCACTACATATTCCCTCTGCAAAGCTGTAGCCAGGGAAAACAAGTGGTATTTCCCAAATCCTTAAAATGCATCTTTTCCCAAGGACATGCCTCCAGAGTCCAAAAGTGAATGTGAGAAAATACTTTAGTCCCCCACCCCTGTGAAGATTATACTATTGTCAAAAGCATGTTGGCTTTCAGTTTTGTTGATGGGTGGCTCTTTCTCATTTCCCACAAAATCTCACAGGAGATTTTTCTCTGTAGTAAAGAAGAGAATTGTACAGGTGGCTTTTCCCTACATCATCCTGCTTTGAGGTGAAACTGTTTTTCTAGCTGCAAAGGGTATATTTGAATTTCACCAGCTGTTTTCTTAGTGATTATTAGAATATTTTTGGTAACAGCAATGGCTTTGGGAGAGGTATGATATTACCTAATCTTTCTTTAACGAGAAAGATATATGCATTATATACTTAATGTTATATAGACATGTCTTCTTCCTGGGTGTCCCTTAATTATGCTAGTTTATTGGTCATGACAATCATCAGTACATAGACTCTGTTGTTCATTTGAAAGAGAGATTGACATTGCCATGATGTCAGTCCTCTGTGGAAGTTCTCATGTGTAGGGTTACCTGGGGTACATAGGGTATGTGGGCTATGTTGGTTATGTGGGGTATATACAGGTATATTATTTTCTTCCAAGCTTTCTGCTTTTTGACTTACTTCTATATAGCCTCAGGTGACTTTCTTGCCTGAAGCTTAAACAAAAGTACTTTTTCCATCTTCCTCAAATGCTGTGATAGAAAGCATTTGTGTGTAGCTAATTTTTAAAAAGGGATTTGAGAAAACAAGAGATTTAGTTCCTGCTGAGCACAGCAGATTCTTTAAACATAGAATTTATCTCTGTTGGTTTCTAGTGGAGATAACTTCAGCCCTCCTTCAGTGCTAACATCTCTCGAGCTCTTTTCTCCGGATCTCATTTCCCTTGAGCTTTCTTTCCCATGTCCCTATTACCTCAATTTAATGTTCCCAGTTTCTCAGTCTGTTTCTGGAAAGTTTCCTTTTTTTTCTCCTTACCTTTGGCTTACTTGGTCTCCTTCTAACCAATACCTCAGAACCCAATTTTTTAATAGCCAGTTGGCTTCTCAGTGGCTTTTAATAAACAAAAACAGCATTTTTTAAAAATTATTTTTATTAATTACAGTTTATTTACTTTGTATCCCCCATACCTCCCTCCCCCCTCCTAATCCCACCCTACCTCTTTCTCGCCCATGTCCCTCTCCCAGTCCACTGAAAAGTGAGGTCCTCCTTCCCTTCCCTCTGACCCTAGTCTATCAGGTCTCATCAGGAGTGGCTGCATTGTCTTCTTCTATGGCCTGGTAAGGTTGCTCCCTCCTCAGGGGGAGGTGATCAAAGGGCAGGCCAATCAGATCATGTCAGAGACAGTCCCTGTTCCCAATACTATGGAGGCCACATAGATACTGAACTTCCATAGGCTACCTCTGTGCAGGAGTTCCAGGCCATCTCCATGAGTGGTCCTTGGCTGGAGTATCAGTTTCAGAAAAGAGCCCTGTGCTTAGACTTTTAGGATCTGTCGCTGTCCTTGTTCAAAAGTCTATATGCCACAAAATTTGAAAAATCTAAATGAACTGGACAATTTTCTTGATCGATTCCACTTACCAAAGATGAATCAAGACCAGGGAAATCAATTAAATAGTCCTATGTCCCCTAAGGAAATAGAAGCTGTCATCAAAAGTCTCCCATCCAAAAAAGCCCAGGACCAGATGGTTTCAGCGCAGAATTCTACCAGACCTTCAAAAAGACTAACTCCAATTCGCTTCAAAGTATTTCACAAAATAGAAGCAGAAGGAACACTACCAAACTCATTCTATGAAACCACAGTCACCTTGGCACCTAAACCTCACAAAGACCCAACAAAGAAAGAGAATTTCAGGTTAATTTCCCTTATGAACATTGATGCAAAACAGCATTCTTAGGAGAAATTTAATTAACAACTTTAAAAATAAAGCTTTGTTACCCCTTTGCTACCTGAAGTCTATGCCCTATTCAGATATTAGTAATTAATCAGCATTGACAAAATAAGTGATATTGAGAATCATTAAGGAGCCAGAAGTATCACAACACTTTGAGTTTAGAAATACATTCTTCAGAGATTTTAGGGAGGGCAATTTTTTTCTATTGTAGTCCAAGGATGCTACAATCAGGATCATTATCATTTTCTTTAAAAAATGATTCAGGCTGTGGTAGCACACACTTTTAACCCCAGCACTCAGGGCACAGAGGCAGGTAGATTTCTGCGAGTTCGAGGCCAGTTTGGTTTACACAGCAAGCTCTAAGCCAGCTGGGGTTACATAGTGAGACCTGCAGATGCTTTTATTTTTAGGACATTGTGTGTTAACTAGAGATGGTTATTAGACTTAAAATCATGATCCCAAGGGTATATCCAACATGTGCAAAAGCAGGGCATCTGGGAAGAGCTGAACTTGCTCACTCACCTTCTCATCTCTGCTATAGCCACCGACTTGCACTCAGACACAGAGCTGGAGAGCTCAGCCTGAGAAGGAATTGTTTCCAGCTTGGAAGCATGCATGCTCATTCTTGGTGTCTCACCATAGCTCGAGAGTAAGGTGCCCCTTCTTTGTACTTTACTTTGTAAATGAGAGTGGGTAAGACCCCAAGGATAGATTCTTCCCGGCATCTGCATGGCCTTTAAGACAGTTTGCAGCCTTGATTCCAGCAGTTCTCAATCTGTGAGTCATGACCCCTTTGGGGTTTAAAGACCCGTTCACAGGTGTTCCATAAGACCATCAGAAATCATAGATTTCACATTACAGTTCATAACATTATCAAAATTACAGTTATGAATAGCAAGGAAAATAATTTTATGGTTGGGGTCACTACAACATGAGAAACTGTATTAAAAGGTCGTAGCGTTAGAAAGGTTGAGAACCACTGCTTTAATCTCTTAGAGTGCATCTCTAAAACCATGTATTTTCCTCATTGACAAAGCTTGCTAAGAAATTCCCAGGCAGGTCAGATTAGATACAAAGGCCTGACATCATGGAAGCTTTCCCTAAGGTACAGGCCAATATAAAATGGATGAGCTCTGAAACGGTCTCACGACGCTGGTGTACAAGGCCTTTCACCTCCATGTTGTGTACCCAGTGGTCTGTTTCAGGTCATCACGTGACTTCATTCAGTGATGCCATCAGATGTCAGTGGTGTCTTCAGGGAGTCATGGGCCTGGACCAAACCACTGATAATCAGCTCCTGTCTTGTTTTTATGATCTCCGTCAGCAGCTAAGATACCAACTTGCTTAGCATTATGTTTCTCATCCAGATGTTTCCTGCTTTGATGGGCTATGAATTTAAAACAGTCATGTAAACACTGTAAGCCCTAATGTCGCTGAGATCCCTCGGTCGGCCTGAGTACGAACATAGCATTCTGCAAAGTGTGCCTGGCCATTTCTGTAAGTTTACCTTGAGGGTGTTATGAGTGTCCCAACACCACTGCAGGGCAGGGCATCATTGGCGGCCTCCCGTGCACCTTCTCTGTCTTACTCAACTCACAAATAAACATCTCTGGCCCGCAGCCTTCTCATCTATAAAGGCATAAAACATCAGTTCCGTTGTAATAGTTAAGCTGACTAGTGCTCAGAGCAACATGGGTTAGAGCAGTGGTTCTCAGTGTTCCTAATGCTGCGACCCTTTAGTATAGTCCCTCATGTTGTGCTGGCCCCAACCATTCATTGATACTTTAGAACTGTAATTTTGCAGCTGTTGTAAATTAGAATGTAAATATCTGATATGCAACCACAAAGGGGTCACGACCCACAGATTGAGAACTACTGGTTTAGCAGCACTGTCGTATGGTATGTGATGAACCCCAGCTCATACTATGGCAGCATTCCTTTAACAGATTAGCAGAACAGACCTTGGCATAGTGGAAACAATCAATTGGCCATAAGAGACAGGCTTTAAGGCTCTGTCCAGCTCTGCATGTCACTGACCAATGATACTACGAATGCTAAGATGCCGTGTGGTTAGATCACGAGCCCACCTGATCATATTCACAGTTACCTTGGCTGACAGCTGTGTGTGAAAGTTTCCAGACTAGCACACTTGAATGATGTGAGACAGAAGTGCTGAACAGAGGGCAGTCATGTGACTGTGAGTGCAAACACTCCGTGGCCTCCAGCCTTTGGCCCAATGCTGAAATCTGCACTTGAGCCCTTGCTAAGAAACTCTTATTTCTCTCACATCGGTAAACCCAACCCCACACGTAACATAAGATCATGCAGATGAGGGTAGCTGCGGAGGGCCAGCTGCTTGTCATAGTATGGCAGAATTGTGAGTGTAATGGAAACCACATGTTTTATGGTATTTTTAGACTAGTTAGTATGAGCAGGTCAGTCGCATTTTTTATGTCAATATGACTATTCCAGCTGCCTTTTCTAGTGGTTTTCAGAGAATTCAGAATTTGTACCAGACGCTAAGAGTAGAAAACCAGGAGGACGTGCCCAATAATTGCCACGTGTTCTCCTGGCATCCATGTGGCATGTGTATTCATTTGCCAGGGTCTTCATGAAATGGGGACATGGCTAAGCCAGTGTCTTGCTTAGTGGTGGCGTGGTAATGAGGTGGTGTAAGTCAAGAGCAATGACTTGAGTTCATCCTAGAGACATGAAAAGAGAACAGATAAGAGGGTAGCAGGATCGTGTCTGGTTGCCTTGTGGACTTACTGATATTAGCTGGCATAGTTTATGATTATATATTTTGGTTTTAGGAATAGAAGACATTCAATTCTACCTTCCTTAAGAGTTCCTTTGAATGTCACAGTCCTTGTCTTTCAGATAAAGGTTAGATTTCTTGGGAGAAAAATTATGGCCATTTAATTGCTTTTTCTCACTTAAATTGTGCTTCTCCCCAAAATGCTGCTTTTCACTCCCTAGAGAAAAAGTTAAGGTAGTTGGGAGACTTAGACTTTGAATCTAATGATGCTATTAGAAGTAGTGATCTCAGTTCTAGGGGAAGTCCTTGTATACCCAAGAATTGATTATTTCTAACTTTTCCTTTACTTACCAAGATGAAGGAAAGGGATAAAGGATTTCTCAGTTGAGTTCGTTACTATTAGAAAAACAGAACCCCATCCATCTGTTGAAGATGAGGTGATGTTAGCACTAAGATTTGGTGAAGAAAAATCAGTGTCACAATTTTGAGCCAAATTTGACACAAGTTTTAACTAAATAGGATGGACTTTGTTCAAGACCTCTCCCTGGAGTTCCCCAGTTGAGTAGCCCTAAACCATGTGTTACAAAGGCTTTTAAGGACAAACCCACATAGCCACCATATTTTCCCATGTGTCTTTGTTATCATCCAAGAATTACAACTCCTGGGTCTTATATTCCCCCTTTCATATCATTGGTCAAATCCTTGACTCTGTGATGGGTACTTGTTTATATTGAGATCTAATAACCATCAGCTTCATGGTACCCAGATAGGAATTATCAACTAGCTAAGGTATCAATGATGCAAAAGCCAACAGTGATTAGCAGAAGCAGTAGAACCAATGGTCCCATGCTGGCTGATGCCAGAGCTAATATATAGAAGGAGCCTGGAAATAATTGGGGCATCAGTCATTTATTTCATTTCAGGTTCTCTTCTTGTAATATTTGAGTACAGTCAGATTATAATCCTGTATGGTTTGTATAGAAATAACAATTTCTCTTAAGGCCATATGTTATCTCTTTGTTCTGCATAAAGCAAGCAGGGTGTCTTATCATATTGTAGAACTATTTCAGTTAATGTATCTACCAGTTAATAAATCTGGGCCAACTTTCCTGGTGTAACAATCGGCATTATAGATAGCCATTTGTCCCTTAGGACAGGGAGTTTCCTTTTGACCTAGTATTTCAGCCTGTTGGGGAGATAAAGGATGACATACTCTCTTCTGTAACTAATTCCTCGTGAAACTAGGGCACAGTAGTTGGGGCCCAGGTAGGCTGAAAGGCTAGTCAAAAGGCTGGGCAAATAGGCATTCATCAAAAGCAAATGGTTAGCTGACCCAGATGAAAGGACTGGGAGCAATCACATTGGCTGGACTGGTTTATATCAGCTTTCCTCAAGGTCCACAGCAGTTATAGTCCATAGGTAATTCCTGGTGTCGGATTTTCAAGTATAAATCTTCCAAGTCAAATATAGACTACAGATAGCAGTTAAAATTTAGGAACTTAAAGGAAAATCTTAAAATTGGGACATTCAAGCCCACTGTCCTAGAAATTGGGGAAACTTACTTATCTGGAGCCCATTTGACCTGTGACAGGTGAATCCAAGTCTTATGACTCCCTGAAGCTTACCGGTAGTTTAGTTTACAAAAAGAGGAAGACATTTTAGATGTGTGCTGAAACCTGCATTGTAGAAAAAGCAGCTAACAAGTGTTTGTAAAACAGCTGAAGCAGATCCATACCTTCATGTCATAGCAAAAGCTATGGCTTTGAGTTAAAAAGCATGAATAAATTTTCCTCTGTCCAGAAAGCCAGAGATGTTTTTAGCCCAATGAGAAGTATCTTTAAGTCTATATTTAGAAGACAACCAAAGGAAATTTAAAATCTTGAGTTTATGACTGAATAGTAAGTAGCCAGTGCTCCATCAGCTTATCAGAACTCTAGAAATGTATGAACTTTTGAAATCTCAGTGTAGCAATGACTTCAAGGGGAAAGAAATCTGAAGCACTTCCAATTTTCATGTTTTAAATCATTTTTGTACCTTTACAACTTGTATTTATATATCTTAAATCATTTCTGAGACCCTCAGAACTTATTTAAGCTTTTATATATTCATATCTTTATGTACTTCAGAACATTTTCTTTCCATCTAATCATTTACCAGAGACACAAGTTGTCACCAGAACAGTCATTGCAAGGCAATGGGAAACATATTTATCTTTTAATATGAAACCTATTAGCAAGGCAAAACTGTCTGACTGTTTTATTTAAAGATCTATTTATTATTTATTATGTACACAGTGTTCTTCTAGCATATATGTCTGCATGCCAGAAAGGGCACCAGATCTCATTATAGACTTTCGTGAGCCACCATGTGTCTTCAGGGAACTGAACTCAGGACCTTTGGAAGAGGAGCCAGTGCTTTTAACTTCTGAGCCATCTCTCCTGTTTTTACCTGCTTGTTTTTGTTTTCTTTTAACAAGGGACTTATTAGCTTTAGATGAACTGACTACTGAACTAACAAGGCAGCTACAGCTATGGGGGAAGGAGCTGGTTGTCTGCTGCTGCCAAGCTAATGATGCTACAGTTAGCCTAGCCATGAACACCATCAGAGATCTGAGAAGAATGAATTATAGCAGGAAGTATAATGCAAATGGCTTATGTATCAGTTACAATGACACAAACCAGCCCATTACCTAGACGGCATTCCCAGGCTCCTGTGGTCTCCAGGGTTGTGGGCAGAGGTACCAGAATAGCATCAGTCTTCAGCCACCAGGTCTAGAAGATGGGAGGCTTGCCTATGGAGGAGGAACATGGGGAACTGACCTTACTTTCTGGGCGAAGTTGGGGGCAATCAACTCTCCAGTGTTCTGCTGGTCCGCAATTAGGCAAGGTCCTGGCAGCAGGTGAGGTGTTTGGTGCAGTCTTTCCAAGTGTTTAGTGTTACCACAATCCAGGCAGAGTTGTTGTCGCTGTGCCCCATTATCTTCTTGGAGACCTTGAGGGTCACTGCGTGGATTTGGGAGTCTCTGTCTGTCATAGTAAGTTTAAAGGTAATGCCACATTCAACAGGTTTCTGACAAGTTTGAGGACCATTATCTATTAGTCGTATCTGAGGTAAACAACCCTTGCTTGTGCTTTAGGCTATACCTTGAAAACATACACATGAAGCTAAACAGTGCTTTTTTTTCTGCAGTGGATTACATTGGTACTTAACATGACTACCCATACAGTTCTGAACATATCAAAGCTTAATCATATTTAACGGTGTAATAAATCCTTTTTCATGAATACAACCTGTAGGGAGATGGGCATTTAAGGACAAACCCATTGGGCCGCCACTGTATTTTACCATGTGACTTTGTTATTTTCCAAGAATTACAATCCCCAGCATGTGACCTGGTCCTTGGGGAGGTGGGGCCTACAGGCTAACCTTGGGTTTATGCCACCAGTGCAGCATGCACCAAGAGCCCTGTGTTGACAGAGAGCAGGAGCCCAGGTCCCCATCACTGGGTCAGAGAATGGCTGGGTGACCTCTGTCAGGAGGAAGCACTTTAACACACATTCCTGAGGATTTTCACATCTCCTCTGTGCACTCTCGTGACTAAAAAGTTTGGGAATCCTTTGGTGAGTTTTGGCACACACCCAGCAACTTCCTGTAGCCTGGGGAGGGAAAGACTCCCTATTCAGTGTTTTCACTTTGAGGTCTTCAGCCGAAATGCTGAGATAATTGGAAAAATCCCTTCGTACCTCACAGAAGTTTGTAGGTTGCAAGGTTGCTAAGGACAGCTTTCTGTGCTGACTGCACACTGAGACTCCCTCATGAGTCATTCTGAACAATATTTCCAGATTGTGCGATCTCTGGGAATTAGTGCCTGAAATCAACCATATCCGAAAATGTCCCCATGTCTGCAGCAGCAATTGTTTGCTAGCTAAGCCGAAACATAATTGACATGTCTAAATTGGTAGAAAACTCTATAGAGCCATTGCTAAGTTGTGTTTCTTCTTGGCAAAGTTTGGCTCTGTGTATATTTTAACTCTTTAAGGGCCTCACTGCTATTCTCATCACATGATAAGGAAAGAGACCGAGGAAAGAACAGGTTAAGATGTATGACCAAAGTCACATGACTAGGAAAAGCAAAGTCTTAGGGTTTCTAGTACAGTGATAAAACACTAAAGAGTTTAAGTTAGCCTGAGTATAACTCCATTGTAATAAAGAGCCATCTTGATTGGGAGCTGAATTCAGGTACCAGGAAATATCACAGAATGTAGACTTGGCAGAAAACAAAGTTAACTCTCCTAGCAACAGCCTCCAGGAAATATCACAGAATAAATACTTTATAGAAAATAGAGACAATCTCCCTGGCAATAATCAATGAAAATCGGGTGGAAAAATTCTTCCCAATGTTTCAGGTATTGTTTAGGAGAATAGCCATTGTGATTATATGCCTTAGCAATTGTGATTATGTACCTCAGAGAAGGTCTTCTCACCCCTCTAACTTTTACCCAATTCTGTAACTCCAAGGCTTGTGTCCCTGCTTGCTGCCATGGAAAACCCCTGCTCACAGATTTTCCCTTTAAAAATTCTGCTCACTCAGAGCTCGAGGTCCCACTTCGCAGTCCAAGGGGTGATTCAGAGACTCGCAAACCGTGGTGTTCTAAGTCCATCAATGAAGTGTGCATAGACACCCCGGGCTCTCAGAGGACATGCAGGCTTTTGAAAGGGTGAGCTGACATCCAAGGTGACTTCTTGGAGAAACTGGCATCTAGGGGCAGGGTTGTTAGAATCACCACCGGAAGCCTGGAAAACGGCGAATGTGAGACTTGTTTCAGGTTGAGGGATCTGGAATTGGATAAGAGCTCAGACTTCAACACGAACCTTGAGTAGCCTCACAGGACTGGGAGGGACTATACCTGCAGGAAATGGTCAGAGCAGAGGCAAGAAATCAAGTCAGGGAGGGGTCATGATGGGGCTGGCACCAGCCTATCGTCATCATTTCAAAGGAACTCAGGGGCTGAAAAGACTCAGACTCAGGGAAGCAGAGATGTCATTTTCCCTGCCTCCCCCTTCCTTGTTTTTTAAGTTGGGAAATGTTTAATTAGCTAACATGTCGTTTCAGTTAATAGAGGCCACAGACAAAAGGCCCCTCTGTTCCACCCCGAGGTAAACATTCTTGAATCCAATCGGGTTTAAATGGAAATTTATTTGAAAATATTCCCCACTGAGCCTGGTGGAGGCAGCAAATCACCAAGAATTCGGCTCTGGTTCAGGCTGCCATGGCTAGGAGCAAAACCCGGGAAAGTCTCTCCCTTTGGGATGACTAGCTAAGTCCAGAGACACACACATACAACTTTAAAAAAGACTAGTTTCTTTGTTCGTGACCTTGGTTGACTGGAGTCAGATGCTAGACATATTAAGAAAAGAAAAAAAAAAAAAAAAAAAAAAAAAGCTATGCTTCCATTTGGTCCATGCCAGGCTTCCCAGCTGTAGATTCCCTTCACTTCCCATTCCCCCTGAGGGGCGGGGGGATGGGAGGGAGTACGCATCAGTTCTTCTTTATTTATTCATTTGCCTTTTCCCCTCGTTTTCCCTTTTGGCTCCACAACCCTCTCCCTTTCCAGTGAAGAGCAAACTCCAGCATTACCGTGGTATCTAACTACTGGAAAACAAAAGAAAACAAAAAAAAACCTCTAAGCACACTGAAAACAGCGTGGTTATAGCCTCCAGGAATCCAGTCCTGGCTCTGGATGGCCGCCTTCTCAACTAGACACACTTGGTGGCAGTCTCCCCCTGTTGTCAGAGGACTTCGGCCTTCAGTGGCTGCAGGTCCCCCACCATAACGCACTGCGGACTCTCTGGCGTGTCTTAGGGTGGGATACAGCCACAGATGTGTTGAGGGCTGCCAACCTGCCTCTTCTTCCTCTCCAGCCATTTTCTTTTCCAGTGGCTTAGGGGTCAGCGTTCCCTCTCCCCTTGTCTGAAAATGATGTTCTGGGAAGAATTTCAAAGTTGAACTTTGGAAGGGAGGAAAGAGCAACTATGTTGCTGATAAGAACTAACACTTAGCTAGCAAACACACACCATTTGCGGATAATGAGCCTCCGAGATTCCTGTACATTGAGTCACTGGGTAACCCCAGCCCCTCTCTGAACTAGAAGCTATTATCTTATGGTGTGTTTATATTAAGGTCACTTAGCCAGAATGTGGTAGAGACAGGGTCGGACCCTAGGAAGTCTTGGTGTTTTTCCTCACCCTTACTGTATTTGAGAATGACCTCGACCTATTGTCCAAGATGCTACAAGCACTGTGATAAACATTACAATACCTTGTTTTATTTACTATTCTTCACTGGCCTCTGAAATAAAGTTTCCTAGCCTCCTTTTACAAAGGCAAGACTGAAAGGGTAAGTGACCTGTTGAGATGTCACGCCCAGAAAGCTGCAGGGCAGGGTTAGAACTGTGGTTTCAGTGATGACAAATTCCACATTCTTTCCACTCTCGCCTTCATGGATCCGGAATGCAAATTACACAGAAGCGCGTCAGCTCATTCTGGGTAGGCCAAGAGAACTTCCTAAACCTAGACATTATCTCCTGCAGGCTGGTGGCCTTGCAGGGCAGCCTACCAGAAACACTTCTCCAGTTGGCCAGCATTTGACCGTCTTCACCCCAGTAATTCTTGCCACACTTGTGTTGTCACCTGTGAAATGAAACTTACCATCCTTGCCTTCCCCTCTGGGAGGTGGCGTCACACTTTTTCCTCGGCTGCCATATTTCATAATTCTTAAATGTAAATAATTCTGCCTTAATGAAAGTTTCTGGTCCGTTCGCCTGTCTCACCTTCATACTGCCCCTTTTAGGTTATTCTCCACTGCGTGTGTGCGCATGTAAGTACTGTCATTGTCTCCAAGGAATCCTTAACATTTGGTGTCCTCTCTCATAACGTGTTCGTGAGGCTACCCAGGTTAGGAAATCTGTCTGTGATGCTTTCTTGCCTCAAATCTGTCAATGGCAGGCCAGGAGCACTTTTATCTTTTTTCTTCACTGCAGGTGACATGCTTCTCCGATGTTCTCTGGGGATGCATGGTGCCTTTCGGAAACAGGCAGAAAACAAATAAGAAAAAAAAAATCTGCTCTTTAATCTCAAGGACAGTATGAGGTTTAAAGAAGCATTTTTTTTTTTAAATTTTTTTTTTTCCTAGATCACTCAAGATACTGTTAAGGTCCGGAATATGGTGAAGGAATGTTTATTCTGCAGACGTCCAGCGTGCTGGGGTCACCACCTTTACAACATGGAAACGATGACAAGAGGTGCTCGAAGGCCCCTTTTAAAGCCAGAAAAGGGAATTCCTACTGTCGCTATGTAACCTCAATTGGGATTGGCTGGTACCCATGGAGCAACTCTTAGGACTGTTTCTGTCTAGCAAGAAAATGAAGCCCATCATGGAGCTGGTGAGGCTTATTTAGCCAGGCTCTCTCAGTACTTATAGACATAGGTTGCCAATTAATTTTGGTTCCTACTTGTATTTAAAGTGACCGCCAGGGCCAAGTAACCGGCCTTATTTTTTGAGAAAAGAGCTGGAGACAAACTTGACACACAGATAAGGGAAGTGAGGGCCAAAACAGCATTACCAGTTTCTTGGGATCGTGGCTTTCTGCCGACTTGGATAGAAAAGTGTGGGAGGACAATATTTGCTGAGCCCTGGGTCACATAGTTGACTGGATTGAAATCTTGCTCGTGCGCTTGTTTCACCATAGTCACATGCCCATAGTTATTTGGTTTCAGTTAAAGGACAATGTCTGTCTATTGCATTAAAGTGTTCATGTTAATATACACTTGCTGGGCTTTGCCTTATTAAACTTTCTTTGTTATTGGGGGTTGGCCTGGTGCTTTGTATTTTAATGTTAATTACTGGCCCCCAAGATCTTGTCCCTTCTCAGAAGAGCACATTTTCACGTGTACCTGTTCTTTGTGTAAACCCTGTTCTACCTAATTTAAAGCTGATTGGTTAATAAAAATTGCTAAAGCTTGGGATTTTACAGAAGAAAAGAGGTGGAGTTTGGAGTTAGAAGGCTGGGGTCGAGGGACCACGAGGAGAGAAGGAGGAGGAGACAGGATTGGTGAAGAATGAAACAGACCAGTAACGTAGGTTAGTGTGGGAAAGGAGCACATGGCCAGATCAGCATGGATGGAGGATGTAGAGAACATTAATAAGTATTTGTGACCATGGATGGGAGGTAACTTGAGATTGGGGCTGGGAGGTAAAGTTACTTTAGAGGGTTAATATATGCAATGCCCCAGGTAAAAGCTATTTTATAAAATACAACAGGTGTCTGCATCTTTATTTGATTGATAGCATGTTATATACTATCACTATATTAATTACAGTCTAATAATAAACATTTATTAGGTCATACCCTTTAAAATTACCACAACACTTTGTGTTTTTTAATTGCATTAAGAGTTATATGCATTGTTATATCCAGGCCTCCCTTGGGAGGCAGAAGCAGAGGCAGGAGAGCTTCTGTGAGTTTGAGGCCAGCCTGGTCTAAGTAGTGAGTTCCAAGACAGCTAGAGCTATACAGAGACATCCTGTCTCAAGAAACCAAAAAGAAAAGTTATATACATTGCAAAATTATACCTTGTTTATAATCACATATTTTAAAATCCTGCTGTGATTAAAAAAATAAGCTCCCAAATATTGCTAGTAATTAATGATTTTAAGTGACCCCTAGAGCTTCTCATTTCAAAGTTTGGAAAATTCTGGCCTATAAGGTCATCACTGGACACTTGTGAACCAAATTCATAAAGGAAGGCGTGACCATGGGGCGGAACGAGAGAGGACACTTCCACAGACCTAGTGGCCAGTGAACATTGCTGCAAGATCATGAGAAGGTTCTGCTCATGAACCAATGCTGTGACTGTCTCCTAAGCCACACTTTCATTATCGAATTTTATGTACAGGAAAAGCGACGGAACTAGAGGAAGAGAGGAATCGGTTGGAACAGGGTGAGATGTAGAGAGAAAGTCAAAAGCAACATCCCAAGGGGAAGGTCAGCCACAGCCTGACCCATCTCCCCATAGTGTTTCCCACTGGGATGTTCTCAGAGGATCCAAGAGAGGCGGCCACACTGCTGATAGCTCCCTGGCCTGTCAGTGGCTTCTCTCCCACCCATGTTTAGCTTCCCAAGGAAGAACGGGTGATTTAAACAGACTTTTGTGTGTTCTTTCTTTTTAGTTCAGGAAGTATTTGCCCTTCCTGTTTGTATGTGGGAATGTGAGCTCTGGCGAGAGTGGAGCAGGCAGCTGGGGAGGGAAATAATTAGTAAAGCTGGTCTGCTTGGTATAGCACCCAGGCCCTTGACAGCTGTGGAATTTCTGTGTCTGCATCACTTGGCGAGTGATGGTTAGCGATACTGGGGGTCTTGACCATAACATCATCCTGGGGGTGCTGTGTAGCCTCACTCTGTAAAATGAGAAGTTTCTTCCTTTCTTCTCTCTCTCCCTCCCTCCCCCTCTATCTGCACGATTCGAGAATTGCCTCAGGTTTCAGGTGCTATTCTATCCCTAACTAGCCTGACAAAGATAAAATAAATTTTTCCTGTCTCCTCTGGGTGTGCGTAAACAATCCAGACGTAACCCGTGAAGGTGTCAGTATGTCTCTTTGCTTTAAAATCTGCCTTTTAATACTGCACCTGAAGGACAAGGGTAAGTCCTCATGACTAGGAACCGAGAATTCTGAATTGAGATTCTCCCTCTGTAAAACAACGACAGGAAAGCACAGCTTCCCGTTTACATCAAGTGCGGTGAAGGGGATGAAGAGGAAAACCGGGTGACTTGTGTGAAAGATATGGTTGGCCCTGAACATACTAAATGAACAAAGAGGTGCATGCGTGTTAATGTTCTTAGTGTGCCCCGCCCCCCACAACCGTGTGAGCCACTGTACCCTACATATGTGAAAGTCATTATGGGAATGAGGCACTGGCTGCGTACAGCCTAACGGCTGTTTTGGTAGAGCCTAATCATTCCACCAGACAGATGGGGTCAGTGAGAAACAGTCACAGGTAGATCTCTCAGGTAGGGTCAGACGTTTGGCATGTCCAGCAGCACAGGTCGGAGGGCATAAATCAGAGAGCAAGGGCTGAGGGTAGAGGGGTCTCCCTTGTTGGAGGCTGATCTTACAGCATTCTGAGATATAGGAGATACAGAAAACAACCAATAGCTAAAGTTCCTGACTTCTTCTACTTAAGAATTTTTCCCATGAGCAGTTTAAACAAACTGAAAATAATTCTCAGTTTTAGTCATTTAAGTTATAGTCTTTCACTGCACCCAAATTTTAAGACAAAGCTGTCCTCTGTATTCTGTTAACTGTACATACTGCAAACATCCTATTCTACAATCTATCATCTATCAGTTTGTCCACCCATCCATCATCAGTTTTGTACTAAGATATGATTGATATATAAAAATATAATATTTAATGTACATAATGTACATAAACTTCTGAGTTTAGGGGTAAATATACATATATAACACTATCTTACCAAACACCTACCTGAATCCCTACTGTGTTGGTTTGAGTGACAATGATCTCTTATGTTCATGTATTTGCACCCAGGTGCTGTAACTTTTTGGGAAGGATTAGAAGGTGGGTCACCGGAAGTGGGCTTTGATGTTTCAAAAGTTCCCACCATTCTCTTTTTCTGCCTCCTGCTTATGTCTCAAGACATGAGTTATCAGCTACTGCTCCAGTGCCAATCCTGCCTGCTGCTGCGTTCCTCACCATCATAGCCATGGACTGTAATCCTCTGGAGCCATTTAATCCAAATTAAATGCTTTTTTCCCCCTGTAGGTCACCTTGGTCATTGTGTCTTATACTTAACAGAAAAGTAACAAAGACACCACCTTTTCCTCATTATTATTATTTGTGGGAAGAAAATATATAAGATCTACCCTTTTTAGAAAGGTTTAAATACATTATATAGTATATACTTGTGTGTGTGTGTGTGTGTGTGTGTGTGTGTGTGTTTTCAGACAGAATCTTTCAACATACCCTTGGCTGTCCTGGAACTTGCTCTACAGACCAGGCTGGCCTTGAACTCACAGAGAAATGCCATCCTCTGCCTCCCAAATGCTGGGATTAAAAGCACATACCACCATATCTAGCTATAGAACATACCTTTTGTAAAAAAGAGGGACTTTCTCTGTCAGTCTGGCTTCAGATTCACATTGTAGCCCAGACTTGCCTTGGGCTCATCATTCTCCTGCCTCAGCTTCCCACATGCCGCAAACCTCACACGTGTACCACTGACACAAAATTGTTAGCCAACCACTACTCAACTGTCTGCTTCTGGAAGTTTTAGGTTTCTTTATTCTATGTACAAGGGAGACCACTAGTATTTGTCTGTCTGTGCCTGGCTTGTTTCATTTAGTGAAATGTTCACTGGGTTCATTCATGATGTTGCTAATGACAGAACTTCCTCTTGTTGAAGGTTAAGAAAGAAAGAGGGGAGAGTGGGAGAGAGGAGGCTTTTTAGCAGCCCATTTGTCTATAGTAGACGCTGAGGTTGACATCACCACTTGGATATTGTGAACAATGATGCAGTGAATTCGGAAGTGCAGACCCTGATTTCACTTCCATTATTGGATAGGGAGTACAAGATCAACAGCTTCTTCATATGGTAATTTTATTTTTAACTCTTTGAGAATTTTTGCTACTATCTTCCAAGGTGACCGCATCAATGTAGGCTCCAGCCAATGGTGTATCACGGTCTCCTTTTCTCCACAGCCTCACAATGCTGACATGCTTTAAAACACCGTCTTTAAGATCACAGTGGTAACTTAGTCCTGTAGTTTGATATTACCTGTACCCTGACCCCTGAGTTCTAAAATACATGCTGAGGAAGACATAGTAACATGTAAACAATGGAAATTAAACAACAATAACAATAAACCAACCTGTACATCATGCTTCTTATTTGGTGGTTTTCCCTGAGCCTTGACTATAGGAATTGTATTGTACAGGTATCATTTGGCACTGGGAATCCACAGTTAGTTAAGAGCTATTGAGAGGAGGTAGAGGGAATTGAGAAGAGGTAGGGGGATACCAGAGGAGTTGGTAGGATGAGGCAAGGAGTGATGTACATACAATATACATATATGAAATTCTCAAAAACAAAGGAAGCCTATGAAAAGAATTTTGCTCAGGTAGATACCCACCTGAATTTCCCCTTCTCCTTATCTTAAAAACGAGTCTCTCTCCACTGCCATCTTGAACCTCACATTCAGCTGCCACTCATTCACATATTCAGAAGCCTACTATGTGCTAAACACTGCTCCAAGAGGGAGCAGGGAATGAGACTGGCAGTGGCCTCACCTTTATGGAATTTGTGCAAGGAGCCAAAGGATGTAGTTTATAAACAAACAAGGACAACTCAGCCTGGATGGTGGAGTACCATGAATAAAATGAAAAGAGGGGATAAAGGCTAACATTGGAAGGAGACTATTTGGGAAGATCTCTGAGGAAGCTGAGAATCGGAGACTCAAAGATAAGGAAGGAGGAGCCAGCCCTGAGCAGGCCTGGGTCAGAGCATTTTGTGCTAGGGTGTAGTCTAGTTCTAGTGTGGCAGAAGGCCCACTTTAGTTCCTTGGTCTCCATTTTGATGCTGCTGAGAAATGCTGGGTGTTTGGATTCCAGGACAGCATTCTGCCCTTTAACTGATACTACTGGTGGGTATTATAAGATTCAGACACTTTGGTCTCTGCTGATGTCTCCCTTTGCCCATACTCTCAAACAGAGAAAATATTTTAAGATTAGAACTGGCTTCAAGGCACTGCCTTCTCATTCATCGAAGTGTCTAGCTAATCTCCTAAAGTCTCTGTCATGATCCGTGTCCACAATGCTCTCTGACAATAAAGTCTCACCACTGGGGGATAACAGATATGATGGGTTCATATCTTCAGGTGCACCCTGGAGTCTGGTGATTCATACTGGGCTGAGGAAATTTCTATTGAAAAGAAGGTGCCATGAGTATATAGACCAGCCCTCTGATTCTCTTAGATGGGCCAACTTTGGAAGAATGAAATGGGGCCACTTCTCCTCTTCTAAATCAACGACATGGAAGAAAAAGAAAGAGACATCTCTTTATAAAAATAACCACTAGATGGGAAAGACCCTCCTCCCTCTTGCAAAGTGATGCTTCATGAACACTTTTTCATACAGATTTCCCCAGAGAAAGACACCCGAAGGTCTTGCCTGTTTTTAGGTGTTAGTTTTAAAAACTCTTTTATTTCCATTTCTTTTATCTTTTTCTCTCTACTCCATCCCAATCCCTTAAGCCAACACCCCAACATCAGGTAGGAGAGAGAAAGGGTTAGTGGGAGATGGGGCACAGCTATCTTAGCTGCTTCCTGCTGGTTAGGGTCCTTGGGTTCTTTGGCGCCAGTCCAATCCTCGTTTCAGGAGATCTCCAACTTCTTGCCTCACAACTGCAACCAGAAGCAGCAAGGGAGAAGCAGGAGCAGCGTTGCTCTTTCTTGGAGCTCCACATTCTGGGCTCTGACATTTATCTCTCTCCAGAGTCCTCAGATTTAAACTATCTGCAGCTGGCAAAGAGCTCCTCTCAGAACCTGCACGAAGCAAATAGTCTGCTGCTGTGGATCATCTGAATCACATCCCTTACCTGGGACCAAAACAGAAACATGTTTATATCCCCAATACCTATTGATGAAGTTCCTTTCCATCATTTTTTTTTATGTGTCCATCATTTCTGGAGGTATTTGAAACACACAAGGATCACTGTTTATCATCTGAAAGGAGCAGATGAGCTTGAGACTCATTGCAAGCAAAAGGAGCAACTTCATACCTCTGAAAACCCTTAGGAGCTTAGTCACCTCTGACTATAGTAGTGGCTCTCAGCCTTCCTAATGCTGTGACCCTTTAACATAATTCCTTATGTTTCAGTGACCCCTCCCTCACAAATTATTTTACAACTATTTTTGTTGCTACTTCCTAACTGTAATTTTGCAACTGTTATAAATCTGATATGCAGGATATGTGACCCCTGTGAAATGTCATCTGACCCCCAGAGGGCTTGTGAGCCACAGGTTGAGAACCATTGATTTAAAGCCTGCTCCTCACGCCTATGCAGGAGGCTGACTTTGATTTCCTAGTTCTATATCCCACATATCTCCATTAGCAAGTTGCTAACTTATTCTTTGGGGGCTAATTCTGCATGCATTATTCATTTAATTCTTTGAATCAAGTTAATTAAGCATCTACTGTGAGCTTGAAACTTATTGAAGGATACAGGGCGAGAGTGACAGGGGATGATGAGGTAGACCAGAAGGACTAGGGATCACAGAAGAAAAGGGAAATCTGATTCTCCTGAAGAGCACCAGAATAATCTCTCTGCTCCTGCTGGTCTCATCGTCTAACTCTCTCTCCCCTGCACCCCCTGTATCTGGAGAGCCATTGCGTGCCACTTGTCACTTCCTACTCAGCCAAATTCCGGTTGTTCAGCAATTTGAAGCTATCTTGTTTTTATCCTTCTTGCCTGGCAAGATCCTGATCTGATGATTTTTCCCAAACATAGCTGTCCTTCAGTTTCTTCTAGCTGCTTTCTTTCAAGTGACCACACATTTCCTGTTTATGGAGACAGAGTGTTACAGTCTCAGCTGGATGAAGACTCTGGTCTGTCATTGGACTTTTTTTTTTTTTTTTAAATCACTTCTAGGCTGGGAGAAAATGCTCTAGGAAGCTCACAGGCCTGTGTGGGAATTGAATCTGCCCCTGAGTCTTCATTAGACTGGCTCCTCAAGATGATCTAGGGTGGAGCCAGCAGTATTAAATCTACTATTCAAATGAGGACATTTAGCATGCATTCCCCAACCCAGGCCCTGTACACCTACTAGAATTTTAATAATTTCAGCTGTGACCTTCAACATTTTTATGACACATCGACTTACTATGCCTGGACTTACTATGCCAAGTGGGAAAAACACTCTGATAAAGTCTATAGGAGACTTGTGGGGAGCAGCTGGGATTCTTAAAGAGGGACAGTGTTTGCTTCCACGCCAGCTGCTGCAGTGTTTCTCTTGGGATTCAGTCCCTCACAAAATGTGTTTTAAGGTCACCGATACATATTCATTACATTGCCAGGTGACCCACTGGCTGCTCCCTGGCTTGAAGCATAATCCATCAGTTTGGGAGTTGTTTCTCTTTACATATAGTGACCTGGAGACCAACAGCTGCTGGATCTCTGACTCATGCCTCTCACTGATCAGTGAGCAAAATGGAGCTCATTTTCAGGAAATCATGCTTGGTCTTTTGTCACCTTAGATGAAGGAGCTGGGTCTTTGGGGTTCAGGTTCGTTTATTAAAGTGGTGACACACTCCACCAAAGATTCTCTGGTATCCAAGTGATCTTCCCACAGGTCTTCTTGAGAGTTCCTTAAGTTGAAATATTTTTCATTTACAATTTATTCCTTCCTTTCTTTCCAATTCTTTCTCATCCTCCTCCTCTTCTTCTAGTTTTTGAGAAAGGGTTTCAATATGTAGCCATCATTCACCTGGAACTGGCCATGTAGATGTGGTTGGCCTCCAACTGTTGTGGTCCTCCTGCCTCTGCCTGAATGTTGTGATTAAAGACATGTGATATCATGCCCAGAGCTATATGTTTATCTTATTACCCACAATAAATGTGTTCCTTCTAGAAAAATAAAAATAAATAAATAAAAGGAAACTATAAAATTAAAACCCCTATGACCACAGCTTGCTTCGATTATAAGTAAGTTTGTGGATTAATGCCAGATGCTAGGGTGAAAGCCTGATAGCTCAGACAGGTAGAGAGAGCATTCAGCTGACTTTACTCCTCAGCTGATCTCCCAGAAGCAATGTCCCCCACTTTTAAACAACCTCCTTCAAAATGGATTTCCCTCCTTTCTACTTCCTGTGTGTCTCTCTGTCCTCTTGACTTCCTCTTCCTCTCTGTTTTTTTTCTTAGTAATTATATGTTCACTTTCTGTCAACTGGTTGCTTGCTCTACCTCTTGACCTATGGTTGACATTATTTAATCCTGTTTACAATTCTCAAGCAGGAAGCTCTTAGATTAAAGGTGTGTGCTAGGGCTGAACCACACCACAACTAAAAACAGTTTTTATTCCATTCAATAACACAAACTCTGGGTTCACAGTGTAATCAAATATCCTGCAACACCTATTCTGCCTTTTTCAGTATGCATTATTATATCAGTACATTGTATTACACATGCTGCATTCATTTTAATGTCAGTCTGTGACATGTGTTAATCTCTTTTCCCTCTGTCAGTTCCTTTTCATTGCCTTATTCTGAGTTTTTCTATGTCATTTTAATGGACACACAATAATTAATTATATCATTAACTGTCTCTATATGGTATACTTAACATTCTGAATTCTATAATAAGCATTTTTCATGGCAAAATCTTTGCAAGAACTCTCAAATCGTTTGTCATTGAGTCTCTGCCAGAGAAAAGTTAATGCCCATGTGCCTGAAAGATGAATTAATAGTATCAACAGTAAGAATTGAGACTGTGTCTAACTCAGCTTTCCCTGTCTCACAGTAATGCTTGGGTAACCCTAAGAATAGATGCTATGTTTATATTATTCCATTATGCTTACTTACGAACAAAGCACTACGTTATTGTTTTAACCCAGAATATTTAATATAGCAAAACCCAAACAGGGAAAGATTCACCTGCAAATCCAGCACTAAGGAGGCAAAGGCATCAAGGGTCACAAGTTGAAGGCCAGCCTAGGCTACAAGACCTTGTCTCAAAAAGCCAAAGAAAGGTGGTTGGAGAAATGGCTTCCTGCTCTTCCAGAAAGTCCAAGTTTGCTTGTGAATATTCATGTCCAGTGGCTCACAATCTCCATGACTCCAGTCCAAAGGGGAACTGATGCCCTCTTCTGGTCTCTGTGTGCACCTGTACACAAATAGCACAGATATGCTCGAATGCGTATAAAAATAATAAAAACAACTCCCGAAAGTACCCAACTGATCTGGTAAGGTTGGCATTTTGCTATTGTGTATTTTCAGATGGGAGAGTTGAGAAGCTCCCCACTGCTGTATTTGAGCAGACGCTGATTCTAAGTACATTGTAGCATGCAGAGATGGGGGAGAGGTCTGTTCTGGGGTCTGCTGCCTGCTGGGTGCTTTATTATGACCCCAAGTCATCCATCCAGCATCCTTCTCATGTCCTTTCTGCTTCCCTTGAATCCAGACGCAGCAGAGTAATTTGCTTCCCAGAAAAGCTGGCCGGTCCTTTCTAAATGTCTCTGAATTGGTGCTTATTGTAGCTTTTGAGCCAGAAGAAATAGAAGCAAAGGTCAGAGCAGGAAGAAATGGCCCCAGAGTGGTGGCCAGGTGCACTTCTTGGGTGGGGCTATGTATCTAAAGGGAGAGGGAGGAAGAAATGGTTGTGAAGATGAATGCTCCTGGGCCCTGCCAGGTGCAGCTGTTGGCCTGCCAGAGTCTATGAAGAACGCACTTTTCTATCCCTGTATCATATTCTATCATCAGAGAGCAACAAAATGCACACCCTCGCACACTATGCAGAAAAGTCAAGTTAGATGCGTTTGTCGTTTTACCTTAGGTTTTTAATGTCTTGTTTGGTTCCCCTTCACTGGCACTTCCTAACACAGATAGCATAGATGTCCTCAGAAGGTGGTTACAGAAGTAGCCTTCTGCAGAACACTGAGCCCTTCTCTCTTTGAAGCACACTGCAAAGGGACAAAGCACGAAGCCGCCGAGGTGGAGGGAGAAAGATGAGCGGAGACAGCGCCCTCTTGTGGAATTTAGCTTCCCGGCTAATCTGCCTGGCAGCAAGCTATCTTTTGCAGCTTTTGAAACCAATGGATAATTTTCCCACGTGGATTTACGCTTGAAGATATTCCTAGAAGGTTTAAGCACAATTCCTGGTTGTTTTTAATACTAATCAACAATTGGTAATCTCAACTCAGTGTGCAATTCCAATGATGGCATTTTCTTTTTCGAAGAGCCAGATTATCACCGGGGAACTGTCTTACAAATAGGCATGTTGTAATTATTTTTTGCATTTTGGTGCAAAGCCTTTAAAAATATGTTTTTGTAATTAGATTAAAAAAAAAAAAACCTTATATCTCCCACCTGGGTAGGGTTTAAACAAAGCCCAGGCAGTTTAGGGCTATTTTTAGTTCTGATTACTTATTCAGCTAAAATAATCCCAGGTTCAGCGGTTTATCTGGAGGAGGCACGACAGCTGGGCTCTCCAAGGCAGCCTCAGGTCAAAGCCCACGTCTTTATAAAGATCACGTGTTCCTCCCTCCCCCGAGTATGGGAGAACGCCTGTGGTGGCATGCTCTGTGACGCTGGTGTCATTTTCAGCAGCCCGGAGCCGGCAAGTGGAGGAGAAACTGCTGATTCAGGGGCCTCAGACATGGCTGATCTCACTGCAGGGAAAATAGGTCACTAATGACAAGTGGCAGGAAGCCAAAAACACAGTGGCCAGGAGTTCTGAGAGGTCTGCCAGGGGCAAGATCCATTTGACTTGAACTCCAGAGAGAAAGCAGTGTGCTTTAATTTGCTTAAAGTAGTCACAGGGCTGCGGGACTCAGAGGCTAAGGCTGTGATCTGGTTCCCCCCCCCCCTTTTTTTTATTGTTGCAGTTTATCTCATTTTCATTCCTGTGCACTGTGATAACCCCAGAGTCTCCCTCCCCCTACCCTTTTTTAAACCTCCAAGCTGATAGTATTGCTTGTTTTCCTCCCTGGCAGCAGGCACAACTGCAGACAGGGATGCTGTCAGCTTCTGTGATTTCTTGTGCACTGAAAGGGTTCGGGGTCAGTCTAGTCTGCACCACACTGATCTTCACGAAGCGTGCCTATGACTGTAGGGAGAGGGATCTGGTATGGTTGTTACCTGATAAAACGGAGCTTTAATTCATCTTGGGGAGTGCCGCTCTGGGTTGATGTTTCCTAGTAATGTTACTAGATCCATGGAAGAAGAAACGGAGGCTAGGCATGGGTAATGCAGAGCAGAGATAAAAGCAGACCAGAGGTTCGCCCTCCCTCCTTACCCCTAAACACCCCTGGAATCATTACTGCCCCCCGAAAAGCTTCTGCTACGGCAGGGTTGTCAGAGGAGCCCATGAAAGCACTTGTCTGATGAGTTTCCTGGGGATGGTGGTGCCGTTGGCCAAGGGACCACATTTCAAGACACCTTGATCAAGGGTATCCTTGGCATTGTCCACCTCATGAGCAATTATTTCCCCGCCCAGAACTTCCCCCACAGGTCAGTAAGCACTTTGGGGGATGGTGCACCTTGTCCAGCTTTAATTTCCAGGCACCATTGGTGGTGCATGACATGGAAGCAAAACTCAGAGTGGCTGTGGAAGGGGTTGGCCAGCGACTAAACTCTCTCAGGTGATTTCTTCTTATCATTATCTAGAAAATGAAGTGGGTTACAGAGCTGCTTTTCTCTAGGTCCGGGATTAGCCTAGGTGGGATATTGATTTCATTGACTGCCGCTGATGAAACTACTAAAATTAATGTCCAAAACAACGGAGTAGTAAGAAAAATGTTGCGTGGTATGACGTCATCAGAAGGGCTGAAGTCGAGGGAGAAGAGCTGATTTTAGGAAAAGGGAGGGAAGTGCCATATGCACTATTTGTGATAAGGGACAGACCTTTCGTGAGGAGAGTATTAACACAGTGGAGTTGGGGCATGGCTTCCTATGTAAAGTGTCTGCCGTGCAAACACAGGGAACCTCAATTTGTATCTGAATCACACATGTAAAAAGCCAGGCATGAGTGCACACACCTGCAACCCTAGTGCTAGAGAATTGGAAATGGGGGTTGTCCCTGGGTCTGCTTGCTGGGCAGTTACTCTCACTCAGTTGCTGAGCTCCGAGTGCTATGAGAACTTGTGTCTCAACAAATAAGGTGGAGAGTGGCCGGGACAGACACCTGATGTTGACGTCAGCTACACGCACACACGCACGCACAAAGCTGCCCTCTGACGGCTTCCCTGTGGAGGAGCCCTTTCGTGGAGTCTCACAGAACTGGGCAATGGTTCATGGAAGACTATCCAGCCTGGGTTGTTCTCCAGGGACTCTAACACACGCGTGTTAGAAGCAAGCTTTCTGTCTGGGGAGACCGGCTCCAGAGCCTCCCTAATCTATATGTTTTCATGTGGATGGGGACAAAGGGAAGATAGGCTGAGCACTCGCCTGACCCCACCCAGCCCTGCAGCTTGTGTGCTCCTCTTTCAGTACTTTTCGGTTTGTCCATCAGTGCTGTCTGCCTGGCAGTCCTCTGGCACTGAACTTGCCTCTTCTGGCTTTCATATTCTTCCTCATGCCTCATGCCTCTTTCTACCCTCTAAGCATCCCAAGCCGGGATAACTCAGACTTTCCTTTTGTGATTTTGCTTGGCAGCCTAATCTTCCAGGTGGAATCTGGCTGTCTTTCCTCCCCTCTTAATGACTTCAAATATTCCTATCATGTACTCAGTCGTCCATTCAAGCAGTTGTAGCCAACATTTTGGCTTCAGGAAATAGATGTCATCATCTACAGAGTTTACAATCGAGAATCAAGACAATCCAGTTACAAAACGAGCATCGCTAATGTTTCATGTTTATCATTTTGCTCTGGGATGCCTTCCTTGCTCACCAGGGTCACACACGGTTGCATGTGGCTGGTGGGTCTCAGGTTGGACATGCCTGATGGGATCCTTGTAGCATGTGGGGAATAATGTGGTCACTGAGATGGACATGAGGAGACTGTTGTCTTAGGTGCCTCACTGTCTAGCCAGAGGCTGCTGAGAAACAAACAGGCAACTAAGGCAGAGGGTAAAGTCCTACAGTGGACATCCGGTGCTGTGGAACCATGAAAAGACAGCTGACACTCGCCGTGAATGTCCAGGAAGGCCTCTGGATGAAGTAGCACTTTGCTCAAGATCTAAAGGACTGATGAGAGTTTATCCAAAGAGACGGAAGAAAAGCATAGGAGGGAGAGAAAAGGCTCTTTGCCGCCATGTGTGCATGCGATTGACTGCAGACTGTGGATGCTGGGATCTGACGCTAGCACAACACCTGCCACATGCCACATAGTAGAATGCTTGCTGACTAAGTGGAGAATGAATGAATGAATGAATGAATGAATGAATGAATGAATGAATGAATTTATGCTGAGATGTTTGGCAAGGGGATGGATGGCTTCAGAAGATGATAATTCTTAGAATGAGGAGGTTTCTGGGCTCAGTGGTTCTTGGTCCTACTTCTAATGTGCTGCCTTTTATGTATCAGTTGGATAGGAGATGGGGAAGTTGCATGGGTTCTTCATGTCCCCAGTATGACTACTGATGTGGTTTCCACATGCAACAGTGTGCTCCAACCCAATACTCAGAAAATAAATGTGCGATTTCCCAGCAGACGATTGACAAACATGGCTAGAACTGATTGCATATTTGAGCGCAGCTCGCTCTCAATAAATCAAACCATGGTTTCTGGAACAGGCCTCTTGCATTCCCCTTATGATTGGATAAATAGTGAGTTTTGTTGTTGCCTTTGTCAGCTGCCTTTCTTAAGAGTGCTCTGCTGTGCTCTGGGGCTTCGAGGTGGTTCCACAGGCCCACACAGCTACCCACATACTGTCAGTGAGCTCTGGGTTTCTGAATCACCTTAGAAAAATGAGAACTGATTAACTCAAAGCAAGAGGGAGAGTTCTGTTTTCTGAATGAATGATAGTAACTCAAGTGCCAACTTATAAAGAGATTAGCAGGGGAGCTCACAAAAGGGGCAGAGAATAGCCTCGTGATTGCAGGAGTTGCTTTAACAAAAGAAGGCCTGCCTCAGGCTGGGGGAGGCCAAGCAGGCAAGAAGCTGTGAGTGGAAGAACTTGCCACAGTTGGGGAGCCTTGTATGTTCTCATTCCCTGACCATGTGGGCTGACATTTGACCGCAGCAATGGCTTCTGGGTAATCATGGCTCACGGTATGCTTCCCAACTGTGGATGTCCATCAGAATCACCAGCCATCAGCAGAGTTAAAAATATATCAGCCTGGGGCCTTCCCCATAAGAGTTCTTGATTTAATTGGTGTGAGGAAAAACCAGGCATTTGGTAGTTCCCTGGGTGATTTTAATTGAAAGCTGGGGTTAAGACTAATTGGTTGTAGTACATTAGGCAAGCTTTGCACCAGGCACTTATACCCTACCCTGACCTCTTTCCCAGGAAAAGGGGAAGGAAGGGAGAGAAGTGGAGAGGAATAATTAAGGGTTCAGTGTGAGGCTTTTAAACCCTCAGGCAAGAAAGGCTTTGCAAGCCAGATGACATCCTTGTAAGCTAGAATTACCCTTGGATTCAAAAGGAGAATATGGAAAAGTGAAAAATGAAGCAGTTTTTTTTTTTTTCTTCCCCAAGACAGAGCAATGAGTTACTGGCAATGTCCTTCCAGAAAATGTTGAACCATTTTTAGCCAAAATTTACTCGTCACAAGAAGGATCCTGCAGAGTGAGAGCTCAGGGGAGGTTAGCTCAGCAGTGAAGAGGGTGGTGGTAAAACTGGAGATGGAGGGATACAGTGGTCACACCTGAAAAACATGGAGTCATCCAGGGCAGATGGCCAGGAATGTCTCTTAGGCGTGAATGGTAAGATGAGTGACAGGATTTCACTCTGGTCTAGGATACCAGGTAGCTCTGGCTTCCTGCTTTGACCACCCTGTATCCTGAGAGTGCCTTGAGTTTCACCTAGTAGGTCTTGTTGACTGGGACCTCAGCAGTGAAAGCCACAAATTGACTGACCCTGGAAAGTCCAAACCTTTCTGGTATAAAACCCAATTGCTGTTGAGTCTGGGAAACTCTCTGGTGATCCTGACCACGTAAATAAATAGGCGGCACATCTTTGAAAATCGACTACCACCTGCCCAAGCAGAGAGAGGTGTTGTAGATTTCCCTTGCCCCTTGCACACATACCTGTTAAAACTCACAACTCCCTGCCTGACTTGAGCCTACTTCTCTGACCTGTAAGCTGATTATTGGATAGCACATATATCAAGCCCCTGTCAGATGAATTTTTAGCCAATTCCTGACATCTTCTTGATAGGGCCCAGCCATGAGCCTGCAGGGCAAGAGTTGTTCATGGGTTTAAGTGGAAGGTCAATCAAGATCAGCTGATGGGGCATCAAGAAGCTGGACTACCCTATGACCTTTCCAGTCTTCAAAAGGTTCAAATGAGTAGAGGACTGTGTCTTCTCTGATGTGCATGGGATGTCTTTGTTGGCTTCTCTGCTTATTGGCTATAGCCCGATATTCGAGGTCAAGTCACACAAGAACTCAGGCCTAGTAACATGCCCACAGGGCTCTGGTTCTCTACGATGTGTGGGAAATGGCTAATATGTGGGACAGCAGGGTTTTGGTTGTTGTTTGTTTGTTTGTTTTTTGAGACAGGATTTCTCTGTGTAGCCCTGGCTGTCCTTAACTCAATTTGTAGACCAGGATGGCCTTGAACTCATTGTAATCCACCTGCCTTTACCTCCTGAGTGCTAGGACTAAAGGGATGCACCATCGGTGTCCAACAGTAGGACAGTTTTATTCTGTATCTATCCTTACCCTATCATTCAGCAAGCAGAGCCCCTATTTCTGAATAAACAGTGACAATTCCAGGCAGTTCTAAATGTTGAGAATCAAAGTTCACTTGCCATAGAGGTCTTGTGTATACATAACTATCTGAAGACATTAGAACTGTAGTATTTTATATCAACAGCATCCCGTCTACCAGATCCTACATATTATCTGAAGCTCCCAGGATTTTTTGCATCTCTTGTCTAAAACTGAGACCCTGATAGACAGCAAAACCATCTCCTCATTGTCTCCAGTGAATCTCAAAATGGCACTTTGAAAAGTGGTGTCTCTGGTGAGTAGGGGTGGGTTTTCTGAAGCTCTGAATCTGCTTCAGCTCTCCTTCGGTGTTTGTTTAGAAAACAACCATGTCCCAAATATGAATTTTACCTGGATTTTCCTTCTTCAAAAGGCCTACACTAAGTATGGAAATCAGAGATAGCAGGTGATGTTATGCCTAGTTTGTGAGACCTCCAAAGACCACCAGGATTCGACTCTAATGCAAACACATGAGGGCTTATTCAATACAAGCTTGAGCTGGGGTTGCAAAACTTCCTGTGGAAGCAGGAGAAGAATGTGGTGGGCAGGTCTAGGGGAACAAGGTTGTTGAAGAGCAAAACCACAAGGGAGTTTTGTGTGTAGGAGGTGCCCCAAGCCTTGGCGTTACACGATTGGGTAAGGGAAACTGACTTTTGAAATGATTGGTTTACTTTAAGCGTCAAGTCCATAAGTGGTTCTGGCCAGGCCATCTGGGCCTGTTTCCTAGCAACTGTATCTTTAGTAGGCAGGAAAAGAATGCAATAAGGCTGGTTCCTCCCTGCAGGTGGCTGGACATGTCTCCACCTGGCTGGCCCTCATTCAGGCTTGTGCTTTAAACTTTAATTCAATAACCCCCAAAACCCTCTAATTTTAAATTCTTTGGTCTTTCAATGACCTGTCTTGAGTGGACCCTGACCCTGAAAGCACAAATTCATTGAGACTTTCCTAGATGGTGTTCTGTGTCTATTCTTATGCTTTGGACATCATATCTCGCACTCATAGATCATAGGCACTTGACCTCTGGCATGGGATGTTAGTCTCATCTTAACCTCTTCAGCAACAAACTGAAACTTTCCAATCTTGAGAGTGGCAATGGGGTAGCATGTGACTTTCTTCCCAAGTTCAACATTCTAAAACCCAGATGTGCGAGCCTGCACCAGTAACCATGCTGGAGATACTGAGGTGGGTATAGGAATCTCTCACAAAACTCGGTTTGGTGTGCTTTCTTCTGCTCCCACTTCCACCCATCCCTTGAATGTCCACTCAAAAATCTACTAGGAGACTGAAGTGCTTAAGCTGTAGGAGTTGAAGTCAGGATTATGGCTCAGGTACTGGCTGCTGAGTATTATTAAAGACCTTCAGCTCCTGTCCTGTTCTCTGTTTTCTTCCTCTTCTGATGTCTATCTCATTTGCCTTTCTGAATGAGGATTGATCATCTTACCCAGGGTCTTCCTTCTTGCTTAACTTCTTTAGGTGTATAGATTTTAGTATGATTATCCTATATTATATGTTTACTATCCACTTATAAGTGAGTATATACCATGTGTGTCTTTCTGTTTCTGGGATACCTCACTCCAGCTGATTTTTTCTAGTTCTCACCATTTGCCTGCAAATTCCATGATTTTCTTGTTTTTAATTGCTGAGTAGTATTCCATTGTATAAATGTACCATAATTTCTGTATCCATTCCTCAATAAAACAGGAAACAGGACAGGAGCCTACCACAGAGGCCCTCTGAAAGACTCTACCCAGCAGGGTATTAAAGCAGATGCTGAAACTCATAGGCAAATTTTGGGCAAAGTGCAGGGAATCTTATGAAAAAGGGGGAGACGGAAAGACCTGGAGGGGAGAGGAGCTCCACAAAGAGAGCAGCAGAATCAAAATATCTGAGCACAGGGGTCTTTTCTGAGACTGATACTCTAACCAAGGACCATTCATGGAGATAACCTAGAACCCCTTCACAGATGTAGCCCATGGCAGCTCATTGTCCAAGTGGGTACCCTAGTAAGGGGAAAAGGGGTTGTCTCTGACATGAACTCAGTGGCTGGCTCTTTGATCACCTCCCCCTGAAGGGAGGGGGCAGCCTTACCAGCACATGGAGGAAGACAATGCAGCCAGTCCTGATGAGACCTGATAGGCTAGGGTCAGATGGAAGGGGAGGAGGACCTCCACTATCAGTGGACTGGGGGAGAGGAATACAAGGAGAAGAGGAAGGGAGGGTGAGATTGAGAGGGGATGAGGGAGGAAGCTACAGCTGGGATATAAAGAGAATAAATTGTAATAAAAAATAAATTACAATAAAAAAGGACCTTCAGCTCCAAGCTCCTCCCCTTTCAGCTCCAAGCTCCTCTTTCCACAGCAGCTTCTAGCATAGCCTTTCCAGATGTGGCTGGATGCCTGTAGAGTCAGCCAACCACAGGTAATACATATATGTATCTATTCAGAAAAAAAAGTGCTTCTGAGCATGTTAAGATTTCTTTTTTATGAGTCCCCAAACACGACAGTACGGTGACCATTTATATGGAATTCGTATTACTTTTGTATTTTAAGTAACCCCTCGGGATGACTAAATTTATACAGGATGATGTTGCTTACATTAAATGCAAGCACTCTGTCGTCTTATTACCTAAGGTGCCTAAACAATCACTAATTTAGGGGTGTAGGAGTGATCTGAGACGCAGTCTCTCAGGGATAGTGAGAGATAGCTGTCTGTGTTGGGGGCCATGTTTAGAGGTTTTCTTGGGCATAAGAATGCCCCAGAGGGCTGGAGGCAATGTGGAGTTTTCCCCAGTTTACTTTTCCTCAGCCTTCTCCACGAGGCTTTCATCCCTGACACACCCAGGAGGGGTTGGTTGTCTTCCTAACCACAGATGTTGAGCTGTTCCCTTTCTTTCCACAGCAAGAGCATGCTATCTATAGTCTATTGATCAAAAAAAAAAAAAATATATATATATATTAGCAATAATATGATTATGAGAACACACACAGGATAAAAGTTATAATATATCATTTGTAATTATATATTTAAAGTTATGCATTTAATTTTAATAAAAGCATATAAAATGGGGAAAAAATATAGTCTATTGATCGTCTGTGTCTTTCTCTGGGACTTGCTATCCAGATGGCTCACCCTCTCCTACAATGGTGTGTCACTCCCTCATATGCCACAGCCTACAGGTCTGGGCAGGTGAATCTTCCTCCAGCCTGGCTGTCAACATTTCACTGAGGCCTCTGACTTCCTGGATTTCCCCTGTTCATTTTCCATTTAGCTTTATTAATTGGAGGGCATAACAGGGGTATCTGCTGAATCCTCTGCAGAAATCACTCATGACTTGCCTTATGTAGATTTTGTTTCGTTTTTGTATTTTCCTACTTCTTCCTGTAACAACACTTCTGCAGTCACTTCAGAAGTGGAAGTGGAAGCCCATCTTCCTTCCCTCCATGTCGGGAAGGAAGTAGACCTGTCCAGGTCTGGTACTGTTGGCCTTGGAAGATTAACTTCCGAGTCTTGACCAGCTGCCTCTATTGGGCAGCAGCACTGACTGAACTCAGACACCTTTGACCCAATGTTTGCCATCAGCCTTCTCTCCTCCATCTCTAGCCACTGCCTCTCTGAACCACTCACAGGTACATCTTACCATGACAAGAAGGGGAGGCCCAGAGCCTCTGCTTCTCACCCTTGATACTGAGACTCCTGGAAGCATTTCAGCCTTTAGCAAGGTCTCCATAAAGAAACTGACTGCTGGGCATGTGGAGTCGGTGGGTAGTAATTCCTTTATGACATGGTGACCAGTACTAACTTCTAGTATTCTTGAGTGATCCCTCAGGCTATCCCTGAAACTAAGCCCCACCAGCATGTGGGTTTGAAGGAAGCACACAGGGCTAAAAAGTCAAGATCTGCAGGACTGGTATTTCTTACTTGCCTCAGTGAGAGCCCTAAGTATAACTCTGTGGTTCCTTAGCACTACTCAGTGACTTGGGGGCAATGACAAGAGGGAGGTCAACTATGATTCAGGCAAATAAAATGAGTAAGAACAAAAGGGTCTTGATATCAGGACAGATTGAGCAGACAGATTAAAAAAGCAATAGAATATAGTGTAAGGGGAACATTAATCAATAAACAATGTTGGAAGATTTTTGACTGACCATTGGAGAAGAAACATAAGGTCTTTATTTCATAACTAAGATAAGAATCAGAAAAAAAAATATGGGTTGAAAAGAGGAAGACTTTCTGCATCATCCAGAGCGTGACTGGTCGTCACCTTCGGTACAACCAACATGTGCCATGCTTCCAACACGGCTCCAGCACGTGTCCCACACTAAATGGTTTAATACAATCCTCCTTTGAGGTGTTTTCTTTCTTGTTCCCGTCTTCTGGATGATGATACAGAGGCCAGGAAAGGCTAATTATCCAAAGGTCCCAGCCAATGGCAGTACAAGGATACTTAGCAAAGAAATATGAGTCCAGCTCCCCACTCCTACAATGCTATGGTGTAAAGAAAATGCTCAAGAGCTTCAAAGACAAAAATTAAAACTATATGACACAGTGTCATGTAGAATAAAAGAGAAATGGCTGTGGAGAAAACCCTTTCACACATGTACCCGATAGAGTATTAATACCCACAATTTCTCAAATGTTATTGCTCAGAACACCAGTGTGCTGAACGATGCTAATGGGTGTTCTGCGATAAAAAGTAGTTTTGATGGTCAATTAAGTTTAGGAAATGATGTGTTAAATCTGACCATGGAACTTGTTCTGTCTCAGCATGCCTATTAGCATCCCATAAGGCAGTAAAATTCCCTGAAACACAGTCTGGAAGGTGTTATCTTTGTTTGTGATGAGCTCCTACATGTCAGGAAGGAAAATACAAGCACCCCAAACTAAAAAATGGAGATAAGGGATAATACATCAAGAAGAAACACACACACACACATACACACAGTGTGAAAACATGTTCAACTTTGTCAGTATTCAGAAGAAAATAAAATAATATTTTGGCTTCCAAGTGGACACACACACACACACAAAAAAGAGTTTGCTTTTACAAGAATAGTAGGGGTGTAACAGATAAAGGTGCAGTGTTTTCCCTCCCTTTCCTTAGTTCTCTGGAAATAACAACTCATAAGACTCATTAAATATTATAAAAATACCTAGGAAATATAGCTAGGCTCTTCTCTGACCAGCTCATAACTTAAAAGAACCCATTACACTAATTTACATTTTGCCACATGACTGGTTACCTGAGTTCAAGCACTGTGCACCCGTCTTCCTCACACTTTGCCTGCTGATCTCTTGGCTCTATCCCAGAATTCTTTCTGCCTCCTGGCTGTTCCACCTCCTACTTCCTGCCTCAGTTTCTCTGGTCATGTGCAAGAAAGGTCTTGAAATCATGTACATGACTTCCTCAAGCAAGGTTTATGCATAAAGATGTATCCTGGTGATGGCACTGGGGAGAAGCTCCCTGAGGAGGTAGGTGCAAGCATGACCCAACTTCGGCTCACATTTGAAGCCAGATCTGTAATCTGTGCATCTGTCATCCCAATCCTTGAGTGGTGAAAGAGGAAGTGGAGGCAGGTCCAGGAGCTCAGGGACCAGTTAGCTTCCTGTATGCATGACAGACAGGTGACCATGTCTCAAGCAAAGAGGAAGGTGAGGACTGATACCTAAAGTTGTCCTCAGACCTCCACATGTGTACCATGGAATGTGAATGCCTGCACTCACACACACACACACACACACACAAATATACACACGTGCATACACACACAAGATACTTTATACCAGAAATAACTTGACAAGGATACATACAAGGATTCATTTCAAAATCATTTATATTAGAAAATACATATTACTATAATTAAACTAGTACACAATTATTTACTGTAGATCTATTCACTTTTCAAAAACAGTGATACTGAAAATAATATCCTATGGGGAAACATCCAATTTATACATAGAAAAAAATATCAGATTGCTAAACATTTTATATCATTTTTCAAAAATAAACTTTAAAAGACTGAAAGCGTATAGATTAAAATATTAGTGGTCTTTAATTTTCTCCAGGAGTGAGATTTTTTGGCTCAAGATTTATGTTCTTTATACCTTTCTGTGCTCTCTTAAAAAACTGTAACAACAACATTCATTTAATTATTACTCTGAAACTACAAAACAGTTATTACCATTTGAAACATGACATTTACATCATTCTGAAGTGGTGTGATGAGGATTAAGGAGGCAAGAGCATTTCGTTCTTTAACAAATAGGTGAACTCTTTATTGTAAATGTAGCCTCAGGCTAAGAAGTAATAAGATTTATTAGAAGGAAGAAAAAAAAGCTTAATAATGGAGATCTGCAGAAATAATAGATCTTTATAAAAAAGTTAGAGAGAAAGGGGGAATTAGCTTCACACAGTTTCACAGCTGCATCAGCTCATGGATTGTCAGGAAAATCCTGGATGGCGAATGGTGCTTTTTGCATCTAACAGGGAAACAAATGGATGTCAAATTGTGCTTGGCAAATAGACGTGAGAGCCACCTTCCAGCAGTTTCTAAAGGGAATCACAACTCCTTGTTCCTGAATTTGTGGAACAGGATCTGTGCCAACTCCTTCCCTCTTTTGACTAACCCAAAATGAACTCCTTATGCAAAATCTGGAGCCACTCCAGCCTACCCAGTGCTTGGGATTGTCAGCCAGCTGTTGGCAGCTCACACTAACTTTCTTTCCTTCTAAATGGTGCAGAAATCTGTTGCTTTACAGGCACAGGGAGAAACTGAATTGGAGATCCTAATTTGAAAATACACTGAGACTCCTAAAATCAGACTCACCTCGCGACCCTGTCAATTTGCTTAGATTGCCCATTTTGTTGTGTAAGGTGTAGTGAAACGAGAGGGGTCACATGAGTTCTCTCCTTGTTTATGATCTGTATCTTAGTTATTTTTATTTATTTATTTTTTGTTGTCTTACCTCACAGTTCACAGGTCATATTGTGTCTGCAGTCATGGAGTGGAGGCCAGAGCTGGAGGGGCTACAGCTCAACTGGCATTCTCCTTTTTATCTGCCCCAAGACTCAAGCTCAGGGAATGGTGCAAAGCATTTTTACGATGAATCTTCCCTCTTCGCTTGATCTGGTCAAGATAATCCCTCACAGGCACACCTAGAGTCTAGTCTCCTTGGTGGTTCTAGAGCCTGTGGAGCTGATGATGATCAATACTAAACATAACAACATGGAAAGGAAATTCTCCAGCAACCTTGCCTCCCGCCCCAGGCTAGTAGAGGACCTGATAGCTAACGAAGGGTATATGTGATCCTTCTTAAATCTCTTCACAAGCCATCTGTTCCTCAGGATTCCTTGGGGCTCCTGAGGAAGGAGCAGAGGCCAATTCCCTACGAGGATAAGCTACAGGACTCCTGTTATGGTTTGAATCTGCAATGCCCCCACAGACTCATGTGTTGAAAGCTTGTTCCCAGATAGCAGTGCTACTTGGCAAGGGTGTGCAGCCCTTAGGAGGAGGGCTTTGGTGGTAGAAAGGGGTCACATCAGGGGTGGGGGTGCGACTTTAAAGGTTCTACTCAGCCAGTCATTCTGTTGATCTCCCTTCTTCCTGCTCTGCCATGTGAACAGCATGTTCTACAAACTCCCCCTGCCACCTGCCGCGACACCCTACCGGGCCTTTAAATCCATGACCTGGGCTGTTATGGATTGAAACCCCCAAAACAGGGAGCCAAAAGAAGCCCTTCCTCCCCTAAATTGCTTCTGTCACTTACTTTGTCACAGTACTGAGTTATTGCCCTCATGTCCTCAAAGCGAGTAAAGACTCAAGACTGTTGGTCTTCGGTTCCTCAAGGGATCATCCCTGATCCTGAAGCTTCTACTTGATTGGCCAAGGAGACTTTTCCTTGCGTAAATATTTATTAAATTAGCCAACTTCGAAACACAGTCTTAAACGACCTCTTTTCATAGATTTTTATCACAAAGAAGAAGGGAACTATACCTGGATTTTCAAGATTTTCAAGTTCCAGTTGAAAATGTAGCTTTCATAGGTCTTTAAAATAGAATGAGCAGAAAGGATAGCTTTAGTTTATGGCAATAAAAGACTCAAGGATGTGTCTCTTGTTTGCTCTCCATCAAGCATGTGGAGCAGTGAGATAGTATGGTCGAGTGGTCAGTGTCAGAAACATCAAAATGCTTCCTCACCCATGCAATGACCAGAGATTCCACTGGGTTCATGTAAAGACGAAATGAAACAGAGGTTTAGCACTGCCCTGCCACAGGCTCCTCCATGGCTACAATCCACTTAACAAGCAGTTTTGCAGAATCTTTGCATATTCTTTTATTGGTGCTGCTGGTGGTGGTGGTGGTGTGTGTGTGTGTTTCTTTTTGGAGTATCCTCTCTCGAATCTCTATTTTTCTACTGGGGTCATCATGTGTGCACATGTAGGCTTGCCCCGTGCATGTGTGTGGAGGAAAGCAACCCACAGATCTACACACAAAAGTTTTCTTCTATTGCCTTTTCTTTTTTTTTTTTTTTTTTTCTTCCAATTTTTATTTTTTAAGACAAGGTCTCTCACTGAATGTGGAGCTCCAGTCTTTTTGGTTGTCATTTGGATCTACTCATTTTTTTTCCTTAGGAAAAAGACAGTGTTGCCAGGTTAGACATTAACTTCCCCACTCCCCCCCGTGACACCACTCCTCTACCAATGCTGGCTCCCTTCATTCTTACCACCCCTGGAGGATCAAAGACCAGCGTTCTCTTCCCAGAGGTGGGAAGCGGGCTCTGGAAACATCTAGGACTATGGAAAAGGAACAGTGCAGTTAGGCTCAGAATTTTGCAGTGTGTGTGTGTGTGTGTGTGTGTGTGTGTGTGTGTGTGTGTGTGAATCATCTGAGCAGATATATGGTAATCTGCCACTGGAAAGAGTCTCTCTGTGCAGCTGTGAAAAGAACCAGTGAGAGAGTGCAGACTCATACCCTTGACAGGAGCCAGCTAGAGTAGGGGCAGGCCTCCCTGCACTGGCTGCCCACAAATCTTTGTCTTAACCCTCACTCCCTGATCTGCCTTTTGTGTGGAGCCTGGGTGGAAATAAACATTCTGAAAAATAACCTCTCCTTTCTCCCCGCCTTCCAGTCATAACAACGTTAATTTTTCGTCAGACAAAGTCAACACTTCTGCGTACTAGGGGAAAGGTCAGGAAGTGCCGAAAAGAAAGAAAACAACAATGAGTATAATTTCTAGACATCCTTGCATGACAGCCTTTGCTTAATTCCACGTGGTTGTCAGGGATGCACAGAAAGACGGAATAACTGAACATGTAATGACCTTCGGGGCTTCTCTGGGTGGCATCCATTCAAGTAAGAAGTTCAAGGCTTGGGGACAGTGGGATGGCTCGTCGAGGAAAAGCATCACCTACAGCCTGGAGAATCTGAGTTTGAAACTTGGAATACACACAGTGGAAGGAGAAAACCAACTCCCACAAACTGTGCTCCGCCATCCGCATGTGTGCCCAACACATGACTTAATTTTTAACAATTAACAAAAATGGAAAAGGAAGCCACACGGTTCCTGGGGTTGTAGAGTAGAGTGGGGGGTGGGAGTGGGGCGGGGGAGAGGTGGTGTTTCATCCTCCTCCCTTTCTTCTCCAGCACTCCTCCTCCTCCTCCATGTGCTGCCAGAATAGCTTCCCGCTCAGCACTTTTGTCTTTTGCTCTTCCCGGAAGCCCTCCCTAAGTCCTAGAAGAGCCGTGAAATCACCAAGGCTGACGTTGCAGTCCCTTGAAGCAAGACCTAGTTTATCAGCTGACTGATTCCATGGCTCCCACCTGCAGGGACTGCAAGATGGACTAGCTCAGCCCTGGGTAAGAACTGCTGTGCTTAAAGGCTGGGCCAGGCTCCAGTGTTTTCTCTTGGATTCGTGGATGGAAGTGGAATTTTCCAGAGGGGCTTGATGCAGGAGGAATCCTTCTCTTTGGTCTGCACGTTCTTCTTTGTGTGGCAGGACAACACAGCTCCCCACCGCCCTGTAGATGGGATAGCTCCTGTCTGTCCACTCCATCAGCCGCCAGGCCTGGGCAGAGGGCAGGCAGGAGCTGTCTCCCAAGAAAGGACTGGATTTTGTTGTGGACTTCACTGATTCACATAAAAGAGCCACAGGTTTATTCACAAGGGCTGCGTAAACGGTATCCATCTATTTTAGTAAATGGTGCATTATTATAAAAGGAAAAGTGGACATGATCTTGCTGAACTTGCCTTTTCCTGCCTCACTTTTTCCCATCTAAGAAGTGAAAAACTTTATCATTGTATTTTATAGACTTAATACTATTATTTAAAAAGGATAGTCAAGCAAAAGCCATCAAACAATTAAAGAGTGGTGACTAGAAAGCACACATACCCAAGTTTGTTTTCCAGAGGTCCCAAATTTGCTTCTCAGCACCCAAATTGGGTGGCTCACAATTACCTGTGACTCCAGATTGCCACCTGTAGCCACACAAGCGTTCACACACGTGTGTATAAATCCATTCACAGGCACAAGCACATACACACATATTTTAAAATGAAATGCCTTTAAAAAATTAAAGAATGATATTTTTCCATTTAAATAGGCTCTAGTTAACAAACTTTTTGACTGATAAATTATTTATTTCCCCACCTCCAGGAGATTTGAATTTGTTAAAAGTTAGATCTATTTGGATTGTTTTCTTTCTTTCTTTTTGATTGCATCAACATACCACTATTTAAAAATAAAGACTTGAAATAAAGACTTGAAAGACTGGAGATATTGTTCAATGGTGAAGCCTGTGCAAGGGTGTGGGTTCTATGTAGAATCACGCACACACACACACACACACACAGAAAGAGAGACAGACATAGAGAGAGAACAACTTAAAAAAAACAACAACAACAACAAAAAAACAAACTTGAGACTCCAGTCCCTAAGTTACTATTACTAAGATGAAATGCTAAGTGAGTTTTGATATCCTACCCTGTGATGAGTACTGGTGTGAACATGGCATTGATGACTTTTACTTACTTAGGCCTTGAAATAGAACAGTAGCTTTGGGGACATGAAGGGAGTTACAAGAACCCTTGAGTCACCAAGATGGCCCAAACCATGGGCGTGAGCAAGCATCAGCCCGTGAAGGGAGGCATCCCGTTCTCTTCCCAACTACTCTTTATGGGTTATTTTTGTAGGCAGTCACTCACTGTGGTTGCAGTGGGAATAGGCGAGAGGAGGGGAAGGAGACATTAGTTTCCTCTGAAGTGAACTCCCCAAAAGAAAAGTTCCTGTGAGCAAGGTTTTCACTTACTTCACTTGGCATGTTCTTCCTACTCAGACAAACTTGCCAAGAGAATCTAAGAAAGCCGTTCTCTGCAAGTCACTTGTCGGAGGACTGCCCAGAGTTGAAACCATCTTTGTTTTCAGAGGTTGTCACTTGCTCTCTCCTCTGTGCAGCGTGTAAGTGAATGCCTCGTGGGCCTCCTCTGGATATGCCCGTAAGATGCAGCTATATGCAGACAGAGAACATCACATGTCTGTGCCGTGGTAGGCTTTGTTGGTGTAGATGGAATCCTACAGTTCCAGTTAATATCAGTGAGGCTGATGGATGTCAGGGAATTTGCATTTCTGAAAACGTCATCTGAATTCTACTTGCCTTGTCTAGTGTACCCCAGAGAACTATCCATGCCCCTTTTCAGAGGGAGAGAGGAATCTGTACATTCCACCCTGGAGGTCATCCTGTTATTTCCTGGGCCCTTCAAATGGTGGGCAGGTGGAAGCCATTACAGATTATGACCACTAACAGCCTCTTGTCCTTATTGATGACTCCAAGGCCCATCATGCTGTTTGGGTTTGGTGATTTTTCTACCAGTATTTATTAAAAGAAAAGAGAGCCAAATCTTCTGTGAATATACTATCACATCATAGAAAAATGTTTTAAACTTTTTATTTTTTGAGGCATGGCCATGTGTATTCTAGGCCGACCTCAAATTTACTGTGTCATAGAGGATGGCTTTGAACTTCTGGTCCTTCTGTGTTCACTTCCCAAGTACAGGAATTCTGGTGTATGCATCACCCTGCTGGCCTTCTCTTTTAAAATACTTTTTTAGGGGGCAAGGTGTACTGATAGGTAAGTGGTTAAGAGCATTTTTCTGCTTTTGCAAAATGCCTGGATTTGTTGCCTAGCACCCACATACCAACTCACAAACATCTACAATGCCAGTTCCAGGGAATTTGAAGCCTTCTCCTGGCCTCTGTGGGTACAGGCATTCATGTGGTACCTGTAAACGTATAAAGACGAAACAGACATACACATAAAATTACACAAATTAAATTTAAAAAGTCCTTGATGGGAGTACTTAGTAAAATATTACAGATATCTCCATCATCACCAGCAAACACTGCAGACTACAGAGTGGGGATAATGTTTGCCTACAGGGAGTTGACAGTTTAACTTACACACTTAGATGGTGCTTTGCTGAACTACTCAATAGCCTAATACATCTTTGTGCCAGACAATCAGAGGGATGAAGTGCTCTCACTAAGGTTCTGGGTTTAGGGACCCGTCATGGCATTCTACCTCTCCACAAGCCCATAATATGAATGTCACCTGCAGAGTTTCATCGATTAAGACTACCTAGTAGAATAAAAACAGTTTCCATGGTCAGTGTAGAGGGAAGGCATGCTACCCTTCTGTGCTGGCTAGTTTTAGGTCAACTTGAGACAAGCTAACATCATCAGAGAGCTGGGAGCCTCAACTGAGAAAATGACTCCAGAAGGTCCACCTGTAGACAAGCCTGTAGGGCATTTACTTTATTAGTGATTGATGGCAGAAGGCTCAGTCCATTGCGGGTGGTGCCATCCCTGGGCTGGTGGTCCTAGGTTCTATAAGGAAGCAGGCTGAGCAAGCCATGGGAAGCAAGCCAGTAACCAGCACTCCTCCATGGCCTCTGCATCAGCTCCTGCCTCCGTGTTTCTGCCTTGTTTTGAGTTCCTGTCCTGACTTGCCTTCAGTGATGGAGGATGATGTGGAATATAACCCAAATAAATACAATCCTCCCCAGGTTATTTTTGGTTGTGGTGTTTCATCACAGCAATAGAAACCCTAAGACTGTAATTGGTTATGGATCATGGAGGGTTACTGTGACAGACTTGACCATGCTGTTTTGTGGATGCTTGTGGAAGAACTTTGAAACTTTGGGCTAGAAAAGCCATTGAGTGTTGAGAACTCAGTGGGCTGTTCTGTAGTTGCTTGGAAGACAAGAATGTTGAGAGCAGTGCAGAGGTTAGAGGCCTGGCTCGTGAAGTTTCAGAGGGAATTCAAGACTCTACTGGGCCTTTTGTGTGAAGATTCTGCATTGTCTGGTCAGCGGGGGCTGAGGAATCAGCTGTGACTAACAAGAGACCAGGACCACTAAAGTAAAACCTTTGCTCTTCTGGGACAATGGATGCTGTGATTAAGGAGAGACCAGCATCCTTGAGGTGACGTCTTCTGAGAATTGTTTCCTTAGGGCCAGCACACAGAAGCTATGTTTCCAAAGTAGCCAAGGCTGTACCTCATGCTGGCACCCGAACTTGCTAGTTTAAGGAGTCACCCAGACGATACTGGTTTTGAAGGCATGGGTGGGACATGAGAGCAGTCGAGGCTTGGCACAGTGTGGCAGGGCTGGAATCTCTGAAGAGAGGCCAGGAGCAACTATTGGTGTAAGTGCAGTCCAGTTGCAGCAGAAGACCCCCGGATTCTGGAGGCGCCAGTACCATGGGATGGCTGCAGCAGTGGAGCCGAGCCAGCTGGAGGCCGGAAGACAAGCTGTGTGTGCTGCAGAGGGAGGAGCTGGAGAAGGGACCCAAGCTCTTTGGAGCGGCCAACAGGATGGTGATTGAATGAATCCCAGACATTCGACCTTGGTTTAGTTACGCGTTAGGAGTTTGGTTTTGCTTTGAATTGATTGTAACTGTGCCATGGTTCTTTTTTCTTGACTAATAAAGTGTTTAAATTATTTTTTATTTTATACTGGCCCACAGTTGAGGCACTTTTTATTTTAAAATTTTAAGAGACTCTGGATTAAAAAAAAAGAGAGACTGAATTTATAAAAAAAAAAAATTTTTTTAAAACTTAAATTTATTTTTATTTAAGAACAAAGTGATGAGTGACTCACAATCAATGGCATCGTTGAACTTCATCTTCCCCTCTCAGTAAATGAACTTAATCCCCAAGATGTGGTGGTTTCCAGGTTTTCTGTCTACCTACTTTCCCTTGCCTAGGTTCACCTCATCCCCAGGCAGGGATGGCGCCTCAGTTTGAATGCATGGACAGGAATAAAGGGAAAGGCTTAATACCCAGGGACCAAATCGTAGAGCGTGGTGAAATGGGGGCTTCTGTAGCCTGGGGCATCAAAATGGTCCCCTAGAGGCAGAAGAAAGAATCCAGGCCCTGCAGCCTCATACTCTTCTCTTGGGAATAGTCAGTGCTTGATCGTTTGCCCTCTGGCGCCGGGTACAGAACTGCCCTCGGACCACCTAGGACGGACGGCACACAGACTGACATCAGATCATAACCTCAGGGATGGGGAGCCAGAGGTAGGGAAAGGGGAATGGCTATGAGGAAGTGGGTACCACGGGGCGGGGCCCTGGCGCTCACATCCTGTGCCCACCCCCCCCACCCCCGCAAGCTGCTTGGCGATGATGGTGATCTGCTGTAGGGTGAGCACTGGGCACTGCAGAAACGTGTTCTCCAGGTACCCCTCACATGGGCCTCCACTCTCATGAGCACTCTCTTTCGGGTCTGCATCAGGGTCTCCGCTTTGCATAGCTCCCGAAGGTTCTCATTGCTGTAGGCTTCCTCCCTCACTTTTCCAGAAGGGGCTGCAGCTTACACATGTTCCTGAAGCTGAGCCACAAAGGCCTCAAAGAGGCAGATAGTTGTCTGGCTGAACACCTTTCCAAAGAGAAAGCCCTGAATGAGTCCCACGTTGGCCTGGGTGTACCCCAAGGAGAGTCTCTGCTGCCCCAGCAGCCTGGCAAACTCTACTAGTTCCTCCTGCAAGGCTTTCATGTCCTGGGACTCCTCGGGATTTGGTTCTACTTCTCCAACTTCACTGCCCTGGGGTGGACAGTCCAGGGCCCAGGGGAGGCCCCCTCTGAGTTGCTTTCCACTCACTCCTGCCTGGCCTTCAGTCTGCAAAGTCTCCATGCCAACTTGGGGCACTAGACCCAGTCCAACTGGAGGTCTACAGTGGGTGGGGTGGTGGGAGGTGGGTGGGTGAAGGAAGGAGGGCTCACCTAGGGACTGCTTCACCTCGTCTCCCTTCCTCCCTCCCCAACCACACCCTCTAGCCTTGATGTCGATATTAATGTGTGATCTTAGAGATGAACAAGAAAGGAAAGGTTGTGGCTGACAGTGATGTGTTTGTACGTTACACTGACAAAGGGTCAGCTGTGTCATACAGTTTTATGTCAACTTGACAGACGTCTTTTAAGAGGTGGAAACTTCACTTGTAAGATCAGAGCGTAGGTCACCCTGTAGGGCATTATTTTAGTTAGTGATTGATGGGGCAGGGCCCAGCCCATTGTGGTTGGTGCCATCCCTAAGCCGGTGTTCTATAAGAAAGCAGGCTGAGCAAGCTCTGAGGAGCGGGCCAGTGAGCAGCACCCCTCCATGACCTCTGCATCAGCTCCTGCCTCTAGCTTCCTGCCCTGCTTGACTTTCTCTCCTGACTTTTTTCCATGATTAACAGTGAGGTAGAAGAATAAGCCAAATAAACCCTTTCCTCCCCCAAAGTGTTTTGGTTGTGGTGTTTCACCACAGCAACAGTAACCCTAACTAAGACACCTTCTATTAAAATTTGTCCTTCAAGGGCTGGCCATGTGGCTCAGAGGGACATGCCAACACGTCGGGTTTTCTTAGTTTGGTCTCCTGGACTCAAAAAGTTGGAAGAGGGAACTGACCCCCACAAGTTGTTCTTTGACCCACATATGTGTGCTGCGGTGTGAGCGTAGCCTCTAACAGACAGACAGACAGACATAATTTTAGAAGTTCCACTTGCAGAATGTGGGTTGGGGTCCAGCAGCTGTGTTTCATCTGGAGGGGGCTCCATTTCCAAACAGACTGACATGAGCCAGCTTTCAAGGAGGCTCTTTTTTATTTTCCTCCCATAGGAGCAGTGAGTCCAGGCACTGTCTGTGCAACTAAAGGCTGGTTAACTTTCCAATGAGCCCACGTGTCTCCTCCGAGGGCAAGGCACAGAAACGCATCTCGTGGAGATCTGACATGCATGTTCTGTTTGTAAGTGACTTGAATAGTATGTATGATGAAAGCACAAGTGGGCGCACTGAAAATGAATTTAAGTAGCCCAGTGGTTTATGATTTTCTAGTATTTTCAAACCTCTTTGCTGCACATTGATATCCAGGATAACTGACCAGCTGTAAGAGTCACAACAGTTTTGTTTAATCCCAGGGCTTCTGTCTATTAGGTAATTAAAACCAATTTTTCCTGAAGCTTTCCATTAGTAGGCCTGGGAAGCATGATAATTCAGATACTAAAATAGCTAAGAATCTCTCTCTCTCTCTCTCTCTCTCTCTCTCTCTCAAATTTGGGGAAGAAAATGGGAATTTATAAATATGAGTGCCAGGACCTGAAAGTCAGACTCAGTCTCCTGAGGCCTCTTTACAGTACTTGAACCCAATCATAGGATTTGAGACTGTATACTCCCACAAGTGCCTGAACAATGAAAAAAATGTAATTTTTCCCAAATGGCAGCTGGAAGGCAAATCTCTCTGATGTGAGAAACAACCTCCTTTCCTGCCTGAAGGAGATTAGTCACCTAGCTCTCAAATCTGCCGGTGATGGTGGCTTATCAATCTATATTCGAGAAGCCAGGAGTACCTTCCCTCTGCCCAGCAGATGGTGAGGGACACATAACTTGTACTCTTAATTTTTACTTGATAATCCATTTTATGTACATGAATTCCATAGCCTGAGGGGTGGGAGAGAGACACAGAGAGAGTCAAGAGAGCAAGAGACAGGAGTGAGTAAGGGGGGGAGAGAAGAGAAAGAGAAGAGAGGCAGCAGTGACAGTTTATAAAATAGTTCCTGACACTTTTTATACAGAACACCCAGAAAGAGGCTGGGGCAGGTCCCCAAGCAGTTCATTACACAGAATGATGCAAAAAAAAATTTATTTTCATGTTTCCCTTACAAAATCCCCTTGCTTTCCATGTTCAGGAGAAGGGTTTCTGTCCCCAGGTCTCCAATGTGCATGGGGCAGAGCATGGTTGGTATCAGAGACCAAACAAGGGCACAGTGAGTGGAACACAGGCAGCAGGCTGCGTTGTGGCACAAGGGAAGTACTGTCACCTCCTGCTGAGCCCTTCCTGTGTCTCCTCTTTGCCTTGGTGCACCTGTGAGAGCTGTTGGAAAACACTGAAGGTGATGTCTGTTATCTATGCCAAGAAAGGCCAGAATAAAAAGAACTTGAAGGCTCAATAGTATTTTTAAATTTTTACTTCATTCTTTTTTTTTACTACAGAGGTGGGTGGCATTGGTTTTAATTTAAAAGAGCAGTTTTTCAAAGGGTAGGTTTCTAAAGGAGACAAAGTGCCTGTTTGCTTCCAAGTTTAGCTTTCCTGGCCTTGCCATGGCACAGCCCCTCGTGAAAAAGAGCAGTTAGCCCATAAGACACTAGTGAGATCTGGACGAGCTGTTTGGTTGCTGTGATACTGCAGCCAGGAGGCCAAAGGCCCAAACTTAGAGAGGTCATTGTGCAAGTCTGTGGTCTCCATGTGCCTGAGGACCTCAGCTTAGTTAGTTTAAAAAGCCCAACTGTCAAAGAAAACTTACAATCTTGAAAATGGGTGTGTACATGTCTAATAAGAAAAAGGTGGACACAGGTCAGGGTGTTTTAGTGGATAAGGGACGTATGAGATAAATGGAGCCAAGTTAAATCAAATGGAAAACATCAAACGGAACATGAAATATGTGAAATCCTATGAAGAAAGCTGCTGTTCTCAGTTAGCAAGACGCAGTTCACTAGCCTAACAGTTACGCAAATACAATGTATTTTGCAGAAGTAGAAGGAAAGTTGGGAGATTCTAACAGCTCGTAGGCAAGTAGTCAAACCAGATAGAAACTCCACACAGTGCAAGACTACTGTGAGGACAACCCCTATGTTGTCTTTCTGAACATAGGGGTGAATGTGTGAGCCGAAGGGTGGCTTACACCAAACCCTAGAATGCACTTCAGCGCTCAGGAGACAGTGCTGGATGTCTGTGATTGTTTTCTGTGTGTCTGTTTAACAGAACTGTGCCTGGAAGACAGCTGTCTTTCGCAGCCAGCACCTCAGAATCATGTTGTTGATATTAATGTGTGATGGGGGGATGAAGCAGAAAGGAAAGGTCATGGCTTAACAGTGAAGTGTGTCTGTGTGTCAAGTTTTATGTTAATTTGATACAAGTCTTCTACCAAGAGGAGGAAACCTCAATTGAGAAAACACTGTCTTAAGATCCAGTTGTAGGCAAACCTCTAGGCAATTTCTTAATTAGTGATTGATGGGGGAGGGCCCAGGCCATTGTGGCTGCAGCCACCTCTGGGCTACAGGAATATTCTGTGCTCTCTATGCATCCTTTCCAGGTCACACCATTTCCTGGCTTGAACATGCTCTTGGAACATTCTCAACACAGCATCTGGGGTGCAGTCTGGGGTGGCCAGGAGTGGCATGGGAGGCAATATATATATTTGCAGTTCCTGCGGTGCTTTGTTTTGTTCTTTTCCTTTCTCTTATTTGTCTTCTTGTGTTTGTAAAGTGACAAATAAAAAGGCTCTCTTCAGGGCTGTTAAAATAGAAACAATTGAGTTGGGTGTGGGCTCCCTGTGTCTGAGACCAAGCTTGGAGGTACTCCACCCCTTGGTAAAATTACTGTTGATGACTAGCTGTCCAGAGTTCTGTGTCTATGTTGCTAAGGACCTACGTTTAGAAAGACGCCAAATAAGGCAGTCTTGGCAAGAGTGAGTGTGCATTGGCTTTGCCAATGTGTGTTGGAGGCAGGGCATGGGTGGAAGACAGGTACAGCTGACTGCTCTAAGGCCCCATCGCATTCATGCATAGAACTCCTTTTTCCATCTATTCTGTGTCATCATGCACTTAGAAGATGTCTTCTGCCTCAGCTTATTCCATGAAGACAGCACCAGAAGGGGAGGTCCCTGCTGCCTGCTGAAGATTCTGGTTACCCTGTACAGGAGGGTCAGATTTCAAAGGCTCTAGTGATGTAGATTTTTTTTTTAACCCCACACAACACTGTGCTCCTTAGTAAGTTAGTTTTTCTCTGGAAATCACTCGCTTTGTGCCAAATAAAGCCAAACATGGCTTTATTATAAAAGCTGTCTCATTTTATTTTTGTAGTTGTAAGTTTTGGTTTTGGTTTTGGTTTTTCGAGACAGGGTTTCTCTGTGTAGCCTCAGCTGTCCTGGACTTGACTTGTAGACTAGGCTGACCTTGAACTCACAGTGGTCTACATGCCTCTGCCTCCCTGAGTGCTGGGATTACAGGCATGTGCCACTATGCCTGGCACACACATTTTGTTTTTGTATTTGCCCGTGTGTATGGAATGCATCCATGTGTATGCGTGTTCGCAGGTGTGGTGTGCATTCTCGTGTGTGATGGTGTGAAGGCATGTGAAGGCTTGGGGCTGACATTGGGAGAAGTCCTTGATAGCTTTCCATCTTATTTGTTGAGGCAATGCCTCTCAGTTGGCCCCAGAGATCACCACTTTGGGTACTCTAGCCAGCCAGCTTGCTCTGGGGATCACCTGTCTCCACCTTCCAAGCACTGAAATTGCACCCATCTGGCATGTACGTGGGCATGAGGAAGACAAACTCCAGTTCTCTTGCTTGTCTGGCAAACCTTTTCCCCACGGAGCCATCTCTACTGACCTTATTTTTCTTTTTAAAGGTGACATCAAAATGTTATTGCTTATTACGTAGTAGGCATTACCTTGCTGTCCTTTCAGTTGTCTTATGCACTCATAACCCCTCAACTCTTCAGACTGACCGAGAATTTCAACCTGCATACAAGGTAAAAGAGGAGCTTTGGTTTGTTTCTTAAGTTTCTTTGATACTGTTATTTTCTTAGCCTAGGAAATTAAAATGGCTAAACAAGCTGAGCATTCAAAGTGAAGTCTTCTATGTTTTCCATTCCTTGTTATCAGTGTGGTCACCTACACCCTTGTGCGATCTTAATAGTGACTAGAGTAGGCGTTGTCTTTTAAAGATCTATTTATTTTTAATTTATGTGTACAGGTGTTTTATCTGTGTGTATGGCTGTGCACTGCATGTTTGCAGTACCCAAAGAAGCCAGAAGAGGGTTTTAAATCCCTTGGAACTGGAGTTGTATGCTATCACATAGAGGCTAGGAATAGGACCTGGATCCTCGGGGAAAGAAGCCAATGCTTTAAACTGTTGGGCCATCTCTTCAGATGGTTCTTATCAAGCTAGAGAAGAAAGCAGTATGCCGTTTGCCCAAATCTTTCATGTTAACACAACTTTGGGGAAGTCACTTTCTGTTCCCCAGATGATACTGGGAAAGCAGGGTCCCCTCTGAGGGTTCTTAGTTTCAGTGAAAGAATTGAAAAATGGGCTCAAAAGAAAATTCTAAGATAGTTATTTTAGTGTTAAAAAAAAAAAAAAAAGCCCCTGGGCAGGCCAACTGTAAATCTCAGCAGCTTCCTGGAAAATGTAGAAGAGAAGCAAAACATCCCTGACATTTGAGTTACTAGTATGGAGATCTACCACTTAGCAGGGATGTAGGAGGGGGCCATTGTCATCCCATTTCACAGCTGAAGAAACAGGGCCCTGTATACTGAAAATATGAAGGACAGCCATTCCTGGGGACATCGCTGAAGTCGCTCTAGCTAACGACTGAGTGTTGTTTCTGAAGAGGAAAGTAACTCTCAGGCTCCTTGCAAATAATTCTCATTTGCCAGACAAAAGTCGGATCAAATAAACTTTTTAAAAAGTCTCCTCAGTTTGTGAGGTCACTGAGAAGGAATGAAATGACCAAGCCCAGACAAGAGTAAAAATTACTGTTTTATTGTTCCCTTGGGTGAGTGCACACTGAGGTGTGGTGTGTGTGCACACATCTGCGTAAGTGCCAAGTCCTGCAGAGTTCTTCCTCATCCAATCAGAGCAAGGAAGGGAAGTCTCTCAGTGGGATAGGGCCAGGCCCAAGCATAGTCTCCTGGTGCAGACTGATAAAGAGGCTCTGAAGATCCTTTTTGTGAGGTCTGCATGAACCTTGTCCAGCACCAGTACACAGTTCAAATTCTGGCTTCAGGGACTAGCGAGATCTGTTTCCTGTTCTTTTAGAGGGCCTGAGTTCAGTTTCTAGGACTTATATGGTGACTCAGAGCCATCTGGAACTACAAGTTCCAGGGGACTCGATGCCTTCTTCTTCTTCCTCTTCTAGCCTCCATAGGCTCGTGTACATGTGCATACACACACACACACACACACACACACACACACACACACACACAGTGCATGAGGTAAACTCAATGTAGGCATGCACACATAGAAGTAAAATAAATTTTCCTATAAAAGATGATTCAACTTTCACTTACACATTCTCATCAAAGCCTTCTGTTGCCTCCTCCCCCAACTTTTATACTGTCCCAACTCCAGCATGACCTGCGCCTTCCCACCACCTCCATGTGTGCTCTATAATGAGATGGGTGTCTGTCTGTAATTCAGACCCTGTACGGGTCAGGCACTGTGGAGAACTGGCAATCAAAGTGAGACACTCTTCTATAATATGGCCTTTTCTCCAGGGGTTTTCTCTGTAATGTATTATCAACAGACCGGCAGAAAGAGGTCACACATAGGTACACAGTGGACCCTTTCCTCTTGTGAATTGTTGATTCTAGACAATGTCTTCAAACCTCTGGCTCACATTTGTCCATTTCCACAATGTTGTCAGACTTGTGCTGCAATGTAAAACAGCCACAAATCTATGTTTGTGTCAAGAGCCAAAAAGGAGGCAAATGATTCTTCTTAAAGGCTGCGCTGAGAGTGGGGTGGTTGTCCAAGCTGCACATCTTTCTCTCTGCCTCCATCCCTCCTATGCTGATTTTAGAAATTGTTTCCTCACAGTGATTCTTGGACCCACAGGGGCTGGGGGTTCTGCCTCTCTGGATCATTTTTCCACCAGACACGCCTAGAGCTGGAAAGAGGAACAGCCTGGGGTGGGTCTGTTTGAACGGTATTGTCAAGACCGTCTGTGTCAGCAAGGGCTGAGGTCAGCCTGTTTGTCACGTGTCCCTGAGGCTCACTCAGACAAAACTGGGATAATAGCTGCCTAATCCAGCTTGGGGGTTGGGTTGGGGGTGGGGTGGGGTGGGGTGAGGGAGAAGTTGAAGGCCGGACAGCTGAGGGCCTCGCAGCCTTGTAGCAGCAACTATAGCTTTTTCATCAGCCCCGAGTCATTCTTTCCCACAATATACTAACTGTTTTAAAAAGGAGAATGCCATCTTTCAAGTGTTAACACTAGCGACAGTCAAAAGCTGAAGCTCCACCTCCCCAACACATCTTGGAGCTTAGGAAAACCTAGAAAGGAAGTGCCTAGAATAACCCAGGTCTTTCTCTATTTCTAAGTCATTTTTTTTTTTTGGTATCTTTAGAACTCGTGTGTGTGTGTGTGTGTGTGTGTGTGTGTGTGTGTGTGTGTGTTTGTGTGTGTGTGATCTTCAGGAAGGAAGAGGAAGATATTTATAGACTGTTGCTGACTTCCTGTTTCTAAAGATAGTATTTTAGTATCTACAACTTGTGTTCAGAACTTTGATGCTACTTACATATCAAGTGATGCAGCATTCTGAGACCCTCCTTACTACCCTCATCTTAGACTTTTGCTGCCTAAAGTATGTGGACTTTTGGAATCCCGATTTAAAGAATTTTCACAATCCCTCCCCCACTCTGGGGGAGAGGATTAGATTTACAGTTGGCTAATCTGTTCTAGAGAACCTCACTGCCCAAGCAATGGTTACATCTAAACTCCCTCTCATTGCTGGTGCTTCAGGTTTTTGAGAAAATATGTTCCTCACATTTAAAATGACTTCGCGCTTATTTAAAGACAAGTGATTACTGAACAAATTACAAGCAATAGCTCAGACAGGAAAGGGTAGTGGTGGTGTGTTTGGGGTTACTTGAATGTATCAAAATTTCTTTTAAAATTCTGTCACTGGCTAATTCATATATGATTTCTTACCATTTGTTGACTGGAAATGGGGTCATCTGGAAGCATAAGCCCCCTCAGTTTTGGTTTTCTTAGTGTGTCAGCCAGATGGATGTCAATGCTGGTTGAACCCTGTCCTATGTTTTAACCCAAGAATATTTCTTAGCCAAGATCAAGATGTGCGTTGAAGATAACTGAAAACAAAGAGGAGCCAGTTGCCTGTGCTTGCCTTTGAAGAACTGACAGACATAGGCTTCAAGAGGCTACCATCAGTGAGTGCTCTCACGAGGGAGGAACAGGACTCCTGGAAGGGACACTACACCAGACAAAGGACTTGCATCTGAGATCTGAGATGGGTAGGGTAGATAGGGGGATAGGTCTAGATTGCTACGGAGGGAAGATTTGCAGGCAGGAAGGACATGGCCTAGAGGCACAAAAAGAAGAGATAAAAGCTCAGTGTCCCAGAGCTTCTAGGGCAAAGGTATCCATTATGCAGAAGCAGCTCTGGCAACACAATCAAAGAAGGGAGTGTGAGTTCTGGAAAGTGAGTAGAACAACCAGTCTTCCCCAGATGAGCCCCCTCTTGCCCCCTGGGTTTCCAGAGCACCATCTTCTGGTCCTCTTCTTTTGTTCATCACATCCCAGTATTTGATGTCTTCCTCCACTCTAAGGCTTCATCTGTTCTCTCACAACCCTGGCTCTTCACTCTGCTTACAATTTGTTTACATTTATAAGGTGATTTAATTTAACCACAGAGCTTTAAATACACCTACACTCTGCACCCTCAATCTCTATCCCTTACCCTGACATTTCCACACAAATTCAGATTCCTAAGCTTTCTTTGACAACTTTCCTTAGCTGTTAGAGAGGCCACTCAGGTATAGTACTGGGCTGAGGATATAGAATACTTGCTAAGCATACCAAGATCTTGGATTTGATGCTCAGCATTAGATGAAAACTAAACAAAACATGCTCGTGATACCAGTGACTGCAGGCAACAGAAGAAACTAGCTCAAAATACTCAAGCCATTCTCTACAGTGTGATTTCCGATGCAAGGCTGGTTTTATGGAGAGTGAAGACCCTTTTCTTCCACCCTTTAATGTTTAATGGTGGAAATTTGGGAATCAATCTGGCAAAAGCAAGCTGATGGGAAAGGGGACTTGTTGCTGCATGTCACGTATGTGCAGGAACCTGCTTTGAAGAGTATTTCCAATAGGCTAAATAAAATGTGGATAATGTTAAGCTAACTTGGGGGTAGATTAGAAGGCAGAGAGAAAAAGCTTCTGTGAGAAAAACAAAGATGTTTTTAAGAAACAAGTGGATGTGCAGAACAAATGAGAAGTGTAGTTTGTCTAGGTCCTGTCTTTCTTCACTGTCACGGATACCCATCACAGAGCACATTTACCAAAGCTTTACTTTAGCTCTTCTCTTGCATCAGAGCCATTCCAAAGGGGGAATGTGTGTCAGCCCTAGTTCCCAGATTCCTCTGTTCTTACAGATAAGGGGATGGTTTCAAGAAATGTTTCCCCTGCGTCTGCTAGATATCAAATATTCTTGGCATTATTGTCTTGCTTGAGCCTTAGGATTTGGATGCATTATGTCCTGATTCTGTCACTATGTTATTGCTTCAGTTTACCAAATGCCCTGCAAAGTTATTTCAATATTTGCAAATGGGTCAGACCTGGTGTAGCAGTCGAGGTAATAACAGCCCCCTTTAGCAGCCTCTCTGCATATCTGCCTTTCCTCTGTTACCTATTTTATTCCATTTATGTCTCTTTATGAACTCATCCATGATACTGGCTTTGCCAAGTGTAATAGCAGCAAGCATGTCAAAATCCTTAGCAAGTAAGTACACGTACACAGAGGTTGGCTTCCATTTCTCTCTTCAAGCCCTGAGATTATTATGGAAACATGGCTAGGCAAGGTATTAGAAGATGAGGACCACATGTAGCAGAAAGGAGACACTCTAGTGAGGTTGTCCTCAATGAAGCAGCCTCCAGGGAACTGGCTGGTTCACCATAGACACATGGATATACCTAGCAAAGATTGGTCATTTGAGTCCAGGTCAGAAGAGCTGTCTGGCCATCTGAAGATGATAAATAATAATTAGCTGCTCTTTACTAGACTCTGACCAATATTGGGGCATTTTGTTGTTTAAAACAACCAGCATACATATGGAATAGCCCTAGTATCATTTAAAGGAGAAAATGTGATAACACTCAGATAACACCTGAGAAAGGCACTTATAAGACTTGAGTTTCTCCAAGACCAATTCCATGCCTGATAATTTTCATTCCAGGAGTCCTGGAGATGAAATTTATGTCAGTGTTTCTCTTTGGATGTTTCTACGTTCCCCAAACATGGGGGTGGGTTTCCTGGCCTTGGTTCTAAGCCTGGTTTTCCTGGGCTAATCCCAATACAGAATTATCTATTGATTAAAAAAAAAACCCTACAATTATAAGTTTTCTCTTTTTTCTATGCTCAGAAGATTGTGCTAGAACAATTCTGGAAGGAAGAGAGCTATTGGACAAAGAAATGGGGAAGCTATGAGAAGAAGCAAATCAAAAGATGGGATCCTTGGTGGGATGAACCTCCACATCTTTGGGATATGGTTATGGAGATGAAATTCTCGCCATTTCTTTAACACTAGCTTCTCACTTCCTTCAGGTCTCCTGAGTTCAACCCAAATAAATCTCTTGGCCAAAGGCTTCCTACCAGCTTTCAGTTACCTGCCAATCTTCATGCTCTGCCCTTCTGCTTCAGTGGAGCTCCCTTACTGGAGTCTCACATCCAGCTTGCTACTCATGGTCTCCTCTTTGTAGGATGATGAACAGCGCCATTGCTTCGATACCTTCTTAATGTGTGTAAATGTTCGAAAGGGAAGCTGTGCTAAAAAGCTAACAACCATCACCACAGGTGCCCCATTAGGCTCTCATTAGGCTGTCATTTGGTGTGAACTGTTTATTAAGGGAAGGAGTCTGCCAGATGTGCTCTCAGGAGTAGATGGTGGAGTTCACAGGGCATGAAGGCCGTATGCATTAACAGTGTAGTCTAAGGTGAGAATTTCAAAGGCAAAACAAAAGCAGCTTCCTGGTTAGAGACATAGAATGGGGAGTCAGTCACACCTGACTGCAAATAAGGACTCATTATTTATTTGTGCTTTGGTCATGGGATGGTGAACTTCTCCATGCCACCGTGTAATGAAGACAGTAATGCCCACTTCTCAGGGAAGATGCGGTAACTGAGACATAGCATATAAAAGGCCTAGCAAAGTACCTGGAACCTTGTATGTACTCAGCAAGTAAAAGTGATTACATTAACAGCAGTCACTTAAGATAATGGTCCTCCCAAATGCATTCTACACAGCAGGAGTGTATTTGGAATACTTACTAAATGCATTGTTTTTAGTTTCAGAGAAGAGAATTGTATTCAAGATGTCATGGGTCCACATGTAAAGAAAACAGTTTAATGTTGCTTGTCATTTTAATAGTTTGTTTTTCCGTTGCTGTGATAAAACATCAAGACCAAAAGCAACTTATGAGAAGAGTGATTTCCACCCATCCTTACAGGTACTAGTCTACTAGGGAAGGAAGTAAGGGCTGGAACCTGGAGCAGACACCATGGAGGAAGGCTGCTTACTGGCTTGTGCAGCTAGCTTTCTTATATAGCCTAGACCCACCTGCATAGGGATGTGCTGCCCGCAGGGGGGTGGACCCTTCTACATCAATCATCAGTCGTGTGGGCTCTTCCAGACATAGCGTGTAAGACATATGACACAGATTGCGACAGATGCTCTCTTCCTAGGTGACTCCAAGCTGTCTCAAGTTGGCAACAAACAAACAACCCAAAACTACCCAGCAAAACCTTTCCCAAATTCACGTGATAATTCATGTTTCATCTTTGGAACCACTGTTGACATACATGGGACAATATCATGAGGCATAGCACAGGTCAAACAGCGCTTCTTTATGAGGATAATCTCCAGTGACTTAACATGCTAAAAATCTACCATAGAAAGCAAGATGAGCATTGAATATAAACAAGCATTGCTGTAAAATCTGGCCTAGGTATGTATTGGCCCAAGGCTTCAACTGGTTGTAAGCCTCTGCAGTATCTGGGGAATGCAGTCATTGTCCTCATCTTGTAACCCCAGGCCACCTGCTGAGAGGGGCCAGCCTATAGTGGGCCAGGACGGGGTCAGAACTGAAGGCTTCATGTGCCAGTCTTGCCATCAGCAGAAGCCACCAGGGCTCTGAGTGACTACTCTGGTCTGCCAAGAACAGCCCTGAACTTCTTGCTGCCTCTGTGAGACCATCTGTGTCAATACAGGGCAATTTTCAGCCAGGAGTGGCCACACCCATCTTTTTTTTTTAGGGACCCACATGAAGTGTATAGAGTGAGGTGGGCTTCTCTCCAGGTAGAAGCTCCACACAGCGCAACCTTTGAGGTAAGAAGTTACTACTTGACAAAATGGGGTTGAGTGAGTGGCTTTGCATGTTGGACAAAGTTGCAAAGGGTGATTACCTTTTAAGAGGAGATTTGTAGAATTAAAAAAGAGAGGAGAGTCAAGAGAGAAAGACAGTCTCGGGGCCAGAGAGATGGCTCAGTCAACAAAGTGCTTGGCTTTGTAAGCAAGGGGCCCCGAGATTGCTATCAACAGTGCCCACATAGAAAGTCAGGTTCGGTGACGTATGCCTGTGAGCCTGGAGCTGGGCAGGTACAGACAAGAGAATCCCGAGAGCTCGGTGGTCACCCGCTCGGTCAAATCTGTGAGCTTCAGGTTCAATGAGGGATCTGTCTCAGAAGAATAAGGTGGCTTCAGCATGCATTCACACACGCACTCACACCAGCATATACATGGATGTGTACAGAAGTACACAGATATTCCAAATAATAAACAGCCAAACAAACAAATAGGTTAATTATTTAAAGGTAACGGCATACTTCTTCTGTAAGAGGTACCGTCTTAGTTTAGTGGTGAATTGATGTAACTTTGATACTGAATTTACGGGTAACAATTTGTGAGAGAAGAAGACTCCAAGTTATTTCCTTGGCGGAATACATTTTATTATCCACAAAAACAAGTCGAATCCACATTTCATAAATTGCTCCATGGCAGGCAGAACATTGTGATACTGACCAAGTTAATTTTTGAAGAAAGCAATGCTAAATCTATTCTTAAGTTTTGAGCAAAAATCTCTCTCTCTCTCTCTCTCTCTCTCTCTCTCTCTCACACACACACACACACACACACACACACACACACACACACACACACACCAGACCTTACACCCCAAATGCAAACAATAACGTGTTAGTTTTGCTCAGTGACTCCCTCAGGCTCATCTGCAAACTCCTATTCTAAACAATACAGCATGCCTTCACCTCTGAGTTTGCTCATGGATTTAAAAACAATGACTGCTGCTTCTGTAGATAATTGTTTACTTCAAGCGTTGACTGTTTACTGGATAGTTAATTCATAAGACAGTTCATGACCTTAAAGACATAAGAAAATAGCAGGTATGGAAGGGACAGAGGGCAGACATCATGTCTTTGGGATTCTGATGGAATATGGGCCTTGGAGAGAATGGCACAGGATACCTAGGGAAAGCCAGGGAGGAGTGGGATAAAGCTGGTCTCCTGCTGTGATCCCCTAATCATTTCCCAAGTGGAGTTAGCTCACAGTAGCAACAGCCCCAGGCTGTGCACATAGCTCTTTCACCCCTCATCTTTCTGACAGACTGTGTGCTCCGTGATGGCACAGAGCATGTCTCTCGGGCTCAGAAAGGAAATGCTTAGTCCAAATTTGTGAAGGGATAGGATCTGAATCTTAGAGGGAACATTAGACTTGGCCATGAGGATGGGTGGGTGGTTCTCCCTGGCAGAGGAAGAATCCTGTGCCAAGGCAAGAGGAACAGAACACCATAGTGTGCTCTAGCTGTCATTGGCACACAGTCTCCAGACTGCCACTCAGGGAGACATTAACATCCTGAGAAAGGCTTGTTGTATATGTCTACCAGAGTTGGAGGCAATAGAGAATAAAACCATTGCTCAGTCAGCGATGAGAAGTTTAATGTTGAACCGCTGTCCACGAGCACACCTTGGAACACAGGGCTATGACTGTGCTGATGCGTGCCCGGGTCTCCTCTACGCTTTCCCCCTTCAAAGCAGAGCAGGACGGAAGTGCGTGGAATGAGCAGGAGTGCCGTCACCTTAGCCTGGGTTCTGTGCACCTTCAGAAAAGAAAACATCTGGGGCGGGAATGGGGGCCGGGGAGGGGTGCTGCCAGGACAGAGGTCAGCTGCAGCCCCTGCCACCCCACCCCCCGCAGGAGGATGATGCAGTCTCCTTACCGACCTGTCCTTAGCCTCCGGCTTGTGAACAGGCATACTGTTGGTTTGGGGGCAAGTGACGTATGCAGTGACATTTGTATTAGTGCCTTCCTGATGACTGCCTTCTGTTTACCAAATCCCAAGACGGAGGTGGGTGGAACCACTCCAGAAAACTGAAAGTAGATGTGTGCCAAAGACAGAGCATTTCTTCCCCTACTTCAAACCCCTGCCCATGTTTGGGACACATCCCAGGCTTGCTGTGCAAGAATCTGTCACTTTATTCTGTGGCATAACCCATTCACCCCGCGGTTGGGGGACCTGGGCAGGTTTTGCTGGACGAGGGACTTTTTCTGTCAGCTTGACCTGTGCCCTCAGGAGGCTGAGCTGGGCGAACTGGAGGTGAGCAGGGCAAAGGACCCTCTAGATGATCCTGAAGTGCTGGTAGTCTGTGAAGACAGCCACTCCCCAGGATGACTCCACCCTGTCCTGAGCCTTTGAGGCTTTGCAGGGTGGGAACTTTCTTGTCCTCTGAGAGAAATCACAAGCCACGCCTTCTGGTTCAGTGGAGGTCACTGTCTCTGACACTCCAGCAAGAGTTATGTAACCACTGTCAGAGATACACAACGCTCTGCCTTGACCTCACACCACTGGGTAGCTGTTTGCCTCAGTCTCCGCCTGGCTTTGCTCACCCTCCAGTGCAGTGGTTCCTAATCTTCCTAATGCTGCAACCCTTCAGTACACTTCCTCGTGGTGACCCTCAACCACGAAATTATTTTGTTGCTACTCCGCCACTGAAATTTTGCTACTGTTATGAGTCATAATGTAAAGGTCTGTTTTGTAGAATATCTGAGACTCACTTCCTGTGAAAGGGCCATTTGAGCCCCTAAGGGTTCTTGAACCACAGGTTGAGAACCATTGCTCTGGTGAGAGGGTTTCCTCAGCCGACCAGGATGTAAAACCAATGTATGAGGAAGAACTTTCTCACCTGTCACCTAAAACAGAGACTACTTTCCTTGTTTTTCTTCAGTACAGAGTGGCTTAACTGCTCAATTATTTCCAGATGATGGAACACTCAGTCCCTGACCACTTGGAGCCAAAACGGAGTCTAACTTGTATGGAAGGTATCTTCTGGGCTCTGAAATATTTTCTCATGTTACAAGTCTTCTTGGAAAGACAAATCTCTCTTAGGAGGTGTCTAGTCTCCACTCTGGGGCCTCCGGCCCAAGTGGGCATGGGAGAGCTAGCAATGTCTGTAGCTGTAATGACCCAGGATTCTGGCATCTATAGGGAAGCATCTCGCTCCTTGGCTAGGGTCCCAGTGCCACTGTCTCAGTGAGAAAACTGGCCACACAGTTTGGAAAATTCTTTCTTCTACATCTGGGACTCATATGTCAAGCTTTTTATGGGATCTTGGATGCTATATCTTTCTTGGTTTAATCTAAATATAGTCTTCAGCATGAGGAAAATGCTTAGAAAGTATACAGCTTGCTGATGTCAGAAGGAGAGAGCTCTGGTTTGTGTTTTGCCAAATTGGCTTTTACACCGATCACATCCTACTCAATGGCCACAGCTTTGACTCTAAGCAGCAGAATGTTTAAAATAATTAATATCTTGGTCAATAGCTGCAGACCCTTGGCAATTCTGCCAGCATATTTGGATGTGAAGGTTTGAACAGATCTCAGTACAAAGGAAATGTTTACATTATTGGAAGTGCGTGTTTTTATTGGGGAGGTTGTGCATAATTTGCACATAAACCTGGGCGGGCTGATGGCACTTGTGAGAAGGACATAAATCTGCCCAGAGCTTGCTGTATGTTATCTCTTGTCTCTGAATGTGCAGCTTTGAGAGAGCCATTTTTCTTCCCAATTTCAAATCTCTTTTAATTGTTAGACTATTATATAATGAACACACCAAACAGTTTAAAAAATAAAATTAGTATTTCCACAGTCTTCTGGCATATTCTGTTGTTCCAAACCATCTGTAGTTTACGTATCATATTAGAATGCACTCAGGATTTTCTAGGCCCTTCCACTGAAGATGATTCTTCATCACACGCTCTCATATTTAGAGGTTTTCAGTATTTGTATTTATAACTAGTTTATTGCCTTCACTAAGAAAATAGGGGTTGCTGATTTACCCATCCCTGAGCTGTTGCTGACATCTTGTTTTTTTTGGGGAACTGCTTTTGGGAGCATTAGTGTGTCTACAGAATATTCTTCTTCTGTCTTTGAATAAAGTCCCCAGAATGAGACAGAATATTAACAGTTCCCTGGCCTTTAATGTGAATTGTTACACTGGTCTGTTAAAGGCCAGCAGAGATTTATGTCTTGTGATTTGAGGCGGCTGAATTGCCTACTCTGAGGCCCCTTGGTACTTAGATTGCATCACTGGGTAGAGTTCTCAGCTCCTGCCCTTCTAAACTGAGGCCAGCTAGCCAGCCGGCCCAGGCGCACTGCCTGATCATCAGCCCTCTAGACATCAAAGCTTTAGTAGTTCCAGGGTGCCCTCCTCCCAGTGTCTGCCTTTGCTTTTCTTCCTTTCTTGGCCTCTGGCCGTCTGATGGTTCTTTGGCCATCTAGTGATGGTAAATAACATGTTTGCCTGAGCGCTGGCTCTGCTTTCACCCTCCTTAGCCAACTGAACTCCTAGAATAACCCTGTTAGGGTGAACTACTCCCACGTTATAGCTACCCACACTGAGGTTTGCCCAGGTGCGCAGAGATGAAACCTGACAATCCAGAGTCAAACCCAGCCTGGCTGTGCCCTGGGGATTTTGTGACCAAGCTGCCAGGGCTGTGAGACAGTGAAGTGCTTGGTGGTAGAGAGAGTGGGGGCAGAATGGAAGCCGGAATGTCAGAGGAGCTGAAGGTAGGATGCTTCAGCTTCCCTGTGCACTCTTCTGGTTCCTGTATTATTCAGTATTTTGATTAGCTTCTCTTGTGTCACATTTATTTGCAGCTGTTAAATGCTAGATGACTTCAGAGAGGGGATTCATTTAAAGCCCAGTTATTAAAATGTCTATTTTGATTTAAAGAATTCTCCTGCTGTATATCATCCACTTCTCTCGTATCTCTTTAATCTATAGTCATTTATAACAAAGAACGTTCAGGACTCACTAGCTAAGCACTTTAAGTGAATCTTTCCAAATCTCATGTAAGCATTTTACCCCTTTGCCGAATTATCACTCAGACATACCCCTGTCTATTTCCTGTCTCTGAAATTGTCACTGTGCAGTTGCTCTCTGGTGGACTTTCCACGAGCCAGGCTGTTAACATTAATCTCACAAGTGGAGGTGACTGTTTGAATAGAGCTGAGCAAAGAGCCTGTTTCTTGGTGTAAACCCGCAAATCCGTGAAAGAAAAGGAGAGAGTGCCATGTTGGCATTTTCTTTACCAGCCTTGGGGGAAGAGACTGAAGCAAAGGCTTGGGCAAAGTCAGGAAGGGTGTGGGGAGAATGAAACATTATGACATGGCTCAGACTGTTCACGGTAGAGGAAGTCGAGTACTGGATATTAGTGTCTGGTGAGAAGGATGAACAGTGAGCACCAATGCACACCGGGACCGGATCCTGGTGTGCACAGAGACACATGCTCCTCCAATGGCACTGCCCCACTGTTGGCCTCCAGCTGGCACTCCAGGCCGGGCTTATCTGCAGGCAAGAAAAGATATTCTAGACAGGAGGAACACAAGACAGGCCCACAGCTCCTGGGAACCGGCAGTCACAGCTGTGAGACTGAACCCAGACATGCGCTCACGACAAATAACACAGCCACCAGAGTGCCCACTGTACTGCCATAAAGTGGGAGAGAAGGCCCTTATTTTCAAACATATCCTAGCCTTCTTCAACATTCTCGTGACTGTCACCCTGGACCAGACCACCTTCTGCTGCCTGCACCAACTGGTCCTGCTTCTCTCATTTTTTTTTCCCCTTTGCTTTTGCCTCAAGCGTTTCCTAAATTTCAGCCCATGCTTCAGCTCACGCTATTGTGCAAAACCCTTCCGTGGCTTCCCAGACTACCTTATGGCTGGCTCCTTTCCCCGGCATCATTCCTGTGACTCCTCTGGCTTGCCATCTCTGTACCAGCCATGTGGGTGGCCTTAACCTCGACAGACTAAAGCTGGTTCAGCTTCCTTCCTTTTCTTTTGGCCTGGTACAGCCTCCCTACAATGTGCTTTTGGTTTGCTGTTTCCTACACAGCCTTAGTCAAATCGTCCTTGACAATTCTTTCCATCAGGGCCTCCTGACTATGTGTCCTCAGCTTTACCTTTCCTCTCCCCTCCACCCCTTCTCCTCCCCCCTTTCTCTCTCTCTCAATCACTAGCTTCTGTGGTTATTCATTTGTTTATTGTTCATCTTTCTGGCCAGACGCTGGCAGTCTAGTACTCTACGCACACTATAGGCGCATTACATCAGTGGTTCTCAACCTTTGGGTTGTGATCTCTTTTGGGGGGGGTTGCCTGTCAGATATCCTACATATCAGATATTACAACCCATAACGGTAACAAAATGACAGTGATGAAGTAGTAAGAAAAATAATTTTACGGTTGGGGGTCACCACAACTTCAGAAAGTGTACCAAGCGGTTGCAGCATTAGGAAGGTTGAGAACCATTGAACTACCGTTCCTCAGTTGATATTTAATAAACAGACAAGTGAATGAGTGGGGAAGCATGGGTTTGCCTCCTATGTCAAGTTCTTCCTGGAAATGCTGCCATTAGCATTAACATGAGTCACCCAGGAGGGCATGACAGGTTGTTTGCCACAGTGCGGTGTGGATGTAACCAGAGCCTCCAGGAGAACTAGAAACTGAGGTGAGGAGGAAGTGGGTGGCACTATCAGGAGAAGGTGGGCGTCAAGGAAGCATGGGCACCGAGCCATTTCCACCACGTACCACCCCGCATCTGCTTGGCACCCACCCTGCTGCGTTAGTACTGGAAAATTCTTCGCTGCTTGCTTCTTTTCTAATTCCTTTCTTTCTCCCACACCCTCAGGAAGTGACAGGGAAGGAGAAGCTAGACCATCTGGGGCTGTGGGAAGGTCTGGCAGAGAGAAGGAACTTGACAGTGACAGCACTTGGGAGGCCTGACTTCATCTCCCTGTATCCAAGGACTGGCTGGAACAGCGGAGACAGTGGCCATTTATGGAAGTATACATGGGTGTGCTTTTGGACATCTTGATAGAAATCTGCATTCTGAAGGAGATGTGGGACTTCTGTTAGAGGTCCTCTCTGATCCCTTCCTCCCTCACCCACTCTATGGGACCCTCTGCCAACACCATTGATATCTGACATTTTTCTAAATAGTGTTCTTCAGGGCTTGCTCCTTCCCATAGTTTTATTCCAAATCTACCTGCCTTTCAGGCTCTGTTGATGGTCCAGTGGGAGGAACATCATGTCCGCTCTTGCTACCCAAGTGGCTGTACAACAGGGGCACTCTAGAAATAACATTCTCAGAGATGTTTTCTAAGCCAAACAACCAATTCTACACACGGACCTTCCAGAAGGGAGGATGCGCTTGCACAGGAGAACATGTGGAATTTGAAAGTCTTTGTGGTGCTGGCAACTGTCTGGTTTAAGAATAGCCTTTGGCTCTTGTTGCTCTTGCAGAGGACTCAGGTCGGATTCCCAGCACCCAAATGGTGACTCACAGCCATCTGTTACTCCAGTTCCAGGGGACTTGAGATCCTCTTCTGCCTTCCTTGGGCACCAGCTATACACATAGTATGCATGCATACGTGCAGACAAAACATTTGTAAACGGGAAATAAAATAAATATATGTACATTATATGTATGTACATATGTATATATGTGTGTGTATAGAACAGGCTCTGGGAAATGACTTGATATTTATTTGAGCTTCGTCCTGCCCTTTAGCTGGTTGTACAATATTGGGAATTTATTAACCTGCTAATGATTATAGTGTCTGCAGAATGGGCTTTCTTTATAGATTGAAGTAAATGTTAGTGTGAAAAGAGGCTCCTACTCACAGGGTTGCATGAGTAGCAAGGGAGTAAATCGCCCAGGAAGCTTCAGGAGTGACGATTGTGCAGAGGCTCTGAAACTCATGACGAAAGGCTGCCAGTTTTTACCACTGGGTTTGATTCATGACTCTCTCCCCCGAGCTCCCTGACTACAGCAGTGTGGCTATGAGGCCATGTCAAAGCCCACCATCTCCCTAAAGTCTCCTGTGACCTTCCTTCTCACTGACTGCAGACAGAAGTGTTGATGATGCTTCAAAGTTCTCTCCAGTCTGGTCTCCACTATGCGGTCTGATTCCCTTGTGGTTACAGGCGACAGAAAGTGATTTGGACTGGGTGAGCCAAAGGGTAATGTGCTTTCCCTCCATTGCACAAGCCCCCATGTAAAATGCTCTGGCTTTTCTTTCTGACAGGCACTCTCTGTAGAGAGTCACAGGAAAACCGAGCTTTGCTTTGCCCCTTTCTTAGGAAGGGAAGGACTCCTGTTGAGAACCAGGATCACGGGGATCAATGGCAAGCTCAACTTAAACTAAGTGACTTCATCCGGTGACGCAGGTCAAGGGAGGGTCACAGACAGGTCCTACTATGATTTTAGATGTGAGGTCAACTCCAGGCTTTAGATACTAATCCTAGATGGACTGTCATAAAGGAATATTGTTCCTATTGCCAAGAGAATAGAGGGTGAATTTTGAGTAGGACAGAGCAACAGACATCCAGTGGGACCTACCCTTCCTGCATTGTTTTTGAACATGTGCTGCAGCCTGCTTTTCCCGGCCCTTGTACGTGATGTTTCTCTGCTTGAAATGTGAACCTCGCACCTCCACCTACCAAAGGTTCAAAGTGCGTTGTGAATTATACTTCCTTTATGGAACATACTGCTTGACAGCCATAATTTACTACTTTTGTTATACTCTTATACCAACTTTTATTTATGTATTTATTTTTTTAATCAGGCTGTGTACGTGCCTTTCTTTGCTCTACAGGTTATTAGGTTCTTAAGCCCAGCCAGGGTTGGACATCTCTATGCTATCTACAGATCAGTGAGCTCCCTCTCCTATGTGAAAAGCTCCACCTTGGGTCTAAACTTCAGAGTGCAGTTAGGGGCTGCTGCCGTCATTACTGCTTTCTGGTGGTAGTTTCTCCACACTTCAGTTTTCTAATACTTTTTTGATTGATTTATTAGAAAAAAATCTTATTGCCTCCAGCACTCATTTTCAGTGTTCTTTCAAATTACCTATACTTGCTTTCTTTTGTTTTAAGCCCAAAATGAACATTCCTCTGCAGGCAGCTGGGTTGAGCAAGCAGGTAGGATTTGTGTCTGTCCCGAGAGTAGGTTCTTTGGCATTGCTTCAGTTTTATTAAAACAAAACAAAACAAAACAAAAACAAAAACAAAACCTTTTACCTCTTAATGTTCTATCTTTTCTTGTCTGTTTGTTTTTGTTTTTGTCTTTTTGAGGCAGGGTTTCTCTGTGTAGCCTTGGCTGTGCTGGGACTCACTCTGTATACCAGGCCGGCCTCAAACTCACAGTGATCTGTCTGCCTCTGCCTCCCCCTGCCAAATGTGCTGGGATTAAAGGCATGTGCCACCCACCCCCAGCCTTAGTATTCTAACCTATGAACTTAAATACAAAATGAGTTATTGTCGAGCCTCTGCAAGGCCAGCAAGAACATATTTACTTGTCTCTAGACATCATGAGAGCCTCAAATACACATGCTATACTGCTCTATTCTGTTCTCAGTACTGGATAGGCCTGGAAGCTAGAGTGGGCTCTCCTGGCTTTGGCCTTCCTTGACTGTCTATTCAGAAATTGCAGGCCAGCTACTAGCCATTCGAAAGAGTGCTGAGTGCTTTGCCCTGGGAGGTCGGATCCTGGCAAAGCCTCACACCAGCTGCGAACCCTCCTTCTCCCACCCAACTTCTATGTACCACCTTTCCCTCCCTGCTGAAGAGATAGCAGCCTTACATCACCCTCTGGCTGCCCAGGGCTATGTTTTGGGAATCCCATCTGGGTATCCATTTTTTTTGTGTGTGTGTTTTATTTCTCATTCTTGTATTTAACAGAAATATATCCAACAAGTCTCTTGGGTGACCTCTCCTTTGGTCTCTAATTTCTTTTCTTCAATTAGTTGTAGCTATCAGTTATAACAGATGAGTTATAATTGTTCATGACCTGATATACGAATCCTTCCAGACTACACACTGAGTTTTCATGGTTAGCCAGATTACCTGAAAAAGTTCACTCAAACACCAAGCAAAAGGTGTGTGTATGAAGCAGTGAAACAGTATCTCTGAAGAGACAACAAGACACAGTGAAGTCTGGTTCTAATGTAAAAATCATTGAAATATGGGTCTCTGGCATTTCGTAGTGGTTGTGCCTTCAGATTGTAAGAGATAGGAACCTAGAAGTTCTTGAAAATCCTAGTAATCGATAATATTTTCGGCAAAATTGGCTTTTTAATGTCTCTTTCTGTTAATATCATTAACTATCATTCACACAAGTTCTTATGTGTGCTTTACAACTGCGATCTCATCTGATCCATGTGTTAGCCCCCTGAGTATGTTGATGGCAGGATATTGATGGTAGATGGTACTGCATTTGGAAAATGAGGACACAGAGGCTCATAGATGTTACCTTACATTTGTTAAGGCTTCTTAATTAAAAGAGTGTAAAGTTAATATTTGAATCAAGACCCAACTGACTCCAACATCCTTACTGCTCCTTACTACACCTCAGGCCAATCCTACTAAAACAGGAAATTAAGAAGTTTCCAAATTTCACACATAGATCTGTCCATTATTGGTCTACCCACAAAAGGGCTTTGAGCGTCTGTGGTGTGTCATCATTGCTAGGTGTTGAGTACAACAGAATCTGGGATCTGAGAAAGTAGTGTGGTGAGCTATGTCTTGGACAGAGTTTCACTGAGGTCAGAGGAAGGGTTGGAGAGAGTTTCACCTTTAGCTTGATGTGCTTAGTAAGTGTGTTTAGTAAGCACAACAACAGAAAGAATAGTCTGGGTAGCTTTGCTGTTCCAGGCTTTGACTCTAAAAAGGTACCCACCCAGTTTAAGAAGGGACTAGTGCTCTGTACTTGTGCCCAGAGGTGCTATGTGTCTCTAGGTGTAGACCTGATGAAGAATTAGATCCTGGTTGACAACCTGGCAAGGAGGAAACAGGGGGGTCTGGAGCTTGTAATGTTGGAGGCTTGGTTTCTTATCTAAAGCTCGGGGAACAAAACAGTGGAGAATAGATCATGAACACTGTCACCTAAGTCAGAAACATGACAAAGGAGGCATGAACCAAACCAAAGGCCTTAAAGTAGAGGCCTATAGGTACCTGTACTGCCCAGTTTGCTTTAAGGTAAAAACTCCCCGCCTTTGTACTGTGTGCATCAATGTTTAGAATCAGTTAATACTCTGATGTTTAGAATCAGTTTTTACTCTGAAAACGGTTGTAGGAAAGAGCTCCCTCCCTTTCTCTCTTTCTCTCTCTGTGTGTGTGTTGGCGTATGTGTGAGCATCATGTGTGTGAAGACCTTAACTTGACCTTGGGTATCTTTCTTGATTACTTGGTTTGAATAAGAAATGTATCTTAGATTCAGGTAATTGAACAAATGGTGTCTGGCTGGAGATGCTGTTTGGGAGGTTTCTGTAATTGTCTTTTGGAGGAAGACTCACGGTGGGGGGGGTGAACTTTGAACATTCATAGCCTCTCCCCACTTCCAGTTTGCACTCTTTACTATGGTTGAAGATGCAGTCTCTTGGCTTGCTAAGCCATTCACCTGCTGTCATGCCTTCCCTGTCCTTACGAACTCCTCTGGAATCCTATGTTCAGATCAAATCTTCCTTCTGTAAGTTGACTTGGTTACGGCATTTTATCATAGCAGCAGAAAAGTAGCTAATGTACTCTCCACTTATCCTTTGAGGCAGGGTCTCTCACTGAACATGTCACTCAGTGATACCAGCAAGGCAGCTCACTCTGGGAGTGCTTCCTTGCTGTTTCCTGAGTGCTGGGATTACAGGAGCCAACCTACTTGCTTGTTTTTTACTTAGGGGATCTAACCTCTGGTTCTCATACTTGCCTTAGCCCATCACTTCTTTTCCCTTCCTTCTTAAATAGTCACTTGTGTTTTAGCCGGGAGACATACAGACATCATGTGAAGATTAATATCGAAACCTTTGCGATAGCATTGATAGCTTAAGAAAAATGATATGGATGTGGTAGAAGCCTCCTGTGTATCTTACTTTTCATAGCCGCACCCACTTTCTGAATCTCATATTTCTCACTTTTATATACATCTTTGTGATATCACTACATATTTACATGTTCTACAACAGTATGGTATGATTTAGCATGTTTTAAAACTTTATATAACTGCTATCATATCGTGTATTCCATTTTGTAACTTTTTTTTTCATATTTTGGTTAATGAATTTTTCTCCAGATTACTATATTAGCCTTAGTTCATTCACTCCTCTTTGTAAAGATATACCAGCAGATCCTCACCCATACGTATTTATAAGCATTTAGGTTGTTTCCTCTATTTTTTTCTTAATTGCAAACGATACCACAATGTATATTCTTAGGCATGAACTGAGCATGTTCTTGCTTAGATTTGCTCAGGAGATCCTGGCAAGTTGTTCTTCATTGCAGTTTTTTTGCTTTGAGCCTCTGCCATGGCCTGCGAGAGCAGCATTACCTTACATTAACCATCGACATTGTCGGCTCACATAATCCGGCCAACATGACTATGAGGTGACAGTTCATTGTGTGTCTAACTTGCTCAATGGCTAGTGAGAGTGAACACTCCATAATCTGCCTGCTGGACACTTACACTTCATCATCTGCGAATTGCCTCCTCTTCTTTCGCACATTTCCCTTCATTTTTCCTATTGACTTATTTATCTTTTTCACATTGACTTTTGGAAGCTCTTGGTTAGTTCTCAATAGTCCTGTTTCTCAAGTACTTCTTTTATGAATGTCTTCTTGAATATAATCCGTTTTTCATTTTTGGAGGTTTCTTTGTGTAGAAGTTGAAATTTATGTATCATTTATAAACATATATAATTTACAAAATTAGATGTAATTATTTAAATATATACAGTTGATCGTATCTACGTGTTCATTCTGATTAATATCTTTCATGTTTTATTTAATAGCGCATTTCCAACATCTATGCTGTAAGTGGAGTCTCTATTAATTTTCCTCCAAATGTTGTTTTACTTTTTGTACTTAAATCCTTAATAAATTGTGGGACTCTAATGGCCCAGGGTTATGGAGGAAGAGTCACGCTTCGACCCTCATACATCAAACATGAGGACAGCAGGAGCTGGCTACCTCCCCACTTCCAACCTGTTGCCATAAAGCCGGCTAGTAACCTTATAAGGTTCTCCCCACCCCCTACAGGCCCTTGAATATTCAGATGGAGCATCTTCCAACACCCCTGCCCTGACCCATGGTACATGATCACAAAAACCTTGCCCCAGAGACCCTGGCCACCTCCCCAGCCCCTTTCCCTCCTAATGAAACAAACCAGTACTCTGAAGCTGTTCTCTTGTGTGTTCATTGCCCTGCACTTATAGCTGACTGGGTTCTTGCATTGTTCTCCCTGTGCTCTGCTAAGCTTCCCTCCCAACAGTCTAGTTTGGTGTGCAACAGCCAGGCTCCACCTAGGGGGAAGTAGACATGGGGGGCAATCAGTGTTGAATCAATTCTGTGTGTGATGTAAGTAAGGACTCATTTCCTGGCCCTACTTCTCATAAGTAGCCTGCTGTCACAGTACCATTTGTGGAATAGGATACCATGCCCCACTGAGAATCTGAAATGCCAGCCCAATTTTGATATGAGTATGAGTCTCTTAAACAACAACAACACATCATTCTCCTATTTATTTTCAGAATAATATCATACTCAACTAGCTACTATAGTCTTATACTAATTTGACTTCTACTGTGCTAGGTTTTACATTGGTGATTCAAATGAATTGCTTCCCTGTATTAGTGCACTTAGCGATGTGACTTTGCAGCTTATGCCATTGAAAATTTGAGTCCTTGGAACCAGGACTTGATTTGCCATTACAATGTGACCAAGTGACTCAGTGTCAATCCCAGACATAGAACTCAGTACTTCACATGTTGGTACTCCCTCTTGAGGAACTCAGCATCAAAGCAAGATGGAGCCAATCCAAGAGGAGACCATAGTAGACCCATCGTTGTTCAGTCAACCTACCAGATGTCCATGTGAACAAGCTGTGTCAAAACAGCCATGCTGGATTCAGGGAACAAAGACTGCATTGCCAACTCATAGACTCAGAAGGCCGAATAAATGCTCCTAGGTTATGTGGTTGTTTGTTCCACAAAGCAGAACCAGTCTCATCTTTTATTCTGTGTTATTTGAAGCCTCTCAGTGATCACAGCCTTACATACTTTCCTACATATTTGTAGAACTGGTCCATCACAAAGCAGGACCCGCTGTTACCCTCGTATACAATCTCAGGGCACAATCTCTTGCAGCAGAGAGAACCTCCCCTGATTCTGACTTAGGTTACTCTCCAAAGTAAAGCTAACCAGACTGTTTCTTTCCTCATCCCTATAAGTTATTAATTTATTTGTATTGGCTTTATCATATTATACCGCTATTATTGTGAGATGAGGTTCTGTTGCTATAGCAACCAAAAAAGTGATACATGAGCTCTTCTATTTAATTGAAACCATAACCATCTTTGGCCACATTCCACATACTTTTTTGGCTCTCTTCACTCTTCACTCTCTTCACGAGGTTAGAAGAATGAGGAATATTCTACAATTCTGCCAGGAACTGATGTTTCCTATCTTTATATCATCACACGATCAGTGAATACAATTTCTCTAACTTTACTAACTTTTTCTCTTCTGTATAAAACAAAGCAACATGAATTCTACAGATATTTGGTAGTCACATGACATATAGTTACCACTAATATTAAAAAGACAAGGGAGACATACATGGTCCCCTCTGTTACAGAATTTGTCATATTGGAGAGATGGGACATAGTGCGTGAGCTCAGTGGCTCTTTACCATTTTTAAAAGGACTGTGGGGTAGGGGTAGGGGGAGCACAGGCCAGCAAGTAGACATCAGATATAATTCAGCTGCATGAAATTTTCTGTAAAGAATAAAACGTAAGAGCTGGGACTGGAAATAAGTTGGTTGTTTGTAGCACTGGAAAAAGGCCTTTTGCCGAAATTGTGAGACAGCCTCAAGCTCTTAGGGAGCGTGAAGAGGTGGAAGGAGACCTCTGTGGGCTGAAGTGGGCGTAGCGGGGGCGTGGAGATGCTTTTGGAGGAGTGGCCAGGGCACCGCCATAGTGGTTCCTGCCTAGGCTCTCCTCATCTACCCAGAAAGCGCTGCGAAAGTCTGAACGGGGCGGGGTGGGGGGAGCAGCCATAACCATGGGCTTCAAGCAGTGACTTCGGCGAGAAGCAGGGTGAGTGCGATGCTATCTTAGCAAGCTTCAGCTCTGCTGCTGTATCACATCCTCAAGCGGATGTCTGCAGATAGGCTGGGTGCTAGACTCACGTTAGAGTCATCGGAAGTCACGTGCTGTGGCCCCACATACTCAAGGGCATGCTTCTTCGTACTGTAGGTCTCTACCAGCCACGTCACCAGGACTTCTGTCACTGGAAAGCCTGCTGGCCCTGGGCCAGCTCGGGTAGGATCCTACCAGAGCCTCCGGCTTGCATAAAGGGATGTAAGCCTGACAGAGCAATGTCTTTGCTCAGAGTCAGGTCCTGGACAGCCCGGGTTCTGTCACCCCGCCTAGCTCCTCTGGGCTTTGCCAGCTCTCAGTGCCTTCATCCTTAAGTTTTGTTCTATCAGAAAAGAATTTTTCTCTCCAGGTCCCCTAACCACAAGCAAACCTACAGACTCTCAGAGGACAGACATATTGCAGAAAGCCTTGGGATGTAGCCTAATTAGCCTATTAGTCCCTAGGGTTTAGAACAGGGCCCATGATGAAGGTTCATGATTCCCTCACTCCACTTCCCCAAGATGGGCAGACTTCTCACTGGATGCGTATCCTTATTGTTTGTGAATTTCCTTTTTACTCTTCCTTGGGCTTTTATTCTTTTAGATTGCTTGTATCACTTTCTCCTCCCCGGAGAATGTCAGGACCCCATGGCTTCAGTCTCCCGCAGTATTTCCTCTTGATGGAATGTCAGTCAGCAAGACTTCCTTCCTTAGAGGAGGATGGGCTGGAGGGTTCTAATCTAGGCCCAACTGAACCCCTGCAGGCGCTCTGAGGACCAACAGCAGGGGGTGTTTGGTGGCCACGGCCCACTGTCAGAGCACAGCAATTATGCACACTAGGAATTAGTCCCTGCCATCTAGATCCCAAATAGCTCTGTTTCTTCTCCCGCTCTGTTTCCTTCCTTAATTCCCTCTTGTGCTCAAATTAGCCAGAGCCAGCTTCTGTCGCCTGAGACAGGACTGGAGAGCAGTCTAGCCCCATAGTTTGTGCATGTGTGCATTCCCCTGAGGTGTGGACTGCTTCCAGTTCTCAGAGGAGTCTGCACTCTGAAGGAGATGAGTCACTAGACTCGGCAGGCCTCTTTACCTTTGAGGAAAGACTGAGGATCGGCATATTTGCAAGTTAGCAGGTGCTTGGGGGCTCTGAACTAAAAATCGTGGCATATTTTTGGCCTTCTCCAGCAAAGCAGAGTTATTTTGGTAGAGTGAGGTTTGTTTTTTTTTTTTTCAGGAACTCATGGAAATAATTATAGATAAGCTCTAACTCACTGCCTTTCCAGAGTTGAGGTTGCCTTATGCACCAGACCTAGTGCTTTCTGGCCACCTCAAGTCATGCATGCCCCCACAGCACTGTTCTTTCCAGTCAAAGTGCTTTCTCCACCCATAATGTAATGGCAGCTGCAGGGTCAGGCTGAGATAACTTGGGTTTGGCTAGAAGACAGCACCCATCCAGGTCCCCCAGCAGACATTCCAGAGGTGTACAAACAGCTGGACCTTTGGAAACTTGTCAGGCTGGGGGCAACCAGAAGGTGTATGTATGTCTCTCTGTGTGTATCCCTGTGTATCTATGTATATGTGTCTGTGTGTGTGTGTGTGTGTGCATGCGTACGTGCTCATACACATCTGTCCGTATGTGCACCTCTGAGTGTCTGGATCTTGAAATTATTAGAAGCCTCACCTTCTCTATGAAATACAAATTGCACTGTTCCTTTTAACTATTCTGAATGAAAGGCTTTCAACGAGAAAGAGGAAAGACAGCCAAGTGGAACCATTCCTTTGATCTCCTGAATTCCCTTTCTGTCTTTAATTCATCATGGAAAATGGAGAAAGTTCTGGAAACAGAAGATCACCTTGCTCCTGACCATTAATGACTAAGTGACCTATGGCCAAACTCCTTCGATGGCTAATGCGCTTTCTTCTGATTGCCTGCCTGCCCCATGCCAGCCATGACTAAATAAGGGGGGTGGGGCGGCAATCTTTTAAGTACTCAGCTATTAACTGCCTTGCCTATCCTGGAACTGTGGATCTATAAAATATTCATGATATAATCCTTGCCTGCCAATGATAATCAGAGCCTAGGAAAGGCAAAGGGAAGTCATGATTGGAAAGAAGAGGGTAAGGCAGCTAAGAGGGCAATGCAGCTAAGCTTGATGAGCTTTTGGTAGACAGCTCACCCATTGGCGTTGTCTATATGGAGGGAGTCCTAAGAATAAGCCAGCGAGTCAATGCCTGAAAATGCAGAACCTGAAGCTCCAAGCTCCGTCTCTAAGCAGCAAGCCAGGAACCTTGATCATACAACTTGCACATCTGTTTTCTAACAATGTAAAAGGCAACTGAAACAAGCACTTTTCTGGTCTCTTAATCATTTCCATATATCACTATCATGTATGAGATTCGCTTGATAGTACCAAGTACCCACAACACCAAGGACCTAACTGCACCAAGTGCCTGATGAAAGCACCAAGCACACACAGCACCAAGTACCTGATGATAGCACCAAGTACCTGATAGCACCAAGTACCCACAGCACCAAGTACCCGATGATAGCACCAAGTACCTGATAGCACCAAGCACCCACAGCACCAAGTACCTGATAGCACCAAGTACCCAATAGCACTGTTTGTGTGTTTGTAGAATAAACGCTAAACTTCTTTGAATGCTCTGCTACTCACATCATATCTTTAGTGTATAATGACAATCTTGTGAATTTGTCTCTCTTACACATACACAGAGAGAGAGAGACAGAGACAGAGACAGAGATAGAGATGAGGAGGTACCTGCCTTTCCTTCCAGTCTAGGTTCTGAGCTCCCTGGAGGCTCTCAATTCATTAAGTCTCTGTTGCATTGCAACCGGCCTTTGTTGGCCCTGGCTTCCTTCTGCCTGCAGAACTCCCCTCATGCCCGCCTCCCCTTGGCAAACTTGAGTTTGTTACTTAACACTCAATTTAAGAGTTGCCCTCTCTGTGAAGACTCTGGATCCTGGCTTGTATTCACAAAGCTCTGCATGTCTACACACATGCTCCTGGGACAGTGTCCGGCCTGCTGTGGTCTCCCTTCTCTCTCAGGGCTTCCCCTCTGGCACACATAGTTTGCACTCAGCCATCAAAGGAACTGCTCCTTAGAAACCTGAGCAGTCAGCAGGATGGTAGCTGAGGAGTTAGGGTAGCAGGACCGTAGCCATCAGTGCATTCCAATCCTTCCCTCTGGAGTGTAAAGATAACTGGAACTATTATTGGCGCACAAGAGGAAACAGAGGCATGAGGGAGTTGGAAATATTAACAGAACAGAGATCCCAGGACCTGAACTTTATAGAGATTCCAGTATGTCATGCTGCTGTCCTGGATGGAGGAGGGTAGGTAGGGGACAAGAAATGCCCATTCTTTAGGAAGGGACAGGCTTTGTTTTGGTTTTGTGGCACTTTCATGATTTTGATAGGTGGTTATAGGCTGGAGCACGGGGCAGTTCAGTTTTCATTACCTAACTTGGCATTTTCTCTTGTACACACAACTCCTCAGAATCCTTATCATAGCCTGTAACCACATCCCCTGCTGGGCCTAATGCTAAGTCAACACTGTCAGTTAAAAACAAACACTGACAGGTGCACAGCACATTGAGCTGGTGGGGAGAGGGAGGGAGGAGGAGAGTGGCACTTATCCTAAAGCTGGGTTTAGCACACCGAGGGGGAGAAAAACCTACCCCCCCCCCCGCGATACGGCCAGCCCTTTGGGTTCCCACACACGGGGCCAAGAGAGGCTGCCAAAGGCTAGAGAAGACTGCCCAGGTTCCTCCCACACAAGGCCCACCTGGGAGAAGGCTGGAGAGATACTTGGGCTTTTGCAAGGAAGGACATTTAGAGTTTCTGTGCAAGTCACTTATTAAAGATCCTGGGACTTCTTAACAGAGGTCCAGAAACAAGTGTTTCTGAGATGCTGAGACTCCCAGGTGAGCTCAGCTGCAATGCCTGATAGGGACTGGAGACTGGCCAAGCACAGGGGAATTTTTCAGAGATCTTTCAATGGAAAGGGTACATTTTTTTTTTTCAAACTCTGTTCACAGCCTCATGGCTTACACAGTGGGTCCAGCTGCCCTGAAAGACATCTTGTACCTTGACTGTGAAGCTGTGTCCTGGTAGTTGCCGAAACCAGGTGACTGATCCTTGTTTGTTGTAGGATTGATTTCGGTCACAGTAACACTGCTGGGTTTTGGTGGTGGTGGTTGGTTTGGGGCACTGGCAATGTAACTAGGGATTCTCACGTACCAGGCAAGTACTTTGCCATTACGCTATAACCCCCGCCCGTCCCCCATCCCAGTAACAACCACTGATGACTGGAACCAGATTGCAGGGGCCACCTACTGCAGGCCAGGCTGCCCTGAATATTTCACAGATATCATCATCTTTATGCCTCACGTGAACTTGGCGATTAATTCACCCTCCATGCTTTGCAAGCTGGGAACCGGGGGACAAAGGCATGAGCTGACTCCTAGAAGTGATGCAGCTAGCAGGTTTGTGTCGGAGCTAGTGATCTACTGCCAGGTACTTGGCCTCGGAAGACAGGTCATCAGGGCTTTAGTGTGTTATCCTGGGTCTGAGAATGCTCAACTGTGCAATAGAATCATCCGGGATGGGGGTGCGTTTAAAATGGTCAATACAGAGTTTTGCTCCCAAAAGATGTTAATTTTGTGTTTTGTGTAACTGGGTATTGAGTTATCTTTATGTTGTATGTTGAATGAGAGTGTGTGTATTTGACGATGTGTATGTGTGTGCTATGTGTGTGTGTTTGAGTTGTATGTGAGTGTATGTATGTAAATATATGTATGTATGTATGTGTGTGTGTGTGTTATGTGTGAATGTGTGTGTATGTATGTGTGTGTGTTATGTGTGAATGTGTGTGTATTTGAAATGGTTGTGTATCAGATAATGTGAGCCACTTAAAGAATGCTTCTGGTATTAGTAGGCACTCCCTCTTATGTTATCCAAGGGGAGCATTAAGGGGGAAGGGCAAGCCAGTCAAGGAAGGCCAACCTTGGCACTATGCCATGACCAAGGCTCGGAGAAAAAAGCCAGGTAGAAGACAGAGTCAGCCAGAGAAGGTGCAGACCAGATGCCTGGTTCATGTTTACCGGAGGTGGCCATGGAGAAGTGCCAGGGATGAGGACCACAGACGAACACAGAGGGTTCCTGGAAGCCAGCAGACCGAATAGAACGAGCATTCAGAGAGGTGTTTTAAGAGAGAACCTCGCTCTGTAAACCATATCTGCTGGAGGCAGGGGCCTAGCCAGAGACACACACACAGTAACCCCCTGAAAGCAGGGCCTGGGCTGTGTGGATGGAGGGGCTGCAGAGAGCAGGTCTTGCCAGCCCCTCAGATGCCCATCTGGAACCAGCTGTATCAGTCATAAGTCACGAGACACACATCTTAAACCCACAAAATCCATGTCTATTAAAGGTAAACTATTTTAAACTAGCAAAAAAACCAAACCAAAACAAAACAAAACAAAAAAAAACAAACACATAATTTTATCAACCACATGTAATAGCTATTTCATATATTTCTTTATGATGCTTTTTCTGGAGATGATTTTTGAGTTTACTGTTACCATAAAGTATATGCAAATATCATACCAGCTCCCCTATTTTTTCTCCTTATGGTGAAGCTGCTTATTCTTTGCATGGCTTCTCTTCCTTATAATAATTACAGTGACAGAGATGAGTTGTTTCTGGGTTTTTGAAAATTGAATGATCTGTGCACTCATTCTACAGGGAAATTTATTGTAAACATCTGCTATTGATAAGAGCTTACAATTGTTATAGTTAAATCTGTAACTTCCAAAATATGTTCCTTGTGTGTGTGTAATTATATTCATATATCTAATATGAATATATAATGCCTTTCCTTGTATGTAAACCATAAAATCAGACCTCTTGTTACTTGCAAACAGCCATGAAATCAAAACAATTTTACCTGTTAAAATAAAACTACAAAATCAATAAAATTCAACTAACATTAATTAAATGTGACATGCAGTATTTTGTGCATTTAATTGTTGCTCTCTGGGCTGAGCAAGGCACATTGCCTTCCTGGTGGGAGAAGGCCATGTTGTGGGGTCGCTCGGCTTCTCTGGCCCCTTCTTCTCCCTGTCCCGTACTCTCACTCTCAGAAGCTTCTAGAAGCGCAGCCTGCAAGCATCTCATGCCCCAACCTGGCACCGATGCTCATTTTGTATCAGCTCTGCTTTTCTTCTGCTCTTTCCAGCTCACAGCAATTCAAACAATAGCACCTGGTGCCCTTGGAATCATGAGCACGGATTCCAAATTGAGCCCTAAAGTCAAACCCAAATGGCCTGTTAGTGAAGACAGAACATGAGCTGCGTTGATTCTTACATTAGGATGGAAAGGTAAACATAAACATGAAAATGGTCCATTGCAGCCAGTCCTGAAGAGACCTGATAAGCTAGGGTCAGATGGAAGGGGAGGAGGACCTCCCTATCAGTGGACTTGGAGAGAGATGAGGGAGGGAGGGTGAGATTACGAGGGAATGAGGGAGGGGGCTATAGCTGTGATACAAATCGAATAAAATGTAATTAATGTAAAAAATAAAAATGTAATTAAAAAAAACTTCCAAGCACAGGGGGAGTCATTTTCAGACCACCATTGTTTGAAGGAGCATTGGTTTGTTTTCATCTGTTAAAAATAACATGACGTGTGCCTAGAGAGATGGGCACGTGATAAGCTCATTTGCTGTGCAATCATGTGGACCCGAGTTTGGATCTCAGGGCTCAGGTAAGAAGACAGGTGTGGCTGTTTTCTTGCTGGTGCAGGAGTGGAGACAGGAGGATGGCTGGAACTTGCTGGCCGCCAGCCCAGCTCCAGGTTCAGTGAGAGATCCTGACTCAAAGGAAAAAGGCAGAGGGAGACAGAGTAGGACACATCATGGTGCCCTCTGGCTCCCCCATCATAGTTAGGTGCATCAGCACACACAAGCTTATACCACACCCATATGCTCCCATGCAGAAACACACACAGAAACACGAAACTACACAATTCATTTTGTCTCATCAGATGACTGGTTTCTGTCTAGTGGCTGACCCAGAACCACTCGGTCACACCATGTCCATTTCACAAACAGTGTGACAGACATCTGTAGATATTGTGGACCCTGCTAGAGCATGGAGAACTGTCAGGTAAAACCATAATCCTCATCTGGTCTTTGCCATTCCCAAGACAGTGTTCTTGGGTGGGTGATCTCACAGCCTGCTGCAATTTCTTTCAAAAATGTTCTTTCCTTCTCTGGGATTTAGTCTGTTTTTGCCTCGCAGGACAAGGGCTGGGAATAAATGACTGTTTTCTCTTCGTTGGGGAAGAGCTAGCTTCTGCTTTTGGTGGAATAACCTGATTGAGGAAAGGGCCCTTTAAGAGATTTCAGTCAATCTGGCAGTAGCTCTGGCGGCTGGCAGTTGCTTGCCAGCTATTAAACGGTTCTGAATATATGAAGATTTGTAATTTCCTTGGTGGAAAGGCTTTGCCAAAAGAGACAAAGTCACGTGGCCTAAGCCCTGCACACAGATTGGCATATGGGGATGCTTTGTTTTTCGAGAACTGATTCCTGAAACCAGTCAGATTAGTTTGGTATTTCATCTTTTGGCCCAGTACACAACCTGGCACAGCTCACATTACCCCTGCCACGTCCCAAGGTTCAGAATTCCAAATCAGCCAGCCTGTAATTACACTGGGAGAGCCAGCTTTATTCTCTCAGTGAGCACAGGGATGGCTCCAGTTAGACTTTCTGCAAACCTGGGCTGACCTCCTAGTGCTCAGGCAGGTTCTGCCCCAGATACCCCTGTGCACAGGTGACTTCCTACTGTGCAGGACTGCTGGGCCTAAACTGGTTTCCAAACCTGTCTGGCCTCTGCAGAGGTCTCTAACTGTCCAGAGGAGGAAATCAGAGCATGGAGCCTGCGATGGCTAAAAGCACCTCTGGCATTTAGAGCAGGAGATGGCTGTGGGTGGGGGTTGGGAAGGGGAGGAGCAGAAGACCTACTTAGTCTCCTGCTCCTAGGTGCCTGCTAACTTGGCTTTTGACACTTGCAGACAAAAGGAAGGACCTAGAAATGCTTTTGTCTGATTTCATGGCATCTCTTCAGTGGTTAGAAGCAAGGCTTTGAAGAAGCAGGTATAGGTGCACAAGGCAAGACACATAAGGACATTTACCACAGAGCAAAAGCTACTGGTTCCATTTTCTGAAAAAACAAACAAACAAACAAACAAACAAACAAAAATGCTTAGGGATTTTATTAAACGTGAATGAGGAGTTAGTGTGCGGGCGATAGGGGTGGAGCTACACCTAATCCGGCTGCTCCTATTGGAGGTGAGCTCCACTCTGGGTTATTGTGCCCTCATCTTGTGTCATGAGGCCAGCTGGACACTTCCCAAGACCCTTTCTAGAGCACTCCCCCGGGGGTCCATCTTTTCTGACCCCTGAGTGGACACCTTCACCTGTGTCTGCCTCATCCGCCTTCCTCACTTTGAATCGGTGGTTTCCTTCCCTAAGTCAAGATGGCGGCTTTGTCTTTTTGGCTCCCTCTCATTGCTCGGTGTGAGTCTGGCCGAAGGGACCATTGCAGCTCCAGTTGCTCATGGTGTTCAGGAACCCAGTTCAATCACTCTTCTCCTAGGAAAGGGCTTTCTTCTCCTTGCTCCATTCCTGTCTATGCTGCACCTGTCTGTTTAGTGATGGGTACCTCTGAGAATGGCGCCACTTACCTGGTTGTTGTTTTGTTCTGTGCAGCCTCCCTAGGCACAGTCTGGTCCCCTGCACTTAGACAGCGTTGAACAGATGTGCAGCAGGTACTAAATATTTCCCCATATGCGATGAGTCTTCCCAGAACACCAGCCACGCGATTGTCACAAATCCTGCTGTTTCTGCTTTTTAGATACGATAGGGTAAGAACCTTGCCTTTCCTTCCACCATGCCCCCTCTCGGCCAGAGCAAATCACCGAAGGCTGGCCTCCCGCTCAGCTTCACTCTGTTCTATGCTCAGCAACCAGAGTGAGGCCACATCATGACCCTCCTCACTCAAAACGCCTTGTGGACTTCCCCTCTCACTCTTGGAGATCTTCGCCTCCCCCTCTGCCCTGCCAAGCCTGCCTTCCCCTCACATCCCTTGCCATCTTTCATGATTTTTCCACTTTGAAGCCTTTATGTTTACCTTTCTCTGAACTTGAATGCTTTGCCTCAGGCACTTCTGTGGCTGTCTCCTCCATTCTTCCAAGTCTTCACTCAAACGTTTCCTTGTACAAAGGAGGACTTTGAGGACATAGATCTGCTCAACCCAACTTGACTGTTACACAATGTATACATGCCTCGACATACCCCACTTAGCACTTCATACATGCATATAATATTTATGCTTAAAAATTTTAAACCAAAAAAAAGGTTTAGGTAGTGCTGAGAATTGAACCCAGATCCTCACATCTGAAAGGAAGGTAATCTTCCCCAGACTTCCTTTTGCTTTTTATTTTGACAGGAAGCCTTACTAAGTTGCCCAGGCTGGCCTTGAACTTATGATGCTTAATTCTCAACCTCCGAACCACCTGGAGTGACTATAGGTCTGAATTACCAGCAGAGCCAAACACATTTTGGCTTTTGGGTGAATGGGGTCTGTATTACAGTCTAGCCTCCAACTGGTGGTGATCCCCCTGTCTCTGCCCCTGGCGCATTGGGATTATAGACATGTACAGCCATACCCAGCTTTTGGGGATTTTAAAGAGTCTTATTCTGTAGCCCAGGCTGGCCCACACTTACTATGTAGCTCAAGATGGTCTTGAATTCAACAAACTCTTGCCTCAATCTACTGAGTGCTGATCCAGTACCCAGTTCAAAAGAAAGAAAAAAGCAAAAAGCATTTTTTACATGTCATTAGAAAGCGACATTCCTTAGCTACCCTATCTACAACCACAGTGACATTCTAGCTCTTTTTTCTCCCACTAAGATGCTGTTTCCTTTCTAAAGGCCTAATTCTATACATAAGGTTCGTATTCCCCTTGATCTAAAAACATTGATGTAGCAATGGACCAGCCTCATAGAGTTGTTACAGAGACTGAAGGATGCCCTTCATGTGCTTGCTTAGGTAGACCTCCTCCTTCCCACGGACATGAGACTATCATTGTGCAAAACAAGCCCTGCCTCACAGAGCTCAATGTTTTGATTTCTGTCCTGGTGGGCTGTTTGTCAACCTGACATAAGCTAGAGTTATCTTGGAAGAGGATCCTCAATTAAGAAAATGCCTCCATCACAGTGCCTTTAGGTATTGCCAACATGTGTATGCTGGTCATTCAGAAAGTCCACACGGGTATATCTAAAGAGGATGTCTACATAAGCATTTGTTTAGTTTTTAATCTAATTTTGTGGTTTTGACACCTTAAAGCATTAGCTGGCCTTGAACTCATGACCTTCCTGTGTCTCTGCGCTTAAGTACTGATTTTAGGAGTGTACCGTCAGCGCCTGTCTCCACATAAGCATTTGGAGCTCAGCTCTGGGCCCTCCCCAGTTCTCAGTGAGACTCTCTTGATTTAGAACAATGTCTCAGTTCATCAGCCTTCATTAACAGTTTCAAAGAACAGGGATTTTTTCCCCCAGAGGAAGAAGCTGTTCCAGAGTCGTGAACTCTTTAAAGTGTGCTAAGTAATAGTGCCTTCTTTCTGACATGCTGATGCATTTCCATGTATTTCCTTCATCATGTTTTCTGAACAGAGCAATTTGAGAGAACAAGTTCCCTTCCGTCTCCCTCTGTCATGTTCTCATCAGCCCTTTCACAAATTAATCTAAATAAAAGCAACTTCCCCTCAGCGACGAGTTAAAATGAGACACTGTTCAAATGGTTATTACCTCACTGTGTCTTTACACACATTCCTCTGTGCTTTTTAATTAGATATAATTACTAGGGAACAAGGAGTAAAGTCTGTTTAATCTAAAATGAAACATGCTAAATAGATAATCTTTCCAGTTCCTGTTTTCTTTGGTTTTTAAAGGGATGCTCTGACTCAGTGTGATTGGATTCATGAGTACAGAGGTAGCTCTTCAGAAAGTGTAGCTTACGTGATTAAGCATTATTTATTTCAGGTACATCCAATTTCTTTTTTTAAATTGTCATATAGTTTATCTACTATATGACATCTGGGGTGCCATTATTTGAAATGCCAACTTTTTTTTTTTCTTTTGATAAACTACTGCTGGCGTGTGCCTTTAATCCCAGCACTTGGGAGGCAGAGGCAGGTGGATGTCTGTGAGTTCAAGGCCAATCTGGTCTACAGACTGAGTTTGAGGACAGCCAGGATGACACAGAAAAATGCTGTTTTGAAAAAAACAAAACAAAACAAAACAAAAAACCTAACAAGTTGCTATGAACTGCAAACAAGAGCTAGACTCAATGGTAGCATATGGTGAGTTTGATATGACGGTATGTTTTTGGTATAGTTTTCAGTGCGTGCGTGTGTGTATGTGTGTTTGATGGGGAGAAATTGTAATCACGTGAAAATGAATGACACCAGTTCAGAGGCGGCACAGCTCACTAGTCAAATCTCAGACTCCGGAGACAGACAGTCTTTGTGGTCTCCATCAAGCTTATCTTTTGCCTTAGCCATGAATTGTGGGTAATTCATATACTTTCTGTGTACTCTGGATCTACCTCTGGATCTCCTGGGTACAGCAGAAGCTATCCAAGTGAGTTGTTAGATTCCAAAGGGAATGTAACATGCTTAGAAAGCCTTACTTCTCACGCTCCCTGACCTACCTGATTCGTTCTCTGCTCAGGCTGGAGAAGCAGAAATCTATGCCTGTAGTCAAACCGTGGCCCTGGTGCTTATTAGCTGTGTGGCCTAGGGGAATTACAGAACCCATCCGGGCTTCAGTTTTTTCCAAAAGCAAAGTAGGATCTAATGACAATACAAAGGGCTGTTGTGTCCTTTGGATGAGTTGATACATGTGAGTTTGGGGCACACTAAATTGATCAAGAGAGCAAATAATGTCTAGCTCTTCCGATCCAACTATTTCAGGTCATCCTGTACAATGCATTGGTTTTCAACCATAACGAATTTCTGTTAGAATAAAGATCCCAAAGCACATGAGCTTAAATACAGTAGAAGCTTACTTCCCTTGTGAAAGTCTAAAGAAATCTCAGCTGTGGTCCAGGCGGCTGGTGTGGAGTTGCTGCTTCTCTGTGACATTGTCTAGAAACTCAGGATCATGTGCACCCTCAAGACGCAACTACCCGTGCCGCTGCCATCCCCTGTGTGTCATTTTATGACCAGGAAGGGGAGAAAGCTGGGGCAAGACTTGTGGGACATGAGGACCCGGATGTATTGCTTCCATAGTCCGCAGGATAAAGTCATCACAAGGCCACAGGCTATGTGAATGGAGGCTGAGGATGCAGTGCATCTGTGAGCCATAAAGGAGGACAGCTACCAGTCCAGACTCAGCACCCTTTTACGTGTGTTAAGAATCACCCTCCCCTTGAATCAGAGGCCTCCCCTTGAATCAGAATCAAAACATCCTGAGTTATGTACAGTGTAGTGTAGCACTAGGAATCATTTTTTAATTGAGCTAAGTGAATAGGAATGTTGTGTGTGTGTGTGTCCAAATAACTCAGGTTTGCTCAGGATGAATGAAACGATGCTATTTACTATCTTCTTATTTTCCTAGAGACTCTAAGTTGGGAGGTCCCATGAGCTACATCTTTCTAGCTCAATCTGGCTTACCACCTGTTTTCAAATAACCTGTGCCTATTCACTTATATAAGTACTGTCTAAAACAACTTCCATGCGGAACAAAACAGTTGTGAGAGAGGTCTCTAGGGCCCTTAACGGTGAAAGTACCTACTACCTAGTCCTTTATCAACCCCTGCTGTTTAGAAATACGATTTCTTACTACAATACCTCAATTCCAATTAAAAACAAACAGCTTCTCTTAAAGATTTGCTTATGGGCTGGCAATCAGCTGTAGAAGATCAATGGCTTATGTCTCCTCTTGAAAAGGCCTTAGACCCAGGGCAGTCCTTAGGCCATATAAATAAAGATACCAAAGCCTTTTAGTAGTTCAAAGCTTAGGCCTTAGTTGCGCTGAGTCTCAACTAGCTCATCTAATTTAACCTGTCCACCCAGCCATATCCAGCCATGTGGCTAGCTACACCCTCCAGGCCCTTCTCCTGTGTCTCCTGGTGAAAACATTTTCCACTTTCTTCTTAGCGGTCCTTCTTCTTTCCCAGGAAGTCCCACCTTCCACTTCTCTCCCTGCTCAGCTATTGGCTGTCAGCAACTTTCTATTATCCAATCAAGGATAAGTTGGGAGGCAAGGTTCGCCCCCATCTTGGATCTGCGAGAACTGGCTGGTAGAGGTCTCTTGGGGTGGGGCAAACAATGAACATTTGAATACCTCGTAACCCCAACGGGAAGTTCTGTGTGCCGCACAAGCCTGAGGATCTGAGTTTGGATCCCAGCAGCTACACAAAAGCCATAAAGGAGGACAGCTACCAGTCCAGACTCAGCACCCTTTTACGTGTGTTAAGAATCACCCTCCCCTTGAATCAGAGGCCTCCCCTTGAATCAGAATCAAAACATCCTGAGTTATGTACAGTGTAGTGTAGCACTAGGAATCATTTTTTAATTGAGCTAAGTGAATAGGAATGTTGTGTGTGTGTGTGTCCAAATAACTCAGGTTTGCTCTTCACTGAATCTGAATGTCACTTTGGAGCAAAAAGGAAATCAAGTTTTGGCAGGTTGGGAGGTTGGACTAGGGATGTCAGGTCTTGGATAACTCATTGTTTTCAGGAATTCAAAAGCCATTCATAAGGCTGTCCAGCAGAGTCATTTACTGATGGTATCGAGTTCAGGAGGCTTTCAGTGCCAACTTTCAATCATATTTTAAAATTATAGCTTCATATTATTTTTTTCTGAAAGACAAATATCATTTATAAAATAAGCCTCCTGCATGACACAAACTTTTGTAGTTCTGTTTTCATTCTTTGACAGTTTCATAAATATAAATAATGTTTTTTAGCTGTTTATTCCTCTATTGCCCTCTCTTACCACGTCCCTCCCTATGGCAACCCTTCTTTTTTTCATGTCCACTTTTGACTTTCCATATATTCTTTTGTTGTTGCTTCTCACTGAATTTAGTTTGGCTTGTTTGCATAATCATGAATGGAAAATGAGTTCCAAGAGCATAGACAACTTACCAGTGGCTACAATACTGAAAATGATACCTTCTCTTCTAAAAAACCAGTAACTATCAGTAGTCCCTCAAGGAAGGTTGGATTCTCTGAGCCTATTCTTCTAGCCTCCAAATCTTACTTTCTCTTCCCCTCTTCTTCTGAGATGTTCCCTGAGCCCTACAGGAGTATATGTGTGATACAGATGTTTCACTCAGGACAAAACACTCTACAGTCGCCTTTTCCTGCCACTTTGGCCAGTGACTAGTCTCTGTACTAAATGCTGCCCACTGCAGAAAAGAAATGTCTCTGATGATGTCTTTGAGAAGCGCTAATCTATGGTTATGAACAAATATGCATAGAAGACACCTTGTCATCACATCCATTTAGCAAAACAGTAGTACTTGGTTCCTCCTAGGGTCTGCTACTCTCTAGCCACGGGATCTTGGCCAGGTTAGTTGTACCAGGCATGAATTCCCTGTTGTTGAGCAGGACTCTAATCTAACCAGGAAGTGAATGGCTATCCCGATACTTACCACGCCACTACTGCGCCATAGGTACATCTTCCCTGGCAGGCCATTATTCGGGTAGATGATCCTCCCAGAAACCAAAGGTTATTAAATAAAAATTCCACTGCCAAGTGAGAGCTATCTCTAGCAATTGTTGGTTAGGGATAACTCAGAGCCTATCCTACAGATAATTCAGGCTATTTGTATTGGTTTTTGTTGACCACCCAAACTAATTGTTGCAGATACACACACTTTGGTTGTGATAGAGAAATCAGGCTGGAACCGAGTTGGAAGCGTCTTCTATCAGAAAGTGCGATGGAGGCTGCTGAGGCAGAAAGTCATTCCTAGTCTTACCCAGGTATGAACCCTATGAGCCACAATGTCATGCCACACAAAACCTCATAATTTTAACCCCAAAGTCTATTTTTTTAACAAGATTGTGATGATGTGTTAGTTAATGTTCTGTTCTCATGAACAGATGAACAGATGCCATGAGGCAATTCTTATTTAAGAAAAAAAGTAATTAATTTAGGGCTTGCTTACAGTCTCAGAAGGTGAGTTCATGGGTATCATGATGGTAAGTTCATGGGGGCAGGCAGACATGGTGCTGGAGAAGTATCTGAGAGCTTTACAATCTGATCCACAAGCAGCAGGTGAGAGAGAGAGAGAGAGAGAGAGAGGAGAGAGAGAGAGAGAGAGAGAGAGAGAGAGAGAGAGAGAGAGAGAGCTTGGTATGGGTTCTTGAAATCTCAATGCCCACCCACAATGACACATCACGTCCAATAAGGCCATACCTCTTAATCCTTCCTAAACAGTGTCACTAACTGAGGACCTAGCATTCAAACATATGAGCTATGGGGGGGATAAGAGCACTACAAATGGAAATTGTGCAAATAAAGAACAAATTAGTAAAGATATATCATTAGATTAAGTGCCCATGATAACAAAGCAAGATATTTAAAAACCAGGTCTAGATACTTGTGCCAGTTAAGTGACCATCTCCTGGCCCCCAACCACCTCTTCCTTAGCTGAACTGTGATGTCACCCTGGTTGGCTTGCAAACCAGGTTTTGCTTTACAGCCTGCTTACTTCATTTACCTTGGCCAGTTGCATGCACTGCAGACTAGACAATGAAAGGCCATGCTGTACTGAGGGGAGACAATGTTTGCCTGTGGTGACATGTCAGCTACAGGCCATCATCACGCAGGCTGGGGCCAAACTCATTTAGAAATGGTAACTTTTTCTCAAATGTGATGTTTAAACGTTTGATGGGCATGCTCTAAAATGCCAAATGTACTTAAAATTTGAAGCAAAATGTGCTAAGCATCTTTGGAAATTTAAAAATAATCCAGGACTATAAGTGTTTACCTTTAAAAGTTGTATTATATTAGAATGCACTTTTCTCCTTAGGTGTCACTGGCAGGTGACAGACTATTTTCCTGTAACAAAAGAACCCTGATGAATTAAAAGAACGAAGAACTCAGTGAGACAACAGCCTCAACTATGGCCAGGAGTTGTGGAGTCTTATGAAATACTAGGCCCTTTCCAGGACCTTTTATGTATTATCTCATCCAAGCCTACAACAGGATTATAAGGGAAATATTAAAGGTTATTTCCACCATCCTGATAAGGAGACTGATAGAATTACTGCCCAAATTTCCACAGCAAATATTGACAGAGCTAGAATTAAAGTTTTTCTGACTCAAAAAAATCTACTCTCCAGTTCACTCTGTTTTATTGTTGATTTTTGTATGCTTTAAATATAGACACATTGATTCACAAAATAAATGTAGGACTGACAATATGAAAATTGTGCTCAGAACTGAGAGAATCACCAAAAGGACTGAAAGCTGGCCTTGTCTGCAAGGAATCTGCAATCTGGTAAGGCTGGGAGGAGTGTCCTAGTAAGCAGAATACAGAAACATCCTAAGTGATCTAGGGAGCACTCCAGAGGGGAAGTCTATAGCTGAGAGGCAGGCTGATGTCACCAAGCTAACTGACAGAGTAGACCGGGATCAGGGGAGAAGGACAGAGGGATGGGTGGGGTGGATCCTGTTTAGAAGCTAGAGGTGGAGATGGCTAATGTTGGTGGGCGAAGGGTCACAAGGAAACCAGGCTGAGTTGTGAAAGACCTGTTCTCACCTTCTGAAATATATGTGGTCACACTGAAGTTGCAGGAATTCTGCCATAGAAAAAAAAAAATTAAAATCTATCATATGAGATAAATAAGAACTTGCTCTTGTTATGTGCCAGGGACTGGTCTCAGTACTTTTCAGCTTTACAAGCACCAGAAGAAACATAGTTCAACTATGTCCATTTGGCAATGGGGAAAGTCAGGCACAAAGGATCAAATTACATACCCCAAAACATTCAGGTCACTACTGGCTAAGTAAGGATTTGAACCCATCCTGGCCAGCTCTAGAAAAACAAACAAACAAACAAACAAACAAACAAACAGTAAACCCCACTTAAAATTTTCCTGTATGTAAATGGATCAGGAGCTGTCTCCTGTGGATACTTACCTCACTCCTTGCCAGTGTTCAATTTCTCTTCTCTCTGATAAACTGAGGCAGATACTTGTGAACTTTCTTAGCTCCCCCAGAGAGGTATTACAGCCACGAAAGCATATTGTTTGACTTTTCTGGGGAGATGTGAAGAAGCATATATCCACCTGGTCAGTATAGGGCTCCAAAGACAAATCAAAGATTACATCCAAGTCTGTCTTGGTGGAGCAGTGATTTTATTGGGGTTACTCACAGGCGCTTGGGTGAGATATTGCCTATGGGAACGTGATGACTAAGAAGCAGTTACAGCTTAAAAGTTGAGTCCAACATAGGTGACAGCTAATGAAAGCTGTATTCCTGAAGTCTCTGCCTGACTGGCAGGCAGCTCCAGTGCTCAGTGTCATCTGCCTAGCAATTGTTACTGTTCAAAGAGCCTTGAGGAAGGGGTTCTTGGGAGTCTTGTAAGTTTTAGGAGCTTCCTGTAAGTCTTGTGTGTTTGCTTATTTCCTGAGGCTTAGGGATCCCCCTCTCAAGGAGGGAGGGACTGTATTAGTTCTAAGGAAATAGACAACATTGCAGACCATCCTCACCCTCTATCCAGCTCATGCACTCTGAGTGTCTTTAGGGAATGTCTGCAGTGTCTCTAAGAAGTGATAGGTATCACAGGTTTGCACACGGCTCCCTAAATAATACCAAGGATATGTCTTTGGATTTAAGGAAACTCTCCACTCAGACTGGGTCAGTTGTTTCAAGATAGAAAGAGTAAAACTGACTTGTCTTTATGTGAGCTGGCACGGCAGTATTCTCATTTCCCCGAGGCAGGGGTGAAGGTGGGGGTCGGAGGTTGGGTGTCTTTTGTATGCCAAGAATAACTGATAAAAAATCAAGTGAGTACAGATAAAAGGAGCTGTCCTTACACGGAGGTTGGGGGAGGCGGGGGGAGGGGAATCAGTGTACACCAGGAGTTCACTGTTGAGGTTCCGGGTCAGGTGGGATGACGTTTAGCATGAGGGAGGACATTCAGTCTGTTCTGAACTCCTTCAATTCCCTTGAATTTCCCTGACAGTTCTCTGGAATAGAACTAGAGGACAAACACACTCATTAAATGGTTCTGAGCAGAAACTCATTTTTTAATTTGTGATTTGGAAGGTAAATTGGCTATTGTGCCAAATGGTACTTATTATAAACTTCCGGCCACCTCATGAAAACTGACTATTTGGACTTTTTACCCATTGAGACCTTAGAGAAAGCGCTTCTCTGGGTTTGCACTTTGAACTAGACTTCAACAGATAAACTGTACTCCAAAATTTAAGATGGTAATAAATAATATACCAGATAGATAATAGATCTATCTGCATGATTTTTGACTTGGAACCTAGACATCAATGAGTTTCAGAATTGCTTATTTTCTAGGCTTGCTTGACTAAGCCAGGAAGCAGTTTGGCTTCACACTTTGGCCTCTGGAATCCCAGTACAGAGCTTTTTCTTGGTGCCTACATATACCTGATGAAAAAGGGCTTTTCATCAATTCTTAGCTGCTTGCTTCTTGAGGTTGGCTGGCCTGCAACAAGCTGATCTAGCTACCTGAGATAGATAGATTTACAGTCTAAATCGCAATCCATGGCCTTTGTTTTATCTTCCTCCTCAATATCACACTGGAAAAAAAAACCCAACATGTTAGTCTCCACCAAATTAAATATTCAAATCAGAAATAACAAAGTCATTGGCATTTTGTTTGCTTATATGCAGTGGTAAAAATGTGATGGTTAATGCTTTTGTCCATGTAAATCAGCTCAGGATCTGAATCAGATTTTTCACACATTGAACTGAGCAAGCAATACCTCTCTGTAACATTAACCTAATGCATCTGAATAGAATCCCATTAAGAACGCCTGTAGCTAGGCTGAAGTCCACAGTAGATACACACTCTTGAGTCCCCATGCTTGGTCCCACCTGGAGCTGAGAAAGCTTCTTGCATGTTGTCTTCCAGGCACTTGTGCAAATCATTTGCCTTCCTTAGTATTCCTGAGGGGTGGATCTTCTTTTCTACAATCCTGCTGAGCACTCAGTAAGGCAGCTGGGGGACTCCAGGGTGCTGTCAGGGCTGCCGGCAAGCCTTTGTTAGGCATTCATTTATGGCCACCGTTCTCAGCCTCATCCAAGCGGAAGGCAGGCCAGACAACCTCTTTTCTTTCAAGCAGAGACAGGAGTAAGGTTTTTCTTTGATAGCTCCACTTGCCAGCTTACATGTCATTAGCACTCCTTTCCCAGCGTTACTTACCCGCTAACCCGCCTATCTGGTATTACACGTATTGCCAAATGGAGTCTAAAGAGAGGTGGTGTCAGGCCTGACCTAATATGCAGTGGGAGTCAATTAGCCGGTGCTGGTGGGCCCGAGATGCAGTTACTGATGCCTCAGTGTTCAGAGGAGCTGAGGCAATTTGAGAAGGAGCTGATTGATTTAACAGAGGTTTCACAATCTCACTGGCCTCCTGCCAACCCATTTGTGCCCCTTAAGCACCCAAGTGCCGCTCTTTCTCTCTCTTGCAGTTCTGCATGGTCATCTTAGGGCACTCCCAGGTGAATCTAAGGATAATGCAGTCTAAAACAGGACTCCGATTTTTCTTTTGTTGACAGGAGAAAGAAAACAGTGCAGGGAACAATCCATGGAGAACCGACTTCATTTGGTAAAGCAAATTGAGAAGTGTGACAGGAGGGTGAGTTCAGGATCCAGAGTCCAGCTGGGAAAGCTGTGCAGTCTCCCCTCTGCTTCTCTGTTAATTGGTACTAACAGGGATCACAGAATGAAACAAAACAAAGCTAAGAAGCTTTTGTGGTGCTAAGTAGGGATGCCTTGCATTATGGGTTGACCAGAATATCATCTTTGAGGGCTCTAGCATTTGAATTCATGGATTCTAGCTGGTGACGCTGTTTCAAGAGATGGTAGAACCCTTGTGAGGTACAGCCTTGCTAGAAGAAATGAGTTGCAGCAGTTGCCTCTGAGGTCTTATAGCTTGGCCCCTCTTCCTGTTAGACCAAGACATGAGGAGTCTAAGCTACCAGCTCTGATCCTGCTGCCCTGCCCACTCTGCCATGGAGAACAGTATCTTACAAGTAGTGAATTAAAGGAAAGCCTTCTAACCTGCTTTCAGCCAGGTACTCTGTCGGAGTGGCAAACTCAATATGCCATGCCAAGAATACTCATGAGCTGGATTCCAGCTTACAACAATTTAAACTGAATTGGATTTTTAATAATTAAAAAAAAAACCCTTTATGTGCATTGGAGTTTTTGCCTCCACATATGTCTGTGTCAGTGTGCTGGATCTTGGGGTTACACGCATTTGTAAGGTGCCACATGGGTGCTGGGAATTGAACCTGAGTTCTCTGGAAGAAAAGACAGTGTTCTTAACCACTGAGCCATCTCTCCAGACCCCTGGATTGAGTTTTCAAAATATTACATGCATGGTGAAGAACCTTATCAGCATCAAAGAAAAATTGCTTGAGAATGTTGGTCCAATGTGGGTCCAATGGCCTTCTCTAGTCTTCATATTGTTCTTTAATTACTGATATATTCTAAGTGGCCTGAGTTGGTTCAGGTCCCAAGCCTGACTCCTTCTGGTCTAGTGTGCAGTGAGAGCTCAGTGGCTGCTGAGGGCCCACCTTTGGCTTGGAGTAGATCCCAAAGGACCTGGGAAGTTTTCCTCTCCCCTGACAGACAGGTCTTTCTTAGTATCAGCCATTCACAACTTTTGCTTTCTATCCAATTAGGCATCAGGGCAAGAGAAAGAGCGCAGGAATCACTCCCACTGGTAAAGCAGCGGTCATTTCCCACCTTTGTTACCCAGCTGTGCCTCAGTTTCCTTATCAGTAAAATGTGTACCCTACTTGCCTTTTGCAGGCACAAGAAGGGTAAAATGACTTCATCATGGGTATGAAATTACATCATGGGTATGAAATCTTATTCATAGACAGGAAGACCCAAGCCTTGTTATGGATACTAAACCCTCACTTTTTTTCTTTTTTTTAAAGTGGGATACTTAATTCATGTACTTATCTAGAAAAAAAGGCTAGAAGAATGTTTAACCTTGGGGTTTATGAGCAGAAGATATTTATTAATTTGGGATCATGGAACCTAAGCTGCAGCAGGAGAGCCATCACAAACAATAATGTATGACCACTATGTACACCCTTAGCCCTTAAAGTCTTCCTAGTAGAGGATGAAGAGACCACTCTTGATTTGGTCCAGACTGGCTCTCTTTCTGCTTCCTATATCTCTCTCTGTACCAGAGTCTTTGACTGTCTCTCCCATTCCCTAGTAGGCTTTCTGTACTAAATGTGGAGAGTTCACCTCACACATGGCCTTATGCCAGCATCTTCACCAATGTTTCCTCTCTCAGCCATTTTGGTTCTTGACTTCTCTGAATTCAGGAGACTCTTGCTTCTGATCACTGTATGGAATGTGTGTTGCTGGTGACTAATTGTTCTGGGGATGACTTGTTGGTTTGGGTGGTGTCCAGTTCTCTGTCCTTATGTAAAGGGAGCCAACTCTGATTTATATGTCTGTGAATCTCTGATGAGCTGTGGAGGTGGCTGGGAGAAGGCGGTGGAGTAGAAATGCTGTTGGAAATGATAACATTTTCTCTGACTTAGGGCTCAAGAGCAAGCCAAGGTTGGCTGCCATTCAATGTCAAAATTTGGGCAGAAGAACAGAATTAGGTCTTGTCATGTAAAAATGTAATTTTTTTTTTTTAAACTGGAATCCATGTGAGGTGGTGAAGATAGTTTCAAAGTTGGGAAGATACAATCTTGTATGTTTTCCTGGGCCTTTAAGACATTTGTCTGATATTCTGGATTAAGGATTTTGACTTTGTTCTCTTAGGCATAAACCAGAAACTTCCAGATGGAGGCAGAGTCATTTGAATCAATGTGACGTGAAGCCTTAAGTCAGGCGCACACTGAGGGCTGGCAGGGTGACAACATCACAGGTAAAATGGCCCCACAGACCGCTCTGTGAGAACGTTAAGACTCTTGTCCTGGGGGAGGTAAAAATAACACTAAAAATCCCCAAAGTGAGTGTCATTACACAATATTAGTGCTGCTCTCCAGCTTTCTCCTGGTGTTCATCCTTCCTTTCCAGTCCCCCTGGCTTGCTCTCTTTATTCCAGAAAGCTGGATGAAGAAAGAAAATATTAAACATATAGAAAACCTTTGAGGCAATGTTTTGGATCATCTCTTGACTTGGTTTTCACAAATAAAGACTTGCACATATATTTTTTTTTTTTTTATCTTATATGGGTGTGGTTAAAAAAAGAAAAGGCTTTGAAGGCCAGCCTGGTGCTACAGGCCTATAATTCCAGCAACTCATGAGGCAGAAGAAGGAGGATTGCAAATTTCAGTCTTGCTTAGACTACTAAGGTCAAGGTGACCTTGCTCAATTCAGTGAGTCCTTATCTCACTGAGTTGGGATAGAAATAAAAAGGAAAAGAAAATAGAGTGAGAGGTGAGGAATGAGAGATCTGACTCAGTGGTAGAATGATTGCTAGGTTCAATCCCTAGAACCCAAAACATAAAAATTAAATAAGCTCCATGTTCCTACTAAAGAAGGACCAGAAACACAGTCAAGATACATTAGGTTTTTATGAGTTTTCCTCTGAAAACAAAGTTTAGTAGTTTATTATAATCCAGAGGATTTTTTTTTTTTTTGGTCAAACTGGGTACCCCTTGTAGGGCAGCAGGCTTCTCTTCCATGATGCCTTCATCCTGGCACCCAGCTTGATGGAGTAGCCTCCATTCAGAAATGTAACAGTATTCCTGAGGCAAGAGAAACAGGGCGGGCCACTTGAACCCCTGAAAGCTGTCTGGGAATAGGAGATGTTTGTCATTCCTGCTGGATCTCACTGACTACCAACAGGCAAGTGGCCACACCCCAGGCTAACAGGATGTTTGATCCTCTCCAGAGCACTTCCATGGGGAGGGGCTCTTACTTGATGAAGGTGCTGTAACATAACCAACCACACCCAGGAGTATAAAACATTTAGTATATGATAAGGACAGCTTTCAGGTTATTCAAGGAATGGGCAAAACAACAAATGGTCCTGGGAAAGTCTTGGAAAATAAAGTAACATAATAGGTTACCTCAAGTCATATAGAAATGGCTTAAAGTGCATTAGTAATAAATAATCAGAATATAGACCAAAAATTTATTTTATAATACTGGCTACTAAGGCTTCTTTTGTTTTCCCTGACTTGGATTTATTTGTTTGTCTTTTGTGTGTGGGGAGGGGGGGAGGAGAGGAAAGCACTGAAGACAGAGCATGGGGCAAGCTTGGGACCTCACCTACACTAGGCAAGCAGTCCACCAAGATATGCCTCCTTCCCTGGTCAAGGCTTCTTTAAAAGGCATAATTCCAAAGTGGAAATGATGAAGGGCAAATCAGTACATCTGGCATAGAAAAGTAGAGTCTTCTATAAGTAAGATAGACCATAAGGGAAGCTAAAGAAGAGACAGGAACGAAAAAGTGGGAGGAGTAGCTGGGCCTGCATGTCTGCATTGGTGGAGTAGCCCAGTGGGCACTGACATGCTCTCGGGACAGTGCATCTGTAGTGAACACACAGGCATTTTTTCCTTGTAGCTTTTCTATAATAACATAACGCAATGACCATGGCCAGAACCTCCAAGTCTATGTGAGGATGTGCACGTGCTATTTGCAAACACTGTGCCATTTTACATTGAGGACTTGAGCATCTGGAGAGTCTGGCATCCTCTGGAGGTCTTGGGACCAATCTCCAGAGGATGCTGAGTCATTACGGTGTTTCGATATTAGTATGGTGGAAGAGTTCTTACTCAGCAGACAGGGAGAGGTTTATTCTGTCTGACGCCAAGGGAGTGCTGTTTCGAAAGTATCAACAAAGTAACAGTTCATGTCAGTGTGATGAAGAGAACGGGACTCCTGAGGTTCTTTCCATCTTTCTCAGCAATGATTTTTAAGCAGCGCTATCTTTGGAAAGCTTTGTTTTGACACCTGCCTTGGGACTCAGGCTCAAAATGAAGCAAACTGGTTTTCATCTCCTGGTTGACTGGCTCTCACCCTGAGGACTCACTGGTCTTTCTCATAGCCGAGAGAGAGTGGGGTGAGTGAAAAGACAGAGGGGTCAGGAACCTGGGGTTCTCAGATTCCCTACTTTTCCACTCTGCTTCCCTATATATCCATGACTGATGAGAGGGCTCTGAGCAGCTCTTAACTGATCACTACTCAATGAAAATTTCCAGAGCAGTCAGTCAGCCTGGGAGCTTCTGGGAAACATACTCCTGGCCTTCCCTGCCTTTAGCCCACTTCTCCCCAGGCATGACAGAAGTCAGGGCACAGCGTCCTTCCATGCTTAGGCATCAGCAGATGGCCTGTGCTCCTCAGCCTTGGAGGAGGGTGGGGCCTCTTGCAGAAATATGGCACTTTCTGCTGTCCGTAGCAGCACCCCACATTCCTTCTCTGGAGCCTGCAGAGCCCTTCTCTTAACTTCTTTCTCTCTTACCCAGCACAGTTCTAGATTCTTGTTTCTATAAAGCTCACACGTCACTCTGTTGTGCTCTGTGATTGGCTCCTTGAACTTGAACCTGGTGATGACACTGTGAAGCCTCCCCTCTCTTGAACTTCAGTCAGTCTGCTTATCAGGATTCCCTAGGAGCCTGCATGATCTTGAAGTCAGGGAGTGGCTTTGCCCACAAGGTCCTCCAGGACCTAGTCCAGTCTGAGCACAGCAAACAATTGCTGAGTGTATTTGTTACCAGGTGTTTCCTTGGCACTGGGTTAAAAAGTACCTGGGCTGTAAAGCTGGGCGTGGGGTGGGTGGACCGGTGATTTCTGACAGTTGAGGCCAAGGCACCTCCTTCTATTTGCCTTTTCTTGTAGCCAAAATAGATCAGCCAAATCCATGGTTGGGAAAACTCACTCCATGGTGATGTGGCATGATAGAAAGATTATAGGAAATTTATGACATGGAAGGACAGCTTGGTAAAACAATAACAGACAAAAACCTGAAGCCTTCATCCCAGGCTCTGGTATGTGTTTCCTGTCAAGAAGTAGGAAATTTCAGATACCACTGAAAAAGACCATATCACTCACAGAGCAAGTTTTACAGAAGATATCTTGTCAAGGACAGTAAATGAATTGGTTGTGCTTACTTTAGGGCCCAAGTGATGTATAAAGTTAACTTTCTGGCTGCTCCCTCTCATTCCTAAATCTAAACACTATCTCCCATACGCTGTTGCAATTTTGCTTGAGAAAGAAAATTCTTTAGCTTTTAACATTTTATAAGCTACATTTTTTGAACAATGTTAAAAGGGGTTTTCTTAGCAACCTGTAAAGCTATATGTCTTGAGAGCAGCTACTGATATCATATATAAAGAGCCCTAATGGTGACGATTCCTCCAGAAGCCAATATCCACATTTGGGTGTGTCTCCTTATTTTCCTGAGCACGCTTCTTGCCAATAATCCATGTACTTAAGAGTTACACTAAAATATCTTTAAAAAAATTTGACATTTATTTGTGTGTCTTTGTATGTGACTATATGTGGATATCATGTATGCTACACACATGTATGCTACACTGCATAGGTGGAAGTCAGAGGTCAACTTGTAGGCGGTCCACCATGTAGGTCCTGCGCGTGGAACACAGTTCACCAGGTTTGGTAGTAAGTGCCTTTACCCCCGAATCCATCTTTTATCTTTTAACAAATCTCCAATTTCACTTCATATTGTCTTAGAGTGAAATTATTTTCTTTGTTGAAGCTGTAAATCCCAGGTTTGCTGAATGGAAATCTCTAAGGAGCAGAAGTCTTCGGCTTCCTGTAGGAGATGGGTGGAGCCAAGCCTGTCTCTAGCACCAATAGCAACGAGAGCCTCGGCATAAGAGCCACCTCCTGGTGGTCCCTGGGTAGGATGGCCATGATTATTGGTCAAGGTTTCACTGTCTCTGGAGTCACTGAATTCCAGCATTATCTAGGAGAAAGCCATCAAAGTAAGAGTAATCCCATTCTCTAAGTTAGCCCTGGGTTCTTCAGTTTCCTCATCTATGTAATGGGAATAATAACCCTGTATAGAAGAGTTCTAGTACTTAAATGAAGCAATAGAAGCAAAGTTCGCAGTGCTGGCCACATGGTGAGAACTGTAGAAATGTTGCCTATCATTGGCCCATTTACCAGTAAGACATGATCTTATTGATGGAAGGTCATTGAACATATTGTGTGTGTATTTGAGAGAGAAAGAATATGTGTCAGAGTGTGTATATGTGAATAGGAGTGTATGTGTGTGTAGGTGTCTATGCCTGTGCATGAGAGAGTGTGTGTATATGTGTCTATGCTGTGATTGTGAATGTGTGTGTGTGTGTGTGTGTTACATTTTTGCTTTAGCCTTTGGGGTTAAATATTTACTATTTATTTCATTTTTGAGACTGGGTCCACACAGCCCTAGACTAGCCTCAGATGTACTATGGAGGCCAGAATGGCCTTGACATTTGGATCTTCCTGCCTCCCACTCCTCATTCTGGCACCTACCACCACACCTAGCTAGGTCTCCCTTCACCCTGCAGAGCCAAGGTAGAGATAATGTTATTTGCTTCCTCCCCTTTCCTTGCCCCACTCTGGCCTCGGCTGCCTCAGCAGACATTTTACAGCCGGGGTACCAGTATATCAGCCTCCATCCTGGGAAGATAAACTTGGATCTCTACAGGTTTCTGTGTGCACAGATGAAGGACTTTTAAAACCTAACTCCTCATCACCTTCTCCACTATCACCTTCCTCTGCCTCAGGGTCACTGTCATCCCCTTCAGACAGCCTCAGTGCACAGTCTCCACAGCTGCACAAAGTCTCCTCCTAAGCATGGTTCTGCTGGAAGCTCCCCAGTGGTTTCTGTCGCACATTCACCTTTGCAAGGCTCCGTATGATTGACCTTTTCTCATTCTCTCATCCTTGCCAGGACTCTACAGGCTGTGGCCACACAGACCTTCAAGCCTTGTGCCTTGTGGGTGATGCTTGTCTTTGATCTCCTTTCTCAGCATCTTCCTGCCTATGATACCTTTCCATGCATTATCACTCAGCTGCCTTCACTTTCCCCTTCACATGACTAGAACCTCTGACCATATCATTATTAGCATCTCCTCTTCTCAGTGCCCTTGAGCCCATGAGCTGCTCTCTAATCTTCTTTGCATACACCACTACCCAGCAGTATTTATTGGTGGTTTGTGGTTATTTTTTTTCTGGCTAGGAAGTCATCTTTGTGGCATCAGGATGTCTTTGGCCCCAAGTCACAACACCATTTTAGAGTAGGTGATCTGTATATACTTGTGGACTGGAGGAATTCCTCAGAGGGTGCCATCTGTTTAACACACTTTCTCAGAACACAGCTAAGATGGTCATCGTGCTCCAAACTACTTCTCTGGCAAAAGATAGAGAAAAAGCAAGAACGAGGCAGAAAGTGTATCTTTTTCACTGCTGGAAGCTGGTGTTTCTGTTCATTGTCTTATAACTCCAACCTCCAAAAGACACTTTACAGAGCTTGATACTGTATCTCCAACAAGAATGCACGTCCTATTTCAGAGATGCCCATGGCACAAAGAGCCTTGGTTATTTTCCAAAGGTATCATGTTTTCTTTTGGCACAAGCTAATGCCCAGAAACCTGGATAAGCTTTTATATTGGAATAGCCCAGAGCTGGCAAAACTCCCTGACTTGGAAGGAAGCTGACCACAGCAAATTAGAAGGAAGCCTTAAATTTTTCTTTTTTTTAATTCAGAATCTAAATTTTAGATAGCGCTACACCATCATCTATAACGGATCTTCTTAACATAGTGAGAAACACATAGAATTTATATTCAAATCACCTTGGTTTGAATAACCACCAAATAAGCTGAGCACCTGGGAAGTCTACCACCGGTCCACTGCCTTAGTGTGGCAGCCGTAGACACTCCTCAAATCTCCTGCGGTAGGGGGTATCACTTGCTTCCTTCTCTGCCTTTCATGCATTCCCCCTCTGTATCCACCCACCCATGCTGCCTGAAGGCTGAACTTTGGGTATTGCCTAGGGGACATATGGGCAAGCCTATTCTCAATCTGCTTGAGGTTTCTCCAGCTCCCTCATTCCCTCCCCAACCCCACACTCCCTCCCTGGTCTCCTCCCTGCCCCTTTCCAAGTCCACTGATAGGGGAGGACCTCCTCCCCTTTCATTTGACCCTGTTTTATCAGGTATCTTTAGGGCTGGCTGCAAAGTCCTCCTCTGTAGCCTAACAGTACTGCTCCTCCCCTGGGGGCGGGGGGAATCAAACAGCCTGCCCTTGAGATCTACCACAAAAGGCATCTGAAAGACTCTACCTAGCAGTGTTTCAAAGCAGACACTAAGACTCATAACCAAACCCTCGGCAGAGTGCAGGGAATCATATGAAAGAAGGGAAGTTAGTATGATATGGAAAGGATAGGAGCTGTACAAGGACCAAATATATCCGGGCACAGGGTCTTTTCTGAGACTGACACTCAACCAAGGACCATCTATGGATATAACCTAGAACTTCTGCTCGGATGTGGCCCATGGCAGCAGTTTTCAATCATAAGGACAGCACCAGGAGGTCTCCTTGATACAAGCAGACCTCTAAATACACCGTATGATTTTCTTTCAGACTTTTCATTGAATTTCAGTGGAATTAGAAGCACTCTTGTGAAGGATAACTAAAAATAAGCAAACCAAGAACAGTGTAAAAAAGACTATAAGGCTGGCAGAGAAGCAGATTTTTTTTTTTTTTTTTTTTTTGCATGACAGTTTTAAAAATGATCATAACAAATAATGTTCAGCCTTGCAAACAGGGGTTCCTTGCCAAGAGGAAATGGAACTTTTTCTACAGAAAAATACGATAGTGGGGGATTGGGATGCAGACAAGTAACAGTTCTTCACGAAAGGGGTTTCCCTTGGCTATGTGAGGAGTCTAACAGTGACAGGTGGCTACTAAGATACCATAGAGCAGAGTGAGAACTAGATGTGGAGATGAGTGAGAAAAAAGACAGGGAGGGATTTTTAAGTGGCTTTTCAACTTCCCTGTGGGCTGACAGAGAAGTAGGCCCCTTGCCCAACCCACCCCGGCTCAGAAGAGACAAGTGTGACGGATTAAGCCTGTAAGTGAGAATAAACCACACCAGAGGTATCACACCCTGGGCAAAGGGCAAGAGGAGAAAGCACTTCATCTCTCTGATGCTTGCAGCCTCCGCAGGTGTTAATGGGTTTATTGTACTGTAAGGATATTTGCTTGCCATGCAAAACTGACCACTTTGAGTATTTTCAATCAGCCACACGGGCACCAGAACACCACGGGAAACCGTGGGGCTTGCGAGTATTATGGAAATGTCAGCTAGACCTGTTTGAGTTCCAGCTGATTGTTTCTGAGAGCAGTCCGTCATCTGGAGACAAGTTCCATTGTCCATCGACAGTGAGGCCATCAGAAGATGACAGACTCCACCCGTGCAGCTCCTAGACAAATAAGGGCCTGTCCCTTGAGGAAAGGTGTGCAGGCCTTCAATAATTACACAACCGCTGTGAAACTTTGTTTCCTCATCTGGGAAAAGACGATGAATGATGTGGATGTCATCTGGGATCAAATTAGAAGTTATTCATCCCTTGAACAAGTGTTTTTAAAGTGTAAATTGTGTGCTTAGGGAGCTTATTAAATGAACAAAATTTCCAAGGTCTGTGTGTTCACTCACCTACCCTCTTGTGTAGGGAAATTGACAATAAGTAAGAGGCTTAAGTGGTGTATCAGAGCATATCTTATGAAAGACGGGGTGGATAGGAAACGGGGAAGGAGCATTACAGTCCCAGTCCTAAAACATTGATAAGCTGACATCCAAGCAAAGGTCAGCAAGAGGACACGTATGAACTGTACGGATCTCTGGGGGGTAAGCCTTCCAGATAGAAGGAACAGCAAGAGACTAAGGTGTCTGGCACTTTTGTACCAACTCGGTGTACGCATGTATTATTTTTCATGTGATGGGAACTGCAAGGTTAGTCTCTTAGGCCAGGCTGAGTGAAAGGGAAAATAACAGAAGACGATGTAGAGAGACTGGGGACCAATTGTGTGTGATTTGTAGGTTACCAGAAGGGTTGGTTTTTTTTTGTTTTGTTTTGTTTTTTTGTTTTGTTTTAAAAGAAAAGAACAATACTTCATTTCTAATAACATAGAAACCTATTGGAGAATTTTTGTCAAAAGAGTAACATCATGAGCTGTTTACCTTCTTCTTCCTTATCCTCCTCTCCTTCCTCCCCTTCCTCCTCCTCTTCTTCTTTTTTTTTTTTTTGTTTGTTTATTTGGTTTTGTTTTTGTTTTTTTGAGATAGGATTTCTTTGTGTAGCCCAGGTTGTTCTGGAACTAGCTCTGTAGACGAAGCTGACCTCGAACTCACCGAGATCTGCCCACTTCTGCCTCCCAAGAGCTGGGATTAAAGGTGTGCATCACCACCACCAAGCTCATGAGCTGACTTTGTACTGCAGGGTTGCATAAACTGCGGTACGGGAAACAGAGCAAAGTGGGGAAGAGCAGAAGAAATGTGAGCAGGTGGGAGGCTGTGGCAACAACCTAGGAACAAGACAAGCACTCTTTCTGCAGGACGGTCGAAGTGGAAATGGTGCGCAGCAGTGAGATTTGAAAGCCAACAGAATTGCTCATGGGTTAGATTTAAGCAGTTCTAAGAATCTCAAAGGATGGGGTTGCTTTTTCCTGGGAAGAGGAGTACAGAGATGTTGACCAGGATGATGGAGGCCATAGGACATCAGGAGTCGCCTCTTACAAGTGTTAAATTTGACTTAAGAGACTCTAAGCAGAGATGAGGCTGAAAATGTAGGCAGCTCTAGGACAGCATATACACGAAAATATAGTTTACATGTAGCTATCTATACATGTAGGAGATCTTTGGGACAGAGGAAAGGAGGAAGCAAGGGAGGGGAGGAGGATGTGAGGGAGCACCTTTTAGGGAGTCTTGAGGTTTGGCATCTGTGCTGAGTAATTGGGGGACACCTCTGTCACCTGTAGCTTTTCTCTACCTGTCTCGAAATGTCCACTGCTAATGTCTGAACACTTTGGCTTCCATACCCCAATGGCCTTTCATACATCATCTGCTATTGCTCTCTGACAGCATTCCCAGGAAGTCGGGAGAGGGGTCGACGCTGGGGTCAGTTGTACCCTTGTCGGCATTCCTCCGTGTTCCAAAAGTAGCCTCTCAAGACATCATTTGAACACCCTCCAATGCATTCATGTAAGGCACATACCTGAATAAGTTTTATGTGCTTGAGGCATAGGTGAATGTCACCACAATCAATCCTAAAGCATTAGTGCCACATCCGAAAGGAAAAGAATATCCTTTGCTGTCTCTCCCTGGTGCCTTAATCTGCCTTTGGTCTGAGGCTGTGATGTTACGTTCTGTCTGATGGGTTTTCCTGTTCTCAGCATTTCATATAAATGGGATCCAATGACAGGTACTACCCTGCCATGACTGGCTCCTTCTCCTGACAGTATTTTCGATTTTTACCCACGCTGTAGCACCATCAGTCATTCTCATAACCAGCTAGTGCCGTGTTGTGTACACATGCTGTTTTACTCATCTGCCTGTCCCTTGGTTGCTCATCGTTTTCCTCCGCCTCTCGGCATCCTATGGCGAGGCCTTTACAAACGTGTGTACACAGTTTTTGGTGCAACATACTTAGTATCTTTAGAAACTCACTGAAAGGAGTAGGAAGGTGAGCCTGTTTTATGCGCGGAGACCCATCTTACGCTTCTTTTATTCTTACTCTGGGCCCACCAGCCCTTTTCTCTCAGCTGAGACAAGCCTCGGGAGCCCGTGTGCTGTCACTGTTCGTGATACTCAGCTGGAGCTTTCTCCTTCGTTCACCCCCAAGTGGAGCCCTGACACCACAGCAATGCCTTCTTCTCCGCAGGGCCACGGGAGAGCTTCCAGCCGCTGCAAGCAAGGGTCACAGGTCTGCTCTGCTTTCTCCCCTCCCCCCGCTGCTGGAAACCTGGCTACCTGCCGGCCCCAGTACAGCGCTCCCCTCTCTTCAGCGCATGCTCAAGGGTCTCGTGCTTTCGCAGCCCCAGGTGTGACCCCGAAGCCAGAGCAGAAGGAGCGCAGCTGTATCTCAGCTTTCCAGGCCCCAGGGAGGGTAGTCACAGCTTCCAACTTCCGACTTCGGCAGCTGAGCCTTGCTGAATGTCTGCTTCTTTGCTGTGGCCTCTTGCCTGAGCCTTCTGTCATGGCTGAGGTCGCCTCCCAATGTGCCGAGAGGTGGCCCCTTGCCGAAGGTTATCCTGGTCTCCAGCTTAATCCCCTATGACTACTTGGTGCTCAGTGGGACTGGGTTTTGCCAGGCTCTTCCACCCTAGAGCCTCCACACCCAGGGGACATTCGGAATCAATCTGGTGAGTGAGAAGGCAGGGCAAAAGGAGAAGCTATGTTCTCATCAGTGAAACGGGGATCGTGAGAACCAGCTAGCAGCCTCATAGGATTATGATGAGGATTACAAAGGTCAAATCAGGACATGAAGTAGCCCCTGGCACATAACTAGCTCTTGGTGTATTTTCATGACTGTTATCATTCTTCATGTTTATTTTACTTTGGCTCTGCCCCATTTGGTAAGATCATCATAAAACAAGCACTGATAAGAACAGGCCCACAGATCTCCAGAGTCCACAGTCCTGACCCGACTCTGTGCAGCTCCTGACACAAGAAGCAAGATGTTGGACCTACCTGGCCTTGGTGTTTTGTTTTGTTTTTCCTCTGAGCCTTCTCCGTGGGAGTTGTAAGAGTTGAGATAACACAGGTCAAGGGCTAAGGGCGACACTTGGCAATAAGGAAGTAGCAGCCACTAGTTGAGGAGTGGCAGGAGGACAGGGAAGGGGCATGCATGAGCTGGATCCTACAGAGAAAACTTCCTAAGGGGAGCACTCCCCGAGCAAGGATAGCACAAGTGCCCTAAACAGCACAGGCTGTGGACAGTGGGCAAGACAGAGGAGCAAAACCAAAGCCCAGGGCTGGTGGGAGCTCTGAGAGGGGGAAGTGGCTGAGGGAGGCTGGGACAAGGAATGTGGAGTTCATCACTCTGCCGACAACTGTCTGGTCCTATAACAGGAATCCAGAGGTAGCACTCTTAGCTGGCTGCCTTCACAGGAGGAGACGCAGACCCCTGCTGGGTGCTCCCATGCCACACTAATTCCAAGGCATACAGTTGTCTCTTTCAGCTAGGCCTTGCGGTCAGAGTGCATCTCCTAATCCCTGTCTACCTCGGTGAAGGTCAAGTCCCAAGGCACCCTTGACCTAACACTGCCTTGGATTCTCAGGTTAAGGATCTGAATGGGATGTGATTTTCACTGGTAGAGAGTGCTTTGTGAGCAGCTCGTAGCTCAAGATCTGTGGGGCTGTGTACTCGCTGCCTGACTGTCTTCACTTCCCATTCATGCTTGCCTGAAACACAGCTGCACCACAATAGAGCTCTGTGTAGGTACTCTTCATAAGAACTCATTTAAGGACACTCAAAGACTCTTAATATTTACCTCTGTGCTTTGCAGTCAAGAGCAGCTCAGATGTTATGGGCGTTCTTTATTCCACCTGTGGACGATCTGTTTAATATCTTATTTCTAAAAAGAAAAAAAAAAGATTAAAATGATGTTAAATGTGTGCTTGCACGTGTGTTGCAGATAGAATCCTGAGAACAGAAAGTTCTCTCTGTGTACCAGGCAGAAAGGGTCAAATACAGAACCCCAGGGTTCAATGATGAGTTTGGGATGCAGAGAGGAGGACCAGGTCACAGATGATTTGAGTGGGCTACTCCCAGTGGCATGCCTGGTGGCTGCTACTCTTTCCACAAATCTTAGCGCTGTCTCACTGTCTCAGTCTCCTGGGGCAAAGCAGGTGGCTCTGGAGGGTTCTCTGGAAGCTACAGGGAATCTCTGCAATGACCCCAGCAACTGCCTCTGGAAGCGGCAACTACTTCCCCTTGTGTCCTCACTTTCAAATCCTCACCAACTCCTCTCGATGGCAAACTCTAACCTGGACTGGCTGGAAAGGAAACACAGGTCTCAGCCTTAAGAGTGCTGGCTGCCCATGGCAGGTCAGTGTCCAAGTGGGTTACCTAGTAATGGGAAGAGGGACTGCCTCTGACATAATCTGATTGGCCTGCTCTTTGATCACCTCCCCCTGAGGGGGGAGCAGCCTTACCAGGCCACAGAAGAGGACAATGCAGCCACTCCTGATGAGATCTGATAGACTAAGATCAGAAAGGAGAGGAGAACCTCCCCTATCAGTGGACTTGGGGAGGGGCATGCATGCAGAAAGGGGAGGGAGGGTGGGATAGGGAGTGGGGGGAGGGAGAGGCTTATGGGGGATACAAAGTGAATAAAGTGTAATTAATAAAAAATAAAAAAAGTTAAAAAAAAAAGAGTGCTGGCTGCATTCTTCTCACCTGCCCCCGCCCTGTGCCCCAAGGTACTTGATGGTTTTTACCCTCTAGCAAAGTCCCTGGGGTCAGGGTGCATCTTCGACTTGATGACATTACAATCCCTGTCTTCCAGGGTGACGACAGAATTTTCCAGAGAGGGCTTGTCTTTGCTTTGGTAAGGTATCCAAGGCAGCTGGGTTTGGATACTGCTCCTCCAACTGCAGGGAAACCAATGTCTCATTCTCAGATCACTTTACTACTGTGGCATAAAAATAAAGACGCTCGGTGATGAGGAACAGAAACGTGTACGTGTCCTTTAAAGGTGTCCCTGCACACATCTGTCCCATTGCTACGTTTGACATTGCTTTCATCAATGATGGCTGTTAAGGAGGACTCACCGGGGCCTGATTTCATGCTCAGCGAACCATCTACATTTTTCTGCTTATGGCCATAAAAGCCCACAGCATCCAGCATTCACTGTAGCCTCTCAGCCTTACCCTCATTTCTTATGTGAAGTGGCGTGGAAGGAAGTGAGAGGAGATGGCAGGGGAGGGGGCTGGGACCTTGAGTTCTCAAAAGGCCACCAAGCAGTTAGCAAGTAGATGCGCTCAGTATCCGCGGCCTCTTGCTTCCACTGGTGTTAGTTGTGCCAGTTAAAGGAGCCTGGTCCGTATTAGTCTCGCAAAGCTCTAGACAAGAAATCTACCATGCAATGGAACAGCCGAGGGATCAGGCCGCAGCCCTAGACCAAAGTGTGTGCTGTGTACAGAGGGGTTCTACAATTTCTCAGGGATGCTGGTGGGTCAGGGTTAGGGACCTACACCCACAAGTAGAAATTAAGAAGAGTGAGAAATACCTCTATCAGATAGCTTCTATGTCTGAAAAAGCAAGAGGGTCCCTGAAGCACGTAGGCATCACATGTTTTGATCATCTTATGACTCCTAAAGTCTTAGGGCTTCCATTTGGCTTTTTTGTTGTTGTTTTTGGTCCTTTGATTGCGTTTTACAATTACATTTAATTTGGATATTCTTAACTAGAGTGACTAGAGGATGAATGAAACGATGCTATTTACTATCTTCTTATTTTCCTAGAG
>NW_026596073.1:12935609-12949170 GCF_907164565.1 Psammomys obesus | reverse complement strand
AAGCCTGAGGATCTGAGTTTGGATCCCAGCAGCTACACAAAAGCCATGCATGGCAGGTACCCAGTTGTGACCCCAGGGCTTGGGCACAACAGCTGATCCCTGTGGCCTCTTGCGCCAACAGCAGGAGCTGTTCTGTGATAGAAAAAGACTTCAGCTTCTGGTCTCCATATACACGTTAATTTTGAGCAACACACATACATGCATATATGTACCACTTTCTCACACACAAAATAAAAAGAAATACTAAATAAGCAAATGTTATTCCTTAGTTCTTGTGGTTTGGTGCTGGTGGTCGCAGTGGAAAAGGCTAGACATGAGTTCTAGTCACTTCTGAAAACTGTCAAACAGAGCCCACAAATTAAAATTCTCCGGAGATTCAAAGTACTAAGCACCCCAAACAGAAATCCATCCCAGGCAACCCAGTCAGAGCCAGAATGGCAAGAATTCATTTCGCAGCAGGGAACTTGGCTCTGAGCTGTAACTAAGCTAACTGATCATTTCAGATCTTTAGTTGCCTCTGCTTGGTGAAAGTAGTAAGAGGAGAGATCAGCCAGCAGACTTGTAAGTTGATCAGCCGTCCTCCAACCTCCATTTTCTGTGTCTTCCTGGTCAACTGCAGTGGGGCTACGGGATTCCAGTCTGCGGTTGAGAGCACTGAATAGTTACTTTCTGTAGGCAGGTAGATGGGTATTTTGTTCCCCTAGGATCTCTGACCTCGCTTCCCAGCTCTCCCTCCCACCGGTGTCTTCCCCCCAGGAACTCTGCCTTCTCCATGTCTGGCCTGCTTTAGCAGCCTCAGGCTTTTGAACTTGAATCCCATCCTCGATTCTCTTCTTTAACACTCTTGGTTCCCTAACTTGCCTCTTACATCACACTCTTCCACTTCCAGGATCAGAAGTACGCTGGTAAATTATACCCTTCCAAAGACATCATGGGGATTTCAACACTTTGAAATCTTAGCTCTGCTTAGCATTTACTTTGATATATAAAATCATTTTGATATATGAGATTATTTTGAAAACTCACTATCCTCCACGTGTTCTTAAATAATCCAACTTGACATTGTAGTGTTGGTCATTTAGAGCTACTAATACCCTCAGAGATCTTATACAGTTGATCTTTTTACTTGATGTTTTTGGTTGTTTTAAGCTTCCATGTATTTACCCATACACTGGTTACAGCTGGGTTCACTCCTACGCTGAATTTACAGAGTTTTAAAATCATTACAATCCTGAATTTTCTACCTATGAACAAGACATCCAACCCTTTTCATTTGGTGACTTTTATGTTCTTTAGTGAAATAAAACATTTTTTTAAAACATGTACTTTTTACTCCTAGAAATTTTATCATTGTTTTCAGGTGTTGTCACAAATGAACTCTTTTTAACTTTTGTAGTTGTCTATTGTTTCAGAAAGAAACATTCAATGAATATATTAATTTCTTCTCACCAATAAAATTCTTCTCCATTTGTGGGAAATTTTTCTTCTATTCAAGTTAGTCTTTTCTGAAAATTGGACAAACAGTGGCGCCTTGGGTGCCCTTGTCACGGTTCAGTCTTAGAGTGGAGAGTTGTTTCAGTACAGACATGGCACTGTAGCTGTACTTCAGTAGGACTTTGTATTAAAAAAAATATCAAGAATAGACTGAATTTCATCAAACGCTTTTTTGAACATGTAAGACCTTGAACTTATTATCGTGTAGTTGCCCATTTTATTTTTGGGATTATAATACAATTACAACCTTTTCCCCTTCCCTCCCCTCCTTCTAATCCCACCTATATATTGCCTTCCCTCCTTTGAACTTTTTAGTTTTGTGCAACCATAAACACCATACATTATACCTATCCATATATTATATTTGTTATTGTATAATAGTATTATTGGCATATTTTATTTATTAATATTTGTAATTATTAATATATTTATAAATTATATCAACATGCTTCTTAGGAGAGAACCACCTTTACGTTCTGGAATCCTCACTTGGCTAGGTGTAATGTTCTTTAGTACACCACCCAATTATAGCTGCTAAGATTACACATAGGATTTCCTCCTCCATATTCATGAGCCATCTCTGTGTTCTCTTTGTCAATGCTATCTGGGTCAGACCTTTGTTTAAGCACTCTCCTGGCTTGGCAGGAAAAGCTGTTCTGTTCACAGCCCCTTTCCCTCTTGCTGTGCTCTGGGGAAGGTTAAATAGTGTTGCAATTATTTATTTCTCAGAAGCTTTCAGGATTTCCTTACAAAACATCTGAGATCACGGTATTTCTAGGGGGGTTTGTAACTTGGGTAACTTCTACTTACTCCACGTCAACTTATGTTTTCTATCTCTTCAGGGCTCAGTTTTGGTACTCCGTCTTTAATGTTATTGTTAAATGTAACAACAAATTTGATGGGGCATTCTTATCTTCCATTTTCTAGGCTGTCATTAATAACAAAAATGTATGAGTGGGATGTTTCTGATTGTTCAGTCTCCCCCACTGTCTCTCTGAGAGGGGACAAAGAAGTGGAGAGCAGAAGTGAGGTAGCAGCCTTGTCTTCACACTTTGCTGTTGGTTTCTCCTAAGGTTTACCTGTTTCCCTGCCCCCAGGGGTAGCTGTGTGTCACTGTGGGGCCAGTCTTGAGCAACCAAAGTCCACTGGAAACTAGAGTGGAAATCTTCATCCAGTTTCAGTGAAGTCTTCAGAAGCATCTTAAGGACCATTTCAGAACTTCATATTGTTGGGTTTTATTAGCACAGTGTAAATTGACACTGTAATTGTGCATTTTTGTGAGATACTGAGTGGCATTTTAAAACATGTGATCAGACCAGGGAACTGCTTTGTGATCAGATCAGGGAACTGCTTACCTATCAATTCAAACCTATTTCTTTCTGTTAGAAACATTAAAAAAATTTTTTTTAGTTATTTTGAAGCATCTCATTTGAAAAGAGCTCTGTGGCTCCTTTGCAAAAACACTACACCTTTGCTTTGACCAAAGCAAACAGCAAAGAATGAAATGACAAGGAAAGAATGCTTTAGTGTCAGTTGAAGCAGATGAACCTCCAGCATGCAGATTTTGTAAATATTGTGGGTGTAATGCATTTCTCCTTTTCTGTATTTCTGCCCTTCCTCCCCTCCATGAGAACTAAAGAGTTAAGTGTTACGTGACCTATCAAACTTTAATGTGCAGAAGCCTTGTTAAAAGGCAGGTTTGACCCAGCACTCGGGGAGGCAGAGGCAAGTGGATTTCTGTGATTTTGAGGCCAGCCTGGTCTACAAAGCAAGTCCAGGACAGCCAAGACTACAAGAGAAACCCTGTCTTAGAATAACCTTCCCCTTCCCCAAAAAGGACAGGTTTGAATCCAGGGTAGGGGGTGGTGGTGGCACCTACCTTTAATCCCAACACTTGGGAGTCCAAGTGTAGGCCAGCTTGGTCTACACAGTGAGTTCCAGGACAGCCAGGACTATACAGATTGATCCTGTCTCAAAAAACCCAACCAACCAACAACAAAAGAGGCAGGTTTGGATTCTGTAATTCTGGGCTAAGGCTTCTGCACTTCTAGCAAGTTCCAGGTTAGGCTGAGCTGCTTACTAGAGTGATGTGACTCTGTTAACTGGTAAAAGGTTAGCACATCCCACTGTGAGTTCTTGTCATGTTGTGAGCAACATCCAGGGTGAAAGGCACACACAGACATTTTGGGTTCACATGGCTTGTGTACAGTGTTCATGTTAACCCCCCCACAGCCTCTGACTGACTCTCTGTGTATTACAGGCATTGGAACCTAGCTTCTGATTCAGGAACTAAGCTGCATCTTTGCCCGCACATGGGTGCTTATTTTATGAATGGAAAGAAACCTGGGTTCTTACCACACATCACCATCTTTGCTAGAGATGGAGAAGCCTCTCAATTAATTATTCTCAAATCCCCCAGCTGAGCAGGCAGCTTTGAGGGAAAGTGCCTCAATGACCATGTTTCCTGGAGAAGTCTGGGAGGAACATGATTCCCACTTAAAACCATGATTTCCCCACCTGCATCAGGGCTGGGGATGGGGGCAGATGAGAGAAAATAAAGGACAACCACTGATCACCTTGTAGGAAGCATCTTCCCTACAGGGGAAAAAAAGTGCATCGTAGAAACTAGACTTGCTACAGAGAGGAACAGAAATACAGTCATCTGGCTGCATTTTAAATATAGGCTTATAAAAGGAAAGCTATCTGGGGTTTATTTGAATAAAAACGGTGGCTGAGATGTAAAGATATCCATGTAAGAGTTGGTAGTAAAATGTTCAGGCACCGGAAGACCTCAGATTCAGCAGAGAGGGCAGTGAGTAAAAGAGGCAGAAAAAGAGGCGCTTGCTAAAAGAGAGCCTCCTGAGCAGTTGGACGCTGGAGCAAGGCTACCTCAAGTCCTCTGAGGAAAAAATGGGACACCCACTCCAACCAGAGGAAAGGGGGGGGCATGAAAGAACTTAGTGCACATTTCTGACCCTTGTGAAAGGGGTTTGACACAGACTGCACACAGGAAGGTTCCAGGCTTCTGTGCTTGAACCTGGCATGGACAGGCCAGCAGACCATGTGGACACATGCACCTGTGGTTCATAGCAACCTCTGCTGGTATTGTTTGAAGGCTGACACTCAAAGGATTGTGGGCCATGGATGCGTGGATGCATGGATGCATGGATGAGCCTGTAGACTCAAGAACTTGGCCGGTGTGGGTCTGGTACTCTTCCACTTTGAGATTTTTCTGCTTTTTGAAGCTTCCAAATCCAATCCCACTGGAAGCAAATGAACATGAAAAGATAAGAGGCATACAGGGCATTGTTTCCAAAAGACCCATGACAGGAGGCAAATTTCCTTCATATGAAAGACCAGAAATACGTTGGGGGTAAAATGAGCAACAGATGCAAATGAGCAATTTAAAGAAGAGTTGCTAGAAAAGTCTTTTAAGCAAACAAAGATACCCAATTGTTCTCAAGTCATAAAAATGCAAGTCAAAACAAAAGTCCTTTTTAACTTAAATTGGTAATAATTAAACCAGTGTAAAAATGCATTATGCCGAAAATAATGGGCATCCATGTATTTCTGAAAAAAGACTGGAGAATACCTTTTTACTATCAAAAACCATGAAAAGCCTTTGACTCAATTTGTAAGAAATGCACACAAATATATGTATGCACAAAGACGCAGTATGAGTGTGTGTGCATGCGCATGTGTGTGTGTGTGTGTGTGTGTGTGTGTGTCCATGTCCTTGAGCATCATTTGCAGCCTGGGAACAATTACAGTATCCAACAACAGGAAACTGGTTCTATTTTCACATAACGAAATGCTGTGAAGTTATAAAGTACGTATGACTTGTGCTGACAGGACACACCTACAAGATAAATAGCCAGTCAGAACACGGTACAGAACAGTGTCAGGGGGTGTAGTTTATGGCAGGGTTGTGGTGCGGTGAACTCCTTTGCACCTGGTATTTCTTAGGCTTTATTTCAACATAGCCATCACCTGCCCTGCTCTCTGACTGTCCATTCCTGTGAGGGGCATTTCCCTGCAGACTTTCCTTAGATCACTTTAGTGTATAAGACAGTACTTCCTCTCAGTGGAAAACAGTGTATCTTTTGGCACCTGCCTGTCTTTAAGCAGCTCAGGCTATCACAGCCAGTACCACAGGGTGAGTGGATTAGAAAACAAACAGTTCTGGAGGCTCAAGGCTCAGGGTTAAGGTCTAGGTCAGTAGTGAGCGCTCTCCTCCTGGCTTTCAGAAATCTGCCTTCTCTTTGTGTCCTTACACTGCAGGAAGGAAGTGTGGAAAGAAAGTGGGTCACCTTGCTCTTTTTCTTAAGATGTTCACCCTGTCACGGGGCCTCACGCTTGTGAGCTCATCAAAACCTAACTACCTCCACGTCCTCACCATTAAACACCTTCACACTGCGAATGTCAGGCACTCAACATGACATTTTGGAAGGACAATCAATGAGTTGGTAGCTCTGCCCAAGGGCTCTCCTTGAGCACTGGCATTTCAGCACTCATACTCCCGCAGCCTGAAAGCACATGGGTGCCTGAAAACCACCCTGACAAGAGGAGGAGAGAGCCAACACAGGCATGCTTCTGTTCAGAGCATGTTTTATGCGACCACAGTGGTCTGAACGAGAATGACCCCAGAGGCTCCTGTTTCAATACTCAGGTTCTAGTTGGCAGAACTGTTTGGACAGGATTAGACGTGTGTTCTTGTTGGAGGAGATATGTCACTAGGAGAAGGCTTTAAGGTTTCCATACCCCAAGTAATTCCTAGTTGACTTTCTACCTTGTGCTTATATCTCAAGATGTGAGCTCTTCCCTACTGCTCCAGTGCTGTGCCTGCCTGTCAACTGATCTGTTTCTCACCATGATGGATGTGGACTCTAGCTATCTTAGACTGTTGCTGTGAAGAGACACCATGACCCAATGGAACTTATAAAATCAAACATTTATTTGGGGTGATGCTTATCATTTGAAAGGGTGAGTTTATTACCATTATAGCAGCGACCATGGCAGCAGGCAGGAAGGCACTGCTGGAGCAATAGCCGAGAGCTTCCATGTTGAGACAATGCTCACAAGGCAGAGACAGAGAGATACAGAGAGATACACAGAGAGAGATGGAGACAGAGAAGCAGAGAGACATAGAGAGAGACAACTGCAATGATGTGAACTTTAGAAACCTCAAAGCCCATCCAGTGGCATACCTCCTCCAACAAGACCACGCCTCCTTCCCAAACCATTCCACTAACTGGGGACCAAGCATTGAAATATTTGAGCCTATGGAGAACATTGCTCTCAAACAACCACATTAACCCTTGAGGATGTAACTAAACTCTTTCTTTAATAGGTTGCCTTGATAATCATGGTGTCTTCAGAGCAGCAGAAAAGTGACTAAGTCAGAGACATTTTGGAAGGTTACTTAGAAACGACCTCCAGTCATTTCTAGTGGTGGCCTGGCCGTTGCACTCTTCCTGTGTTGACTTTTCCTCCCTCTATGTTTGTCTCTCCTTCTGGGATTGCATAATCTATCTACAGAAGTGTTTGTCTTAGTTATAACTTCATCAGAAGGAAAATCTGCCAGTTGATATATGTCTCAAAAGTTTAAGAATTAACTGGTAACTAGTATTTAATTCTTTAAAGGAAGACTTAAGTTATAGGGGGAATATCAATATTTTTCATATATGCCTTTTTGCTCATGAATTACCCATGAAATAATACCTTTTTTTTTTCGTTTCTTTGTTAGATATGACTTCTAGAATCATACCTCTTTTGAAATGTTGACCTTGCTGGATTATCTTGACATTGGCAATTGAGGGAAGGTAAATTTCAAATAGTTTTTTTTCTATCCTTATCAGTTGGCTTACTACTTTTGCTTCCTTTTAAAATTTTATTTTAATGAATTTATATTTGATTATCCGCAAACTTACCATGTTATAGTTCATGTCAATGTTTTTGTATCAGTATGTCCCTGAATAATTTTGATTTACATATTTCCCTTCAATTTAGCTTTTTCTTTCTTTTGCACCTCCCTCTGTGTGTACGTATGTGTGCATGGCTGCATGGGTCTGACTGTACACCTATATGTGCGTGTGTCTGTGTGTCCCATGGAGGCTGGACGTTGATATCCGTGGTCCTCGATCATTCTCCATCCTACATACCGAGGCAGGGTGTCTTAGCTGAACTACCTGTAGCTCCCCAATGCAACTAGTCGAGTCAGCCAGCTTGCTCCAGGGACCTGTCTCTCCCTTCCAGGCTGCATTTGTACGTGTCCTGGGGATCTCAACTCAAGTCCTTCTGCTTGCCTGACAAACACTTTAAGTGCTGAACCATCTCTTCACACCCCATTTTAGAAACCTTTTGTTGAATTGCATCTGCTGGTCTATTTTTACTCTGTCTCATGAATTGAATTTCACTCGGATTGGAAGCCACTGTCCATACTACTGACTTTTTATTTAATCTCTACCTCTTTTTCATCTCTGGTCATTATACTTCAGGATTTTTGGTCTGTGTTCCTGACACTTTCGGAGTCAATGAAATAATGTTTTCTTCCAGGTTTTTTTTTTTTTTTTTTTTTTTTTTTTTTTTTTTAAGCACAGTGATTGGAATGTGTTTTGAATCCTAACTCTTAAAACTCAGTAGTTGAATAACCTCAAGCATATGCTGCAGCTACTCTGTGAGGATGTTTTTATTCAAAATCTTCTTTGAATAACAGAAGTCTTGAGTAATTAATTACCTATCTCACCGAGTAAGACACACTTCCGACGTTGGTATCACGTAATAGGCAGTGGTGCGATGTTCACTTGGCTTCTTGAACTGGTGAAGGAATGGTTTCTGGTGATTCACCATTCAAAGAGGCTACACTCACCCTTAGCGTTTTGATCCTTCTCTTTATTGAAATCCAAGAGTTATAATTTGAATCTTGAGTGCTCCTCAAAGTCTCGGGCATTGACGACTTGGTCCTCTGTTGATGGTGTAATTGGGAGGGGGAGACATGTTTGGAGGTGGGTCTACTTAGAGGAAGTAGGTCGCCAGAGATGTGTCATGAGAATATTGGTAACCTTAGCTCTTTTTCTCTTTCTTCCTCTGTCCTTCCCTCCCCTTCATTCCTCTCTCTCTCTCTGGCTGTCATGAGCTGAGCAGCTTTTCTTGGCCATAAACTCCTGTCATAATACACTGCTTTACTGTAGGTCCTAAAACAGCAGGGTCCATAAGCCAGGGAATGACACCTCTACAATGGTTCGCCAAAATAAACAGTTCCTTATCTTAAGTTGTTGATTCGGGTATTTTATATTCAGGTATACAGCAGTAGAAAGCTTCCTAACACACAAAAGTTAGAAGACAGCCTACCGCCATGATGGAAAAGGTTGCATTCTAAAGTCAGGGAACAAGGCTTTGTTCTTTCAGATCCCTATGGCCTGGCCAGTTACTTGGCTATTCTGTATTCTATATTCATGCATATAACAACAAAAAAATCAGCATTCCTCATGTTACAGAGTTCCTGTGGAGCTTCTGGGTGTTAACATACAAGAATGTGTCCAACAGATTCCGGCACACAGTAAATCCTGATGTTACACTCTCATCTCACTTTGCTGTTTCTCTAAATTGAGTTTCTTGAGCTTTCATTTGTGTTTCAATTTCTCCAATCATACTCTTGTCTCTGTCATCTTTTGTTGTTGTCTTCCCTTTACTTAGTTAGCTTAGTTCTTAAGAATTTTGACTTACAAGGAGGGCTTGTAATGGGAAATAATGGGAAATTTCATTCTGACCAATTGAATTATGTCTTCTCATAGGTTGGATCCTTAATCTACCACAGATATTCTTCTGTCTGTAATATTTTTCTTTACTGTCATGTTCTCTCTTACCCTTCTCAGCTTCTTACAGTTGTCTTTGTCAATATCCCGTGTATCTGTTTCAAGGCTTAATTGCTTGAAGAGTATGTCTTGTTCGCCATACCTTGAAAGCCATAGTTCCCCCGTGAAGCTCACTCTCCTGTATTTTGCCTCCTTCCTAGTTTTGTGGTCAGTGTGTTTGGACTGTGGGTCCTTTCCCTGTTGGAGGTGTAACCTTAGAACTTTGGCTTTGGCCCATCACCACAGGTGTCCCTTCTCTGTCTGCTCTCCCTTCAGCTCAGTACATCCTCATGCCAATCAATGGGAAACAAAAGCAAAAGCCTAAGCACAGCCATCCTCCTGTTGTCCAGGTAGAGGGGCTTGGCGGAAGATCACAAGCAGGGAGGAAATGGGATTTTTCTCTCTGCTCTCTAACTACTTAGACATTCTCACCATGCTTACCTTTGATCTGTTCTTAATGCTTGCTTATAGTGACAGGTGTAATCGGTCTTCCCACCGCTTTTCTGAGTTTTCTTCCTGACAAAAACTATCACTATGTACATGCATATAATGTACATCTATTCCTATGAGATATAAACTACCATGTAAATACCCGAGAAACTATGTACATACATTCTGCACATACAGAGGATGTTTCATATCATCTGTCATATGAGATATATACTATATAATACTATATAAATACATATATAATACTGTCACTGTGTAAATACATATAATGTTACACCCCATCTATTCATATGAGATATGTACTATGTAAATACATAATATATTATTTATCTAAGCTCCAAATATGTGTGCCCTGAGTCGGTGCTACACACACATAGCTGTTGCTTCCATGAGCCTTCCTTCCTACAGCCATACCTAGCCCTTTATTTACAATTCTTCAAAGCAGTGGTGGGGGTCAGAAGGGAAATTTAACCTTTCACCATTCCCTAAAGTCTTCCTTCCTTTCTTTACTTTTGACTCCTTATTCTGCTTTTTGTTCCATTTGAGGAAGACCGGGAGGAATTACAGATGTTCTCTGGAGAATATAAGAGTCCTGCAGGATGCTAGTTCCAATTTTCTTTTTATGTATGCTATGGTAGACCTCCAGTTTCTGCTAGATGTTAAGCATGACGTTCATTTTGGCCACTTTGTTTTGTTCAGGGAGTGGGGGAAGAGGCTCTCACAGTATTTTGTTTCTGCTGTTTGAGCTAAAGCCACTCATGTTTTATCTCCTGTGTACTACATGCAGAATGGCAGAGTCAGCTGGATGATTAAAGCAGAAAAAGAAGAGGAAGAAGAGGAGGAGGAGCGGGAGGAGGAGGAAGAGGAGATGCTAAAATGAGGAAGAGGAGGAGGAGAGGCTAGAATTCCTCCCCTCACTTCCTCCCCTGCTCTTCTTCTATTCCATTGCCCATTCCACGGAACTTTATTATGGTGATGCAAGCTGATTTGATGGAGTCAGGCTCCTTACTTAAAGATGCAAAGTTTGTAACAGCTAGTTTGCTCACTGAAGTTAAGTGTTTAAAATTCCTGGTGGTGGCAATCTTAGGGAAGACCCAGTAAGTCATTAGTTAGCTTTATTCTGAATTGCTGTACAGTTGGTCCAGCAGATCTGAAAACATTCTATTGGCAGTTTTTCCAGCTGTCGATATGTGGTAAAGTTCAGCACAAGTTGAAACTAGAGTAGAAACCAGCAGACGCCCAGTTGTGAAGCTGCGTAAGCGCTCACAGTTTTCCTGGAACCTCTAGGACCCTGACACTGTTGGCACACATTATCTATCAACTGCAGAGGAATGAGAGGGGAAAGAGAATGAATTTAAAATGAATTTAAAAGAAAATGAATTTAAAATGGCTGAGGGAAATGTTAGGCTTTTTTTTCTTCCCGTTTGGAAGGTGATGCGAACTGCAAAGTACATGAAGTTCTTGTGTTACCTAAAGCAACACTTGTTTTAAAGGGTACAGAAGAGGAAGAGACCATCGGAGACGTGGTTTGCTTCACTGTCAAACACTTATTGACCTGAAAGAATCCCTCTTCACAACAGTCACATTCTACCTGGATTTGAACCCCTTTGGCTCAGTACACAAGAACAGCTCAAGTGGTGCTCCTTTGTGGGTGGCGTCTTAGCCTTGCATGAGGTCAAAGGGCAGCATGGTCATCACTTTGCTATGGGATGGTGTGAGTAATCACCTGGTCTTTCTATTTTGTATCATCTTGATAGCATGAAGAAAAGATGCATGGCTCCTCTGGTGGGAAGCATAGAGGGAGCACTCTAATGCACAATTCCATTGGATTGTGCATGTAAAACTAGATGCCAGTGATGACCTCCTGTCTCCAGCCTTGAACAAACCTTCACCAGCAAGCAGGTGAACACCACAGCAAACAGACCCATAAGCAGCATTCCTCCAGGCTGTGCTTCAGGCAACTGATTTCGGTTCCTTGGTTTCAAGGATGGACTGTAACCTGTGAGATGGAAAATCCTTTCCTTCCAAAGTTGCTCTGGCCATGGTCTTTATCACAACAACAGAAGGCAAAGCATTCTGCTTTCCTGACTGTTCCATAGAATGATCCAGTACTTATCTTTCTGTGTCTGGCTTCTTTTGTCAGCATAATGTCTTCAGGTACCATCCTTATTGTTGCAAATTGGATGGTAATGATAAAAGTCTCTGAGTAATATGGCGGGCATGCCAATGATGTCATGAGATGGTCTGTCCTTTAACTTTTGGAAGTTGGCCCTGTTAATGTCTTCCTCTTGAGTTTTGCTGGATTGATGGCCAATGTCAAACAATCAGGTAGCACTCAGTGGAATGATGCAGAAGACTTCAGATAAGTAACAATCATGTGGAATCATTGCTCTAAGTCTGTTAGTCCTTGGTCAGGTGTCACAAGGGGCAAGCAGAGCCTCTTACAAGATGATTAACACCCCACAGTATAGTGTAGAGGGACCAGCTTTGCAAAGGAATACTTAAAAACATTTATATACAATTTATACTTTAAAAAGAAATTTGAGGAGTATGTCTTTAGTTTATATTAAAGGAAAAAAATTTCTGCCAAGTAGACAGGACAATGAGATAACCATTTTTTATAGATGAAGACAAAGATATTGATGTGTCCCTAAACATACAACTATAATAAGTGGAGAATTTATGTCTTCTGGATGTACCCTTCCCTGCTACCCAGTACCTCGGACCCATAGCAAGAGAAAAACGCATGCTTCATGGTTGAAGTGTGTGCATTCGTGAAAGTTGGCTGTTAGTAACGGTGTACACAGAGCACTGTCATTAACAAGAAGCCCATGAATAGGCAGAACTCCTTTCCTGGAAGGAACCATTGAAAGGGATGAATGATATCCACAAAGCACTCCAGAGACCAATTCATGGCAGCATGCTTCCCAGATTCACTAGCTTGCTAAGGCTGGCTAGAAGGAAGCACACGGGCAGCCAGCGGATGGATGACCATCTCCAAGAGGCTGGGGTCCAGCTGAGGCTTTTTCATCACCATGGAAACCATTCCGCCTCCTCGCAGTCTCCAAGTGCTCCATGTGGCATGAGGGCCATTAGTGCAACCAAGGGGAAGTGAGCTGGAGTTCTCTGCCTCGTAACCTTTGCTTCTCTGCCTTGGCCTCAGTCATCACAGACCTCTTGTGGTTGTCAAGCTGATTGTCACTAGAGGCCCTTTTATGGACAGCTATAAAAATTACCCTGTGAAAAACTCTTTGCTGCTCAGGGTAGGGAAACCCCTAACCACTCAGATGAATGCTAAGCACCAATGGATGCATAAAGTTCAGCCAAAAACCCAAATGTACCCTGGAACTGAGAGAGAGAATAAATACTTGTAGATACCTGGAAGGCTCTGTTTGTCAGCCCCTAGGCTCCATGGAGCTAGACACAGCTGTGCAGACACTGTCTTCAATCCACCGTTCCAAACTGGCATGGCAATGGCACTGCTTTACTGTCTGTCTTGTATTACGATACGACAAAATACTGTTATGATAGACAAAAGAATAAGACAGTTGGAGTCTAGGCAACTATGAGACAGATACATAGACAAGAAAGACATAAGGACAGAGTCACTGATATGGACTACTTTAGATAGTTCAGACATGGAAACATGGCTAATATGAACAGAATAAATGGATGAGAATCAATTCCTTTTAGAACAATGTATTATCACATATTATCACACACACACACACACACACACACACACACACACACACACACACACA
>NW_026596073.1:12865927-12935599 GCF_907164565.1 Psammomys obesus | reverse complement strand
ACACACACACACACACACACACACACACACACACACACACACACACATGACAGTGAAATAAAATAAGCAAAAAAGAACAAACTACCAGATTCCTGACTGTTTGGCTTTATTTTTTTAATCTACTCACACCATTTTTCCATGTTGCTGATATGTGTGCATGTATGTGCATGCATGTGTAAATGAGTGTATGCGCGTGTGTGTCTGATGTTTTTGTGTGTTATATGTGGTTCGGGGTATTGAAACCTGAACATTAAATAAACTAAAAAAGCATTCTACCACTGAGCTACTCCTTGGTCTTTTACTGGGGTGCGCGCGCGCGTGTGTGTGAGTGTGTGTGTGTGTGTGTATGTGTGTGCCCTCTTCTATCACTCTGCCTTATTCCATTGTGTCAGAGTCTTTCCTTGAACTTGCAGCTCAGTTTATTTGGGTAGTGTAGCAGCCAACAAGTCCCATCACTGGTGTCAAGGTGTGTGTAGGCACAAATTGTTATGTGGGTGTGGGGAATCCCAACTTAGGCCCTCATACTTCTGAAGCAGGCGCTTTACTGTCAAGCCATCCTACCCGTTTCTGGTGGTGGTGGTGTTAAGACTGGCCTCAAACTCACAGTGCAGCTGAGAGCTTGGCCTTCTCCTCCTCCAGCTTCGGCCTCTCAGGTGCTCAGATTAGAAGTGAGCACCGTGATTGGTACCAGCGACTGCACCTGCTGCAGGCCCCAGGAGGCAGAGAGTGGAGCTCAGGGAGGCTGGACAGCAGAAACCCTGGCTTGACCACAACCCTCCCTTAGCAGCAGCAGGCTTTAACTGAGTTAGAAAAGACTGGTGGGAGCTGGGACTAGAGCTAGGCTTGATGGGTAAGATACTAAAATGGGATGAGACCAAAGGCAATGACTCTGAGCTGCTGGATGGGGCAACCAAGGTGCTCCAGAAAGAAAGTAGACTTTAGAGGCAGTATCAGGCAAGGACTATGTGTCAGAACTCTCCAATAGTGAAAAAAAAAAAATCCAGTCTCAGTGGAGCACGCCTGTAATCCCAGCACTCAGAGAGTTTGAGGCCAGCCTGGTCTACAGAGCAAGTCCAGGACAGCCAGGCTACACAGAGAAATCCTGTATCAAAACAACGACAACAAAAAAATCAGGCAAACACACAAACGAATTGCGTACAGCCATCCCTGGCGTTTGCAGTGTATCCATGCAGGGCAATCACTGGGATACATCCTCCCTCTGTGAAGGCCACAAAGTAAGCCAGCACTAATGTGCTGCCTCTGGAACATAACTGGCAGCTGTGTGTCTCTCTAACCAGATGTCAATTTACTAGTGAATTGAACATAGCCGTAGCAAAATGCAAGCTTCAGTTCAGCCTTGGGGTAGAGAGCCTGAAGTCAAAACAACCATTTGTTTCGAAATTGACTCAAATAGCTGGTTGTTTCCCAGAAAGAAGAAAACAATTGTTTGAATGAATTGTTCAAAAAGGGCTGCTGCAGAGTCCCAGCCTAGCCTCTGAGCCCATGGCCATGTCCTTCTGTCTTTCTCTCCACAGACTCCAGCTCAATGACACCAATGTTTTGTAATTATCTGATGAGCCCACTAGAAGCTCTGAATGGCCCAGTTGTCTTTTCTGCCAGTCTCCTTCCCTCATAACTAAGGTTTATTATGCATGAAAGAGAAAAAAAAAACACTCTAAGTGGGAAAGCCATAGAAATGAAGACAATGAACAGCTCAATTCAAATATGTCTTTTCAACTTGGTGCTTTATTTAAGGACTTCAACTCAGAGCTTAAAGACACTGTGTTTTCCTGAGCCATCCAGAAAATCTTACCCGTTACAAGAAGGTTAACTCTGACGAGCCACTTACGCTTAGGCCCATTTAAATGGGAAGATAAAAGACTACATTAACCGTTTGTACTTTGTCACCTTAGTTCTCTTCAGGCATCCATATTCTTTTTTCCCAGAGACCTGTTAACTTCAGAGAGGATTATTATTTCAAGTGTAATTTAGTTATACGCACCACAAACAATGCTTGAATATCAGGAAGCTCTAAGCCAACTAAGCTAGTTGCCCTTTGAATAAAAAGCAGTAAAGCTGGGAGCTTGGGCAAATTTAGAAAATGGCAATCCTACCACTGTGTGGATGTCAAATCTGACCCTTACCGGAGATGAACTTCTGTTGTCATTTCACATTTTAAAAGTGAACAGCATGTTGAATAATTACAAAAATATCCTGGGTATGTGTTTGGTTTGGTATTATGACAAAGAAAAGCTATAAAGGCCCAGAATTTACCCTCAAGAATTGTATCACCCCATCACGTGCAGTTTGTCCCTTCTATATTTAACACTCTTCCCCATTATCATCGTGACTTCAAACTGCTTTTTCTTTTATGCTGGTACAGCTCTTAGACCTGAGAGGATGGCAGCTTAGAGCACCTGACCAATGCTGAGGTGAAAATGACTGCCTAGCACGTGTGTTACACTAGTTGTTCTAAAGTGTGTCTAAAAGTAAACTGTGGTTGTCTCAACAAGACCTGAACAATGGTACCACCAGTTGATATGCCAACATAGTTGAGGGTAATCTCACAGGGGCCTACCCCTAGATGAAGAGCTACAGGAAATTAATGAGCTCAGAGAGAGAATCCACCTCCCCAGAGAAGAGTCTTCTCACAGATGATCCAAATGTCAGTCCTATAAACATATACATAGAAGCAACACTTAATTGATGCGAATATATGTGTACATAACATAGATGTGTGTATAAATCATAAATGAAGAAATAGACACCATCATTATGAGAGGGAGCTGGGAAGGGATGAAGACATGGAAGGAGTTGGAGAAATTAGAGGAAGGGGAAACTGATATAAATACATACTCGTGTGAAGTTAAAAAAAAATTAAGAAATAAATTGTGGCTAACACAAAATTCCTTGAGAGGTTCAAATGACCAAACATGGTAGAAATCACAGCAAGTGACTCCAGAAGTCCTATCTATCGCAAGCTCTCTCTTTAATTTTCTTCTTCCTTGCCCATTCCTTCTAACCATCCTTCACCATTGCTATTTATGAACATGTCTTTGCAAATATGTGGTCAGTCACCCTTCCTACCTGTCTTGAGGTACATCAACTATAAATGACCAACATTTCCTGAGAGGCTAAAGATGCCATTGACAATGTAGAACCACTGGGGAATGGTGTGAATCCAGAAGGTCTTCATGTCTCCCAAGGCAGGGCTGATTACACTGAGAAAGATTCTGAACACTCAACAGCACCAGAGGGGTTGGTAAGTTCATTCTAGAACCTTACTCTAAGATGGCTAAAATGACATATATATAGTCATTTACATTTTTTATATGCTACATCAACTGAAAAAGAAACTTGACATGAAGTTAAGTGGAAAAAAAATTGTTGGCAAGCATGTAAATATAGATTTTGGCTATCTTCTTCTCAATATCCCTGTAGCTATCAGAATTTGTATCACAGTTACACAGAGACCCAGAAATTCTGCTTGTAGGAATTTATAACTCAGATCCATGCGTGTATGCAAAGGCATGTGTAGGCAGCTCTCCCTTGCAGCCCTGGTTCTGGCAGCAGCTGACAGAGAGTGCAGGCAAATGGTACAGCCGATGGTATGTATCATGGAACACGTGTTGTAAGCAAATGAGGCAGTTCTACAGGCACCGTGAGACTTGGACCACCCCTAGCATCAGTTGTCTGTTACTATGGTAATAACATGTAGTGCCCCATCCAACATTCAGTTGCTTAACAGAAGCATGTAGCTCATGTGTCTGTGGGCTGACTAGTGAGACTTTGCAGTTCTTCTGGTTTCAGCTGAGTTTGCTTTCTCGGGTGTAATTCAGCTGGATGTTGACCAAAGCCATCAGGGGAGAATTTCTCCTACGTTCACCACCAAATGTGCTGTCACACTTTCCTCGGTGCCCATCTGTTCTGGCTTCCATTGGGGGGGGAGCAGGTGTGTTGTCGTGGCTCCTGTCTGAGGTTCACCCCTCTATGAGGTGACCCTCCTCCCTCAGGCCGTCTATTTTTGTTTTCTGCTGTAACATTTTCTTCTCTAAAAATAGGCTGCGATATCTTGTACTCAACAAAATCTCCCTGTTAACCAACTGATACATTTTCTTTGTGGTTCAAACAGTCTAGTTACCTGTGTTGGCCTCTGTGCTTGCTAACCTCTATTCTTTCTTGAAACCACTGAAGGCAGGTGATGGTGTCTACCAATAACTCCCTCCGCCATTGCCATGCTGCAGTGATCCTCATGTGCCTTCACCCTACTCAACCATTAGCAGCATTTAGCCTGGACTCGCTCTCATCTGATGCAAAGTCTTCCTTGCCTTCGATGCTGACAAACCACTGTCCTTGCTCTGTGCTCACATGACTGGCCATGGCTGCTGCTGCTGCTGCTTCTTCTTCCTCCTCCTCCTCCTCCTCCTCCTCCTCCTCCTCCTCCTTCCTCTTGCCTCATTTTCTTAGTCCTGGAGTCCTAGGAAGTTGCAGGGCTCAATCCTTGCATCTCCTTTTTTTTCTTTTGCAACTTGTCCCAGGCAATTTTGTCCCATCCTTAAAAAAAAAATGTGTTTTATTGTATCTCCCTTTGTTTTGTGTGCACACATATCTTTGTGTGCATGTGAAGGTCCGAGGTTGATGTTGGGTGTCTTCCTCAGTCTCTCTCCTCTTCATTATTATTATTTATTTTTGAGGCATGGTCTTTTACTGAACCTAGAGCTAACAATTTGTCAGGACTGTGTGACTGCCTAGTGAGCTCCGGGGTCTTCCTGCCTCCACCTCCCCACTGCTGGGACTGTAAATACTGTGGTGAAATGGTTTCCTTTTTACATGACCACAGAGGATGCAAATCAGGTTCCCAGGCTGTGACAGGCACTTTATCATCTTCCCGCATCCAAGTCCTATCATTTTAAATGCCAACACTATCCTTGTGGACCTTAGCTATCTTTGGCTATTCATTTTATAAGAAATATTTCCTCTCTTGAGAAAAACGCAATAAATATCCTTACACATGGTTTCGATTTTATTTCTTAGAAACAGATAGATGGATGAAAACATGCAGGCACTTTTCAATACTGTAGTTATTAATAAATGACTCTTAAGAACACAGCGATATGTCACACTTACACCATAAATACAGGAAAGCATACTGCCCTCCCACCCCAATTCTGCCAACAATAGGCTTCCTCATTTCATTCTTATGTGTCTGGTGGATACAAAGACGTTTCAGCTTCTAGGAACTCGTTCATAACAATATAGCTAATGTGAGCCACTGATTGCAGTATCGGAGTGAAAGGTGGTGGGAGGCTTATTATGAGATAACAAAATTCTCGTGCTGTAATGGAAGAGAAGAGGTGGGGATGGGAATTCCTGTAAAGATCCTGGTAGAAAAAACTATCTGAACTTCCTAACAGACACCTCCTAAGACTTTTTAAAAATACATGATTATCTGCTTTGGGTAATGATTCTGGTCAACGCCAGGTGTATCTGAGGGATGACCTCTGATGGCAGCAGTGAGAAAGCAGAACCCCGGGATGGCTTGTAGGTAGTCATTGAGGGCCACAAGGCTTCCTCAGAGCATGGCTTATCTTTCCCATCTGTTCTGCTGACATTTAGGGCTTTCCTGTCACCTCATAAGCAAGTCTGGGTGCTTGAGCCCCAGCAACCACCTTCACACTGAGTGCTATTCAAAAAATGAAAAGGAACAGATAAAGGACACACCTACTTCCCTGATAGTCCATTAAAGAGGCTGAGACTTATTTTGAAAGTCCAGCTGGATTACTTTTCTAGGCTGAGTAAGAGAAGTGGAAAGTGAAATGAGGATTCTGCCACAGTTGCTATTGTATGTCAGGTAGCTATTGCCCAAGGAGAGATGTAACCATAATAATGAGGACAGGTCCCTGGCTATTAGAGAGGCCTTGCACAAGAACTTGCTATCAGCTCAAGAAAGAAAGAAAGAAAGAAAGAAAGAAAGAAAGAAAGAAAGAAAGAAAGAAAGAAAGAAAGAAAAGAAACTGACTTGATTGTGTTCATTCTCACGCTCTAACTTGCGGTTCTCAAGCAGAGGCAATTTTGACATTTTTAGGAGTCTTCTCTTGTCCCGGTGAGATGAGGAGTGGGTGCCACTGGCATGATGGGCAGGGGCTAAACCTCCTGTAATACATGGGCTAGCTCATAATAGTAATTATCCAGCCAAATGGCCAAGGGACATAAACATTGCTTTAAGCAAGTCAAGATAATCTCGGATTTCAGAATCTGCTTATAGAGCTGTGAGTGTTGCCTGTTCTGCGTGATTAAGGAAAGCTCAAGCTGGCAAGATGGCACGGCAGGTAAAGGCACTTGCAGCCAAGTCTCCGGCTTGAATTCCGTCCTTCAGACTGACGTTTATGAGTTGGCTTCTGACTTCCAAATGGGTGTGATAGCACATATGAGTGCGAGTTGCACACATACATACATACACACACACACACACACACACACACACACACACACACACACACACACTGTGTGTGTGTGTGTAATAAAAATATTAATTTATCAAAATAATTAAATATCACAGTGATTCGGCTTCATCTGGGTTGTGGAACCCTCATTCGAGCCACTGGGAGCTGTTTCCCTGAAATAGTGTCCTCATTTTACATAGAACCATTTACATTTACAATATGGGATTACAACATCAGCACATCCATTTTCCCCTGTATCTTCTTTCTCACCCTTAGGCAGGGTGGGCTTCCCTTCCTCTCTTTCTCACCTCTCCTTCCCCCTCTCTCTCTGTACTCACAGAATGGAGTAGCAATCACTTACCAAGGTGTCTGAATCCTCTGCTAGATAATAAGCACCTTTGAATCAGAGAAGATATTTCATCTGCCTCCGTATTTGTAGCCTGCAGTGGATGCAATGCAGCTTAGCAGGTACTCAGAGACATTCACTGAACCAAAGCGAACTTGTTTATCATCTGGCCTTTCTTCACGTAGGCACAGTCTGATGGCTTTTCTTTTGACACCCACAGCAAAAATCAATTTCATTACTTATGTCGAGCAAAACATTGCTGGTTCTGGAACTTCATTTGAAGTTCAAGGAATGGAGAGAACAGGAACTGCAGTGTGAGTCACGGAGTTCTCCTAGGCCTCTCTCCTGTGCAAGGGGCTTAAAGAACCGAGATGGAGGAGGCAGGAGTTGCAGAGTGCAGTGTTGTCAGACCCTGGGGCAGGGCAAAGAGGATTTGATGCGAACAGACAGTGGTGTCCATTTCTAAATTTTAGTTGGTGGAAAATCGGAGCTGTCTGTTGGCCTGTCTTCCGTCAGCTATCTATTGAAGGCTCTTCTTCCTGGAGGCTAGTGAGGAGAGTTTCTTTTTTTTACTGAGAGTGTGCCATAGCTTACAGAAGACAGCATCTTCCCTTTAGAGCTATTATTGAGAACACTGTATGCAATCTAAGACCTATTATGTAGAGTAGGGCCTTCTTGTAGCACTATGAACAAACACAGCTCTTCCTAATTGCTCATCCACTCTAATGCTTTTTTGATGGATTTGAGATGCAGGATCTATGCTATTAACATTGAGTGTATCTTTTTGATTATAAAGAGTAATAACACAGCATCTTTGGTACAGCGGCAGTGGCCTCGGTTGAAGCTCGCTGGCTGTTCCTGTAACTTCAATGGAGCATGCACTAATCAGTATGTTCATTTAGTTATACATGCATTTAATTTGAATTTTTGAGCTTCTCCTGGGCTTTGGCAGGTGCTCAAAGTGATCGTAAGGCATGAAGACCATAGTTCTATCATGATATCACATAGACGGCAAGCTAAAGCAATGGCCATTGGTGGTAAGCTAGGAGACAAAATGCGACAAAGAACTGAGAAATGTGGCACAGAATTAGTTTCAGGAATTTCAGAAGAGGAAGTTTGTCGATGTCGACCCCAGAGTTTAGGAACAACCTGATGAGGGATTGCATATTGAGTTTAGACTGGAAAGGTGAGTGGGATATGAAAATGGCTTAAGGTATGTACGTGTTTCTGTGTTTCTTTCTTCATAGACTGGTCCTCAGCCAAGCTAAACCCTCTTAATGCTTTATGTCTTATATAAGAAATCACTCTACTGAGGAAAGTCCTCTATGGTCATCATAATGGCGTATATTTTGGCATGACATTTAGCAAGTCAGAGTTTAAAGATCCTTGAGATGGGAACTATGTTTGTCTTACTTCTGGGTCCTTACGAACATCATGAATATTTGTCCAAAGAGTAAGCAAGTACAGGGAATGGCTGGATCTTCAGTAAGTCAAAAGCAATATAAGCAAGGTGGAGAGCTGAGAGTGTGACACGCTTTAGGTTACTGAGTAGCTCATTTAGCATGCCTGTCCTGTGGAGTAACAGAGAGCAAGATTGGGATAGTAGGCTGACTATCTAATGCCAGAGAAGTTTAGGTTTTTTGTTTTTGTTTGGTTTTTATCAGCCATTGGAAGCCATTAAAAGTATAGGCATGTTTGTGCTGCAATATCTGGTTCAGCGGTAGAGTGCTTGCCAACTATGTAAAAAAATCCTAAGCTTAATTTTAAAAAGTATTTTTTAAAAGGTCGGAATAGCCTATACAGAGCAGTGCTTGCCTAGCAATGCACGAAAGAGTAGCTTCAATTGCCAGCACTGAATAAATCAGGCATGGCACACATCTATAGTCTTAATAATTGGAAATGGAGGAGAAGCAGGAGAATGAGAAAATCAAGGCCATCTTCAGCTATGTACTGAGTTTGAGGCCAGCCTGGTTTGTATGAGATCCTGTCTAAAAAAGAGAAAAGAAAGAGAGAGAGAGAGAAAGAGAGAGAGAAATGAAGGAGGAAGGAAAGAAGGAAGGAAAAATGGAAGAGAAGAACAGAGAAATAAAAATAAAGTCAGAAAAAAAGAGATTGGCACCATGAGAATGATAGATAAAAGATAGTGTTTCAGAAAAATTAATGTTTATCCTGCATAAATTAATTGAATGGGGAGAAAAACTTTGGTTCTTCCTTTGCACTAGGGTTCTCTGCAGAAAAAGGATCAATAGAATACATATGTAATTGTAAGAGAAATGTATTGAACTTGCTTACCCATTCAGAGTCTGGACAGTCCCACAGTAGCCATCAGCAGGGTGTAAGGCTGCAGAAACTGATCAGGACAGGAAACACCAGTGATGTGGTCGCAGTCTGTCACTAACCATCTGGAAGCTCTCTGGAGAGTCCCTGTAGGTGATAGCAGCAATGACAAGTGGGAAATCTCAGGCAGTAAACAACAGGGAGAGGGAAGCTGAAGTCACTGCTTTCTGTGCCCCTGTCAACATGCAGGGCCACCAGAGGAAGGCTTGGCCAAGTCCCATGGGGCCGAGGAAGCATGGTCTTTGTCTATAGCACACACACAGGGCTCCCTCCACTCTCAGAGTAGTGAAAGCTAACTTGTTGGGAGAACAGCTTAAAGTTTTCAAAGAAGATGCTAAGAACTTAAGCTCTATTCACAGAGAGACAATGACAATAACATGAACATGGAAAAACAGGAGCTCTCTGCTTCCTATGAGAGCGTCAAACCGTTGCTGGCCAGTGCTGTGAGGACACGAAGAACAATGCTCAGCTTTCATTTAGAAACAACTATGAAGCTAATCTCATATTTTAAGAATGAAGATCAATTCCTTTGGGTTCCACCAAACTGCAAAATCTTTTGAAGAGTTTGAAGATCTCAGTGTCCTCCTCCTAGCCCTGCCTATATGCCCTTCCTTGCCCTGATTCCTTACAGTTTACTTAGTTCTAGATCTGACACATTTACTCATAATGGAATCTTAGACCCTTATACTAATGCTGTAGAACCAGCTTTCTATGGAATTAGCCTCAAATTCTGGTGTGAAAGCGAGAAATACTTTCTTCAAACTCCCTGCAAATTATCCACTTACTTTCTGTAGTAGGAAAGTTTTATTATTTTGTATATCATTTCACTCTTTCTCTCTTCAACTGGTGACAGCTTGTTGGAATGTTCTGGCCTTGTTTCACTTTACGTAGACTTGACTACCTGTATTTTTAGTTTCTTGACTTATTTATTACTGCCAATAGGGTCAGGTTTTGGCTTGGGTGGTAGCCAAGCAAATACTAATGACTCCAAGTCAGAGTTGCTATAGTTTTGAGAGGATCAAGAAATCAAAATGCCCTATCCTTTGTCCTGACAACAATTTCTAGTATCTATTAGAATATCTGAAGATTTCTCTATTTTATTATTCTACCCATGGAACCACAAAGGCAAATGTATACAAAAAGCACACGATAGATGCACAAAGACAATTACTGCCGTTCATTTTGTCCTGCCTTGCAAATACAGTTCAGGCATTTGGAAGAGTGGAGAGGTTATTAGAATCAAGTTCCACCCTTCCAATAACTTAATAAGCCTCAGTCTTCTCATTTATAAAATGAAGAGTTGGATTAGAGCAGCACTCACGAGCTCTCAGATTCCGTTAGTCACTAAGCTGCCAGAAAACACACCCTTCTCTGCCAAGTATGAACTCAGCATGCCACATGCTTACAGAAGCCCCTTCCCCCTCCACACCTGGCTGGCTTTGGCCTCCTACTATCCAAGACTTCTCTGAGGATCTACCACCTACTATGCTATGAGCTGCTAGCTCATAGCTAACAGAGTGGCTTTTCATCCCCCTCCCTCTTTGATTTTTTTACTGCACCTAATCACAGGCTTTCAGTATCTACTTTCCTGTCTATTAGTAGGCCTGCATATCCATTCATTTTTAATGTAGTTAACCCTCAAACTTACATTAAACACCAAATGTCCTCAACACTTATGCTTAGGCTCTAAGTATACAGAGACAAAAAAAAAAAAAGTGCAATTCTTCACTGCAAGGGGCTGGGAATGCAGATATCTTAAGGAGATTTCCTTCTCTTCTTTTTCTCCTTCTTCTCTTTCCTTTTCTTCCTCCTCTTCTGCTTCAACAGAGAAATTTAATAAGTAATAAAATTATCTAAATATTTTAATCAGCATCAATACAGTAATAGCACAAAGACAGAAAACATACCTTTTCAAGAACTGTAACAAGCAAGTCCTTGCTTCTCCCATGAATTACTGAAATGTAGCTGAATGTGGTTCAAAATATTAAATCTCATCTTCAAAGCCCTAGAAGAGCTAGATGTAGACTGTCCTGTGAACAAGATTGCCCTGTGTAGTGGACAAGTATAATGGAACCATCAGTCTTAGAAAGGGCTACCTTACTTGGCTTAACTCTTCAGGCCATGCAGAACTGATGTTTGATAATTTTTGAATCAGGAAAAGAATGATCAGGCTTGTACACAATTGTGTTGACAATGAACATACCTACAAGTTTCACAAATAAAAGTGTTATTATTGTTGATCCTAGGGGGATACTTTATAAACAAGCGTCCCTGACTTTGGTTTCCTATAGACCTTAAAGGAGACTTTCTGACCAAAAGCCCCAAAGCTACAAGTCTAGGTGAACCTGAAGTCAGCACTATTACTCAATGACAAACTTATTGCATTGTTACATTTGGTTCAAGCAGAGGAAGTGCTCTCAGCTTATTTTCATTTAATATATCGTTAGCTATAGGTTGTAGCATCTAGCCTTTATTAATTTAAGGTATACTCTATCTATTCTTAGTGTCTCCAGAATTTTGGAAAGAAGCTTGTTGAACTTTGTCAAATGATATTTCTGCACCTAATTGAGATGATTGTGTGATTTCTGTCCTTAAGGTTTTTTTTTTTTAATATGATAGGTTACATTTATTGATTTACATGTGTATGTTGAACCAACCTTGCATTTCTGACTTGAGGCCAACTTAGTCATGATGTTTGATCTTCTCAATGTGTTCAAACAGATGGATGGACAGGATGAACAGAATAGAGAATGCACAAATAAACTGACAATGCTATAGCCACCTATGTTTTTCACAATGGCAGCAAAAAAAAAAAAAAAAGGCAGTGCATAAAAAAGACATTCTAATAAATAAGTGGTGCTGAAAAAAAATGGACATCTATCTATAGAAAAGTGAAATTAGATTCATATTTTTACCCTGTACAAAAACCAACTAAGAGTGTACCAAAGACTTTAATTTAAAACTTAAAAAACAAACAAACAAAAAAGAAATAGCTGAGGCTGCTAGAGGAAAACTGAGGGCCTGCTGTTCAAGACACTGGTGTAGAGAGGAACTCTCTGACCAGAGTCCAGAATCACAGGGACCGATGCCACAAGTCAATAGATGGGTCTGCAGAGGTTAAAAAAGATTGTACGACAAAAGAAATAATCAGCACAGCTTGTAGAATAGGAGACAGTCTTTAGCAGCTACAGGTCAGGTAAGGGTGTCTTAGATTACCTTCTACTGCTGTGATAAATACCATGACCCAAAAGCAACTTGGGGAAGAAAGCTATTTCAGTTCAGGTCTTATTGTCTGCCATAGCAGAAATCAGGGTAAGGACCTGAGGCAGAAATAGAATCAAAGGCCATGGAGTTATGCTTCTTTTAATCTTACTCCTCAAGGCTTGCTCAGCATGCTTTCTTACACAACCCAAGATGGCATGGCCTACTGGGCTGGGCCCTCCCCATCAATCATGAATTAAGAAAATGCCCCATAGACTTGCTTACAAATTAATTTGATGGAGACATTTTTCCAATTGAGGATCTTTCTTCCTAAATGACATTACCTTGTATCAAGTTGATATTAGCTATATCAAGTTGACAAAAAAAAACAAAGAAAAAAAAGAAAGAAAGAAAGAAAAAACGAAAGAAAGAAAAGAAGGAAGGAAGGAAGGAAGGAAGGAAGGAAGGAAGGAAGGAAGGAAAGAAGGAAGGAAGGAAAAGAAAAATAAGAAAAGAATCCAGCCAGCACAAGGGGTTAATATCCAGAATTTACAAAGAATTTTGTTTTAAAGCACCAAAGAATCAAAACTGCCAATAACAACTAGGCTAATAAAATAAATAGTTCTTAAAAGAAGAAACACAAATGGCTAGAAGATGTTTTTGAAAGATTAACATCACTATCCATTAGAGAAGTTAAAATTAAAACTACTTAATCACCTCCGTCAGAAAGGCTGTCATCACAGCAAATGTGGGAGAGGACATGTGGAATGAGAAATCCTTATCCATTGATAAACTAAATTACTATAGTTTCTCAAATAATTAAAAATAGAAGAAACATGACCCAAATATTCTATTCCTTAGCCTGGGCCCAAAAGATTCTCTATCTCTCCAGAGAGAGACTTGCACACACAAGCACACACTACCGATTACCCACAATAGAAAGAAAATGGAAGCAGCTTAGATCTCCATCAACAGAAAAATGGATAATGAAAATATGGTACATATACACTATAGAATATTATTCAACTGCAAAAAATAAGGAACCATGACATTTTCAGTAAAATGGATGAATCTGAAAAGCATAATAGCAAGTGAGGTGACTCAAATTCAGAAAGACAAGAACTATATAGTCTCTCTTATATGCAGATGCTGGCCTATAATGCATGTACACGTGTGTGTGTGTGTGTGTGTGTGTGTGTGTGTGTGTGTGTGTGTGTAAAGGTTACCATTCCCTCACAATGCTTAGCAGGGAAGGTTCTAGGTTACCCTGGTGATTTGAATAAAAATGGCCTCCATAAGCCCATAGGGAGTAGCACTATTAGGAGGTGTGGCTCTGTTTAAGAAAGTGGGTCACTGGGGATGGGCTTTGAGGTCTCTGATGCTCAAGCCAGGCTCAGTGTCTCACTCTCTTCCTGCTGTCTGCTGAACTGGATGTAGAACTCTCAGCTCCCTCTCTTGCACCATGTCTACCTGTGTGCTGTTATGCTTCCCCTGTGAATATAACAGGCTAAACCTCTGAACTGTAAGTCAGCCTAATTAAATGTTTCCTTCTAAGAGTTGATGTGATCACGGTGTCTCTTCACACCAATAGAAACCCTAAGACAGCTACCAAGAAGCTAGTACCCAAGGAAGCTCTTAGAAGTAGCCCATATGGTAACTTACAGATCACCTTTCCACTCCTAATTGCTGTTCAGAAGCAGTTTGGGAACAGTCCCTTGCAGGTGCTTTCTCTCTTGAAGTGTTTCATGCTAAACATTCCAACTTAGAGGTGATGTAATTATCAAAACATAAATATTTTGCCTTCAAATAGCAATCTGGCTTCCATTTAAGTTTTTATGGAACATAGATGACCTAATTTTATTTTCAAGGTAGCAGGTGGAAACTTCTAAATTTTCTGAGCAGAATAGAAAAGAACAGCACCAAATGTTCTGCGACTTCAGGCACAACTCACAGCGTAGCTAATCCAAGGAATATCATTTGTGAGTGTGTCATAAATGATGGGTACAGATGACTTCGCAAGTGAAAGCTAATAATATCAGTATTAGATGTGTCCCATGGTTCTGGCCATCACTTCCTCAGTTTTTAAAATATTGTTTTTCTCTTGAAGTTTAAGGCTCTTCAATTCACTTCAGTGATATTTTTCTACTCAAGTATATTCAGGGACAGTTAATTTCAATGTTTCTACAACCCTAGGGTCAGCTTGGCTCCCTCGGGGAAGGAAAGGACAGTCCCTGTTTCCTTGAGAAGGAAGGTCTACCTTTTTTCCATGTATGAATATGCATAGCAGCCATTTGGGTAGAAAGCCATTGGCTGCACTGCTAACAGGGGTTGAGATGTTGCCAGACCCTGTTCTGAGTCACCAGTGTCTCCAAATGATTACAATAATTCATTTACACTGTTCTTTCTGGAGCCGTGCCACAGTGTTGAATAGGCTGATCACTAGCACCTGAGGTAATTGCTATTATGGGACAGACACATATCCATTGATAAATTTTAAAAAATGCTAACTAGGTAACTCTAGGTGTCTCTGACTTACAGTATGATTTTTATGTACCACAGACAGACTTAAATATGGACACCTCTCAGCTTTCCTTGATGCTTAAGGTTGGGCTGCTATGTAGATGGGTTGGGTATATACGGTGAAATAATGAAGTCTGCATTATTTACTGCATTATTTGTAGGATCTGCAAAGAGTTGTTCTGAAGGTTTAAATGAGCTGGAAAAGAAAATGATAACATAAACATTCCTCACTGATGAAATGCCATGAAAGGGACAAAGCCTTATTTGCAATAATTAGAATCACACTGTCATCCATTCAAATAGTTTAGATTTTCTCATGTAATGAGTTTGTCACAAATACCAAGGCTGAAGCGCTGCAATAAGTCCTGAAACTGGGGAGATCTAAAATGCCAGCATAACTGGGGCTGATATGAGGATTGATTTTGAAGCCCTTTGAAAAACCACATGAAGTGAAGAAAAAAAGCACCACTCAAAGTTCATGTTTTACTCCCCAGTATATGTGACTAGAGAGCCAAACTACATATTATGTAGCCAAATAAGATAGGTACAAACACAGTTATGAGTCACGTTCAGATCTATGTTAGACATGGTTTTACTAGAGAGAAAGTGTCTAAGACACCCGTGATACCTTATGGGTGTGGCTCTTCGGGCCCTGGGGAGTTGATGTTTGATAACTTTTGAATCAGAAAAAGCATGAGCGGGCTTGTACACAATAGTGCCGACAATAAGCCTACCTTCTAGGTTTACAGATTCGTTATTATTATTTTGGAACCCTGGAGGATAGTTTATAAACAAGTGTCATTGACTTTGTTTCTGTACAGAGATGAAGAAAACTTTCTGACCAAAAGCCCCATGGTTACAAGGCTGGGGTAAACCTGCAGTCAGCATTATTACTCAAGAACCAGCATTTGCTTCATTAGGCTTGGGTCAAGCAGGTCCAGCATTTCAGCTGACCTTTGCAGAGCTATTTTAAACTGTGATAATTGCGCCTTGGTTGCCTGGATAAAAATCCATTACGTGTAAATAGAACATATGAATGCTGCATCTATCACCAAGTATTGTCATTTCAATGAGTTATTGATTCTAATTTCATGACTATGTAAAGTGGCATTATATGTTCATTAATTCTTCAGAATCCTCAGTCAATACTGGAGAAGGTTTGATCTTGAAACACAAGATAGATGATATCATGAATTAAAGATGTATTTTTATACTGACTAACATTTATGATACAGCATTCCATTATCCATCATTGCAAGACCTTAACATTTCTGAAAAGTGTAATAACTATAAGCAAAATTTTAATCAACTGGATCCCATTCAGCGGCAACACCTAGCCTAAGGTTTGTATCTGATACTTATGGCCCTTAGTTATTTGGTATTAAATATCATCAAGCATTTCTATAGGTACATTAATGTCTGATTACAAGACACTGCATTGGAGTTGTCATACAATAAAAAAGGACAAATATTGGAATAAAAAATGTATAAATGTTGAAATATTTTGCCCTAAAGTTCTCAACTGAAGGTTGAACGTATATCCACTGAAATCACACGGTCATGCTGTAACACTTATTTTTAAGTCACCCTCCCAGGAAGAAACAGACCTGGGGAAGGCAGACATTTTGTCCATGAGGCAGGAAAAAGTCTAACCTCCATCCCATCTGATGTCCCTAGGGTAGTCAATATTTACCGGAATTTCTCAAGTTTCAGCCCTTAAAGTTTTTCATCCCATGGGCAGTAGTGACCTACCTGGAACAGCCGGCCATTCTAGACTCTTCCCCAAGCCTGAAGTGGTCTGAAGATCACCATCTCTACTGTTGTGGTCTCTTGAGACACACCATCATGAATCTGAGATGTCTGTAGCTTCCTTAGAACACAGTCAGGGAGTGGTTTCCAATCTCAAGCCTTCCTGGGAGCCATGGATGCTTATCTACCTCCCTCCATTTCATCTGAAACAACCCCCACTTCCTCCTGGCTCCTATCACGACAGTTTCCACTATCTGGGGCATGGAAACTAAGTAAATCTATTTAAAACGAATGTAAGAGATCCAAAGAAAAAAAAGCTCAAATTAAGGTATGAGTGGGTAGGCATCTCCTTTATCAGTATGACATGCACACTTGCAAGGAAAAAAAAATTTGTTGTTTTAAAATTTTTGAACAAGGAGGCTTAAAGGGTTTAGGGGTTAAGTGACATCAACATCTAGCCCCTTCAGTCAATGGTTTTTGGTAACTCCATCCAAGCAGTTTTTAAAAGTCTTGAAAGTCAAATATTGTTATTTGTATATCTGCTTTGGTTTCCTGAACTCAAGGGTTGTCTCTTTTTCCTCTATGATTTTTAGATGAGTCTAAAAGTTGACATCTTCAACCACATGTACTTGGCTCAAGTGGTAGACAAAAACACAGAAAGTAAAAATAAAACCACAATGTTTCTCCTGTGAGGAAAAAAAACCTCAAATACAACTATCCACAAACAGTTTCAATATGAAGTTCATAGAAATGTCCCCTAGATAATGACTGTGCTGGCCTTTATGGAGAAAACACCTCCATAAGACCCAGTTGTAATGCATTTTCTACTTAGTGATTGATGGGGGAGGACTCAGCCCATTGTGGGTGGGTGCCATCTCTGAGATGGTCCTGGGTCCTATAAGAAAGCAGGCTCAGCAGCAGCTGGAGGTGGTAACACAAGCCTTTAATCTCAGCACTTGGGAAAGCAGGGGCAGGCAGATTTCTGTGAGTTCGAGGCCAGCCTCATCTACAAAATGACTTCAGGACATCCAGGGCTACACAGAAAAATCCTGTCTCAAAAAAAACAAACCACCACCACCACAACAAAAGTAGGCTGAGCAAGCCAATAAACAGCATTCCTCCTGTTATATCGTGCAGGCAATTCAACTGGCCTGCCCTCTGGGGACTGTAGGGTTCTGACAACACCCTGTGACACCACCTGCATCCTATATCATCGCCTGGGCCAGGTGCTTCAGATATAACACACTCTCTTCAGTTTCTTTCCCTTTCCTTCCTCTCTGACTTTTCTCTCTCAGGGTAGGGAGGGTGGTGGAGTCACCATGCTCCTTTTTTTCCTTTCCTCTAACTCCTCTCCCCTTTCTGTCCCCCAAATAAATCTCTTAATATTTAGATCTGTTGAGTGTGTGGCATTTTTGAAATATATCCTAACACCTCCATGACACTGCTTCTTGTTTGGAGTAGTTGAGCCCTATCATACACCTTTAATCTAATAACTTTCTGTTTATTGTAAACAGGTGATTATGGTGTAGTTCAGCCATCCCTAGCATAGACCTTTAATCCAAGAGTTTTCTGTACTTAATATTAATTAATTAATATCAATCAATATTAATTAATAATTAATGAAGTTAATCCTAGGTCAAGAGGTGGAGCAAGAAACCAGCTGAGAAGGAGGGACTTTGAGTCAAGGGGTATTCAAGGCGGCATGTAGCAGAAGTTCTAAAGAGTAAATTCAATTAGTCTAGTTGCCTTTGTCATCCCTCTCCCCAAGGACTGTTCAGGAATGGCTTGCCTGAGAAAAGAAGAAAAGAGGGGAGGTAAGAAAAAAAAAAAAACCCTTTTATGTATTTAAGAAAGACACAGAAAAACAAATCTCATCCTTGCAGCTCAGGGGAATGAAGACAGACTTGGTTCCAAACACTAGTGGCAACCATTCAGAAACCCAAAAGGAGGCTCTGACCAGGGAAACCAGAAGGCTAACTGTTCTTCCTCCTCTCCTCCAAATCCAATTCCCCAGTCTCAGGCTTATCTCTGCAGCAGAACACCTGCTGTGCTCCCCCCCCATCTCCAGTAGATCACTCAGTTCTTCCTCTCCTAACTTCCCTCTCCGCATTCATTGCTTCATCCAGCCCCAACTCCAGCAGGCACTCCCTGGGAACCCACAGACAATTCTGGTCAGGGAAGCAGATCTTCACCTCTCCCTCAGCTCCTCTCAAACCAATCTCCCAGTCTCACTCCTAACTCTGTAGCAGAACACTTGCTGCAGTCTCTCCTCACTTTCTTCCCCTCTCCTTTACCCTCCCCCTGTGCCCAGAGGACTAAGCAGATCCTGGTGGAACACCCAGCTTTTCTTCCTCCTGTGGACCTTTTCACCCTCCCAGCCCATCCCCATTCCTGTCAGCTACCAATTCCTAGAAATACATTTTACTTGGAACTTCCTATGGCCACACCTATGAGGATCCCAGAAGAATTTCTTACTAGACACCACACTCTCTTAAAAACCAGAGAGGACAACAGAAAGCAAAGAACAAGGCAACCACCCAGCAAAGACTAGACCAGACACCAACACCTAGAACTACAATCACCCCAGACCCAGAGGCCTAGAAGCCAGCACCAAGACAGGGTGTCTCTATTAGAGCTTAGCAATAGTACCACAGCAGGCCCTGAATATTCCAACATAGCTGAAGCATAAGAGAAAGACCTTAAATTAGCCTTTAGGAATATTATAAAGGAATATTAAAGAGGAAATTAATAAATCCATTAAAGAAGTCTGTAAAAACACAAACAGTGGAAATAAATCAATAGCACAGTCCAAGACTTGAAATTAAAAGTAGAATCAACAAAGAATACCCAAACTGAGAGAAATCAGGAATTTAAAAATGTAGTAAATTGAACAAGAACCACAAAGGTCAGCCTCACCAACAGAATACAAGAGTCAGAAGAAAGAATCTCAGGCACTAAAGATGTAATAGAAGAAACTGATACTTCAGTCAAAGAAAACATTAACTCTAAAAATAAAAACCTGACAGAAAGCACCCAGGGAATCTGGAACACTATGAGAAGACCAAATCAAAGAATAACAGGTATTGGTCCTCCTCCCAAGGGTCCAGCCCCTGGGTGAGGACAGAGGGTCCAGGCTGAGGTCGTAAGAAACACAGAATCACCATACAGACAGCGAGTGGCTGTAGACTCGTTTATTCTGGAAGAAAGAGCAGGTTGTATAGCTTTGGGCGACCAATCAGGTTTGTCCACACGATCTCTGAGCCTGTTGTTCATCTCTGGGCAGACTCTCCAATGTAAGGTCATCAGGTCACATACTTTCCACCACCCAACTACTTCCATAGTCACTTCAGCAGAAGCTGCCCCAGGCCATGTGCCCTAATGGCCCTTTGCTGGGAATGCCCACAAACAGGAATAAAGGAAGGAGAAAGAAAAACTCAGGTCAAAGGTACAGAAAATATTTCCTTTTTTAAAAATTAAATTTTATTTATATATTTATTTATTACAATTTATTCATTGGATCCCCACTGCAGACCCCTCCCTCATCTCTTCCCAGTCCAATCCATCCTCCCCATTCTCTCCATATGCTCTTTCCCTAGTTCTCTGATAGGGGAGGACCTCCTCCCTTTCTATCTTACCCTAGCTTATCAGGTCTCATTAAGGCTGGCTGTATCATCTTCCTCTGTGGCCTGGCAAGGCTTCAGGTAAGGCTGCACTCTCCAGGGGAAGGTGATCAAAGACCTGGACTGTGTTCATATCAGAGGCAGCCCCTGTACCCCTTATTAGGGAACCCACTTGGGAACTGAGCAGCCAATTGGATTCCTTTAAACAGGGGTATAGGTCCTCTCCATTCATAGTCCTTAGTTGAAATATCGGTCTCTTCAGGCTCCCCTGGGCCCAGGTATTTTGGCTCTGTTGTTCTTCTTATATAGTTCCTGTCCCCCCAGGTCTTTTTATCTCACTCTTTTATAAGGATTCTGGCACTCTGCCCAAAGTTTAGCTATGAGTCTCAGTATCTCCATCAATACCCTGGTGGGTAGAGTCTTCCAGAAGTCCCCTGTGGAAGGTTCCTGTCCTGTTCCTTGTCTTCTCCTACTTCTGATGTCTATCCTGTTTGCCTTTCTGAATAAGGATTAAGCATCCTCATTAAGGGTCCTCCTTGTTGTTTAGCTTCTTTAGGGCTATAGATTTTAGTATGTTTATCCTATCATATGGTTAATATCCACTTATAAGTGAGTATATGTCATATGTGTCTTTCTGCTTCTGTATTACCTTACTCAGAATGATCTTTTCTAGTTCCCACCATTTGCCTGTATATTTCATGATTTCCTTGTTTTTAATTGCTGAGTAATATTCCATTGTGTAAATGTACCACAATTTCTGCATCCATTCCTCCATTGCAGGACATCTAGGTCATTCTAGCTTCTGGTTATTACAAATAGAGCTACTACAAACATGGTTGAGAAAATGTCCTTGTTGGGAAACAACCTCGGAACCTGCCACAGAGGGCCCCTGAAAGCTTCTGCTGTGCAGACTGTCAAAGCAGATGATGAGCCTGATGGCCAACTGACGGGCAGAGTGAATGGAATTTTATGTAAGAAGTGGGAAATAGTAAGAGCTGGAGAGGACAGGAACTCCACAAGGAGAGCAACAGAACAAGAAAATTTGAACACAGGGAACTTCCCAGAGACTCATACCCTAACCAAGGACTATCTGTGGAGATAACCTAGAACCCTGACAATGCAGCCATTTCTGATGAGAACTGATAGACTAAGATCAGAAAGGAGGAGAGGAGGACCTACCCTATCAGTGGACTTAGGGAGAGGCATGCATGCAGAAAGGGGGGGAGGGTGGGACCGGGAGGGGAGGAGGGAGGGGCTTATGGGGGGATACAAAATGAATAAAGTGTAATTAATAAAAGTTAAAAAAGAATAAATATTAAAATTAATCATGAAAAAAAATGTCCTTGTTGTATAGTTGAGCATATTTTGGGTGTATGCCTAGGAGTGGTATAGCTGAATCTTGAGGTAGCACTATTGCTAATTTTCTGAGAGAGTGCCAGATTGATTTCCAAAGTGGTTGTACAAGATTACATTCCCACTAGCAATGGAGAAGGGTTCCCCTTTCTCCACATTCTCTCTAGCATGCATCATCCCTTGAGTTTTTGATCTGAGCCATTCTGATGGGTGAAATCCCAGGGTCATTTTGATTTGCATTTCCTGAATGATTAAGGATGTTGAGCATTTCTTTAAGTGTTTCTCTGCCATTTGATATTCCTCTTTTGAGAATTCTCTGTTTAGCTCTGTACCCCATTTTTCAGAAAATATTTTCAACAAAAATCATAGAAGAAAATTTCACTAACCTAAAGAAGGAGAGGCCTATATGGTAGCAATGAGAATACCTAATACACTGGACGAGAAAAGAACGTACCCTTGGCACATAATAATAAAAGCACTAAATATACAGAACAAAGGAAGACATTAAAAGCTGCAAGGGAAAAAGACCATGTAACATATGAAGGCAGAACTATTAAATTTACACCTGACTTCTCAATAGATACTCTAGAAACCAGAAGGGCTTGTTAAATGTGCTTCAAACTCTTTAAGAGACCACAAATGCCAGTGCAGACTACTATACCCAGAGAAACTTCAATCACAATAGATGAAAATATGACATTCCATGATAAAACCAATTTTAAGCAATATATATCTACAAATCCAGTCCTACAGGAAGTGTTAGAAAGAAAACTCCAACCTAAAGAGGTTAATCAAACCCAAGAACACACAAGAAATAAATAATCCCAGACCAGCAAATCACAAGATGAGAAACACACACAAACGCACACCCCACAACAAAATAACGGGGATCAACGAACACTACATATTGGTCACTCTCAGCATCAATGGTCTCAGTTGCCCCAGTAGAAAGATACAGACTAGCAGAATGGATGTGGAAACAGGATCCAGCTTTCTGCTGCATCCAAGAAACACACCTTAACATCAAGGATAGACATCACCTCAGGGTGTCCTGCCTGCAAGCTGTGCTAGGGCAATGGTGGCACAAAGCTTGTGGGAATAACAAACCAGTATCTGACTTGACTGAAAGCCCACTCCACAAGATGGTATCCATACCCATGGATATGGGTGACCAAGAACCTGAGGCTGGATAGCTTATGTACCAAATACTACCTACTGTTCTAAAAAAAATAGCAATGTAATGATTCCTAAATGGCTCCTAATGACATTCTGCTATACTCAGACATCAGCCATCATCAGAGGAACTGCCTCCTACAGCAGCTGGGAACAAATGTCTGAGACCCATGGCCGGACATTATTATGTAGAGAGTGAGAGACCTTGGAACATGCAGCCCTATGTGGGATGTGTGCATCATATCCCTTCTCTTGAGGCATAGGAAACCCTGAGAAAGAAGAGGCAGAGGAGTGTAAGAGCCAGAGGGGATGGAGGACACCAAGGAAACAAGGTCCTCTAAATCTGATCAAAGCTCCTCTGAACTAACAGAGGTGGATACGGCATGCACAGGGCCTGCACAGGCCTGCACAGGTCTGCACGGGTCTGCAGCAGGTCCCTACAGATGAATACTGTGGTTTCCAGTTTAGTGTTTTTTATGGAATTCCTGAGTGTGTGAATGAGTGAATCTGTTTCTTGTGTCTTCTCTTGGGCTCTTTTCCTGCTCTTTGTTTATTTTGTCTAATTCCAATGTGTCAGTTTTTGTTTTTAATCATTATGTTATTATATTATATCATATTATATTACTATTCCTTAGAAGCCTGTTTTTTTGTTGTTGTTGTTTTGTTTTTTGTTTGTTTTTCTAGTGAGAGACAGAACAGGAGTGGATCCAGATGGGAAAGGAGGTGGGGAGAAACTGAGAGGATTAGAGGGACAGGATACTGAAATCAGGATATTATGTGAGAATAAAAATCTATTTTCAATAAAAAGGGGGGGGACAACAAAAAGAAAACAAAACTCCCAAAGGAGCTCATTTTACTGACCTCCCTGGTGGAACAGAAAGAAGACATGGGTCCTTGACAGAAAGTACTGAACAACTAGAACAGACAGTTTCGAAGCCTGTTGTGAACTCACCTTGCCCTAATTACTGCAACCAGGTGTGGCTGGCTTTCTCTATCTTAGAGCCAAATGCATTTAACAGATACAGAAGCATCTTCTTCCTCCGCACTAGACTTTTCACAAATGAAGAAATAAAGATCTGGAAAGGCAGCCTATGGTATAAAGGCCTAACATCATGCACTGGTGAGAATTTGTAAGCATTGCAAAGCAAGCCGCAGAAGTGGTTTTCTGCTTTGATTGGACAGCGGGGTTATAACAAAACTGTGCCTGAGATTTCCTATAGGAGATGTCCTCAGATTTATGTTCCTTTTAAAAATACACAAAAATCTATTTTTCAGTGTGCATAACATGATGTCTTGAAATATGTATGAAACTAACCCTCACCCCCCCCCTTTTTTTTTTTTGGTTCCAGTCAAGGGCCAGCCTAAGCAGTCAATTTCTTCAACTACCTTGGAGCTACAAGCTATCAGAACCAAAGCATCCATAAAGCAGAAACCAGCAACCCAAATTAGAGAGAACTGGATGCAATGCACCAGGTCTCCATGGGATGAATGGTTTCCTTCTTGCATATACTCAGAGACCATGAAGCTTCCAGAAAGATGAAAACGTCTTGGGTTCACACAATCATTCCCATCTCTAGCCTCTGCTTCAGTTTCCTTGTTTTCCTCTCCTCCCAGAATTGTGTGACTCCTGCCACTTTCTACCATATCCAGCCTAGACTACAGCAGTTGTGGCTAGCAAGGAGGGCAGAGGAGTAACACACTACCTAGGACCTCAAGTCTCAGGTGTGTCATTAACAACTGGTGTCACAGTGCTGCTGTGGTACCCGTCTCTCAGCTCTCCACTTCTTCCATGGTGGTTCCTGATGGCATTGGGTTTTTTTTTTTTTTTTTTTTTGAGGATAATGGAAAAGAATCCATTAAACTCACAGCCCAAACCACTCCATATCACAGCAAAATTAATCTAAATTTCTATGTTCATGTCCGCAACTTGCAATGCTGCTTGCACCCGCCTTTGGAAGATCTACCATTATTTATATCATGCCTTTAAATGTTTAATGTTAATGAACTGGCGATTTTCATCTAACAGAGCTTCCCCCCGCCCCCCAGTTTGCAGCAATATGTTAAGAGAAAAATGTGTGATACATGAGGAGAGAGACAACGTGTTCTTTCTAAGTCAGACATAAGAACCGTGCTGTGCTGGCCAACATCAAGACAAGCAGTAATGGCTACCTTCCCCTGCCCACACTCTGCCTTCCCTGTGGGATTTCATAAGCTCTGTTGGGCATTCCTTGAGGGGTACTGATTGAACAAATGCTGCTCAGAGCAAGGGGGCAAGCCAAGTTGCCTTTCTCCAGCACATAGGAGCTGTGCTAATGCAGCTGCTTGCTTTCCCGTTCTCTTCCTGTCTAAAGAGATGCTGATGGAGAAGGAGAGAGGGAGAGGGATGTGCCCTGGCACCCATCGCTGGGAAACAGATTTCACCAGAGCTTTCAATTAGGAAGATAACCCACTTACTGCAATAGAGGAAAATTTCCCTGGGTGAAGACTATCACTACCTTTAGCTTCAGCCTGAAAAACAAAAATACCCCTGCTCAAGTCTCACAAAGAATAAAGAAGAAAATTATGGTGACCCATCCCTATCTCTGTGTAATCACTGATAATTTTTCCTCATGTGTATAAGACAATGATGTACAAGGTAAAAACAAAAACTGACCATGTAAATGAGAGAGCAAATGTGCTCTTACGCATGCCTCCTGCTTTCAAAACCTAATTTATAGGTACATCGCGCAGGTATTTCTTTTTATTTACCTGTATGAAGCAGGCGATGCTGCCTGCATTTCTTTTTTAGCATCTCAGCCTTCCTAATGCTGCCACCCTTTAATGCAGTTCATGTTGTGGTGACGCCCAACCATAAAATTATTTTTGTTGCTACCTCATAACTGCAAATTTGCTGCTAATATGAATCATAACACAAATATCTGCTATTTCTGAAGGTCTTGGGCTGCCAAAGGGTAGCAATCCACAGGTTGAGAACCACTGATCTAGGAAATTTCCTTTTCTGGAATCAGGGCATTTCCAAGCTGTGTCTGCACCTTGCTTCATCAAGACAGTTTCCGTTGCTGTTGTACTGTGCTCACCAGTGTTATTGTCAGTGAACTGAAGGTCTTCAGTATTTGAGAACTTCATAGTGATTGTGTGAGTTACTCCTCACTGTGGCAAAATGCCTGGCAGAAACAGCTAGAAGAGGAAGGGTTTCTTTTACTCATGGCTTCAAGGGATTTCTGTCTTCTGTGACTGGGGAGGAAGATGGAGCAGCTTAGACCATGTTGGTAGAAGCATAGGGCAGATCAGTTGTTCCCATTTTGGCCAACCAGGTAGCAGAGGTGCTATGCCTTCAACAATCTGCCCCTCCCCCCCAAATTCACCTCTTTAAAGATCCCATAAGCCCTGGAAACAGCACTACCATCCAGGCACCAAGGATTCAAACATATGGACCTGGGGGAGGGGGGGACATCAGACTTATACCACCATAAAGATAAGCAAGAGAGTACCTCAGTTATCATTCATGGATTTATTCAGTTACTCAGCAAGTATTTATTGAGCGCACAGTACACAGCAAACATCGTAGGAGCCATAGAAGAATGATTACCCCAGAGCTACACAGATCACAGCCCGAACAGAGAGACACAATAAATCAACGATTCTGGTCACTTCTGAGATGTAGCTAACCAAAGATGATACAGCCACAGAGGTTAGGTACCTAATGTCCACTTGAACTTTAGGAGAAACTGTCAGAGCCACCCACCTGTGAGAGGACTTGGAGATGTGAAACATTACAGTGTATTCATAGAGAAGCAGGAAGTTTGACTTGTGCAGAATGCTAGATTCCCCAGGAATCTGAAAGGGGGGGAGGCTGGGGCCAAAGGCATACCACAAAGACCTGGAAAACTGAATTTTATCCAAGACACCAAATTGTTAACAGGTAATTAAGAAAGGCGAGTAAGCTGTTCAAAAATGCTATTCTCGTTGAAATAATTTTTATACCTTTTAAAGTCTTGATAAATTTATCTTCATCACATCCATCAGGTGAGACGGTTCGTGGTTCGCTATTAAGGGAAACAAGGCTCTCTCAGCAAGGCACAGGAGAGCCAGATAGGTTTCATAGTGGGAGTATTTACATGGTGGAAATGGGCCAACACACAAGTCAGGGTTTGTTTTTGCTTTTGTTTCCTCTGGGGTGCCCTGCTGTTAAACATCTGTCAGCATACTGCCGATCCCTCCCCCACCGAAGGAACCAGGAGTCATTGAAAACATCCACAACTTAATTCCTTCCAGAGTCACCAACTGCCAGCCACCCACCCCCCCCACCTCCCACATCCTAGGGCCTAGTTCACTGTCAATAGTCTCAGCCTTGTAAGAGCTGCACCTCATACTTCACCATACATCGGCAAAGCTCACATATCCCAGGACTCTTTGCCCAGCCCTGGTGCAGATCAAGGATTTGACGGGTGTGTGTGCAGACTCCATTTTAATAAAGTGTTTCCCACAGGTAAGAGGGACCAGAAGCAAATGGGCTACTGCTCACCACAGAAGAAGCCTATGGTTTCTGACTCACAGGCAAACCAATCCAGCTTGTTGGGCCAGTTCACAGATTGTCTGACATTAAGTCGTCAGTAGCTTTGGGGCCACTGAGGTTTCTTCTGATCATGGGAAGATGTTTCATGTCTTCTCTGAGGTTCAAAGGGAGGCACTTGCTTACTTATTTATTTTTGCCATACATGGTTGTGCTGAGTTCAAAGTGATGAGGCTAACTCTGTCTTCTCCCAGTCCCCTTTCCCGCTAAGTGTCCGTGATCATGCTGTGGATAACACCTGCAGCCGGCGAGTTCCAATGCCAAAAGATAACCGCAGGCCTTGGATCAGGCTCCAACCCCTGTGAAAAGGTAGTTTGGCCCCAAAGAGGGTCGTGACCCACGGGTTGAGATCCACGCCCTAGGGTAGCCTCCCTTTCCCTTTCCTGTCACAGGCCGCCTCACTTTTCTCAGAGATATTCTTCTTGCTTCAAGATTTCTGGACATAGCTGGCTGGCTTCGTCCTGGTGGAGTGGACAAAGAAAGATGGTAGAACTGATTTATTTTATTATTAAGTAGCATTCTTGTTGGTAGGTCAAATGTACCTCCTGGTTTGTTGTGGACTGTGTGAGTTAGTCACGGACAGTACCTAAGTGTCGTGTAAGGAGGACCCTCAAGGACTTTTGCATAGAATGAGTAACCCTGCAGCGGCTTAGAGTTTTGTATAGTGTTCTGTATTTTACAATGTACGTTCATGCAAATTATCCCCTTTAATGGTAAAGCAGAGGTATTAGTTACTTTCATGCTGCTATGACCAAAATCCCTGGGAAGAAATTCAAGGGAGCACGTACATACTTAGATCCCAGTTTTAGAGACTTTGTGGTAGGAAGGCTGTAGCAGACTAGTTCACGGAATGGTGGACAGAGAACAGGGAAAGGGGAACATTCATGCCAAGAACACTGAGCAAGGTTGAGCTTCCATGAGCATGTCTCCAGTGGCCTGCTTCCTCCAGCAGGCTCCACTTCTCCCTTCACCATCGTATTAGGAATCCACCCAGAGGCGAATCCATTCACGAGGTCAGAGCCCTTCCCATCTACAGTGTTTTCTCAGGTACGCCCATACTGTGATTTTTCAGTCTCCAAGGTGCTTCTCTTGTTCAATAAAGTTGACAACACAGAATAACCACAGCAAAGAAACGATTACAGGTTTGTGGTGATTAAAAAGCTCAGCGGTAAAGGTTTAGCATCCAGCCCAGTGACACTTCTAGTTAATGGCAAAAAGACAGACATTGGCTTCAGATATTGGTAGAGTAACAGGGGACAATGAATGGATGATACTGCATCCTTCGCTGTACCATGTTGTCTCTATAGTTACAGGAAGAATGAGCATGCTTTTTTTCATCACTTAGCTACTTTCTTCCCTGTCACTCTCTGTTGCAGAGCATCAGTCTTGTAGTAAAGAACTGAGTGGAAATTCAGGAGTGCAATCCCATCAAATCACCAGACAACAGTAAGTGCGAAAGCTAAGACATAGTGTTGCCTAAGATTACCTTCAAATAAGCCTGTGACATGGCTTCCTGATGATGAAGGACTTGAATGAAGGTGGCCCTAGTCCTGCATGGGATCTCAGTAATCCCGGAGACTGGGAGCCATGCATCCCAACAAGGACACAAAAATGAGCAGCATCAAAACCACTGGAAGTGTGGCACTGCACCCAGTAGCCCAGGATGAGCCACAGCCCAGCTCACCTCTTCCCGTGAGACTGTGTGGGCTAAGACTGCATTTGAAAGTTTACTCTAAGACCAGTGAGAGTATCTACATTGGCCTATATAATGTGATATCAAGTCAAATGGAAATGGCCTGAAAGTTAGAGACATTAGGACCAAACCAGTGACAAAAGTATAGGTGTCTCGTGGGGGAGTCTTGCGTCTCTGGTTTCTCTAGTCATTTTCATTTTTCAAACCATAAGTAGCATTTGGTGAATGGGAGTGGCTAGTATTGTCAAACTGGAATTCAAGCTGGTACAGAGTCTTCTTGAATATGAAAACCCACTTGAAATGATCATAATGTACAATAAAAGTGAAACAATTTTATGCTGGTGGGCAAAATGTCTCACATTTGGTAAAAAGCCAAACGTTACAATGGTATGTACATGATAGAGAAAGGAGCCCGGACTCTTCATTCAGGAAGATTCAAGTTCAAACATCGAGGCATTGGTATGTGACCTAGGGTGTTATAGCAAGTCTTTTTACCCGTAAAATGAGAATGGCACTGTGTATGTGTGATAAAGTTGTAATACAATGAGATAATGCACTCAGGGTGCCCAGCACAGTGCCTTTCAGGCAGTAAGCACTCACACCCTGTCATTAACCAGCTCTTCTCTGGTGCAGGGACTGCTCTCTCTCTCTCTCTCTCTCTCTCTCTCTCTCTCTCTCTCTCTTTCTCTCTCTCTCTTCTATTCCTTCTCTCTGTCTCCCAGGCTGGCATTAGAAATGAGACATCTTCAGCTCCCTCTGCCTTGGTGTTCCCAAGGATGGCGTGCAGAATAGAGAGAGCAAACACTGAAATGCATTTTTAAACCAGAGTTTTGCCTGGCATTCCTATCCAGTAAACACTTCTGGCTATTAGGTGCCACCTCTCCTACATGGATGACTTTTTTTTTTTTTTTTTAACATGTGAACTCTTTTAGAGCAACTGAAATGTTTGCAGCATAGAAAAACTCCTCTGGTCAATCTTAGGAAAGTTGCAAGAACCCCCCCCCCTTGTGAAATAATAGAGAGATGGCTCAGGGGTTAAGAGAGGCGGTGTTTTAGAAACTAGAAATTGGTGATACAGTTTAGTGTTAAATGCCTATAATTATTGAGGCGGCATTACCTAACCCGCTATCATAATCAATAGAAGACGCAGACACCTGCTGCATTTAAGTAAGCCTTTCACCTGAGGCTGGGCAGATGCTGACCTCCTAAACTACCCTTTGTTTCCCACATCCTATGCCAATTGCTCTAACCATTTCAACCTGGGCTACTTCCCATCCATAATCCACAAATGCTTGCACATGTTTAACACCAGGGCTATCTCTCTCCACCCTCGCCATCTGGCTTCTCTCCATCTGGCTTCTCTCCATCTGGCTTCTCTCCTCGCTACCTCATGGCAGCTCAGCTTCTTTCTTTCTCCTTCTGTACCCTCTCCTCCACTTCTTCCCATGATCCTCTACTCCTCCAAACTCTCTAATGCCTACTTCTGCCCTGCTCAGGTGTGTAGGCACTTATTCAGCCAATCAGGGATAATTTGGAGGCAAGGATTACAAATGTCATTTTGGGGTACGTGAGTGTCTGCTCATAAAAGATAGTAAGCTGACTTCAGAGGCAAAATAATTAGCAACCACATACAAAGCACCAGACCATGCCATTACAGGGCTGTTTTCCAGGCCACATTACCAGCCTAAACAAGGCAGCTCACAAGCACCTGCAACTCCATTCCTCCCGGAAGGTGGGGGGGGGGGCAACAGCCTGTTCTGGCTTCCAGAGGTATATGCATGCAGATAAAACATCCATACACAAAAAAACTAAAAATATGGGCTGGAGAGATGGCTCAGCAGTTAAGAGCACTGTTCTTTCAAAGGACCAGGGTTCAATTCCCAGCACCCACATAACAGCTCACAGCTGTTTGTAATTCCAGTTTCAGGGGATCTGACATCACACACAGATATATATGCAGGCAGAACACTAATGTCCATAAAATAAAAATAAATAAATAATTAAAAAATAAAAACAGTTAAAAACATAAATTTACATATAAAAATATAAAATCACATAAAAGTAAAAAATATATAAAATAACGATGTCGGCATGTTACAGGACACATAAAGCAGTTGGCACCTCACTTTTGCACCATAAAGTTTCCAGTTAACTCCACAACTGTATTCACAGCTGTATTCATGGTAGCTGTAGGAATGCCCATGGGAATGCTTCCAAAATCAATGCCATTTAAGCACGCAGGGTGTGGTATTTGTTCTATCTGAACCAATTAATGTATCTGCCAAAGGAATATAAATGAATGCAACTGCTAGGAAGCAATGATCACTAATTCCCATTAAGCTTGAATGGAGTCAGAATGGAATGCCCCCTTGAAAACATATACATTACGTATTTTGATATTTGTCTTATTGTCTTGTTTTGCTTCTGGCCCTGGGCCATATTTCAGTGGGTAATCATTATCTAAATGAACACAGCTCCATCTTCCCACAAAGCAAGTAGAGATGCAGACCCGCTGGAAATAATCAAGCCTAATGGCAGAAAAGGGCGAGGAAAAGGAAGAGTATCTTTGCTGCCATGAGGCCTGACACCCCACTTTCAGGCTTAGTGTTAATATTTAAATTCCCAGGAAGTTACAAGGAATGTTGGCTCAGGGGGCTCTTCTCATGGTAGCTTTCAGTTCATTGTGATAGTACTCTCTGAAACTGCCAGGACCAACCTGGGATGTGCTAGTCAGTTTGTCATTACTGTGACAAAATGGCTGAGTAAAAAAAAACAACTAGAGAAGGAAGGTTGTGTTTTGGCTCATAGGTTTACAGGTTTCAGTCCATGGTCATTGGCCGTTGACTTTAGATCCACAACTTTATGCATAAGGGGAAAGAAAAAGAAAGTTTCTCACGCTCACTTTGTGGTATTCAGGAAGCAAAGACAGTGGGAGCAGAAAGGTCCAGGGGAAGATTTACAGTTCAGAGACATGGACTGCTTCTTCCTCCCACCCCACCTTCCAACACTCAGTGTATAACTCGATGGACTAATCCAGGATTGAGGTCAGCACCCTCCTAATCCAGTCACCTCCCAATAGCACCTCTCAAAGCTGTGGGCCAAGTCTTCAACCCCTAAGTCTACTGGCCATCTAAACAAAAACATGGGGACACAAGTTTTTGGACAAGTTTTGTTGACTCTGTCTAAAGAAGAGAATTGGGCTCATTCAAAGATAGGAAATACTAGAACCAGCTCTTACAAAGGCATATCCCTTAGCGTCTATCTAGAACGAGCTTTTATGAAGACACAGCCCATAGTATCAATCTACCATCAGGGACCTGATCCAGAGACTCTTCTCATTGGCCAGTTAGATTTTATGCCCTGTCAGTGACAGCATGTGCTAGAAAGGCACAATCACATAAATATCTAATCTCTTTTTTTTGGGTCCAGATGTCAGTTGAGTGCACATTACACTCTGCTTGTCCTTGGGGTCATTTGGAATTGAAAGGGAAAGAACAGTGAGATACTGCAGTATGGTAAAGCGGGCTGACTTCCTGAGGAAGCTGGTGTTTAATTTTCATATATGCATGCAATGCACAAGTGGAAGTACATATAGTCATTGTAGGTGTTCTTTGGGTTAGAAAGAGAGTCAGGGTCTCTGTTTCAAAGGAATTGATGAAGCGTTTCTATCCAAAATGGTGAATACACCGTTGAACATAAAATTCAGTGAGAATGTATATGACAAAGCTCACTAGGTAAACCTGGAATGCCTCTGAATTCCACTCTGAAGCTACCCTCACAAGTGAAAGCCGTTAGAAAAGTGTGTAGTACTAATTTTTCAAGAGAATAGACTTGTAATTTTGTTCTCCATGTGTGAGTCTCTGTGAAAATGAACCAGCAGAGAGAAGATACAGGCAAGATGACATCCTGGCGACAAGCCAGGTATCGAATGTAGGCACTAACAGGCCATTTTAATGTTCCCAAGTAAGATTTCTATAAGATGAAAATCAACTGTTTTCTGTCGTTCAATGCTTGAACTAGACTTTTTTTTTCCTCAGCTCTGTGAACACAGTAATAGCTCCGGATTCTACAGTAATTTCAGATGAAAAATGTGGTGTTGTAATTGCAATGTCTGTTAACCCTTTGTCCTTACATTGCTCCCACCCAAATCTCATACCCCAGTCAGCCATCTTAAGGGTTTCCTGAATGACTCACCTACAATCTCACATTCTTCTTATTCTCCAGCATTTGTGTGAAATCTCATCATACTCTAAGAAGTCAATTTGAGAGCCAGGTATGGGTTTGCATCACTATGCTGTGAGTACTCTTGGAAAAACCTAACTTGCATTTCCTATACCTTCATGTGTCAGGCCTGTACATGTATTATTCCAAACAAAACAAAACAAAACAAAACCTACTTACGCCGAAATTGCTCTTCAGGTCAGTGAAGTGGTGGATGCCCACTTGTCTTTTAAAATTGTGTCTGTAAGTGTACAAAGGACCTTGCATGCATACAATATACTTTGATCATACTCGCTGCTTTTATTATACTTTCATCTGATTTTCTGTTACTACTATTGATTCAACTTTCTGCACTTTGGGGACAAGAAGGTGCATGGAAAATATTCATCTACTTCTACGCTATATTGCTGGAGCAAGCCATCTTGCACAAACAGCATGCTAGATGCATGCAAGTTGTTCTGATAAAAGACTTTTAAAAAAATACTAGACTGTTGTGGCTTGATTAGCAAGTTAATGCTACAATCCCCAGTTCACCCACTTCTCTTCCAGTACAAACTCTAGCTCTTTTCTTGGCTGTATTAATTAGCCATTTTGCATCTCATGTGAAGTGGCTTATTCTAGCACATTGAAATCTTAGTTCATACCTACAGCGGGTGTGGAAAACAATAGCACTGACTCTTTGAGCTAAAAGGCACAGGACTAAAGTGAGGAGCAAGCAAAAGATTCCAAAAGAGAGAAACCTTTCTGCTCCTTCATCCCGTTTGGCTTTGTGTTTGTGGTACTAAAGTGTTTTGCAGTCAGAGATTTGGGCTCAATAATCAGATTGAGCTCCATAAAGCCAAATATATGCAGTTAACTCTTGGCCTGTTTACAGTAGACTCATTCCTAACTGGCAAACAGCCCTGCAAAATGTTTGCAGCATTCAAAGAGAGGAAATTTCAGTGAAGAACATTTAAAATAAAATATCCCTGCGCACTATACCAGTTTTTTTTTTTCAAGAAAGATTTATTATTATTTTTTTTATGTATATGTGTATGTGCCTGAGTGTGAGTATATGTACCAAATGCATCTAGGAGCCTGGGAAAGCCCGAAGAGGATGTCGGAACTTCTGGAACTAGAGCTACAGGTGGTTGTGAGGTAACTGATGTGGGTGCTGGAAATTAAACCCAAGTCCTCTGCAGAAGCCTAAAGTGCTCTGAAGCACTGGGCCACCTCTCCAGACCCTCTGTTATCTACTTTGTGTATCACGGTTAATAATGAAGTGTTTTTTTATTTTTTTCTGTGTGTGTATGTGTATGTGTGTACAATGTGTGTATGTGTGAAAATTAGAGGACACCTTCTGGCATTGGTTCTTGCAGTCAGCATCATTCGCTGTTTGCTCCCACACCCGTGAAATCGTCCTTTCGCTGCCTCCCATCTTGTGTAAGGCCCACACTGTCCAGAGTGTGGGACTGTATCTGCCAAAGCTTTTATTTGAGTTCACGTCTAGCTCAAGAATACCAGAATAGGATGGGCATCTTACCGTTACCATCTTTCAGGCGAGCAAACAGAGAGAACACAGGCTGCAGCCTTGCCAGTGGCAGTCAGGCCCATTACCCATGGCAGCCAGATTTTAGGAGCTTTGCTCTTTCTTTCACTGAGTAGGACTTCCCATGAATGACATGGGGTGAAGGGAAGTGAGGAAGGATGGTGGTGAGGAGGCCTGAGAAGGCAAGTGAACAATAGGATGTCTCTTCCCAAACCTCTAGGGCAGATCTTCCAAGGATCTTGATCGTTCAACCCTGTTGTTGGCCCGTCAGTCACTTTCTCCTATTGTCTGTAGTTTACATGAATACCTCCATGTCTGCCTGGATATTTAGTTATTGTCCCTGAGCTGGTTAAACGAGATGTGAACTACTCTGATCGGAACTCCATATCCAAAGGTAATCAGTTAAAACTGAAAAGGTTGGAAGATAAAGGAGCCTGCCCGCCAATAACAAAGGTTTCAGATATCACGATTTGTATGCGTACCCAGAGGGTTGATTATGCAGGATAAGATATTAGAAATTGTTATTAGTGAAAGCGGCTGTGTTTACAGTAGCTTCTTGAAAGACTTGTATGAAAAACTCCCTCCCTTGTAGGGATAAGGTATAGGAAGCTAAGCAGCACTGAGGCGGAACACTTCTGATGCTGAGCCTAAGCCCAAAACACCAGCTGCCCCCAGGCCCTCCATTCTCCCACTCAGTGGAGGGCTTTGTTGGCTGATGCACCTGGCTGATCCTGACAACCAACCGTGTGTTTTGTTTACCTAGGAGAGCTATCCCCAAGCAAAATGCTTGTCAGAACACCGCAAGAACGGCAAAGAATCATGACATCACCAAGCCACTCAGAACTTGCTGGGTGGTCTAGGCCTATAACCCCAGCTACACCAGAGGCTAAGGTGACAGGATCACATGTTCAAGGCCTTCGTGACAGAAAGAGTTCAAGGCCAGCCCAGACATCTTAGTGAGGCCCTGTCTCAAAAAAAAATATGTATATATATATATATATATATATATATATATATATATATATATATATATATAGTCTTGGGATATAGGTGAGTGATAGAGGTTTTATACTACACACACACACACAAAACCCTAGGCTTAATCCTCAGAGAGAAAGAGAGAGAGAAAGGGAGGAAGGGAGGGAGAAGGGAAGGGGAGAGACAGGGAGAAGGAGGGGGAAGAGAGAGAAAGAAGAGAGAGAGAAAAGGAAGGACATGGACAAGAGTTATAGGATTGGGTTTGGTCTACAAGTCAGCTCTAGTCTGAAAGTTGCGTGTGGGAAAGCTATGGGGGGCAGGCATTTGTCCCAGCCTCTCCTCACTAGCTGAGCCACCAAATGACACATTATATGTTGACTAAGTTTTGATATGACGTTTCATAAAACATTCTTATACTGTCTGAAATAATAAAAATATCTAGGATTCTCAAACTTTTAAAAAGTTAATTACAATGAAATATTTGAAGAATTATCCATCATATTATGCCATTTTCCTCTGGCTGAAATTCTTTTGCTTTTCACAGGGTTCCCGTCTTCATTATGTGTGAGGAAATTTTTATGCATGTGACCTGCAATCATGACCATTGCGAACACAAATGAAAGAGCCATCATCCAGCATAAGTATTTAGTATTTGCCAAGTAAACTCTAACACTGTGTGACAGTGACGGGCTAGGAGATCCAACACGCATTTAACAAATGTCTGCTAAATACTAGGCACTGTGCCACACAGGGAAAGATTAAATGTGTCCCTGACTTTGAGAAGAACATCAATCTACTGGTCCCCAGGAGAAAGGCTAGAGCCCGAGGCAAACTCATTCCACCCAGTCTCTTGGAACAACACTGGTAGCTAAAGCCAAGTGGAATACAGGCTGTCTGCACGCCAGTGTTCATATCTTGCTTTGTGTGTTTTTTTTTTTTCTTTCTTTCTTTTTCTACTCAGCTGAGAAGAAAGGAAAAAGCAAAAATGAGAAGAGTAAGTTGTTAAGAGCAGAAAATGTAGAGCAAGGAGGATGCTTTGAATATATGCTACTTCCATCCTGTGTTGGAAAATGAGTCCCTGTGTGTTAGTATTTAGAGACAACAGGAACTGAAGAAGTAACAAGGTCATGGGGACATTGCCTTCATGAATGCATTACTGTTGCTCTCCAGGGCCTGGGTTGGTTTAGAGTCCTCTGGAGTGAGTTCCTACACTGGGAGGCTGCCCCTTGAGTTTCATGTGTCTTGTACGATTTTCCTTTTGCTTTTTGTACCACCATGGAAAACCACACAAAGGCCCCCACCAGGAGCCATGCACATAGCAGATCTGTGGTCTTGGATTGCTAGCCTCCAGATCTAAGGATGAAGATAAGCTAATAGAGCTACTGATTTTCTAATTTAAATGAATGTTTAAAAATTATGAAAAATAGTATTCTCCCATCATTACCTTATGTGTCAGCAAGTGGGGTCCCACAACTATAAGACATTTGTGACCACTTTTTTGGGGACTACAGGTCATATTACATTTCCAGCATCACACAAAGCTCTTCTGGGCAACCACAGTTTACAAGTCACTTGCTGGATGCCCTGGTATAGGAGTAAGGCAACCCTGTTCTCCATATTGCTTGTCTTTATATGAGTCTTTAAGTGGGTGACAGGGATCAAGAGATTTTTTTGAGTTCTTGGTGAGATCTACCCAGAACATCTCTGAAACTACCAACACTGCCTCATTCCACCCTGCCATAGTTACCAAGCAGAAGACAATAGGACATCACAATTGCCCTGGTACCTACAGTTCCAACTCCTTGCTAGCAGAAAGTCTAGATTCTAAGTCAATTCTGTGCTAAGTCTTCAGATCCAGCTTGACAGCCGCTGGATTCCACTCTCACTGAGAGATGCCCAGCATTGTCTACCTAGTGTGGGCTTCCTTAGCCTCAAGTATGAAACGGACCTCTGTTGATAACGCTCCCTGTTAAACACATAGAATCTGCTGATTATGTGAACCATTGAAATAAGACATATTACAGTTGTTCATGCACTTGAGTGAGTAGAAGTCCTTCTTCCCCTACCCTGGTCCTCATTAAAATTCACACTTTGTTTCAATCCTCTGGAGACTGACACCTTAGCAATATTTTTCTATCATCCTTTTTGGTACAAAACATATCAACACTATCTTGACAAGATCTATCAATATAAATACCAAGTACAATTGATGGAGAGTGGAGGTAATCTTATACCCAGCCAGGTTAGGCTTTGTTAGCAAAGGTGTCAAATGTCAGTATTTTAACCCTCCTTTTCAAAAACTCCCTTTCTATCCCTACAGAGAAGGGACTACAGACAAGAAGCTCCTCCTCGGTCCCCTGCAGCACCCCATCCTATACAAGTCCTCCCTTGGCTCCCTACTCCAGGTGAGGGCATTTACGTGTTTCTGTAGGAATCCCACACATATCTTTCACAGTTTATCATAGTGCAAATTCCTTGAAAGAAGGACAATGCTCCCCTTTTTGTTTCCTGCTGAGTTTTTATGACCCTTCAAGATGCTGCCAAATGCAGGCATTTTATAAATGCACAGTGAGTAGATAAAACAGTAAGTAGATGATGGCTCTGCTGTCTCCATCAGGGGCTTCAAGCCACACTCTCTAGGGACTTTCTGCTATAACATAGCCAAGGCTTGCTATGTTGAGTGATACCTGTTTTCTCCAACTCAGAGACATGCAAGTGGCCTACAGTTCCCAGCTTCCCCTGTAGTTAGGTTTGTCTATGTGACTGAGCAGACAGGCATGACCCTTCAAATCTGCCCCTAAAGAATTCCACGTGACCTTCCTCATAATGACCTTGATCTACTATGCGGTCATGGTGGCACGGTCAACAGAGCCAGAAGCCTCTGACAATGGCTGAGTTACACCACAGCAAGATGATTCTGTTATCCATTTATCTGTTCACTAGATCTGTCATATCAAAAGTGCTGTGAACTGGGCTCAAGCAACAGCAACACATTGCCTCATGCATCTAGAGGCTAGAAGTCAAACTGAAAGTGTGGCTGGGTTGGTTCCTGGGGGCAGGGAAGGAAGGGTACATTACAAGCATCTGTGTATCTCTCATGGCTTGCATGACCCTCCTCATGATCGCACTGTATTTTCTCTGTATACATTCTCTGTGTGCAGTTCTATGAGGGAGAAAGCCTTACAAAATCAGGGGCTCCCTTCCTCCAACATGACCTCTTTTTAACCAAATAGCATCCCTGTTTCCCAAAAGCTTATGTTTTGAGGTACTGGGCCTTAAGACCTCGATGTGTGGGTTTTGTGATCCGTAACAGGCTCCGTGGAAGGTTACTTATCAAAGAAAGTAACCTATCTGAGTCAGAGCACATACAAGGTACTTCCCTGTTAAGTCACTGAGAAGGGAAGGTTCACTGTCATAGTGGGCAATCTGTCACTGTGCCTGAGACTATCACCTGGTCATAATGAGGTTCTAGGGGACAGCACCTACCTGGATACCACAGTACCCAGGCTGGGGCGGGGGTAGAGACCAGTTAGGCTTCCGACTTTCCCTCAGCCTCCACATGTGAAATCCTGTTTGAGCCTCTACTATTTGATGACCATTGTCAACAGAGAGTCACCCTCAGTCAGGTAGGTAGGCGGTGGCAAGAGAGCACCAGCTGGCAGTTCTGACACTGTTCTTAAGAAGCACCGTGGCCTTAATGTTTTTCTCTGAGTTCCTGTTTAGTAGTTGATAGAGAGGAATATCTTTCCCCTTCTTGGGGCTTATGGGGGAGGATAAGTCAATTGGATGGAGATGAATCAATCTTCATAATTAGCACAGAGTCAGCCAAAGCAAGCTTTCTGGGAGTAGTTTTGTTAATGGGTGTCATGAGGCTGAGTTCTTATCTGGGATTGGAGACATCTCTCTTCTGCTATGCAGGATCTGAGGACAGAGGGTGCGGCAGTCACTCCTGTCAGATACGCCTGTGTGTGTGATACTTGAAGGAATGGTCTGAGGAAGAGGAAGGATGGGTGTCCTGAGGACTTCGAAGGGCACCTGAGGATTTTAACCCAATAAGAAGAGTTCTGTCACTTGGAGCTTCCCAAGGGCAGGCCACACCTAGAGACAACATGTTTTCCTTACTGCCTGTGCATAACTGATGTGACCACTGTTGTGGATGGAGGAGCTGTTCTCTGAATACATTGCACTCAGCAAAGTCCACCATGTTTTTTTTGTTCTTAAGTAGCAGCAGAGCTGTCGCTCTTCTGGCCTCTGCACTCACCCACAATTTGCTTTGTGCCTCCTCTTTCTTCTGTAGCCTGCTCCCTCTCTTCAGGCTTTCTCTGAAGGATACTGAACCTCTGACCCATGGTACGTGTGGAATACTCCCCGATTCTAGATCCTTGGCCTGATGCACAGTGCTCTGCCTAGACTCGGCACTTCCCTTGTGGCTTCTTTATCTTAGGGAGATGGCTCAGGGCACCAAACACTACCACGCAGGCCTTACTTCCAGCTTGTCATTCTTTTATCACACGGACAAGAACACATGCTCCTGGGAAGGTGGTGGCATCTGGCCCCACTTTCAACTGCATCCTTAATTGCTCCACAAATGGTGGAAGGAACTAATTTTAGCATTTCTCTCATTAAACAACTCACCATTTAGCAGCATGAATTACCTCATTTAATCTGTGTTGGAAGCCTTGTTCTGCCCTTTCCTAGCTATCTGCACTTTGCAAAGGTTAGTTATCCATTCTGAGCCTCAAGATCTTAGAAAATGGGCACTGAGAAAGTGACTTTGTTCGTTGAATGACACAGCGCATAGGAATTCATCAAAACACACACACACACACACACACACAAACATTTGAACATTAACAGAAGAATTTCTGAACTTTTATAGTATTGATAGAGTTCGCCCAGAGCTAGACAGGCTTAAGGGCTACTGTTTTCTTAATATAGCCGCACATAACAACCTTTGGTTGATTTTAAAACATATATGTGACAACAGTCAGATAAGATCACAGCAGAGCTGAAAAATTCCCATTGCCTTATGGCATGGTGACTTCTGCACAGTTTTGGGGTGATGCTAAAGTGAAGAACACATATTATATACAGTGCCTAACACATGGCCGTGAGTCAGGTATTCTACAGTTTTCACTCTTGCTTCAGAGCTTTGGTTCTCAACCTGTGCTCATATGACCTTTCTGCATATGAAATATTTATACTACAGTTCTTAAGAGTAGCAAAATTATAAAGTAGCAATGAGATGGTTTTATGGTTGGGGGTCACCACCACATGAAGAGATGTATTAAAGGGTCCCAGCATTACAAAGGTTGAGAAAAACTGGATTAGAGACTATTTCTTCTATTTCTTTATTTATTTTTAAAAAGCGTACTGTACAACGGTTAGCTGTGTCATGGCCACCGCAGACTCATGCCTCCCATGTTTACCATGTACATTAAGAAGCCATGCCAAGTGACTGGCCTTCACCGTCTAGGTTTGTGTAAGTAGACGCCACGATGTTAGCACGGCGATAGGGAAACCTAAGGGCACGTTTCTCAGAATGCCCCCCCCCGCCTTGTTAGATAGGGCACAACTTGTTGAAGAATGATTTGGTCAGACTATTCTGTCTGATGTGGTGGCAGCAGATGCCTTCCATCACTCACTGGTTAAGACTCATCAAATGTATGGCACAATGAGTGAACTCTTGTGCAAACCCCAGAGTTAGTGAAGCATGCTGGGTCCATGCTGGCACACCAGCATTGGAACAACCTATTAGGGCTAGTGAGATGGCTCAGTGAGTAAGTGCTCTTGACACTCAGTGTGACAATAGGATCCCACCATGGAAGTGGAGAGCTGGACTCCACCTTTCACTGCCGCATAGGCATGACGACACATGTACACCTATGAAGGGCATGCATGCGTGTATTCACGCACACACAAAGCTGTCTTTACAAATAATACCTTATCATCACTGATAATCGTCGAAACATGCCCAAGTAACAGGGACTAGCTCCCACTCATCTGGAACTTACTCTAGTGGGCTACTCGTCAGTGCCCTTGTCATTAGACACAGGGCTGGATTCCAGATACGGTGGAACTCTCTTGAAGACTCAAGCTTCATTTAGAAGGAAAGAGAATTCCTTGGGAAATAAGTGACATTGAAAAACTGTGCTGGAGAACTTAAATCCAGGCACAAACCCCAAGCTTTAGAAGTCTAGAGAAAACAGAGTGTACTCTCTACCAACAGACCCAAAAGTTTAAAATATCTGGATCACCAGGACTTCTGCCAGCAAAACCTATATTTTTGTTCATTTTGTTTGTTAACCAGCTTTGGGACGAGTGCTGCCATTTTCCCACCAGCCACTATTTTCTTTTCATTTCTAAATAATAATCATTCATACTCAAATTTGGCATAAGCAGAGGCCAGCCTTGAACTCTTAGCCTCCCTGCCTCTACCTCCCCAAGTGCTGGAATGACAGGACTGAATAGCACACCTCGATAAAGAGTTCATTCTTGACCTGAAAGCAGAGGGAAGATAAGCAGTAGTCTGAGCTAGCCCCGGTATGGGGCTGAATGAGGTCTGCCTGCCAAGCAGGGGAAACTGATGAGTACTGGACATTGACGCAAGAGTGAAGTGACCAATTGGTTGGTTGCCGGCCTGAAGAATATTAGCACAGACTCCATAAAGGGCTTAGACAAGGAAAATGGTTTTGCTTTACTTCAGTTGAAAATAGCACTACGCTGATAAGCACATACACGCTTCCGATTTATTTTGGTCTTTCTATAAGGTCATTTGTGATCTTATAGAGAACTTACGGTAAATTTTGCATTCCTGGAGAATTAAATGGTAGTAGTTCTGCCCAAGATCTTCATGCTGATTCTCACACAATTCACAGAAGTGGTTTATCAAAAAAAAAAAAAAATAGAAATAAAAGATCTCATATTTGGAATTTCATTGGGGAGTGCTGAAACTACACTGCCTTGGGAGCCAGGAACACTGGGACTCTCAGTGCGAAGGCTATTTGTAATTCAAAAGTTAGATCTCAAAATCAAACTTCCTGAAACATACAGCCGAAAGACTGTAAAGTTCAAATACTGGCAGCCTGTACAGTACATGGGACTACCACAGTAACTTTCACTTTAAATCTTGAAAGAGGAGAGAAGGCATTAATCTCTCACACATACACAACTGTGGAGTCTTTTGAACAGCAAGTAAAATTTTGTAAAATAATAATAATAAACTATATAAGAAAACCTCTACTCTGGAGTTGCCTTCCCTTTTAAGCTCAGGAGAGCTTAAAACATTCCTTGTGATCCTAACTGCTACCAATGCCTAGAAAATTTTTTGGCTTTAGGAAATAAACTCAGGAAAGCAGAGTCATCTGCTGGGGAGAAAGCAAAGGTTTGCATGGCGAACAAGCTTTCAGCATAGAAGTCACAACATGGCATGTCCTGGGATTGATTTTCTACCTGTCCTGACCTGAGACCCTGCATTCCCCCTGCCAGGAGCCCCCTCCATTTTCAGTGGAAAACACCAGCCTGTGTGTCTAATGGCACATGGCTATCACTGAGCTAACGACTTGAATCTTGTCCATCCAGTGCTATGACTTCAGCCTCATCCATACCCTGATGTTTTCTTAGTTACAGTTTGACATTCATACTCAACATCAGCTGTGTGAGCAGAGGAAAAAAATGTTACCCACTGTCTCATTCTCTGCTGCTTGTTATTATTACAAAGAGATTTTATGCCCAAAGTCAAGAGCCCCTCTGGGGTAATTTAAGGAAAACCATCCCCTGTGTAAAGTTTCTTTTCTCTCCCATAATCTTTAACAAAGTGCTATGTTAGACAGCCTACCATCCATAGCAGCCTCAGTGCTCAGAGTCAAACACTGCTTTTGACTTTGTTCCTCTCTTTAAAAAAAAAAAAAGATTCAAATAGGATATTCCTTAATGATCATTTAGACCATGGTGTCGGTAATTAGTCATTTACCTTTTTCCTTCTCAGAAGAGGTTGGTGTTAGTCCAGGTGCTCAAAAATAAAGTTCACCATGTGGGTTACAGGCATGGGAACAGACTGCAAACCCATCTAGGAAAACACTAACAAAGGAAGAAATCAGCAATCTAGTCTTAAGTTTGGGATACAAATTATTCAGTCACAGGTATTCATGCTTTTGCGTGGGTGTGGGAGCCCTTAGTTTTGTGTAGCTTTAGGTAGAAATAACACCCGTGACATATTGTGCCGAAATTCCATGGAATGGCTGCATGGGAAACTTATATTAGTAGGCTCGGAAGGAAAGGGACCACATACACAGAGAGCAGGATGGCCCTGCTATGCTGTGAACTCTGCGAGATCCGCGGCATCTCTGCATTGATCTCGTTAAAAACAGCCATATATCTATGCTTTCAAAAAGACATAAAAGCCAGTTATTTAAGTAGAAAGAACATTTTATAGTCAAAGGTGAAACCAGTGTTCTTTTAGGGGTCACTATCCTAAAAAGATGTGCTGAACTTAAAAACAGAAAATGTCGTTTTAACCGCATGTGAGCCACTTGTTTGTATACTGAAAGCTAGAAAGCTTAATGTAAACGTATTTGTATTAATTCCTCAAGAATTGCCATATGTATGTATTTTGATCACATTGACCCCATTACCCTCTCTTGGCCCCTTCCACTCCCACTCTCCTTCTTTCCAACAAGCTCCACCCATCATTTTCATGTCTTTCGTTTATGTCCTGATGATTTTAGCAAGGGTTGCTTATGTGGGCATGCATGGGGTTTATTTCCTAGACTGTGGGCTACTTACTAGGGGCTGCTCCACTAAAGAAAATGACTTCTCTCTGCAGTAACCATTAATGGCCAAATAGCTCCTAAGGAAGGGGTAGGGACTCCTGAGCCCCTCAACCATCCATGCTGTCATGTTGGCAAGCTTGGTCTTGACCAGATCCTGCCTGGAAAGTAACCATCTCAGCTGTGAGGTCACGAGCACAATGGCCACTTCATTTCAGGAGGACAGATTCATGACCCTCCTCCCATGCCCTGGCTCGTGTGTTCTGCCCCCTCACCGGTGATGCTCCCTGAGCTGTGGTGTGTGTGTGTGTGTGTGTGTGTGTGTGTGTGTGTGTGTGTGTGTGTATGTGTGTGTGTGTGTGTGTGTGTGTGTGTGTGTGTACGTGTATGAGTGCATACACTGTTTAAGACCTCATTTAAAACCTAGCACTCGAGTCACTAACTTTTTACTTTTACTAGTTGTGAATCTCTGCATTCACTGCTGACCACAGAAAGGTTTGTCGACCAAGGCTGAAAGCAGGACTAACCTATGGCTGCAAGAATAAATAAGAAAGCAATTTGACATTAGACAACTTAAGTTTTAGTCTCATTTTCCTCATCTGTAAAATGGGTTACTAAGAATGGAACTTACCTAACTCTGAGTTTTTTAATATATTTACTAGACTGGTTTGCTTGCCAAGGTGATTCCCTGTAGGTACTTGGGGGACCAAGAAAGAGGGACATAGGTAATGAATCCAGTGACTTGAACTCTAGAGCAAACTTTCACACAAAGCCAGCTCCTTCTAGCTTTCCTTTATTAGGTTTAAATCTGTTAGTATAACTATTATACTCCTTTATCTAGCTCTGTTGGATTTTCACAAAACTGCCACAAATTGCACATTTTTTAAAAAAAAAGTGCATTTGTGATATTAAGGTCTTTATTGAAGTTGCAATTTATCTAGTTTAGCTGGAGGGAACATCAGGTAAAACACAGGCAAAACACCTGCAAATAGCCCAGGAAAGCATTCATTTTTGTAAGACTAACTGGATTGGGGCCTGCATGTTGATTTCTCACTAAATTAAAAGAAAAATGAGCAAAATCAAAGAGATAATCTAAAGCAACATGTTCCAAGAGCAGCCAACAAAGGGACATGTTCCCAGCCCAGAGCGTTTGATAAAACTGATGGGTAATTCTGAGGTTAGCTCTTCCAGTCCTGACAAATGAAAAAGTCAAGCCAAGAATCCCCTCTTCTGTGTCTTCCCCTGGGCTGCATGGAGATGTGTACCTTGAATGCTCCCTTAACAGTTTCAGATAGCATGTAGCTGTCTCCAGGCAGACTGATGTGGCTATACTGATAGAAGACTGACCCTGTGAATTCAGGCTTGGACAGGCACAGTGCCAGTTTGGGAGGTGAGGAAGTAAGTCAGCAGCACTCAAAGTGCCTGCTGGGGCTGCCGCCAATCAAACCTTAACCCAGACCATTCTGCTTCCACAGGAGCTCACAGAGCAACTGCATATCCCCAGTTCACTATGGTTGACTCTTCAAAGACAGTAGGAAGATAAGTGGCTGCCAAGCAAAGCACTGAGCTTAATTTAACAGAAAAGACAGTCCTACCCCTTCTTCACTCTTCTGCGTATTACATGCTCCAGCTTTGTTTTCTCTTGATTTAGGAGGGCATTGTGCCATGGTGAGGAGGCTTGAGAGAGAGAGATTATATGGGTTCATCCTATGGCTTTTACTCAAGGAAGGGAGAAATGAAGGGAGGGAGGGAGAGATGAAGAAAGGAAGAAAAAAGGCAAGGAAGGAAGGAAGGAAGGAAGGAAAGAAGGAAGGAAGGAAAAGAAACCTCATCCCAAGAAAGGGAAAACTAAGATAGAATAGCAACAGTGTGCCTGCAAGGGGAGGCTTTATAACAAGTTGTTTAAAACACCATGAACTGGAGCACAATGAGACGAATCTTTGGGAGAAAAACAAAACAAAACATACCTCACCTCTGTGCACTAAACAAATACTTTCAGGAAAGTGTCCTCCCAGGAAGGAAGCACAGGTCCCTGGGTGTGGCTGCTGCTTTCTTCGGGGTCCCACACATTGTTCCGGGCTGGAAACACTGAGCTTCCACATGTACTCCTCTATCACCACGGAGCTGGCTTTGAAGAGCTGCCTTGGGCAGTTGGGTGCTTTAATTTTATGCAAAGCCAGCTGTGGAATGAGGACCTCCAGGAGATGAAACACCCACTAGGGACATGATGAACTCACTGAGCACCACTGCCTCAGGATGGAGTGAAACTCTGAAGAAACTGGTTTTCCAAACTTTCAAGAGCTAAGATGTAATTAAAAGAAATGGAAAAAAAGAAAGAAAGAAAAAGAAAAGAAAGCACTCATTGTTCTTAAAATAACTAATATCATTACTTTTTCTAGTACTGACTTTAAACTGCTAGCCTTGAAAAGATTAAAAACTTACTTAAGGGAGGAAAAAGTGGATACTGTGGATTTATTTGTTGTAAGCCTTATATTAAGGCAGAATACCATGAGCAAAGTAATCAGAAGAATGAAATATAAAATTGGGGAGGGGCTCCGTTCTTCCTTCGAAGCGTTACAAATTTGCATTATCATCTTCCACACTTCCTAGCGAGGTTGCTTGCTGGCACGTTTAATTTAGGTTCCTACACATACATTACTTTTCCTTGTTGACTTGTTGTACTCCAAAGACTGATGGTGTTTATCTGTTTCTCCAGCTGTCGTTTTAAAGGCCCACTTTAAAGGCCTCTGCTAAGTCAGTTTGGTCAATAATCTGGTAAAAGTTAAAACATCCCACAGTACCAGAGAGCCTGCCACTGACTCGTTTTACCCAGAAGACTAACAGGTTAGCTTGGAGTCTAGGAAACTGAGAACTGTTTTTAATTGAGGTGGTCCATCCAATGTCCCTACGGCCATTTTTTTTTTTTTTTTTTATGCATGTGCCTTCTGTTATGTTGTGTATGGTATACGTACTTGTAAACACACTCGTGCGTGCACGCATGAATGCAAGTGGAGTTCGGAAGCTGGCATCAGGCTTTCCTTGATCATTCTTCTGCTTTTGAGGCAGGATCCCTCGGTGAACCTAAAACTTATTGATAGGCGTGGCTGGCTGGGCAGTTGAGGCATTTGGAACTCTACCCATCGACACTCTCAGATCCCGTACCGGGATTAGCAGTGTGTGCTGCCTTATCAGGCTTCATACATGGCCTCCGGATATCCAAACTCAGTTCCTCGTGCTTGCACAACAGGCCTTTTACCAACTGAGCTGTCTCCCCAACACCCCTGGTGTCTTTCTCATACCAAAGACAACATCAAAGGATTCCACTTTTGTTTTCTTTGCTTAGGCGTGCTGTAAGTTTATTTTTATTCTGTTTTAAAATCATAGGGTGGAATGGGGTGTGGCGGCAAGATGGCTCAGGAAGTAAAAGTTTTTCTTGCCAAATCCCACAGCCTTGGTTTAATTCTTGAGACCCACAGGGTGGAAGGCGAGAACCAACTTCCAATCTCCACAATTCCCAACTACCTTCTAATACATAAATTAATGTAAAAAAAAACCCCAACAATTTTGAAAATCGCATACAGAAAATAGAAAAAGGCATATAATCAGCAAAAAAAAAAAAAAAAAAAACTTATGCTAAAGTTAAACAGTAGAAACATGATTGGTTATTATGAATGTTAGGTTGAAAACCTAAGAAAAATTCCTAGGACCTCACCATTTAACATTAATCATCATTGCCACCTAATTCGCTTTCTACCTGGCTTTATTTATGTCACATATATGTACGTATGTTACCACAAACCAGGCCTCTGGACTTTGTTTCATTCTGCATCAAACATGTCTTTCTGCCATCAATATTTCCCCATATCATTATTTTTGTAGAATATTACCATCATACCATACTTCTCGCACAGATTTAAAATATCTGACTTTTCTTCTGTTGAATGATACACTCCTTTTTAAATTTAAAATAATAATAATGAGCCAGGTGTGGTGGCATATACATTAATCCCAGCACTTGCAAGGCAGAGGCAGCAGATCGATCTCTGTGCGTTCAAAGCCAACCTAGTCTGCAGAGTGAGTTCCAGGACAGCCACAGGTTACACAGAGTAACATTTGTAAAAACAAAAACAAACAAACAAAAGAGATGATGATGATGATGATGATGATGATGATGATGACGACGACATAGTTAGGTATAGTAAAAATATAAAATCCAAAAATCCCATCTATTTGGGAGGATGAGGCAGTAACCCAGGAGTTGGAGAACAGCTTCACAATTCCCTGTCTCTAGTTAGTTAATTAATTAACACTACAATTACCTTTCTTTTTCCATCATTTGCTAAATAAACTTTCCTGGATGTGAAAATACAAGGCCAAGCTATAGTGTCTTTTCTTAGCGGTACAGTTCTCAACATTACCTTCTCTGCTCGTCCACTGAAAAACGCATCTGCAGCATGGGAGATTCCCTGTTCCCAACAACTTTGAGACTCATGAATTTCCAGTATTCCAGTTATTTTTATAACTGTATTGGTTTTTCTTAGTTTCACTGTTAACCCGGCTAGCATATAAATAATTGAGACTCTTTATAGTTGATTATAATAAACTTCACAACACAAGAACTGAGCAGTTATTACTCTATTCTTAAACTTCTAGGTTTATCTAGTTTCCCCCCAGCATACATCCCAGTGATACTTGTACTTTGTAGCTTTTCTGCTGAGCTCTCTCCTGCTGTCTCCTGACCCTCTTCTGTGGCTGCATGCCCTTGCTCTTCTCCTCTAACTCCACCTCTCCTGGCTGGTAGGAAGTCCAGCCCTATTCTCACTCCTGTTCAATGATTGGCTGGAAGATGCTTTATTTACATATCAGGAGACCATTGGGAAGCAGAGTTTATACAACTTTAAGACAGGAGATTCTCAGAACAAGGCTTGGAACCAGATAGGAGGGATACAGAAATCAGCATTTGAATTACACAATAACCTTATGCCTACATATTTGATTCTAATGAATTTCCATTATTCTCACCCAAATAGTCTCTTTCCTTTTTCTTTGTGATTTCTTTCTGAAAATCAGTTTTCAATGCCTCATGATTGCTGTGCATTTCTTTGATCACCCATGCAGTTAAAACGTTTTTATCAGCACCATTAGCCATTTGTAATCATCTTACATAAAACATTTCCCTAGCTTACTTTTGAGATAGCTTGCAAGTGACTTTCTCTTTTGATTGATGACTAAACTTTTCAAAGACCTGTTTCAATAACTTTACAAGCTCCCTTTTGAGTTGATAAAAACTGACAAGAGTTGAGAAGATTTCTCCCATGTCGATACTATCCCAGAGGCCCAAGGTGCAAAGTGCACCAACATTTTGTAGGGTTATTGTGTAGCAATGATGATAAATTTTTATACCCCACCTTGCGTCTTGTGGACTTCTTTTAAAACCATATTTTAAATAAAAAGCTTATTTTTCTTTTCTTTTACTCAGTCTTCTAAACTTAAGTTGGTCACACATTTTAAGAAAATCCTATTCGTAGGTCAACACATTCCTATGTGCCAAGACTTCTTGCTTAAGAAACGCTAGATTGATTTCAGACATATAGGTACAGAATTCACACACAGACACACACACAGTTCATAGTAAATGAGAAAGAAAATTGTCAATATAGAAAGATAATCTTGTTCACAGTTTGTTCCCTTGATCGTGGTTACCTAGTCAAACATTAGCTGGATCCTGTTAATCTCTTGCTCAGGGTCTAGTTCACTGTTCCTTGTGCCAAGCTTCCCAAACACACCCATCTCTTCGACCTTCCTCTGTTCACTTCCACAGTCCTTCTCATTTTCTGGGCTCCAGCCAGGATGGCCTCTGGGCTGTATATGGATAGAGTTAAGCAAAGGATCTGGCCTTTACTTTAGTTGTTCTCCCTGCCTGTGTGTTCCTCTCTTAAAACATACACCGGGGGGGGGGGGGGAGACAAAGTATTCAAATGCCACCCTTTCAGTGAGGTACACCTGACTATCCTATTTACAACTGCAACTTGTATGTTCTTCTCTCTGAGATTTGGGAAAACTCTAAACAAAGCCCTGAAGATTGCTTTCTCCTCTTGGATTCTCATGAAGATCATTTCTGGACAGTGAATTGTGCCCAACTTTTCCCTACAAGTGATTTTTCAGTGGACACTGATAGGATGTCCTACAACTCCATTCGATGCCGACACTGATTGAAGTTACTGTAGGCCCTGTAGGTTTACTAATTCAGTCCCAGGAGGCGTCCTTCCACTTCAAATGCCAATCATAGATTCAAGGTTGGGACCTGTACTTCTGGCTAGCTGGTAATGTATCAGATGCCCCTATGACCTTGCACTCTTGTTCAATACTTTGCTGGATGGCTCACTAACTCAGAGAAACATTTTATGTAAGTTTATCTTTACAAAGGATACAGAGAAGCAGCCAAACAGATATCAACAGTACAAGATGTGTGAAGGGCGTAGATTGTTCTGCCTTCTCTGTGCAGACTATCTTTTTAACACTCCCATGTGTTCAGCAGCCCATAAACACTGCAAACTCTGTGTTTCAGGGACGTTTTTGGAGCCACCATTGATTATTAATCCAGTAAAATCTGCCTATAGCTCATCTGCCTATCTGTCTGTCAATCTATCCATTTAATCTTCTTTAGTTTTTGGAGAAAATGCATTAATAAATGATAACTAATGCAGATTTGGGGACAGTAGGACACAATGAAAAGAACGGTTTTCTAAATTTGTTTTGTGGTTTCTAGAACTGACTTTCAGTTTTGTTCGAATGAAAGATGCTTCTGACTCTCTTAGTAGTAAAAGAACACTGGTCCTCACTGGCATCACTGTTTAAAGAAATACATAAAATACTTGTAGGCTGCTCTTCACGGGTTCTTTACAGGGACAAGGAGTTAGGTGGTTCTCAGTATGATGGTTCCAAAAATGTCTTGCAAAGTTAACAAACATTGGTGTCTGACACTGCTAGAACAAGTTGTGTGTGTGCATCTAGGAGGGGAACTGCAGAAAAACAGGGTAATGTCCAGGATTCAAATCCCCACTCTTGTGATCCATGAATGAACTAGAGATTCTCTGTGTGCCAATAGGAGTCCCTTATCTTCTGTGTCTACAGGGATGAAGTTTCTGAAAGTCAAATACAGGACCCCACTGGGCAACTAACTGAAGTACAACAGAAATTGAGCTCCCGGCCTTACAGGCCATTCATCATCAACTCGGCAGTGATTTTGGAAGGTAGTCTTTGGGAAGGCTCTTGATGGAACTAGGACCATTGAAACTCTCGGTTCTGATGAGTCTTCCCTACCAGTGTTCGTGGTCCCTTCAGCCCTTTCAGTGACAGTTGAACTATAGCAACCTTTTACTTGAGTGAAATTTCTAGGACCCCACTGGTATGTGGCATGGACAGATCTCTTTTAAGGTGGAGGTTAATTTGTTGTATACAGTTTCTCTTACAGCATATATATATATATATATATATATATATATATATATATATATATATAATGTCAAGCAGACATCTTTAAACTTTTGAAGCAATGTATTCCTGTATTCCTCATTGGGGGCTGTATCATTTTGGCCCATTAACCACTGGTTTGGTTGGAGCCCAAAACACAAGAAGGCCCTGAAATAGGTCCCATTTGTCAATCATAGCAAATACTGTGGGATTTGAAGGGTCAGTGGAGATAGGAATGCTGTTTGGAAGGTCTGGAAAATCTCTGTAGGTGACTCCTTTAAAGTCTTTAGGAACTCGAAGCAAGATGCTTGTCCTCACGCGTAGATAACTATTCTTTTGAGAAATTACGTTCCTCCTGCTATGGGGCTTTAGCAGAGACTGAACATGAACACTGGCTACCAGGTTAATGTGTGCCTTAAACTTCCTACCAAGAATTTGGTATTATCTAAGCCATCCAACCTTAAAATTAGATGTGTTGGAGTGGAGTCCATTACCACATTGAAATGCTGTGTATGTAACCAGAGCTAAGCAATTCCTGAAGATGAAAATTAATTGCAGCCTGAAAAAGCAGCTTGATCCCTATGACCCTCACGCCTGCTCCTTTGTCTCCCCTCCTGTCCATGATATATGTATATAGTCTACATATAAATTTATTTTCTCTATTGGTAAAGTTTTTTTAAAAAAAAACGTTACTTGCAGTGGACTGCCAGAATGTCTTGCACTGTAGCAGAACATTCCAAGTCACATTACTTCTGGAACTTGTTTTATGGCAAAGGACTTATGCCCATGGAATTCACTCGTCTTACCCAACAGAACAACTATCCCAAAAGAATGGTAGAATGGCCTTTTAAAGATTCAGACTCAGCTAGTTTTTAATATCTTCTTGGGCTGGGCTAAGCTGGATCAGTAGCCAGTGCATGCTTCGGTATCCCTGATAGCCAGGACTCATGGATCAGGGATTAAGGCTTGACAATGACAACACAACAACTTATTACTCCCAGTAACTGACTAACAAAATGCTATTTCCTCTTCTTATTTGCACTCTGCTAGACCAAAGTCTCCATTCCTGAGGAAGAAATGCTCCTTGCAGGAGGCTCATCAACCATTCCACTGCATTGGAGTTATGTCTGTCACCCAGCCACCTTGAACTCCACATTCCCCTTATCAACAAGCCAAGAGGGGAAAATATAATGTCACTATGGTAACCAACATGACTGGTAACCCTCAGTGGATTTCTGTTTGGAATACAGGCAAATCCTTGTGGGGCCTCTTCTTATCATCACCCACTGTGAAACCACTGGGAAACTGTAATCCAAGTAGGCTACCAGTGACTCAGACCCTCAGAAATGAAGGTCTGGTCACACTAACCAGGTAAACACCCATGCCCAGCCGAGGTGCTTCTGTAAGTCAAAAGGAATACAGGGTGTGCAGTGAAAGATCACTATAAATACCAGCTAATTATCATGTCACCAGCTATAAGACAAGGGCTATAATCATCGTGTGTATTTCCTCCTTATTTTATTTTGAATATGCTTATGTGTATAGATCCGTATCAAATAACTTTGTTTTCTTTTTTTCTCATGTTCCCTTATTGTGTGGCTTCTTCAGATGCTTTGACTTTATTTCATTATTTGAATGTTGTTCGTTTAGAAGTGGAGTGTTTATGTTCTTGTTTCGCAGGGAAGAGTTAACCTGCCTCTAGGACTTCCCTTTCCTTTCCGAAGAATGGATTAGTGTATTTTTGATTATGTGAAATTAATTTATATCATGCTAGATGACATTGTGATCTTGTTACTGTCTTTATGTAGAGATCAAGTGTATTTAAGTACATAAACATGGGAACCAAGTTGACAAGGGATGAACTTACAATGTTAATTGTAACTTACTTGGCTGGGCTGAGGGGCCCAGAGCTAGTCATCAAAACATCGTTTCAGAATGTGTTAGTGAGGGTGTTAGTGAGTGTATTTGGCTTTCACCAGTGTGTGTGTGGACACCATAGTGGGGGAAATGCAAAGGAAGAATATATTCTTTTTCCTGCTTGAGCTCTGCTTGCATGTTGGTACTTCTAGTTTATAGGTCTTTCAACCAGGCTAGGAACCACACCACCTGTCCTCCCCTCTGCCTTCCCAGTTTTCAGGCCTTTCATTACATTGGAGCTCTGCGTGATCTCCCCCATCTCACTTGCAGACGAGAAGTCCTGAGGTTTCTTAGTTTCATAATCACAAGAAATCCTCCACAAGAAATATCTTTATATGTCTCACAAATACCCCGTGGGCTCAGGTTCTGTGGAAAATGCTGTCTATTACATGTGAGGAGCTTAACAGGGAGAGCGAGCGCTGGACACCGAGAGCTCCTCTCTACCACTGCACTGCCGATGTATGCCAAGGGATTCAGACTCTATCTTGAGAGCAACGTGAAGCGATAACAACACTGAAAGAGAGGAGTAACACGACCAGATTTACATATTAAAGCACAGCTTCCTCTGATTCCAAGGCACGTTTTCAACTTCAATAATAGAGCGTGAACCCTTAGCACAATCAAAACACCCCCCACCTTCCGTGCTCTGAGGAAAAACAAAACAGAAAGGTTGTGAATTTTCAAGACTATCTTGCTAACCTATGTTTTAAGCATGAGAATCCAAAGTACTTCAGAAAGGCTTTTTTTTTTTCAAAGTTAATTTCAATATTTTTATAGTGGACAGAAATGGAAATATTGAAAAAGCCTAGTTAGAAGGCAAACAAGCAAACAAACAACCAAACCCACATTTATAACTTTAACATCTGTGTTAAGCATATACAGCATACATGTGTGGCAGAGACAACTTCACACGTGTGACCAGAATGTACGAGCAGGTAAAGCTATGCTCTGTGTTAAGCCCTCAGCCTTTCCTGCCTAAGCAGCAGCCATCCTGCAGCACATTGCCATCCATGCCGCAGCTTCGTGGACAGCAACCGTAGCCACGTTCGTCCTATGTCCGCTGGTCTCATTAGGCTTGCCGAACTGGATGCAATAAAGAGGAAATTCCAGGACACAGTATCCTGCTGCGCCCTCCCGCCGTGTTTCCAATGTTACAGGATAAGTTAGCCACCTCTGGGACAGTAAGTAGGAAAAAAGACGTTTCCATAGGAATTTATTTTGCTTGGGGTTAGAGTTTTGCATTTTGGAATGGATTTACCTGTTTCAACATCATCATCAAATTTACAGGCGTGCTTTTTAAAAAAAAAAAGCTTTACTTCTTGCCACCGGAGATTGGACTACGGCTGCACATTTGCTTTCCAGTGCGGTGCCACTGAGCTATAGCGCCAGTCTTTGCATTTTTAAAATTTTTGTTATGCAGTAAGATCTAAAGTTGCGTAAGCTGACCTTGAACCTGCACTAGGGCCAAGTAGGCCTTAAATCTGTGATCCTCTTGTCTCAGCATTCAGAATAACTAGAATTATAATATCCTGCAGAGGTTCTCAACTTGTGGGTCATGACCCTTTGGGGATTGATTCGACCCTTTCACAGGGGTCACGTACCAGATATCCTGTATGCTGGATATTTACATTATGATCCATAACAGTTGCAAAATTACAGCTATGAAATAGCCATGAGAATAAGTTTATGGTTGGGGGTCACCACAACGTGAGGAACTGTATGAAAAGTTCGCAGCTTTAGGTAGGTTAAGAGCCACTGGTATATAGAACTGTGGCTGCTGTGAGTTCTGGTTAAAACAGTGCTTTTGACTGTGCAAGAACTCCACGGTGGCCTGCGAGGGACCTTTTTAAGATGCGTGCGCCTCGTGTGTGCAGCTGGCTCACGTGAGCAGCCACTGTATTAGGTTGAGGCCCTTATGGCATAATTCAAAGTACAAACCTTTGGGACTAGCAAAGGGGTTTAGTTTTGATAAACTTAGAAATTGTGGGTCATGTCCAAAGAATGTAAGAAACAAACATTTTTTTTTTTTTTTTGGCTGCTTTACTTCTTAAGATTGTTTAAACACATTCATGATTGGATGCATACATTCTTTCCTTACAGATTTTAATGCAGGAATTTAAATAACGGCATTTCTATGTGATTTATTCATTGAGTTTTTATTGGGAAACTCTCATTCCCATGAACTATTCTGAGCACTAAAATACAGCAGGTGAAAGAAAAAAGGAGTACAAGGAAAGTCCCTGTTCTCAGGAAGCCTATATTCTAGATGAAGGAGACAAAGAGAAAACAAGTGAGCAAAGACACATGACATGCCAGATGGTGAGAGCATAAAAAAGGTGTGTGTAGCCAGGCATGGTGGTGCACGCCTTTAATCCCAGCACTCCAGAGGCAGAAGCAGACAGATCTCTGTGAGTTGGAGGCCAGCTTGGTCTACAGAACTAGTTCCTACAGCCAGGGCTGTTACACAGAGAAACCCTATCTCGGAAATAAAAAAGAGGTGTGTGTGTGTGTGTGTGTGTGTGTGTGTGTGTGTGTGTGTGTGTTCGCAAGTGCACAAGCCAGTGTGCATATGGTCTCAGTGGAGTGACCAGGGATGACACCAGCAAACAAGCAACATGTAGCAAAGACTTGAAAGAGGTGCTGGCTTTTTAAAGGAAGAACAAGGCGAAGGAGCTAATACGGATAAGGCTGTGGGTGTGGACAGACTACGGCATACTATGTGTGTGTGTGTGTGTGTGTGTGTGTATGACGTACACGCATGTAAGTGCACATGTCTGCTCTCCCATCTCTGTGCATGTGGAATCCGGAGGTCAACTTTGACTCTCCACGTTACAGATAGAGTATTTCCGTCACTGAACCTAGCATTTGTCCCTTTGGCTGGGCTGGTGAGCCAGTGAGCCTCAAGGATCTCCCTTGCTCCCCCTTCCTCCCTCTGGTACCCCTCTTCCCCAATGCTGGATTTATGAGCAAAGTCAGCAACACTCCCCATCCTATGAGTTCTGAGTTTGGGCCTTCACATTTATACAACAAGCCCTTTGCCCACTAAACCACCTTCTCAGCCCTGAATCTGGAGTGTTGGAGAGGCAACCACAGGCCCGTGTTGCTGGAGTGTGCAAGGGAGATGCTTTGCCTCACTCAGAAGATAAAAAGGGAGTGTGAGAATGAACTAGGAGCTTTTAGCTATACCAAGAGCTTTGGCTTTTACTCTGAAGAAACGTCAGGGGATTTTTGAGAAGTGTCGTAACAGGGTCATCCAAAGAGACATCTGAAGGGAACATCTGAAAGATTGTCTCAGTGAGACCCCCATGGTTACTTGTTGAGACTAAAAAGAGCAATAGTGACCACGTGAAATATTTCTCATGGTACAACTGAGCAGTAGCATTGTTTTTTATTATGGTGGTATTAGTGATAATGAGACATGAGTGAATGGTAGAAATTTTTGGTGTAAAATTAATAGGTTTTGTAAAGGGTTGGGATGGATAAATGAGAGCAGGAGGAGGATAAAGAACTATGTTCTACTCAGTTTTCTGTGGCTGTGATAAGACACTCTGCCCAAAAGTAACCGGTGAGGACAGGGTTTATTTGGCTTACACTTTCAGGACCCAGTTCATCACTGAAAAAAAAAAAAAAAAAAAAAAAACAAACAAACAAACAAAAAAAAAAACTGAGTACAGGATGTCAAGAAGTAATTGAAGTAGAAATAGTTCTCTCTGGCTCATGCTCAGCTAACTTCCTTATATAGCCTAGGCACATAGAGGAGCGGGGCCCTCCTCCTCCCTCATCAATCATTAACCAAGACAATCCCTCACAGACAGGGTGGTCACAGCCTGTGATCTGTGATCTGGGAATTCCTCACCTGAGTTCCTTCTTTCAGGATGACTCTTGGCTGTGTCAAGCTGACAAATAAAACTAACACAAACCACTTCAGGGCACTTGGCCTGACTGAGCAGAACACCAGAAGTTCCCTGTGCCAAGAACAGGGAACATGTTGGGGAAAAACCTCTTTGGAAAGGTAGGGTGCTGGCTAGGGTATGTTCGGATATGAACTAACACTTACGCAGAGCTATTGAAGAAGCAAGCTATTTCCAGATTCATCCGTGTCCTATAGACGTATTTCTCACCTGAGCCCTTCTACGGTAGTGAGACATATGGCAATATCTGCCCTCTTCAGAATATGTTTGCGAACCTCTACAGAAAGCTCAGGGCCTTAACTACTTCCAGACAAAGCAAGCTGGTGATAGTAAGAAAACAATGTATGCTCTTACGGGGAGTGATGAATCCCCATAGAGCTGTCTCCAGGAGAGCTACACCAGATCACTGCAGGTACATCTCAAACAGGCAGTGGGTTTAGAGTCTCCACACCCAACAATATGTCTTGTTCCAGATTTGTTTTTATAAACAAGACTGGTTTGAACAGTCACAGTGTAAATTCTCAAATTGGCCTAGAAGTAAAGAAAGAGTGGAAGGAGGAGATACATTCACATCTGTGGAACGATGGTGGTGAGGATAGTTCATTAATTACAGAACTCGTGTAAATGTTGCTGACACGCTAGAGAAGCAGGTACTGTCAAAAGTAAAGATGCTAGCACGTACAATAACAGGAAGTGGTAGGGAGTGTGGTATCCTGCAGGGTAGAGGGTAGAGGTGGGGATAGGGAGGCCTGTAAGCCTTTATTATGAAAGCTGGGAAAGTGGTGCGTTCAGATTTTTGCATTGTTTTTAGAAAAATCAGAAATGTGTATTTACATGAAATCTAATTTTAAAATGCCAAACTTGAGTTCATATTTTCAAAAAACTCCATACAAAAGCCAAACAAAACATATCTGCATAATGCTATTGATTTTAACTTTCATTTTCTAAATTTGCCTCTTACATGCAAACAGTTTTAATTATCAACTAAATTAATCTGTTAAATCCCTACGTGACTTTGACAACCATTTCCCTGCACAGGAGGAATTATGTATTTCACATATGACCTGAAGTTTCTCTTTCTGTACGAAGTGCTGATATTCACATGTGCAGGAGTAAAATCATAGTAATAATAATAACACATAATTCTTTACCTTTTCAGGATTTCTTAAAATGAAACTTGTCAGCTTTCTTGTCAGTTTTTTGTAAAAACTTCTCAAATTATAGTTCTCTGCATTAAGCTCATACAACAGGGAACAATGTTGAACATGCTTGCTGACTCCAAAACAGGCTGACGTTTTGAAAGATTGTCATGAAATATTTCTCCAAAGGATGTTTTAGAAATCATAGAGGTTGAAGAAAAAGGACTGGCTCTGGATAGATTCAGCACATGGTGGAAAGGATTTTTATTATGACCCTAGGCGTTTTTCATAGTTTTCCCTAGTAAGTCATTTTCTCCATCATTTTCTATGGAAGTCTTCACTGAAAAGAGGAGTCCAAGGTCATCAAACAAACTTAGTGGTTTGATTAACCTTTATCCATCCTGCTAAGGTGGCTGGACCCTGGTTCAGGTACCTTGTAGTAGCTGTTGTTAATTGCCAACTCAATACAGTCTAGACTAATCTAAGAAAGAAGTCCTAATGAGGATTGTCTAGACTAGGCTAGATTGTGAACAGGTTGGTGAGGGATTATTCTGATTATACTGATCCTGATGGGAAGACCCGCCCACTGAGGGCAGCACCATTCCCTAGAGAGCAGATGCTAGCCTGTGAGAGTGGAGAAAGTGCTGAACACTATCACGCATTCATAAAGGTGTTGCTCTGTGTTCTTGACTATGGATGTGATGTGAGTAACTGTTACAAGTTTCTACTGCCTTGTCTTCCCCGCAATGGTCAACTGTAACCTGGAATTGTGAAACAAATAAATTCCTTACATTTGAAGTTGCTTTCATCAGGATAATTTATCACAGGAAAAGAAACAAACACAGACAGGGAGTTGGGAAGAAGTCCACCTCCCAGGGAACTCTTGGAGGTCCTTTGCCCTGGAATGGCTTCATTTCCACACTTGCCTACACATTTGGAAGGCAGGGTCTTCATTTCTCACGCTTCCGTTTTGAAATAATTGAGAGAATAGATGCCCAAGTGGGGTTAGTTCTTACAATTCTAATAGCTGACATGTTAGGTGGGCAAGTGACTTGTTTATCTCTACAGTTAAAAACGCAGGGCAGGCTGTGTTGGTGCATGCCTTTAATCCCAGTACGTGAGAGGCAGAGGCAGGCACATCTCTGTGAGTTTGAGGCCAGCCTAGTACACAGACTGATTTCCAGGACAGCCAGAGCTACACAGAGAAACCCTGTCTGGAAAGACAAAGCAACAATGACAACAACGAAGAAAACAAAACAACAGCAAAAAGCAAGGTTACATATAATGGCAGAAGTTGCCACAGTCAGGGATGAACTGGAGGTATTGGGACATCAACCAACTCTTCCTCAGACAGAGCCTTCTCTCTGAGTGATGAGTGCATGGAGGAGGCTGTGAGGTAGGGTTCCATATCCATTTCCTGAATGGGCCAACAGGCTTAGTAAAAAGGAATATTGCAACGCCTGTTACAGGGTGAGGCACCTATCTTCAATAATAAGTATTAGTTTCAATGAATGCAATTTCTTCAAGTGGATTTGTGACTCTCATGCTAATAATTGCATATATTACCCTTTGACATTTCAAATTCTAGAATAGTGAAAGACTGCACTGCCTTTATATCCCTTGTGTGGTTTTTAAATGACTTATCTGTTCCTTGTTGTGATGATTGGTGTCTATTTTCCAGAACCCTTTCTACTGCCCTTGATTTGCTAATTCTAATACGAAATAATCTAGGAGCATCTTATGTTTATCCAGAGGGCTATCAAGTGATACTAAGTCGTACATATTGTGGCCTTTCCATGTGCTAGCTTTTGTCATGTGCATCAGAAATAGACTGTATTACTTAAGCTTCATAGGAAAGCTATGAGGAAGATGGTATTTTAAGAATTAGGAACCAAGACGGTGAGGTTGAGGCACAGACCAATAGACACACAGTCCATAGCTGAGTCACAATGGTGCTTACACCATATGGCCCTCCTACTACGTTTTACCCAAAGCAAAGAGATGAAAAGTTCTCTCATTAATACAATACCCGGATGACAGTACGCCGACTTCGCTATACCAGCTGTATTTATTTAGATTTTTTAAAATTCATTCTTTCCTTCCACTGAGTCCTGGAGGGTTGATGCCATCATTGGAAAGATGTGGAAGCTGCTGCCAGCCATACGCAGCCTCATGGAATTCTTTGGCACATTGTAGGCTTCAGGATATTAATGTTTCCCCTGACTTACTCTTTACAAACAGCCCCTTTAGACCCTTCTTGCTGCCAATTAGCTTCATGGAGAACTCTGTCTTTTTTTAAAAAAAAGAGAAGAAAACTCAGTGCCTTTTTCTTTTCTGTTGTCTTTCCAAGTGGAGAATATTTCGAAAATCTTGGAGGGCCATCATGTAATTTTATTTTCGTGAAATAACTGGATTTTGGTATTTAGTCATCTAATGGGATCTAATCTATTTAGCCATCTAATGTTTTCAATCCATAACAGTGTTAGATCTAGGAATGATTTCACCACAAGTTTACGTGGACTGTTTATTTTTCAAGGAGGGAGACCTCACTTGATGCTGTGTAGAAAAACATGCTTTATTTCAGATATCTGAAACATGCCAAGATTCTTGGCCATTAATAATAATATTATTATTATTTTGCCAGGAAGCTCCATTATTCACCGACGTTCCAATTTTCACCCCTGAAAGTGCCTGAATTAACCGTATAGGAAATGAACAACCCTACATTAGCTTTCACATTGGGTTGGGTCTTTGCATCAAGCCTCTGGGTCTTTCTTTACTTTTCCATACCCTGCCTTGAGAGCTGTAATAACTAATCTCGGGCGTCAACTTGACCGCACTCGGAATTAACTAAAAGCAGCACAGCTGGGCACAGCTGTGAGAACTTTGCCCTGGCTGGATTATCTGAGTTGGAAGACCCACTCTAAACTCAGATAATCTGAACACTCACCCTATATGTGGGCCACACCTCCTGGTGGCAGCCCACATACAAGGACATAGAACAAGGAAGCTGTTGCCTTTTACCTGCTTGCCCTAACTCTGGCCAGCAAGGGCATCTGTCCTCTTCCTGAGACGCCCCTTGGTAGAATCTCCTTCCTCAGTGTTCTAACATAGACTGAAAACTGTCAGCTCTCTATGTCTCCCCTGGAACCAGCAGGGAGAACTGCAGAGCCACCCATGGACTGAACAGCTAATGGAACCTTGGCCTTTCAGTCAGGAGAGAGCCATAGTTGGGCTATTCAGATCATAGCCTGTAAGCCACTCTAATAAATCCTCTTTGAGGGATATAAAAGTATTCTATTAGTTCTGTCAGAGACCCATGACTGATACAATAAACCATGTGATGGAGTGAGCAATTCTGGCCAAGAGGTAAGCACATTAGTGAAGGCAAGTTGAGAACACACTAGAAAATAGAACCATGGAAATAGACACACAGAAAGGATTTGACCCTGACACACTTGGGCTGGGCATGCTGACACAGAACTTTCTGTACAGTAAACTGCCTGCCTCTCAGCCATTAGGGAGGGATGAAGGTGGCACTCAGCACTGCTAAGTCAGATAAAAATTTGCAGGCAGAGAGCAGAAGACAGGGACATGCCAGGCTCATGCCCACGACACCTGAATAAGCATCCCACGCTGGGTAAGGAAGCAAGAGCTTCATTAGATTCCCCTAAATTCAAATGCACTTGCCACCAATTACTAGCCAGCCACCCAGCCATTCAATCTGCCTTCTTGTCTTTAAAGTCAGGATAAGGGTAGGTCTGCCTCATTGGCTGGTTGTGAAAACACAAGGGGTGGATCAGGCAAAACACTTCACTGAAAGCCCTGCAAATAAGTCAAGACTGAAGTAAGTGAGGAATTCCTCCCTCGAGTGTGCATTATACGATGGGTTGGGCAGTTCATCTCTCACTGTGGATTAATTAGGCAAAGAAGAACGGGTAGCCAAGCACTGTGTGAGAAGGGAGAGAGGATGGAAGACAGACAGCAATCTCCTTAGTGAGAAAGTGGACACAGATTGCCACCCAGGGAAGAAGACTAAAAATAAAAAAAGGGGGGGAGGGATGAGCTCCAGGCAATTACAATAAGAAAGTAGTTCAACCCCCAAATCTGAATCACATTTCTTCCTATGTTTTGTTTTCTCACCTTTATCTCACACAAGACCTTGCTGACACTTCATCATGTGCCTCGTCATCCTTAAAAAATATTTCTATAAAGCTCCTCTCCCTCATTACTCTTGTGCTTCTCATACCCCAATTTTCCAGCTCTTCCTTCTGTCAAGTACCCACTGATGACTTCTTCACCCTTTCTGTTCTCCTGAAGTATGGTTTTTCAGGGCTGGCTATGGTTCTTCTTTTGCCTCCTCTAAATCATAAGAAAGTTCTGCATGTCTTCTTCTTCAAAGCAGTGGTCACTCAGCAACCCCCCCGCCTCCTTAATTTCTTTTTCATTTCAGTTATTTTTCTGCCTACTGGCAGTCAACTTTTTAAAGCTAATTTCTATTATTTGTGCCAGTTGGAGATGGTGATTGGGACGGGGGGGGACATTTGTCCTGTTTATGCTGAAAGCAAGTGTTTGCCTTAGAGTTTTCTGTGCCCCAAACCTTCCCTAGAGAACGGTGCTTGTCAACAATGGGTTTTTGTAATATCATGTTTGGAAAGATGACTGACAAGCATTACATACATTGTCTGTAATGATACTTGAAGTGGATCTTGATTGATGAGTGATTAAAGAAATACCAGGAAAGTTTGAAAACTTATCCAGGGCTGTTAATGATATTCACTCAAATTATTCAGTCACTATGGGTAACTTCTCTTGCTCTGGACCAAACTAGTTGGGCACAAAGGTGTTTTCCTTTTTCCCCCTAAGAGTAGATCATTGTTTCTAGCTGCTGAATGTATATGAGCCAGAACACTGTTAATCGAGTCTTTAACTTGAAGGACAATGCAGGATAAATGTATGCTTTTATTAAAAGCAATTCTCCATAACTCCGGTATTTAGACTACCCTGTGCAACGACCACGTTTGTAGAGCACTCTTTTCTAGAGCTTCTCCATTTGGTTGAGGCATAGGGAGAATTTCTTTTTAATTCTCTATTAATTACACTTTATTCACTTTGTATCCCTCCTGTGGTTCCCTCCCTCCTTCCGTCCCAATCCCTCCCTCCCTCCACCCTCTGCATGCATGCCCCTCCCCAAGTCCACTGATAGGGGTCTTCTTTTCCTTCCTTCTGAACCTAGTCTGTTAGGTCTCATCAGGAGTGGCTGCATTGTCTTCTGTGGCCTGGTAATGCTGCTTCCCCCTCAGGGGGAGGTAATTAAAGAGCAGGCCAATCAGTTCATGTCAGAGACAGTCCCAGTTCCTACTACAATGGAACCCATTTGGATACTGAACTGCCATGGACTACATCTGTGCAGGGGTCTTAGGTTATCTCCATGCATAGTCCTTGGTTGGAGTATCAGTCTCAGGAAAGACCCTTGTGCTCAGATTTTTTGGATCTGGTGCTCTCCTTGTGGAGTTCCTGTCCTCTCCAGATCTTACTGTGTTCCCACTTCTTTCATAAGATTCCCTGCACTCTGCCCAAAGGTTGCCCATAAGTCTCAGCATCTGCATTGATAGTCTGCAGGGCAGAGCCTTTCAGAGGTTCTCTGTGTCAGGCTCCTGACTTGTTCCTTCTTTTCTCCTTCTTCTGATGAATTTTTTTCCAATGGTAAGATCATGGAAAGCAATAAATGTATGTTTCATTATTCATATGTATCTGTAAATCTAGCAGTTGATTTTAAACATCAGAATCTTATTCGGGGGAAATGATAGAACCAAAGCTCTCACCCCAAGTCAAAATATCACAAACTTGTCCAACCTATGGCACATACTGCTAAGAAACTTGGGGGTTAACAAGATGGCTCAGCAGGCAGAACTTCGTGCAGCCAAACCTGACAGTTTGAATTCAGTCCTGGGACCCACATGATGGAAAGAGAATAAATTACTACAGGTTGTCCTCTGGCTGACACAAAGCCACGTCAATGTACAAAGGTACACACACATACACACAGAGAGAGAGATTCATACACACTAAAGTAAATAATGTAATAAAAATTTAAAACTTGATTTAAATTTAAATCAGGAGCTAAAAATAATGAAGTCTAACACGGTGCCTGCTCTTTCACACCTATGGCACTGGAAATATGGTTTAGTGCTTCCTGACTCATCAAATATCTGCAAAGCAAGCTTGCCCCTGGATAATGGATTAAGGATGGCCATATAAACATGAGGGGTAGCACTGAAGACTTAATCTCATGCTGAAATGTCACTGGTGGTGATGAGGAGGTCAAGGGAACGCTGGTGGTGAGCTGGCTGGGCCAAAACCAGTCTGAAAACAGCAACCGCATAGACCCTTCTGTGATGGATCTGGGTAACTTAGTTAACCCCTCTTAGGTTTGACTAACTTATCTTTAAGGACTAATAGTCAACAGTATTATACATACATGAGCTAATCAATACAGGTAGAATTGTAAGAACAAGAACATAATAAGTGGTGGTGTGGTTTGGATCCGAAATGTTCCCCTGTTGTGTGACAAACTTTTCCTGGGGAGACGCAGCGTACACGTCTACTCACCCTAGACAGGGAACCCAAGACAGAACGAAGTCCACATACCACCAAAGTCTAACCTGGTGAACTAATTAGTTACACTGGGGTTATCTGCAAGCTATGGGTGAGGGGTTACTCACATAAGCAGAAATGACTCAAAGACAGCCGAGTCACCGATACACACCCACCACAGGTGCCAGCCCACAGAGCTAGGAACCCACAGCACAGATTGGAAAGTGTCTTTTCCAGGTGCCCCAGTTGGTCTAAATCTTTTCCATGCTTGTTGGCTGGTTTCTTGTTTTGGGGGTGAGGGAAGGGGGTCTGGTCTCAGAATCTTCTCTGCAGTTCGGTTCTTTTTTGTATGAAGAGATTTTCAGCTGTTCTTACTTACTGTGGCAGGGAGGGGGCCTAGTGAATCTAGTCAGCTTCAGGTTCTTCCTGTAGCAATTTTGAGTTGTTGACCTTTCTGCTTAAGGAGCTTACGTGCAAGATGGAATGTTTTGATCTTGAAGGAAGCTGTCACATAAACTCGTCCTCCCACAGGTTCATGTTTTGAACACTTGGACCCAGGAACTGATGCTATTTTTGTAGGCGGAGTCTAGCTAGAAGTTAAGCCATTGAAGGCAGAACTCTGAATGATATATGACTATAATATATATACATATATAAAATACATATGGCCATATGTAGGTGAGTGAGTGCGTGCGTGCGTGCGTGTGTGTGTGTGTGCGTGCGTGCGTGTGTGTGTGTGTGTGTGTGTGTCTAACCCCTGGTTCCTGCCTTGCTCTCGTTTCCTGGCCCATCATGACATGAATATCTCCCATGACATGCCTCTGCCACTATGACCTGCCTTGCTCCATCATGAATTGTCGGACTGAAACCTTCTGAATCCAACAACCAAAGCAATTTTTCCCCCTTAAGTTGTTTCTGTCAGGTATTTTGACATAGCGACACAAAAGCAATGGATACAAAATGTCATGTGTAAACAAAAATATTGAGTGTTATTTTGAGAGTACTCTAAAAAGAGCCCCTTAGCCTTAGGATTGGTAGCATTTTTTTCCCATGTAAAGCAGTGTAAGAAGCCCTTAGACATAGGGGTATTTCGGCAGTCTTGGATTATACTCTCATGAGTAAGGGGTATAGTGACCTGAAGTTTCCTGTACTTTCTTTAAAATGGACCTGTATTCAAAGGCAGAATCAAATTTGTGTCCTTTCTTAGCTTTGCAAGTTTGGAGAGGGAGAACCCAAAGATGAATCACATTCCTGAGTAGTGGGGACCCTAGGGTCCAGGGCTTTCAGGGAACCGGAGTTGTTCTAAGTATGTTTCTCTTCCTCTGTCTTCTCCATGCTGTCTTTCCTTTAGTTCTTTTGAAAGCAAGATGGCAGAGGGGAGTCTTTACATTTTTGTATATTCTTTTAAGGGCACTAATTCTTTAGTTGCAAATCAAACATTCTAGATACAATGTCAGCCAGAAGCCTGTGCACCATTCATTTCTTGACATGAATCAGGAATCCAGAAGGGCTCTAGGGAATGCTGTTTCTCCCTCATTTGCTATATCTCATTTCTTCTTGTTGGTTCTATGCTCAGCATGCTAGGAAAGGATGCAATTAGGGTACTTTGGATTCTAACCCCCTTTTTCCTTTCTTCTCTTTTCATTTCTTTTCTGTTCTTTTCTTTTCTTTGTTGGTTGTCAAACCCAGGCTAGACTGTCACTCTACCTCTGAGCTGTAGCCACAATCCAATATTATAACTTGCTGTCTTGCAATTACATCCCATGTTAGCTGACGGTGTCAGTGAGCTTTATGACAAAACCCTTAGACAAGCAGCCTTCGGAAGTATGTCAGTTCTCAAAGCAAATGGTATCAAGAACCAAAACAAAGTACAAAACCACCTCACCTTGCTTCAGAATGTAGGAAGGTCTCTTAGACTCTAGACGAAGATTCAGAATAAATGGCAGTGATTTGGGTACCACCCTCAGCTCCTCCTGGAAATGACCTCCAACTGGTGCTTTTGCTCCGGTCTGCCTCACACTTCCGTCAAACTGATGCACAATCTGTGCTTTACATGTTCCTTTAATCAGCCAGTGCTCAGCATTCCCCAGGGGCCTCTGATATCTGCCTAAATCATGTGTTGACTCCTCACTCCAGCTTTCATTGTGCCTGACCTGGGTACCTTGTACCCTACTCCTTATCTCCTTTTTTAGGTCATTGTCTACTCTAGTGGCACTATAGATTGGATCTTGTATGGTTGGTGTGTGTGTGTGTGTGTGTGTGTGTGTGATTTTTGTTTGTTTCGTTTATTGAAACAGTTACACTGTGTAGCCTTGGATATCCTACAATTCAGAGTGTAGACCAGGCTGGCCTGGAACTCATTGAGCTCCACCTGCCTCTGCTTCTGAACTGCTGGAATTAAAGGAATGCACCCCCATACCTTGGAACTTAAAAGTACGTCAAATGACCCTGTGTTGCAGGCTCTGTCTCCTGCATGGCACCATCAAAGAATGTTAGAAACTGGTGAAAGCTCCATGAGGTTGCCTGTGTGGGAGGTCCTCCTGACATGGGAATGCCCTTGAAGAAAACGGGAGACATCAGCTCCTCTGTCTTCTGCTCTTTTACTTCCTGGTGATGACTGGGCCAGTCTCTCTCTACTGCGTTGTTGCCCTCATCACAGGGCCAAAGGTAACAGGGCCATTGATCAGAGATCGAAATAGCCCAAACTGAACACACCAGCCTTTCCTCCTTGTAAGTTTGTACATTCTGCCAGTGAAAAGCTGACTCACACACAGGGCGTCTCTCTCTCGTCCTTTCTTGGACTTCTTCCCATTTACTCTGCTCTTCGTTCAGCATGGAATACCCTTTCTTTTGTGTACGGAAAGCCTGTCCATTTTCTTAAGCCACGATGCAATTCCTGCTCCTCCAGGAATCTGCTCTGTCTCCTCCAAAGATCCCAGATTCTCTAGCCCTTTGTAGTGATCTGGTATTTAGCCTCTGTGATCCACAGGATTCAGTACTTAGATGCTTTTGCTTTACTATGAGAGTAAAGCCAGATAAACCCATCTTAAACTGAAAATATCATTAAGTAAAACACATGTGCTCGAGCGTACGTGTACGTGTGTGCGCGCACACACACAACCCCCATAGTTTGGACTAACTGGGCCTTTGCATAGTGTCAGTGGCTTACCTTTGAGATCTCAGGGCTGCCTGGGAGTGTGGCTCCCTACTGTCCCGCATTCTGCTGAGAAAATTACTCCACATATCGCTATCCTGGGAAAAGAAAAAAACCACAGGGTTCAAAGTTGAGTTTCTACTTTTGCACCCTCATCAAGCTGAAAAATCCCAAACCAGGAACCGTTTGAGTCACCCTCAGTATCAGACAGAACATGGTGTAACAAGTTGTGGCCCAGTCACTGCTTAACTGCAGGGTTCAGCAGAGCAATGTGGGCAGGACAAAGGGACACTGATAAAGGGAAACCAAGAACCAACCCTGCAGTTAGAGATAACAAGAAATCCCTGCAGCCTCTAGGCTTCCAGGGATAAGGAGATGGGTTGGATTCCAAAACCCTGAGGGAAAATGGACAGCTGTGGAAGAATGCTGTCCAAAGGAAGCTCAGGTCTTCAGTCAAGGTCAAGGGCACATCCAGGGTTGGAATCTAGCTCAGTGGTAAAATTCTAGCTCTACATATAAGAGGACATGGGTTCTATGCCTAACATAAACAACAAACAAAATGGAAGATGACAACTAATTTGTGGTGGGCTTGCAGGGGAGGAGCAGAGGAGATTACACAGTTGACCTCAGTGTCCTCAGCTCAGGCCTTTTGGTCTCTGGCTGGTAGTGCCTGTTGTTCCAGTCCACTGGGAGCCAGTGGGCAAGAGACTCCGTACTTCTGTCCATCAGGTCTCTTGTAATAGAGAGTGGGTAGAAGGACAGAGAGTGGGTTTAAGAGGCAGGGAATGTCTTTAATTTCTAACTGGTGTGTTGGTTAAAGGTGGCTTTTCTCGTCCCAGTCTGCTCTGGAAGCTCCTTCAGAGCTGAGGCCCTGTCTTCCACTTAGATGGTTTCTAATCTCGTCGTGTTTAGTTCAATAGGAATTGAAAGGTGTGTGTGTGTGTGTGTGTGTGTGTGTGTGTGTGTGTGTGTGTGTGT
>NW_026596073.1:12800953-12865917 GCF_907164565.1 Psammomys obesus | reverse complement strand
TGTGTGTGTGTGTGTGTGTGTGTGTGTGTGTGTGTGTGTGTGTGTGTAGAGAGAGAGAGAGAGGTGACATTTCATCTTCCACCCTGGGTTTGGTACCTCTTTAGCACCTACCTTGCAGTTTCTCCTGAGTCCAGTGTAAGATCCGATCTCATAACATGGCTTGCTACCTGGCTCTCTGACTTCACTCCTGATACCTTCTCTTGCTCACTTTGCTGCTTCAGCTACCTGACTTGTTTTTGTTGTACCCCAAATGCGTTTCTAACTAAACACCTTTGCATCTGCTAGGTTCTCTTCTGAGAGGTTTCCATGTTTCCCATTTCTTTCAACTCTACTGCAGTGTTACCTTGACAGAAATGCTCTAGTGATGACCCTCCAGAAAGGCGAACATATCGCATCTCTCCTCACCCTCTCTTTATTTCCTAGCTAGTCCTGCTCCCCCACCTGACATGTGATATATGTATTGCTGGTTAAATGCATTTTCTTTGTACTAGACCACTGGTTCTCAAACTTCCTAACGCCATGACCCTTTAATACAGTCCCTCAAGCTGTCATGACCCCCAACTATAAAACTGTTTTTGTTGCTACTTCATAACTGTAACTTTGCTACTGTTTTGAGTCATATTGTTACCATCTGTGTTTTCTGATGGGTTGTTAGACCTGGAAGAGGTCGAGCCCCTGATAACTGCTGCACTGGTTTGTAAGATGCGTGAAGACTTGAATTCCCTTGTTCTGAACACCAAGATCAGTATCTGACCCAGAATAAGTCATATGCGTGCATTCACACACACAAACCAAGAAACCAAGTGTCTTTTTTTTTTTTTTTAACAGAAGTCCTGACAGTCCTTGGGTCCTTGCTCATAGTAAAACCTTGCTCACCCTTAACCAAAATAAACTAGTTCCGTTCAGTAGGTTTTATTTAGTCTGTGTTAAGGCAAGCCAACAGCAGGGTCTGTTGTAAGCTCTCACAAGGCTGCCAGAACAAATTCCTTCCTTGTCACCTGCTCCTCACTACTAGATGCCATTAATTTTGGTAAATGACATTGAAGACCCGGGACCTCAGGTCATGGGTTTTTTTTCCTCCCTGTCTGTGTTCATGGTGGTCTTTCCCTCTCTCTTCTCTGCCTTTAGTTCCCCAACAGCAAACTCCATGTTGGTTTTCATCATTGCCCTTTCTACTTCTATGAGTTCATCCTCTCTCTGGGGTGCAGGGGCTAGCAAAATCCCAGGTGCCCTGGAAACAGCCTCTTCTAGGCTGGTTCCTTCAGTGCAGCCAGGGGCTTGTCTACAGGAGACCAGATCTACGGCTCTCTGCGCTGTCAGTGCTGTGGCCATGCCCACCACGAAGACGAGGGGTACAGCTGCTGGGTGCCTGTGGAGTCACAGCATTCCTGTTCCTCTGGAATTCTGGGACATATGGACATTCCTCAGGCTGGCATTTGTCTTGCTGCTATCATTGTGGAGGGTGAGTAGAAGTCCCTCTGGGCTGTGTTGGTGAGCCTTTTTATAAAGCTCCACTGGACTGCAGAGATGGCTCAGTCATCAAGAACATTTGATACTCTTGTGGAGGACCCAGCTTTGGTGTCCAGCACCCCGCTGGAGGACTTACAACTCTCCATAATTCCAGTTCCAGAGGGCGTTTTCTGATTAACCTGGCCCTCAGGCATGCACATGGCACACATTTTTATATATGTAGGCAAAACACACATAAAATCATCTAAAAGGCTTTTCAAGTAAATCTCTCCCTCCTCTCCCCCTTGTGTGTGTGTTCCTGCATGTGTATATGTTCTCATACATGAATGAGGACAGGCGTGAGCTGGCCCTAACACACATAAAAAAGTCAAAGCACAGTTCCCAGTGTCAGTCCTTGACTTCTGGCTTATTTAAGGCAGGGTCTTTCGTTGTCAGGTGCTGCATAAGCCAGACTAGCTGACTGTGAGCCTGTCAGGGTCCTTCTGCCTCCACCGCCCATCTCCATGTAAGAATGCTGGGATTATAGATGTTCTGCTGTGTCTGTCTCCGTGTGGGTTCTGAGAGTCTGAATGTGCATCCCATGCTTGGCCAGTACCTCCTTTGCCCATTGGACCATCTCCCCAGTCCTCTGTAAGCGCTTTATCTAAGCAGCTCTACTTTAGAATACGGTGTTGTCTCTCCTGTGTGTTGTTAGCCTTCTATCACTGACAAATTACCTTAGGTAAACAGCTTATAATGAAGAAGAAGTCATTTAAGCTCAGTGTTAGAGAGGGCTCCGCCCTTGGTTGGTGGGGGGTCTGTGGCAAGATGTTACACTGTGGTAGGTGGTAATGAACTCCCCACCTCTAAGTGGCTGGCAAGCAGACAGGAATAAGAGGACACTGGGGCCCCAATATCCACTCAAAGGACACACCTCTAAGGACCTCATTTCTTCCATTAGTCTTAAAGGTCCTACCACCTCCCAATAGTGCTTACTGCCCCAGCATAGCATTACATATTTTAGACATTGAACTCTAAACAGGATTCTGGCAGCGACCGATTATTTGCTCGAATCTGTAGCCTCCTGTCTTAGTTCACTCAAAATGCTATAACAAAATATCAGAAACTTGATATAAAAAAAATGCTAAAATGTATTTGTCAGAGTTTCAGAGGCTGGAAAATCCAGGTGAAAGGAGCCAGCAGATGTAGTGTCTGGGGAGGGCCCCTTTTCTGATTCATAGATGGCACCTGCTCACTGGGGACTCACCTAGTGGAAAGGCCGCAAAGCTCTCTGGGGTCTCTTGTATAAAGGTGGCATTCCCAATCTTGAGGAGCCTGCCCCTGGGACTGAATCACCTCCTAAGGACTCCTTCCTGAGCGGTCACCTTGTTGGCTAGGATCAGAACACGTGCATTCTGGGGTGACCTAAACATTCAGATTATAGCCGCCCACCACTAGTGGTGACAAAAGCATACTAGCTGGTTACTAATTTTCTGTTTCATTTTGCTTAAATGAATAAAGGGGTGTTGTCTTACCAGACTATCAGGCTGAAGTCTAGTCCACTACTTCTGATGGTTCTTTATACCTTCTGTGCTGAGCATACTCTAAGTTCTTTGAAAATGACTGGAATAAACAAAATAAATGAGGCTAGGGGTGGGGTTGCAAGCCATTTTCCTGCTTATTTACATTTTGTTTTCTGTGATCAATGTTTTTCCCAGTATAAAAATTAATGTCTAGAAGATAAAGTTCTAAGTTTCCATGAGTTCCACTCTTTCCTCTTGCTAATTGCTGCTTACCTACCTGTAATTTGACTTTTGAGATTATAAACAAGCCAACATAGACGCAGGATCTACGATGGTAAGAAACCAAAGAGCAGGGTTGTTGTCTGAATGGAGCACCTGAGAGTCCTAGTCTCTAAAGCCAAGCCAGTTCTGGTCTGCTTGCAGGTTATGAAGATTAAGTATTTGTTACAGCATTTAATAAAGATATACATATATCTTATAGTTAATGCTGATACAGCTTGGGGAAGGTAACTTCGAGAAATTTCCCAGTCATTTCTTCCTCCAAAGTCCATATTTCTATTGGACAGCCATCAAGGCTCAGGTCACCAGCACATAACAGAATGAGGAAAATCCAAGCTGTTTTAGAAGTCAGTAAGAACTAATATAGTTTTCAAAAGTATGCCATTCATAACCAAAATAGCTAAAAAAAAAATTAGGTTGGCTGCAAATTGCCCTGAAACATGTGCATACACAGACGCACATGTGTGCGCACAAACATATCACTGAAATCCCATTTGCCATGTCTCAAGATATCATTCTAAACTGGGCCTGTTGGTGTAGAACTGTAATTCCAATTGCTCAGGAGGAGGGCCACAAGCTGGAGACTTGCATGGTTACAGTTCAAGGCCAGCCTCTGCAGCTTAGCAAGACGGCCTCAAAATAAAAAGTTAAACAACGACAAAACAGACAAAAGCCCCAGCAACCCCTGAATGAGGATATAGAACAGTGGTAGGGTTTGCCAACATGCATCCAGCCCTATGCTCAATGACCATAACTGTGAAAATTCTAAACTTACAGATGTCTATATATATATTATATATATATATATATAATATATATATACATAGATATGCATACACGTATATGTATATATGTATATGTATGTATGTAGATGTGTCCATATACTCATGTGTATATGTGTATATATATGTTTATGTATATAATGTATATATGTATATATACATACATACATACATGCACACACACACACACACACACACACACACACACATATATATATGGAGCTGTGATTTATTGGTCAGGGAGACCCTAGAGACCCAAAACAACACAGGCCGTTGTTATTGCTCATGATTGCCCACCAGAACTAAAGAGTAGGAACCTACCGCTGAAGACAAAGGAGACTTTAATTGGAAGATATAGTCATGGTGGAACTGACCTGAAAATATCCTCCCTGCTGGCTAGCTTTTGTAGAGCTAGAAGATCCTATGCAGACCAACGGAGGAGAAGAGCCATAGGTGGTGATATCCAACCGTGAACCCTGCATGCCGCAGTAGCCATCTGCCTGGAAAGATGTCTCTACTAGAGCATAGGGGGCCTGAAGCTTATTGGGAGGGTGGGGGAGGGGACTTGGGACCCTGCTCCACAGCAAGGAGCCCATTCCTGAGATTGTTAACCTGCTCAGAAGTCCTTGGAGTGGGGGGTTATAGACCCTGGGGAACCTACTAACTGTCTTTGCGAAACTGACATAGGTCAAACTGCCTTCTCAATAGTGACCTTTATATACGCAGAGCAGTGTGGTGAAGATCTCCTGCGGAAACACTTCTCCCAACGTCACCAGCGGTTCGCACAGCGACAGCATGCTGAGAGGAAGTGCTTAGCCCTAAAGGTCAAGTCTGTATCAATCCTGCCCCACAAGGCTCAGAGAATGTCGCAGAAGACAGGGCAGGAAGAATGTAAGAGCTGGAGGATTGGGGGGAGCATTATCAAGTGCTGTTTCCTGCACATGACATGGCCGCTGCACACAGAAACTCAATGGACATTGGCTACTGGCGCAGGACCGAGCCAAGTAAGACTAGTCAGCATTCTAACAGGCAGAGCTAGTTGGACACAGTGGGCTCTGGAAAAGAAAACAAAAGGAAAGGAAAGCACAAAAGGGGAGGCCAAGAAGGAGAAGGAGGATGTGTTGGAAGTTCTTGGAGAGGGTAGTGGAGGGAGCTGGGATGCGGGGGTGGGGAGGGGTGGGGGGTTGGGAGGGGAGTTGGGTTAGCTATGATCAACATATAATGTTTGTACTGTGAAATTGTCAAAAAGTAAAAGACATTCTATTTTAAAGTTCCCTAAACATGCCATGCATCCTTTTCTTTAAGTAAAAAATGTTTTCTTTGGAAAATAATGTTTTTACTTATTTTAATCAATTAATGTGATTGACTTGGGAACCAAGTGAGAGCCTACTATCCTATTAGCATTTTTCTCATTTATGAAATTTTCTTATTTATTTAGTTAAGAAGCAATGTTGCTTAAAATATTGTGCAGATAATTTGATACTGAAATTTATTTTTAAAAACAGTTTTGTTTTGCTTTTTTTTTTAACATCAGTAGTGATGGAGTGCTCAACCAGGGAGATGGTAAGGAAATAATTGTTTAGAAAGGGGAATAGGGAAACACCCTGTGAGTTTTCTTGGAAGTGCGCAGGGCTTGAGCTGAACAATAGTGAAACCACACTGAGAATCTCAAATACATTGTAGTCCTTTTTCTGCTACTCAGTAACCCTTTTCTGTTAATTCTGAACTCTACTCCAGCTTTCCCCTGTCGGTTTGAAGGTAGATGGTCTCCTGTGATCTGCACAGGGAGGGATTTCTTGCTAGGAGTAATTTAGGTCATGATTCGGTTAAGCATGAGTTGGTTATTAATATACCTCCGCGGCCCTACTTTCCTGGGAGAGGACCCCCAAAAGGAAGGAAGTTTGTCTGTCTCCGTCTGTTTGCCTCTCTGTGTCTCTGTCTGTCTCTCCTCTCAGTCTGTCTCTTTCTCCCTCATTCTCTCCGAAGGTGGGATTCTCTTTGCCAGTGGTTTCCATAGCAGAGCGCTCTCCCCCTTATCACTCGGTAGGTAGGAGCTCCAGAGCCCGAGAGGGTCACTCCGTGCCGAGTAGGGTCCTTTTGACATTTGTATAAAGCCGAGGTGATCTTTGTGGGACGTTGCTATGACAATTTGCAAGCAGCAGAGCCCGTGGAACTCTGCAGGAGGTACCTCTCTCTAGACTGAAGTCTGCACTAGTCGGAGCCTGCACTCCCAACGACCTGGAGACACAAGGAGCAGGACAGAAAGGGATGGACACAGGACTTCAGGAGCACTTCAGAAACTAGGCACCTCCCAGGAAGGAAGTGCACTCATGGCGGCTGCCCAACTTTTCTTCCCCGTCTGCCTGCAGGGATTTGTCGAGCTCCCCACAAACCCCACGCAGGACAAAACTATAGGTGTGTGACAGGAAGGCAAACGTTTGTTCTTCCTGGGAAACACAGGCTACAGACCAGTAGCGCAGAGGGCGGGGGGATTCTCCACGTGTCTGGGAAGGGAAAGGGAGAAAGAATCTTTTCCTCGGAGAGGATGAGAGGAATTGGAGGTGCCGCACCGGTGCTGCCGAGCGCTGAAAGAAAGGTGTGTCTCACCCAGCGGCGGTGCTGGGCAAAGGCTTGGAGTTGTAAGGAAATGGGAGGCGTCTCTGATGTTTATTTTTGCCTAGCAACCCACAGCCAACTGCTACCCCGGCTGCGGTCCACAGGCGCCTGTCTGCCTCCCCTTGTCCTAGCGACTGGAGGGCAGCGGTCACTCGGTGTCAGTGCATCAGGGAGGGCGTTGCGTGGCCGCGGTGGAGGTGGAAGGGCGGCCCCTTCCTTCGTCCATGCTTGGGTCACCAGGCTCAGCCGCAGTCCCTCCTCCGGGCCTTACTTTCCGAGGTGACCCTCATACAACTAAGTTCCCTCCACGATCAACTGGGGAGAGAGGGGCTGGCTGGGCCACTGGGACAGGGGTCGGGGGTCGGGGGGGTCGCAGTACTGTCCCGGAACAGCCATTTGGGAGCGGTGTTTAGGGGCGTGATGGGAGATGGGAGGGGTCTCCGCAGCAATTTCGGGAGGAGGTCGGCCGTGGTAGGTTGCGCCGTAGAGCCGGGAGGGGCGTCGCAGGGGCGCAGGGGGGACCCGGGAGCGGGCAGATGGCCGCAGGGGGAGGCGGAGGGAGAGCGGGAACCGCAGTTTGCCCGGGAGCGGAGGGCGAGCTCTGCGGATGATCAGAGAGGGAGGGACTCCCAGAGTGGCGGGTGGCGGGGTGGGGGTGGGGTGGCCGCCAGCCTGTGTGGCTGGCTGGGGCGGGGGAGAGTCCGGGGCGGGGCCTCGCCGGGAGGGGGGTGGGGCCGGCCTCCTCGGGAGCGAGCCGCGGGCGCGAGCGTGTGCGCGAGCGTGCGCGGACGCGCGCGGGCCCGGGAGGAGGCTCCCGAGCGAGTGGGTCCCGGCGGCCGCAGCCCGCTCCCCCGCGGCCCCGATGTGAGGGAGTCGGGGAGGCCAGCGGTGCGGCAGGGGAGGGCGAGGCATGTGCACGGGCCGGGGGGTGCAACAGCCGCCCGAGGACGAGGGGGACGGCGGCGGCGAGGAGGAGAGCGGGGGGCTCGCGGCGGCGGCGGGCCCGGGCCGAGGGGATGCGGCGGACTGCGTGCGTCCGGCTGTAGCGGGGGCGAGGCGGCGACGAGGCGCGGGGGACCCGCGTGAGGGGCGAGCAGGGGGCGGCGGCGGCGGCGACTAGCGGCGGGACCGGCGGCGAGGGCAGCCCTGCCTGCCATGCACGTTCCTCTCCCGCGGCCATGTTAACCAGGAAACCTTCGGCCGCCGCTCCCGCCGCCTACCCGACCGGTAAGGGCCCCGGGGACCCCCTCGGCGGGTCCCGGGGAGCCGTGCGCCCGGCGGCTGGAGCGAGGGGCGTCCGGAGCGCGGCCCCGCCGCTGCGCCGTCTCGGTGGCCCACCCTCCCCTCCCCCGACCCGGCGACGTGGGCCACCGAGCCCCAGCCCGGCGCTGCTCCCCTCCGGGTCGCGAACTTAACTTTGCAGCTTGGCGGCTGCGCGCCGGGGGAGCCGCGTCCGGACCCCCCTCGTTTCCCCCGCACGCCGCCGGCTCTCCCCGGGGCCGGGTGTCTCCTTTCATCTTCTCCCGGGAAGAAGGGGTTCGCTGCCCACCGGGGAGGGGGGTCTGAGTGGCTCTCTTCCCCCACCCTGACCCTCTTTTGTCTCCTCCCGCGCGTGGCTCCCAGGCCGAGGAGGGGACACCGCCGTTCGCCAGCTTCAGGCTTCCCCGGGGATCGGCGCGGGGGCTCCCCGAAGCGGAGTGGGGACCGGCCCGCCCTCCCCCATCGCCCTGCCGCCTCTCCGGGCCAGCAACGCTACCACCGCCGCCCACACGGTGAGACCCGGCTCCGGGAGGGCGCCAGGCAGACCCCTGGCTTGTGGGGTTCTGACTGTGGAAGAGAGGGCCGAGTGCTCCACGCCCCTGGCAGGGCCCTGTCCTCGACGCCGCCCTCCGCAACTTGGGCGAGCCCCGAGCTGCTGCCACAAAGGAGATTCGTGGCGTGGGCCCCTTGCTTCCCTTTGGAGCCCGCCCACCCCGGAGCTCCTTTTCCTGGGAACTTCCTCCTTGCGGCTTTCCTCCCTCCCTCCCTCCCTCTCTTTTCATCTCTGCTTCCCAGAGCTCCCATCCCCCGACCCGGTAAACATCTCCTCCCAACCCCAGGGGTAGTGGATATTTATAGAAACATATGTGTTAGGGGACAGCCAGGCTACCCTGCCCGGAAAATCGATCCCCCAAAGAGCCTCCGAGGCCTGGCTCCAGCCAGCAGGGAGCACCCGCCAATTGTCCCCCGCGTGTGTAAGCATGTTTTATGAGAGCTACAGGTTTGAGCACAGCAGAAATTGTAATTAACATTAACAAAAATAAGAACCACAGCAGTAGTCAAAACAAAACAACCCCCCTGTAGGATTCTCTACGCGGATATTCAAAAGGCTAGGGCCAGCTTGCTTTGTAGGTAGCAGGAGGACACCTGACTGACAGGGAGGGCTGTGGTCCCTTGAGGTCCTTGGGCGGAAGGGGAGCTGCGCCTGGGACTGGTGTTTGCAGAGACTGGCCAGCTGGATTCGACTTGAGCATGTACCTTTCCTCAGCTCCCAGCGATGGCCTTTGGATGGTGGCTGCGAGCCTGGAGGAGGTGTGCACTTGGAGAAGGTGATGGTTTCAAAGGTCTCCTTCCCAGAGGGTCTCTGGGAGTGTGAGCACCCTAGGATGGTTTCTGTGTGAGGTTGCTGGCAGGACATGCGGTTTTGCTGCCAAGAGAAAGTTGCTTGAAGGCACCCACCCGCTGTTGGTGGCCTTCAGGGAGCATCTCGAGGGGTCATGTGTGACTGAAACTTGTTTATCCCGGGGAAACTCGATGAGAGGGCAGACTTCAGTTGAACTGGAAGAGAGGGGTGGACCAGTTTCATAGACGCGTTTTGTTTTTAGTTCTCATTCTGTTTTTCCGTGTATGGATCCTAGGGGCTGGGAATTGATTACACAGGGATTAACTCCTCTGGGTTGGATGGACTATTTCGGGAGAGAGAGAGCGTGAAGGTAGGAGGGATGTTATTGTTGCAAGGACATCCTAGTAAGGTGTAGAGGTTTGGATTTTCTGTTTTGGCTGGCTTAGAATCATCTGCAGTTGGAAAATGCATCCACCTCATATGTTGATGTGATCATGTGATATGATGTAAACTGGAAAAGAAATAACCTGGTTTGCATCTGAGTCCAAGGTTGTTTGTTTGTTTGTTTGTTTGTTTTTGTAAGGATGGCCTTTGCCTGATCAGAACTTCTTTGCAGTTGAAATATGTAACAAAACCAGGAGAAACAAAAGTTGCCACGGGCAGAATAGCGTGTGGGGCAGCAGAGAGGAAGAGACATGGAGGTACTTCAGGGGACAGTCGCCTCTCTTTTGCTGTGGCCTGTGAGTGACGTGGCTGTTCCTAACTGCAGGGTGAACTGCAGTTGTTCTGCATCCTTAGGTGCTTGGCGAGATTTCGTGTTTGAAATGTTGCTAGTTTTGACTTGGTTTGTGTAACATCACAGATTTCCCAGATCAGGAGCATTAAGGACCACGGGAGGTTATCTGGCTTTTCTTGTGCATTTTTACCTATGTTAACCTGTGGATGTAGACCACACAGGTTAACCTAGCTGTCAGGAGTCCACAGACAACTCATATCTATTACCGAGTCATACACCTTACCAAGTCTGCACTTAATGCACTATTTGGGGCTACTAGTTCTGGGAACCAGTATTAGCTTCGTTATAAATGTGCGTTTATGTGTGTATTTCCATAGCAATTATACCTGGGAAAAAACTGTTGTGGAATGAGCTGGGGAGAAAGAAGTGGAAAATGATTTATCAGAGGAGGTTGCCCATCTTTTCCCTTAAACACATGACAGGATTATGATTTTGGAATTTTCCATGGTAGTTTGTTTTCTATATTTTGTGTGACTTTTATTTTATTCTGTAGTAATTTAGTTTACATCAATTTGTCCTAAAAGTAAAAATCAATGAATATCTCAATTCTCATTGGCCTTTTTGAAAAATAACAATCTGTGGGAGATTACAAAATATTTTGAAATCTTTTCATTTCTGTAAAGTCCAAAATATTGGTATATAGGTTTATAACTTTTAATGTTTGAATTATTCATTGGTGTTTTTTTTTTAACTCCTCGATTTTATTTCCTATAACAGCACACAACATTTCTAAGATGACTTTGAGAGATTTTAAAACATCCAGAAGCCTTAGCACAGAGAAGCATCTGTTGCTTGCCATTTTGGTATTTCAGGAGAATGAAGTGCCAGACTTCTTTAGACCGTTGTTCTTACAAAATCTTCAGTACTAAAATATTGCATGATGAGAAGAGGGTGTACAGGTCTCTCTGCTTTAACCCATCTGGTTGTGGATAGTTTACATTACTTTAGTTAGACTCCTCTTGTATTCTTCAGCGTGATACATTGTGCTACATTAACAAACGGGGCCAACCCACTGTCTTTGACTCCAAGAGGCTGAAATGGGAGTGAAGGGTCTTCAGTGCCTTTAAGTTTATGATCTATCTGGTCCTGGAATATCTGGCTTTTCTGGGTGTCCCTGTGCCTCATGTGTCAGTTTTGTGCATATGATTTTGGTTGTGATTTCACAGTCCTGCATGGTTGGAGACCCAAAGTCATCTTTTGGCTGGAACCTTCGAGTGAATGTTTTTAACTCCTGGAATGTGTAAGGGCTCTTGGGTGTTGTTATGCTACCTGCTATAGGTACTTTTTAACCAGCTGTCCTTTGCCTCCGAGGCCCAGCAAGATCTTGTGACTTGGACATCTTGGGATATCTCCCAATTCCCTCAGTGTTGACTTCATGTTTGCTTTTGAAGATACAAACACTATTGCTGAAGAATGACTCCCAGAGACAAATCTTGATTGATATATATGTTTAGGAGACATTTAGTATTTACTGTGTACCTGACTTTATGTTATCGAGGACTTAAGAAGAATAAGAGGTGACCTTCTCCCTGTAATTTTTTGCCAGGGACCAGATAAAGGGGTGCAGTTTTTGTCAAAACAGGGCGAAATGAAGCATTAATGATGAAAACAATGCACTGTAGGCACAGAGAGTGTGGCTTAGTAGAGCAGAGGAGGTGAGAATTCTGAGCATTGAAGAGTGAGTTGGAGTTTGGAAAGAAGGAGATTAGAAGCAGCATCTGAGAAGGACAGTGAGACTGCCGTCGCCTGCTCAGGAAGGCACCAGTGCTTTACATTACAACTCTATAGTCTCTGTAGTATCTCTAATGACGTAGCTTGGGACCTTTTTACCTACCAGGACAGTGCAGTTCAGAGAGATTAGGTAAAATGCCCAAGGTCACACAGAAACTGGTGGGGCTGGATTCGTGTTACGTGTGAACATCTCTGGGCTCTTAAAAAGCTGACTTCATCCACAAGACAGGGGCGTGATAGTGCCTGGTGTTCCTGGACCTTGTTCTTCTTAGAAGGATACCAGTGGTTAGGGCAGACGAGAAGGGCTCAGGCCAGTTGTGTTCGGCGACGTGGATTAGCTGTGGTAGTGGGATGTAGCACTGGGCCAGAAGCCAATGCAAGGGCAGTCTCTGGTGGACAGTATGTACATGCCAACTCTAGAAACCCCATGGAGAAAGATTTGAGGAGTTTCATTATGAAGCAGGGTGTTTGCGCATGTGTGTCCTCCTCTGCCCGCACATCTGCCTCTGTTGTCTCAGGGAGAACAGCAGTATAAGGTGAAATGTAACTGAGGGGCATGAGAGAGTAGGCCTGGGAGGCTTCATGGTAATGTGCAAAAGGGGTAGATGCCGAGAGGATTTTCTAGGTATACATTGTCAGGGATTCCCAGGTATTCAGTCAGAGTGCTTATTTGGAAAGAGGAGTTTTTTGTTTGTTTGTTTGCTTTTAGTTTTTTTTTTTTTTTTTTGTTACTTAAGTTGAGGATTATGATAACAAGAAAACATTTGGTTTTATAAAGAGAAGTTACAATTTGTTTGAGTTGGCTTTGTGAATGGAAACTCACTGGCAGTTGGGCAAAGGGGCTTGAGTCCAGGAGGCATGGATGGGCAGATCTGCCAGACAAGACAGCGTGGATGACAGTAATGAAGGTTGCTCTGGACATGCCAGCTGTGCTCAGGACTGGCCAGGAAATTGTAAGAGTGGAAAGCCACTCATCAGCAATGGGTCTGGCCACTAAAATACTTGAAATAATTTTTTTTGGGTCATACAAAAAGTAATTGCAATAGCCTAAATCAGAGTAAATTCTTGATGCTCAAAAAAGCTTCCTTTTTTTTTTTTTTTTTTGCTAGCATTTTAGGAATCCTTAAAGTCTCAAGGTTGATTTTGCCCTTAATGTGCTTCATGAGTTTTGTAGCACAGAACTGGGTAATTCAGCTTCTTCTGAAGTTACCTCCTTCTTGGCCTGAAGAGAGAGAGATTTAAAATCTTGAGTCCTTTCATTCCTAGTGTTTGAAAGACTACAGAGGAAAAGCACAGAGATGAATGAAGCTTTGAAAGAAAAGCAATGGATGGATGAGGGAGCACGTCAGCTCCCTAGCACTTGAGAGGCAGGTGGTGAAGGATTGGTTCTCCTCAACCCCCAAGGCTAGTGTTTGCTAGCAAGTCCTTGGCTAACTCTGGAGTCTTAAAAACATGGAAAGGGTAATGAAAGGATGGAAGATGGTAAGGAAGGAGAGGGAAAGGATAATAAACAAGTTTATATTGCTTTTTATATATATATATGCTCAAGGCTTTTCTAATGTATTTTATGGACTGCCGTGCTTTTGAAGTCGAAAAAGATACCAGTTATCTTAGTGGAACATAAGGTCACCTTACATGGACTATCATCTGTGAGTTCAATAAAGAAATCTGCTAAAAATCTCTCTGAGAAATAAAATTCTTGGTCCTATAAATCACAGTTCCAAGGACTGGCTTCTTTCTGTTTTAGAAGTAAGCAAGAGAGTTTCTCTTTGTACACGATCATTATGCTTGTTTGTCAGTTAAAAAAAAGTGAAGATTGTGGCCTGCTAATGAGGAAGGTTTGGGAATCTCATTTTATAATCCAGGTTTTCCCAAAACATTTCTTGAATTACTATGCTACTCTATAGAGTACTTCTATTCTTTCAGGAGTATGGATAACCCAAAACGGAGGACTTAGTACTGATGAAAAAGAAATCCTCTTATTTACTGTAAATTCCCAATGGGCAGAGTTCCTGCCACTTTGTAGTTAGTCCCTTTTTAGTGTTGGTTGAATGAATGAGGTGGATTATGATGACAAGTTGATTCTCTGAGATTTCAAGTAAAAGTTCTCCCAGCCAGCTGCCTGAAGGCAATCCTAAGCCAATCCAGGGTAGGAAAATGGGGGGCTCTTTCTTTGCCCTGTTAGGTTTTCTCTCTTTCTTTCTTTCTTTCTTTCTTTCTTTTTTCTTTCTCTTTCTCTTTTTCTCTCTGTCTTTCCCCTCTATCTTTCTTTCTTTCTTTTTAAGGGAAGACTATTTTGGGAAGGCATGTGTGCCAGAAATAGAAATTGCCATTTTGTATTTGTATTGGTTACTGTTTTCTTTGCTGTGAGCAAATACCTGTCAAGAAGCAATTTAAAGGAGGAAGGGTTTATTTAGGCTGTAATTTAAGAAGGGTTAGTTATACTGTAATGGCAGTAAAGGCACGGTGGCAGGAAGCTGAGGCAGCTTGGTCACACGGCCTCTGCAGGCCGGAAGCAGAGAGGAGTGAATGATGATGTTTGGCTCACTTGGCTTATTCAGTCTGGGACCCTGGCCCACCGGTGAAAGCAGACCACATTTAGATCGGATCTTCCCACCTTGGTGTCAGATCCAAGTTGGAACTGGGGTTACAGACAGTTGTGAGCTGCCATGTGGGTGTTGGGAATTGAACCTGGGTCCTTTGGAAGAGCAGATAGTGCTCTTAACCACTGAGCCATCTCTCCAGCCCCAATCTAGAAACTTTTAAGGAACACACCCAGAGGTTTGTCTGTTAGGTGACTCCAGGTCCTGTCAAGGTGGCAGTATTAATGTCACAGCATTCTTTGTTGGAAAGCCTAGTCTGTGGAAATACATGCATGGGTTCTAAGGTGTGGACCGGAGAGCCCCCAAACTGAATGGCAGTTGCTCAGCTTGTTGGACAGAATGACCTTAATTGATAAAGTCAGCAACACCCAGAAACTGTCAGAAACAGGTTTGAAGTTTGCAAGGTAACTAGGGCACAGGTGTCTACATGAGAATGTTGATAGAAGCATATTGTGTTTGCTGCTGTGTTTGTTCCTAGGTGAATTAGAACTTCAAGGGAAGAAGGAAACACAAAGTGTTTTTGGAGGAGGTCTAGATAGGCGAGAGAGTGCTGGGCAAATGTAGTTCCGATCATCATGTAAATAAAGAAAGCCCAAATGAAGTATGGAAGACACTGATCTGGGTGTGGGCAGCTTTGTAGACGGCGCTTTACCTCTTTCATTTCCAGATCTGATCTGGATTAAGACACCTGCCATGTGCCAGGCCTATCATTAAGCACTCAGTGCAGAATGATAATATGAAGGCTTGAGCCCTGCCTCGAGGAAAACTTACTCCAAGGACCCAGGCTATGTAGGTGTGGCTTTCTTGGGGCTGTCCTGTGCTTGCCAACCTTGCCCGATCTACTGTTCTCCTTTTCCTTCACTGTCTCACCTGTCAGCATTCCTCTTCGTTCCCTCTGCTGTTATGTTCATGGGACCTCTCGGGCACAGAGCACTTTCCATTTAGGAAAACTGATTGTGGCCGTGGGTCCACACCAAATGGCATACTATAAAGATGGGAGTGGGGTAATGTGGCCCGACCACTAAAATCACCTTTGGAGAGACAGGCCGATTCCTTTCTGTTGATGCTTCTTGTCTGAATTCCAGATTGGCGGCGGTAAGCACACCATGAATGACCACCTCCACCTCAGCAGCCACAGCCATGGACAGATCCAGGTTCAGCAGCTGTTTGAGGATAATAGTAACAAAAGGACAGTGCTCACAACACAACCAAATGGGCTTACGACGGTGGGCAAGACAGGCTTGCCTGTGGTGCCGGAGCGGCAGCTGGAGAGCATTCACAGACGGCAGGGGAGTTCCACCTCTCTGAAGTCCATGGAAGGCATGGGCAAGGTGAAAGCCACCCCCCTGACACCTGAACAAGCAATGAAGCAATACATGCAGAAACTCACAGCCTTTGAACACCACGAGATTTTTAGCTACCCTGAAATCTATTTCTTGGGTCCAAATGCAAAGAAGCGCCAAGGCATGACGGGTGGACCCAACAACGGTGGTTATGACGACGACCAGGGATCCTACGTGCAGGTACCCCATGATCATGTGGCTTACAGGTACGAGGTCCTCAAGGTCATCGGGAAGGGAAGCTTTGGGCAGGTGGTCAAGGCCTATGACCACAAAGTCCACCAGCACGTGGCCCTCAAGATGGTGCGGAACGAGAAGCGCTTCCACCGGCAGGCGGCCGAGGAGATCCGGATCTTGGAACACCTCCGGAAGCAGGATAAGGACAACACCATGAACGTCATCCACATGCTGGAGAATTTCACCTTCCGCAACCACATCTGCATGACGTTCGAGTTGCTGAGTATGAACCTCTATGAGCTCATCAAGAAGAATAAGTTCCAGGGCTTCAGCCTGCCTCTGGTGCGCAAGTTTGCCCACTCGATACTGCAGTGCTTGGATGCTTTGCACAAGAACAGAATAATCCACTGTGACCTTAAGCCCGAGAATATTTTGTTAAAGCAGCAGGGTCGAAGCAGTATTAAAGTGATCGACTTTGGCTCCAGTTGTTATGAGCACCAGCGCGTCTACACATACATCCAGTCACGCTTTTACCGGGCTCCGGAAGTGATTCTCGGAGCCAGGTACGGCATGCCCATTGACATGTGGAGCCTGGGTTGCATCCTCGCGGAACTCCTAACGGGTTACCCCCTCTTGCCTGGGGAGGATGAAGGGGACCAGCTGGCTTGTATGATCGAGCTTTTGGGCATGCCCTCTCAGAAACTCCTGGATGCTTCCAAACGAGCCAAAAATTTCGTGAGCTCCAAGGGTTACCCCCGATACTGCACTGTCACGACTCTTTCAGATGGCTCTGTGGTCCTCAATGGAGGCCGATCCCGGAGAGGGAAACTGAGGGGTCCGCCAGAGAGCAGAGAGTGGGGGAACGCACTGAAGGGATGTGATGATCCTCTTTTCCTTGACTTCTTAAAACAGTGTTTGGAGTGGGATCCCGCGGTCCGCATGACCCCGGGCCAGGCTTTGCGGCACCCTTGGCTCAGGAGGCGCTTGCCAAAGCCTCCGACCGGGGAGAAGACAGCGGTGAAGAGGGTCACGGACAGTACTGGTGCTATCACCTCCATTTCCAAGTTACCTCCACCTTCCAGCTCAGCTTCCAAGCTGAGGACTAATTTGGCACAGATGACAGATGCCAATGGGAATATTCAGCAGAGGACAGTGTTGCCGAAACTCGTCAGCTGAGCTCCAGTCCCCTGATGCTGGCAATCTGAAAAATGTGTTATAGCTGAGCCTTATTGTGTTGAAAAAGTGTAGCTCAGACCTGTTTTTATTTGCTCAATAATTCGACTCATTTGTATCTTTTCAGCACTTGATGTAAGACAGTTTGTTTTGTTTTTATAAAATACATGGGGACAATGCTTTAAGTTTTTATACTTTCTGAAACTTTTTTTTTTCCTTCCTTGTGTTCTAAAACTATGATGAGCCTTACTGTACTTAGTGTGGCAGAACACTCACATCAGTGGCAGGCCATTGATTTCTTCATGACTGCCACACATTTACAGATTGGTCAGACACATTCACAACGTTTTCATGGTTCGTCCTGCTCACCAAGGGCCCTCCTCTCTCCAGGCTCCAGGTTCACACAGGAGCGTTCGTGCTGCCTCGCTTCCATTTTCTGTAAATCAATCTGGGTCCGAGTGGAGGCAGAAGAAGAAAGTTGAGGATGAGAGTCTCTAAGAAAAACTGCACTTCAGAGACTTTCCTTTTCCTTGGGGTGTGTTCAAACGATTACAAAATAGGATTGCCCGGTTTTAAACTGCCCACTCCACATCCTGATGTTCTTAAGCCACTGAGCAAATTTAGTGGATAAATGGAAACTGAGATGTGTGAATTCCTCCCCAGGCTTTGGGATGGTAGCAAGCTGTCATAATCAGGAAGCCTTCTGGTTATGGAATTGCTTTCTCACCTAATTTTATCTCTACCCCCTTGCCTCCCTCCCCCACCATGCCCAACTTCCCTTTCTCTTGTCTCTGCCCCTCTTTTACCACACACATCTGTTGCCTGCATTTAGTTTGTCCTTTTCCTTCAGCTGTCTATCCCAGGCAATTAATACAGACAGACATTTCAGCTGCCATTACATCCACAGTTTCATACCCCAGTTTCCAAAAGAACAGCGGCCTAGCTACGTAAGGTGGGGATTTCCAAAGTTCCAAAGAAAACTTAGCCGACCGGAGCGAGTTCACAGTGCGGGTGCCACAGAGGTTCCCTAAGCCTGGGAAAGCATCAACTCTTTCGTTAGAAAGGAAAGGGGTTGAAAAAGGAGGAGAAATTCAACCTCAAGTTAAATGGTTTGACTTCTCTTTGATTCATTAGAAGAACCACGGACGCTGCATCCCTTCGTTGAGTTTTACTTTCTTTTGGATTGCACTGAGTGATTTTTGTGGGGATGACACTTTACCTGAAAGAGTAACTGAGAGTTAGGTAAAAGAATATTTTCTCTGAATAATAATTATTTTCACAGTGAAAATTTCAGTATTTTATCACTAATGTATGAACGGTGATATATATCAATTTCAAGGCACGTGGAAAGAATTTTTAGTATGTGCAATTTAATAGAGAAAGATTTCTGCCTGTTTGGACAATAGGTTTTGGATAGTAAAAATTAGGATAAATAATCTTTTATATGCACAGATATTATTGTATTGCCTGTAAATCAACTTACAAGGACTTAAGGCATGGTCCCCAGTGAGGCCAAGAAAGTTTCCAGTTAAGTTTTTTTTAATTCTATGTTTTCTCTTACTTTAAAAAGAAAGAAAGAAAGAAAGAAAAAAAAACCAAATAAAAAGTGTCATTTTGAATAAAACATTTTTCTTATCTTGAGGCTTTGCCAGTTGATGGTGGAAAAATATGCTCAGGAATTATTTCAAATATTTGCCAAAAATCAGTAATAAGATTAGCTTATTAATAAGTTAGTGATATCGCTGTTTGCTTTACTATTTAAAGATGTCATTGCTAAATTAATTTGTACTTCTGTACTTAGCAATTATAGCTTATTTCCCCTAGTCAAATTCCTTAGCATACTATACACATGTCTGTGTAGTCTGTGAAGTGCAATAATATGTCAGTAAGTTACATTCTAAATGATGCTCATGTGACAGTACCCCCAATCAGTGGCTTATAGGACTTAAAAATTTGTGCATTTTATTTTTTTAAAAATCGGCCCTAAAGGCCTAAGAAATAGACAGACTTGGTTTGGGGACTTTGTAAAACTACAAGTCTCTTAATGATGGTCAGTGTCTTTAGGTCATTAAAATAAATTAAACATATATAAGAGCTATCTTCCCCTTTCAAGGTTCCTTTTTCTGTTCCTCTTGTTCCTTAGTTGTCGATGTGTGAGCCTGATCCTGCCATTACTAACTTCCCTATAAAGTGATCATACCTGCAACAGTTTAGTGGACTAAAACTGCTTGTCTTCCCCCCCGCCACAAAAAAAAAAAAAAAAAAAAAAACCTCGTTCTTCGGATGCCAGCAGAGCATTTGTGAACAGCTTTCTCCACACACGGAACCGGAAACTTTAAAGTAAACTATTATGTGCAGTGCTCTGGGGCTTTTTTCCCCCTCTTATTGAGATTTCCTTTATTCATAAAAGCTGCCATGTTTCAGCATTTACTGGTACATCTGCTTTGAGGAGAATCTGATTTAATTACTGTGTCTAAAATGAAACTGTTGCCTGTTTGTGATCTTAAAACCTAAATAAAGGGCTCTGATAGGCTACTAGGAGTCGGCTTGGAAACGGTCCTTGGTCTCACAGGTTACCATTGTCTAGGGATGTCTTGAGCTGTTTTCGGATTTAGGAATAGCACAGTGTCGTCTTGTCTTTGGTTGCAGTCTCATTTGACTCCGCTTCTTGCACTACCAGAGTGTTCTTAGCACAACAGTGGAACATGGAGTGATGCGAGACAATATAGATTAACATCATAGTGGAGAAATTGTGCCCTTAGTGTTAACAATGTGCCTTTTGTTCTGAATGCCATGTTGTAGGGCATGCATTTTTTTGGCCTCTTTAACTCTTGAAAGAGAGGTAGTAAAGATGGAAGCCACCTCTGCAAAGATAACATCTGTCTTAAATATTTAGATTTATAGGCCTTAATAGAAATCATAAGGCGTGAATCGTCATTGGGCGCTGAGCAAGATAACCATCGATTAGTCACACCCGGAATTCCTGTCTTTAAGGGGTTAAAGATGGTCTTTGTTGTATCTTAACATCAGACTGATTTTTTAAATGATATTTTTTTGTTATGCTAACACTAGACAAAAATCAACTGTATTTGTAAAAATTTACCTCAAACCATTTAATTTTATAGTGTGATTAATCCCAGGGCATTTGGTATGAACCAAAGTGCATTCCTTTTTTTATGTGCCTGGCTGTAGTAAGGATGGCCAGGGATTTTTACAATTTGGGTGCAAGGCACTTAAGCCACTTTTAAACCTACTGGGTGGTATGGAGTCATGTTAAATGATTCTGTCAGAATGTTAGCAAACACTTTGGCATCAGTAGCATTGGGCCATATTGGAATCTTAAAAGCATGAATTATTTTAAAGAGAACATTCATTTTTGTAATTTTTTTCATCAAGAATATTTCTTGAATAAGCAGAAGATTTTTTTAAAAAATAAACAACTGATTGGGTTGGTAAAGGTTTTAATATTGCCCAACACAATGCCGTGGTAGCATTTAAAAACAAAAGTATTTGTGGACTCTCTGTTTTTAGGGGCTTGTACATCTCTCTGCTGTGGGCATATATAAGATTCATTGTTGATTATACTCAGCTCGGCTGCTGAGTATATGTTACGTCTAGGCAGTGGCTTGGGTTTTTATCGAGCAACAACTTAGACACGTGACTGTAATAATGCTGCAACTGTGTGTACTGAAAATATGTGAAAACGGTTGAATGTGGACTGTATATATGTATGTACAAATTTCTGTGAGATGCTGCTGTCGCCACTTAACATGGAAAGTGTTCTAGTGGGTTTGAATCCTAGTGGCCAGTTCTATGATACTGTATGCATTGTACAGCTGATGACGGGAGTAAGACTGTTTAGTGAATATTTGTTAATTTTATTGTTGTGGCCAGAGATAATTTCAGAATAAAATTTTAATGTCCTACCTTACTCTTCTCCCCTTCTCTAACTATAATTTCACTTCTCATCTATTTCTGGTATCATTAATATTCCTGCTTGGTTAAACCTGGAGAGACTTTTAGACCGTTAGGTGGCTTGAGATGTTAAAATGGCCCATTCTGCTAATGTGTTCACAAACTGGGATTTATTTCTTTATTATTAATATTCAAATTCTGAATTAAAAAAAAATGAAGTTTAAGGGAAGAAACGCCTAGTAAATCTGAGCTCTCAAGATCTTCTATTTATCTTTAATAATTTTGCTTTAATTTTATCCTTCAAGCTTGCAGCAGAGGGGAGCAGGGTGCTCCATTCTTTCCTGTGTACAGTTCTGGTCAGTTATTTCAAGGTGCTCTTAGGTCTATCCCAGCTTCTCAAAAGTGGGCGTGCTTTTGCTGTTTTGTCCTTGGTGTTCACATTTTGGGGTGGCGGTGTCCCCTGACACAGCTGGGTCAGGAAATGAGGCTCATGAGCTCAACTAACTCCAGATGTGTCGGTCTCACTGAACACTGAACACCAAGCTTTAGTTTACTTGCCGATGCTGACTTCGCAGGAAGATAACGTAGATAGGTGTTTGCCTCAGGCCAAGAACTACCTCCTGTTTTTTTTTTTTTTTTTTTTTTCCTCACATCCCGCCTGCTACCCACAGCTGAAGAATTCTGTGGCTTCCTCTATCCAATCCATAAAAAGTAGCAGGAGGCATGGGATTCCCAGAGCCAGCTTCTGTCTTCACAGTCAACACACAAGTTCCCACACTTGCTTGTCTTGCTGCTCAGTCCCCAGGCCGTGTCAAAGTTCAACAAATAGAAAAATTACTGACCAACCAAAAGCCAAATGAAAGGTCCAAGAGGTGGGCACGTTGTGTGGGCAAGTCCAGGCAGACCCATAGCACCATGTCTGACCCAGGAAAGATCACTTTCCACTCCTTTTATCAACTCTTCCCAAGTTCATTCTTAAGTGGATTAATGCTAGGTTGTGTTTGAGTCTCTAGGATCACGTACCTTTTGGAATCGGCAACTATTAAAAATACGTATTCAGAAGTAAGGGACTTGAAAGTTGCTTCCAAACCAGTCTTAGACAAAGTTCCTTGTTAGCATTGCGGGAGTCTTCAATAAGGAGGGGCTTTGGTTACTTACCTGTTCTGGAAAGGGCTTTAGAAGAGACCCGAAACCGCGGGCATCTGCGGCTCTATTTCCTTTAATTTTGTTTCTTAAAAGTTTAAATTACACTGCCTCTCCTTCAATGTTAACACAAATAAACTCTTGTCAGTGGTGGTACATATGTTCCTCCCGAAAGAAAAACCTGACTACTGTGTCGTGTATACACGAGAGCGAATTGTGTCTTCATGCAGAGTGGTTAGTTTATTTGGTTTCCCTTTCAATTAAGGGATCAGCTGTGATGAGGGAGCCAGGAATTTCCCTGCCTCCCGAGGAAGTTTAGTAAGTGCTTCGAGAATGAGTGGGGATTCTTCTGCAGCCTTAGCTGGCAGCTGAGGACATGAAGAGATGGATTGTGATGGCATTGTGTTTGGCAGAGCCATAGGCGTGGTCTCTCCCTGTCAAAGGGAGAAAGCTCCCTTGCAGGTCCTTGGTGTCACATGCGCGTCATCCTTATACATTCTTTAAGTTACAATCATCCTCAGCTGATGTGCGAAGAAAATGAAGTGGCTGGTGCCCTTAGAGACGTTGTAGAAACGGAAATAGGTCTAAAGTCAAGAAGTTTAGGAAGGATAAAGGGGTTTTTGTGAGCTATTAATTTCCAAGAATACCTTTTCAATTGAGAAAACACACACACACACACACACAAAATTGAGTCCTAGGACATTTCAGTCCCTGCAGTCCACCTGTAAATTTAGATGTAACTGCACACACACCTCTTGTTTCACAGACGAGTGGCATGGGACCACTCGTGGGAAGGGAGACTAGCTCCATCCTTCCTCTCCAGTGTTCTTAAAGTGTGCTTTCTTCCTTTCGCTTGAGTGTGTGGAAATATTTTTGACACAGTAATTCTCAGGGAATTAAAAGTTAAATTTTACTGATTGTAGCAGCAGATAAATCTCTTAAATTCAGGTTAACTCAGGTTTTCTACCCCTTGCCTCTATATTTAAGTAAATATAGAATGCTTCCCAGGGATACATAAACATTTCAGATACAGTTTTAAAACACCAAATTGTAAATAAATCACTTTTTTGCAAACTAAAGGATTGTGTCTCTCCTTGCTTTCTATAACAGATTATTTTACCTCCTGCATTTGCGGAATTTTAAATATCAAGACATTTTCTTCATTGGTAAAAATTAAGTGATAATAAAGCAAAATTCCATGAACTACATCATTTAATAAGAATTCTAAATTTTCAGTTGTTTGGGGAACAGTGTATAACTGATTATTAGTAGTTTATCTAGATTTTTAGTAAATAAGTGTATGAGTAAATTGGGGCTAATTTGTAATCCTTTTCTCTGAGTGGCAATGCCTTATTTATTTTCTCCTATTCCTAGAATTAAAATCACTGGGCTTTTGGCCTGAGTATGCTTACATTTAAAAAGAGAGGCACTGAAGTCATTGAATCTTTTTGACATCTGTTGCAGACTACATTCATTTGCCAAGTACTTACTAAATGCCTGCGTGTGAAGTTGTAGCACAGGCACTAGAAACAGACATGGGTCCTGTGCTTGGGGAGTTTTGAGACTGATTGTGAAGGCAAGCATGATATAAATAATTACGTGATCAAAGGACTGCAAATTTGATGAAAGTGTGAGGAAAAAGCGCGTGGCAGTGAGCCTGTGAACAGCTGAACAATGGCAAAGCGGTTGTGTGTGTTGTGTAGGTCATGGGTGGCTTCTCTAGGAAACAATTTTTTTCTGAGGAAGGAAGAGCAGCGTAGTGAGCTGCTGAGCGAGCAGCCTAAGGCAGGCCCCTTTGGAGGGATACCAGAGATTGAGAAACTTGGTATGAAGCTGCTGAAATTGTGTGCCAGTCCAGGCCCAGCCCTGTAGATGCACAGGTTTTACATCCTTTTTCTCAGGTGAAGGGAAATGACCAAGGGGTTTTCAGGAGAAGACATGCCACAAGCAAACTGGCTCTCCTTGACTCCCTGTAGAAGGACTGAAAAGGAAAAGGAGAAGGATGAAGACCACTTGAAAAGACTGAGAGGAAACGCAGGGGTCGGGCTGGAGATATTTGAAGATGGTGGGTATGAAGACTACGAAAATAGAAATAGCAGGTGTTTGTGTATGAAAAATAGCAGTAGCTATTTCAGGTTTGCTCCATGGAATCAAAGGGAATTGTAATACCCTATTTGTTCAGAGAGAATTGAAGATTAATGTGTTTGGTTAAAGTGTGAAGATCCAGTGAACTATACTTTCCTAAAGACTTGAAGCCTTTGAGTAAAGTTTGAGGAACTTTAAGATTTAATGAGATTATGTAAAACACACATACACACACACACACACACACACACACACACACACAGGAGAGAGAGTTAAGAAAGGTAAAAGTCAGCTAAACCCAGTTCCTGACCAAACAGAACAATCTCTCTGCTTAGACCGGTCTCCTGCTGCTCCCTTCTCTCATAGCAATTAAGCGTTTCAGGGATAAAACATCATATTTCTGTCTTAAGTGCAGGGACCATATTCGTGGAATGTCTGAAGCTGTTCATAACACTGAACCCTGTATTTATAAGTTTTCTCACAGACCTGCAAGAAAGTATAACTAATAAATTAGGTTTGGAAAGAGAAGACAAATAGCTAATAATGAACTAGAACCATCTGCAGTGGTAAGATGATAAAATGATCAGGCTCAGTCATTTTGCTATTTGAGGCCATTACTACAAAAATAAATGTTACTTGAACACAACAAGCCTCCTGAGTCTGAAAATTGACCCGATAAACCAAAGTGGCTACATCTTGAAGGGTCTTTAACGTGTAGAGCATGTATACCTTGGACATACGGGATGTATCAGTGTCCCAATGTATAGTATGAGTGTGCAGTTTAAATTTCATTAATTATTTCTGAAATTTTCCATCTAATATTTTCAGAGTGTAATTGACATCAGGTAACTGAAGCCACGGAGAGAGAAACCTCAAATAAAGATAGAACATGGCAGTTGTACTTGGTGTGTTTGGTTTACCAAAACAACAACGATAATAATGCTGACTGTGAGGATTTTATCTTCCTTTAGGTCATTCGTGTTGCTACTGGATCAATAGCTTCAAGAAGTGGGTTTCCAGCCAGGCCTCAATGGAATTCAGATGGGCACAGAGCTAAGGGGCATTCTGAGAGGATTGTTCTCATGGAAGTGTGTATCGTTCAGTCATCACCCACCCATGTGGAGCTACAGTGCAGAGCTACCCTGTAACCTCGGCAGACTGTGTGTGGGGAGTGAAGCGTAACTCTTGGAAAGTCATGCTGGCAGCACCTTCACAGGCTTTCCTCAGAGGCGCAGTGTCCCAGGCACTCCACAGCTCTATCTGGAAGGCACAGAGTTGGGCAGGGTGGTACTGCTGAAGACAACACTGGTATTTTCCCTCTCCCTGGGAAGAGGATCTCGCTGCACAGTGAGTGGGGCTGAGGTGAGAAAGACAGCAGCGCTTTCCTGTCCCTTCCTCCTCTCCCTCTTAGGAGATCTCAGGAATGTAGAGGAAGATGGAATGGCTTAGCAGGTGTCTTAGAGGGAACCTGGTGGGAACAAGTAGGGCTGGGAACAGATCCACTCACAGACTGGTTGTGCCCATAGGCAGATGGGACAGTGGAACCATGGAATGTTTTTGTTGTTGTTGTTTTGTTTGATTGTTTGTTTTCATGTAGGCAAGAGAATGCCTGCTTCAACTCCTCAATGAATTCTCATCATGTTGATAAAATGTACAATTTATCTAACATGGGCTTCACAGCCTGTCGCTACTCAGCTCCTGTTTCTGTCTAGTCTCACCGGTTCCCTGAGCCTTCAGCTCAGTGTACTCCAGCCACCGCTGATTTCTGTCAGTTCCTTGCATGTTCCAATCTCATCCTTACCTCAGGACCTTCATACTTCCTGCTTCCCCCGCTGATGCTCACCTCCCCATCTTCATGTGGCGTGTGTCCTACCATTTTGGACTGAGATTAGACACTGCTCATTGTCTCCAGCTCCATCCCCTCACTATCACATCACCATTTGTGTGTGTGTTTCTTTTAAACACCAATCAATATCTGGAAAAATATATCTCTTCAACAATTACCATTTTTCTCTTTCATTTAGTTTATTACACTAATTTTTCCTCTTAGATTTGAAAATACTCTAGACAAAGTACCAATGATGGGTCAAAGAAATGATTCAACACAGTCTATCTTGGTGAGCCAATGAATTTATTAGGGTTACTTATAGACACATGAGGGGAAGTTTACTTATAAGATTGTGACTAACTCAAAGATAGCTGCATCACTGGGAAGCTTATATGCATTTGCAAGACAAATTACAAATGCTACATTCCAGGATTTTCTTGCTTAACTTGCAGGCTGCTACATGGGAGAGTCTCCTCTGCCCCTACCAATTGTTTAATGCTTATGTAATATTGAGGAGAGGGTTTATAAATCCAGTAAGTTTCATGTACTTCCTGAGCCTTGTAAGTTTCCTTAGTTTTATGGGTATTATAACCTTTCCTCTTTCCTCCAGGAGTGAATACTTCTATTGGAGGAAATAAATAAACAACAGGGACAAAGAGTTTATTTCTAGTTGACTATTTTCTACTACCTTAGGAGCACTGTCACATTGTAGGTACTCCTGTTTATAACTGTGGATCATGTGTGTTTGGAGAAAATTAAGCCAGTGAGTTAAAAATTAGAAATGTTATATGTCTCAAAAGCAAAAGATATTCTTTCTAAAGCCAACATTTGGATGCTTGGCAGTGAATACCTAGAACCCTTCACTGGTAGTTCCAAAGGGCTGAGTAGTAAATAATGCCGTGATTGATTAACAATGTCTGCCTCGGACAAAATGGGTGTTCCTAGAGGTGTCTCTGCATTTTATATTTCAGAATTATTGCTTGAATTCTAGTCTTGACACCTGTAATGTCTTGAAGACACTGCTGATCTTAGCTGTTAGTTAAGGTTTAATCATGTAATTGCTTCCCCTGCCCTCCCTTTTCTTTAAGAGCCAACATAACATGAGTATCATAATAATGTGTTTGTGTCAGTATAATATATTAATTCTCTAATACTACATTTGCCTGCATATTTGTATATCTGGCAGGATAGGACAAGGACAGAAGTATTTCCTCTCATCATAATCTCATTACGTTTACACTTTCAGTCCTTTGTCCTGAGTGGCCGGCAGCAAGCAGAGACGAGCACTGACAACAAGGCGAATGGAGGATGCAGCTGAGATTTTTCTTGTTTCAGATCCTTGCTGTCTCCTTTCAGCCTGGGCATCCGCATCTCCTACCCGCTGAGTTATTTATTCCCTCTTAAAAACAGGAAAGGCCTTTAAATCATCATGGGCCCATCCCTCTTCAGCCTATCACAAATGGTGAATAATGAGCCCGTTAACCCAATGACCTTCACAAATGATAAGAAGTGAATATAAAGATAAAAGCTTCTCCTGCTCATGAAAACACCCTTAAAAAAATCTAGAGAGGTAGGCTTTTCCTGGGCATACTCCTCTGAAGCAAACAGCACACTGGGCTTGGTTTTTTTGTTTGTTTGTTTGCTTTTGTTTTTGTTTTTGTTTTTAATCTCCTCCATGCATCACACTATCTTGAAATGTGGATTTTAAACCCAGTATAAAGTGCTTGACCCATGGGCCCATGACCAGAAGCTGCTCAGCATACAGCATTTATCAGTGTTCAGATTAATCTCTGGGCACCTGTGACTCACTACAGAAGTGCAACTGTCATAGCCCTGTGGTCTAGAGTGCTTGGCACCATGGCCACTTCCACCATTTACTCTGAGTAAGTGCTGCTATTGATTGTCCCCTGAGCCTAAGCCAGAGAAGGTTCATTCGCTTCTTGGAAGTGGTTCAAGCTTCCATTATCACCGCTTGGAGGGGCAGCAGGACGCAACTCTCCCATACAGTGTGCTTCCTCTTTCTAGTCAGCTCACCAAGGTCAGGCTCACCATCGTTTCCTCATTTGACCCCAAAAACATCCACCAGGTTTCTAATAAGGACACCTTATCATTGAGTCTTTCTTAGCCTTCAGAACCTGTGGACACTAGAAGGCTATGTGTTGTACAGATTGAACTGTGTCCTGTCAATCTCCCTAGTAGAAGTCTGTGTTCCTAGTGTGGCCATATTTGGAGACAGTCCCTCCCTGAAAGGTTCAATGTGCTAGCAAGGTTTGACTGGTATCTTCACAAGAAAAGGACAGACACCAGAGCATAGGCACACACAGGAAACCCCCACAAGGACACCTTCGTGGCTGCTGTCTGCAAACAGAGGAGGGAAACTCCACAGAAACCAACCTGCAGAACCACACTAAACAAACTTCTCTTGTTTGAACCACCAGTGGCCTTTTAGTAAGGCAGCAGCCAGAGCTGAGATTAAAGCACACAAAAGAGGACTACAGCTGCAGGTGGGATGAGGGCTGAGGATCAGATGGAATGGGGAAGCTCTCCTGGATTTGCCAGGGGGGCCTAAGAGGCGGTAAAAGTAGGAGGAGGCAGAAAGGAGGCATGCCTGCTGATGTTCCAGACCCAGTGTAGTAGAATACAGGGTTCTCTAGAGAAACAAATCCAATTGAGTACACACAGTATGGGCAGCTATACTTACAGGGGCTGAGGCAACATAGTCTACAATTGCGGTGTACAGGCTGCAAGGGCAGAAAAACCAGGAGCCACTCAGTCTAAGAAAGTGGAGGCCTCAGAACATCAGGAAACAATGATGAAGCCCATAGTGAGCAAAGAGCCTAGAAGCTTCACGCAGAGTTGCTGATGTGAGCTCACATTCAAAGGCTGAAGGGTGCGGAGTGTGATGAATGCCCAGAAGTTGGGGGGGAGGGGGTGGCATCAGAGGACACACCTACTTTTGGAGAGTTTCCCATCCCCCTTCTCTCTTTTGTCCCAGCCTATCAGTCAGAGCTGCCCATGCTCAGGGAGGGCCTTCTTTTCTCTTCTCACTTCAACGAACTAGAACTGAATGTCTATTTCCTGGAAGAGCTTTCCCAGTCACACTTGGAACTGTGCTGCACTAATTCTGTAGGTGTCTTCCAACCCAGTAATGGGGTTTTAAAAGCCTCTAAAGTTAGCGTAAGTTGACACATCAAAAGACAATAGACTTTAGCTTCACATCTCTACATTAACACTCTGAAAGGAACGTTTTGTGCATATGCACACATTGAGGCTTTATTTGCTCCTTAAAAAAAAAAAAAAGTTAAGATGGAGAGCCTAAGATGCCAAATCTGAACACCCTCTGTCACCAACGTGAGCTGCTTCAAGACCACCGGGAGGAAATGGAGCCAAAGAGCACAGTTGCAGTTTATTTTACTTTCTTTGTCAAAACGGAACTTTATCCCAAGTATAAACTTACTTCTCTATTTGAATAGAATAAAAATCAAGATAACATAAAACCTACTTACAATAGGATTATATAGCGTTACACATCCAGTCTCCAACAGCAGCAGTTACATTTGAGGCAAGAGGAGGTTTTGGTGCATTGTGTTGTTTACTGAGTGTGTGTGTAGCTTGCACATAGGTACATCATGTACATAAGCACCTACTGGGGTTGGGGGGTGTGGCTTGAGTAATATTCCATTGTGTAAATGTACCTCAATTTCTATATCCTCCTTCAGCTGAGGGGCATCTGGGTTGTTTCCAGATTCTGGCAATTATGAATAAAGCTGCTATGAACATAGTTGAGCAGATGTCCTTATTGTATGGTTGAGCATCTTTCTGATAATTTGCCCAGGAGTGGTATAGCTGGATCTTGAGATAGTACTATTCCTAATTTTCTGAGACAGCGCCAGATTGATTTCCAAATTGGTTGTACAAGTTTACATTCTCAGCAACAGTGGAGGAGGGTTCCTCTTTCTCCACATCCTCTCCAGCATGTGTTACCTACTGCCTTTTTGATCTTAGTCATGCTGATGGGGTGTAAGGTGAAATCTCAGGGTTGTTTTGATTTGCATTTCCCTGATGACTAAGGACATTGAACATTTCTTTAAGTGTTTCTCTGTCATTCAATATTCCTCTGTTGAGAATTCTGTTTAGCTCTGTACCAGATTTTTTTAATTGAATTATTTGGTTTGCTGATGTTTAATTCCTTGAATTCTTGATATGCTCTGGATATTAGCCCTCTGTCATATGTAGGGTTGGGGAAGATCTTTTCCCAGTCTTTAGGTGGTCAATTTGTTCTGATGACAGTGTCCTTTGCTTTACAGAAATTTTCAGTTTCATGATGTCCCATTTATTAGTTGTTAATCCTAGAGCTTGTGCTGTTGTTATTCTGTTCAGGAAGTTGTCTTCTGTGCCAATGAGTTCAAGGCTCTTTCCTACTTTTTCTTCTAACAGATTTAGTGTGTCTAGTTTTATGTTGAGGTCTTTGATCCCGTTGGACCTTAGTTTTACGCAGGGTAATAAATATGGATCTGTTTGCATTTTTCTACATGTGGACATCCAGTTAGACAAACACCATTTGTCTATTGTATGGTTTTGGCTTCTTTGTCAAAAATCAAGTATTCGTAGGCGTGTGGGTTTATTTCTGGATCTTTTATTCGATTCCATTGATCCACCAGTCTGTTTCTATGCCAGTACCATACCATTTTCTTTACTGTTTCTCTATAATACAGCTTAAGATCAAGAATGGAGATACCTCCAGAAGATCTTTTATTATACAGGACTGTTTTAGCTATTCTGGGTTTTTTGGTTTTCCATATGAGGCTGAGAATGAAACTGATAAGCTTCTGTAAAGCAAAGAGCACTGTCGATAGACTAAAACAACTGCCTACAGAATGGGAAAAGATCTTCACCAACCCCACATCCGACAGAGGGCTTATATTCAGAGTATATAAAAAACTCAGGGAATTAAACACCAACAAACCAAATAATCCAATTTAAAAATGGAACAAAGCTAAACAGAATTCTCAACAGAATATCGAATGACAGAGAAATACTTAAAGATACGTTTAACATCCATAGCCATCAGAGAAATGCAAATCAAAACAACTCTGAGATTCCATCTTATACCCATCAGAATGGCTAAGATTTAAAACTCAAGTAACAACACATGCTGGTGAAGATGTGGAGAAAGGGGGAATCCTCCTCCATTGCTGCTGGGAGTGAAAACTTGCACAACCACTTTGGAAATCAATCTGACACTTTCTCAGAAAACTGGAAATAACTCTACCTCAAGACCCACTACACCACTCTTGGGCATATACCTGAAAGATGCTCCACCATTCAAAAAGGACTTTTGCTCAACTATGTTCATAGCAGCCTTATTAGTAACAGCCAGAATCTGAAAGCAACCTAGATGTCCTTGAACCAAGAATGGATACCGAAGTTGTGGCACATTTACACAACGCACTACCACTTATTAAAAACAAGGAAATCATGAAATTTGCAGGTGAATGGATGCAACTAGAAAAGATCATCCTGAGTGAAGTAACCCAGAAGCAGAAAGATATGTATGGTATATACTCACTTATAAGCAGACATTAACCATACTAAAATCTAGAGACGTAAAGAAACTAAATAGCAAGGAGGATGCTTATAAGATTGTGACTAACTCAAAGATAGCTGCATCATGGGGAAGGAGGATGCTGAATTCTCATCCAGAACGACAAACAGGATAGACACCAGAAATGGTGGAGGAAAGGAACAGGACAGGAGCCTGTTGAAAGTTCCACCCAACAGGGTATTGAAGCAGATGCTGAGACTCACAGACAAACTTTGGGCAAAAGGCGGGGAGTCTTATGGAAGAAGGGGATGGCGGGGATAGAAAGACCTGGAGGAGACAGGAGCTCCACAAGACCACCAACAAAGCAAAAAATTCTGGGCCCAGGGGCCTGCAATGCTCCAACCAAGGACCATGCATGGAAAGGACCTATACCCCCTGCTCAGATGCAGCTCAGTCTCCATGTGAGTGCCTGAGTAAACAGAGCAGGGGCTATCTCTGACATGAACTCAGTTGCCTGCTCTTTGATCACTTTCTTCTGATGGTGCAGTTTTTCCAGGCCACAGAGGAAGATGATTCAGGCAGTCCTGATGAGACTCAATTGGCTAGAGTAAGATGGTAAGGGAGGAGGACTCCCCCTTTCAGTGGACTAGGTAAAGGGAATGGGAGGGGGAGAGAGAGGGAGGATGGGACCCAGAGGAGATGAGGGAGGGGGCTTTACAATCAGTATATAAAGTAAATGAATTGTATAAAATAAAATAAAAATAAAACATTTTGGGAACTATTAAAAAAAAAAACAAAAAAACAACACAACTGGATTCCAAGAAAATGATGTTCTTAAGCTAGGCATTCCTAGCCAAGTATTCAGGCAACTAAGGCAAGGGGATTGTGGTGAGTTCAAGACCATCATGGGATCACAAGATCCTGTCTCAAGCAAGCAGACAAACAAATTCAGATAATTATGTCCATATAATCAGTTGTGAACACTGCAGCTATGTCCTAAGGTATTTGTTTTTTGTAGTGTTTCTCTTTCTCGGGGGTTAGAAGTGCTTGGCTCTGCCAGCGGTTTTAATTTTAGTATCTCCAAATGCTCTACACTCACTGTGTACAAGTGTCACATAAAACAAAGATCCAACTCAGATATTCCCTCACCCTAATTTTTAAATCACATGGATCTGATTTTGAAAACAAATTTGAGTGAACTGTATTATGATTTTGTTATGGCTTTGAGTCATTTAAATGCGGATAAGTTTATTCCTAATCATGACCTCACTGGCGTCTAGTGTATCTGGATAATAATTGAACAAGGTTCATAAGCTTATTTAAAAAAACAAAAGAAGGGGTTCCTACTGTAGCCAAGTTGTGGAAGAAACATTTGTGCTAAGAACTCCTTGGCTTACTCTGACTGAAGTCGTTTGTGACATTAGGCAGATGAGCTCATTAGTCCTTTTGATTTCTGCCTTTGGGCAAACGAAAGAATATGTTGTTGGGGCTTAATCATAAGAATATTTAAATTTTTATTCTCTGACGTCAGTCATTCATAGAAACCACCTGGGTTCCAAAATCCGTATTTATGGCCTTGCTGTATTATAATTTTGCATTGTTCGTCTACTAAGTATTTGTAGACAGCCTTTATTCCTTCCCTGCCTCATAAGGATGAGTCTTAATAGTTCCTTACCACTAGTTCCTAGCAATTAGAAATACTAATTGAATGCTGGGCACTGCCACCAGCAGCCTCCTGATGCAGGGACGATTGTCACCACGCTTTTACAGATAAAGAAGCTAACCCATAGACTGAGCTTCTGCCAAAGATGGGATGGATGGACGGGATATTTATGTCAGAAGGTGGGGAGTACAGGACCAAGGAACTGACAGATTGGGTTCTCCGTGAACATTTTCTTCTTGCTCCCCAACAGCCTACCTCCTTGCTGTGTCTTCATACAGCAAGAAAGGGAGATAACTCTTTGGGGAGAGTAAGAAAGGGAAAGGCAGTGAAAAGGGGTGATGGAGGAAATAGGAGAGGGATAAAGGTGGGGGAAGCTTGTATCGCTGAGAGAATCTAAATCCATTTTTTTTTTCTCCCAGAGATGTCCAGTGCTAATCCCATCACAGGATATGGGAACTTTGGTACAAAAAGTGGTGGGCATACAGGCAGGGAGAGACACACACTCAGTCCTCAGAGGATGTAACTAACTCAACACAAGGCCATGTAACCAGTAAGTGGGAGAGAAGGAATTGGTGCCCAGGCCCTACCCCAGATTCTGTGCTGTTTTCATCACTGTGTTTATAAATACTTGATGAGTGAGGACTTGAGAAAGGCATCGGTAATTTCCAAACTTCCCAAAACAGAGTGAGAACTTGACCAAAGACATGTAGCTTGTAGGGAATAAGAGTTACTTGGAAAGCCACGAAAACTGCTGGACTGTACATCAATACCCCATATTTCTTAGCCTCATATTCTTAGGAAGAACACAGGATGGTCACAGCATGGTCCTGCTATACAGAAAAAGATTTTTGCAAGTGGTTCTAGAAATTCAAACACGTGACTTAACCCATAATTCTATGAGGGTGATGAATGTTTGCAAAATGTTGAAGGAAAAAAATCAAATTCTTATGACATTTAGAAATCATTACATTTGACTTACTATTGTCCTTGGAAGATGTTTCCTGTCAGTGAACTGCATTGTACCTGGACTACCTGAGAGTTTGGAAAGAAGATGCAATGGCAGGAATGCTTACCAAGGTTACAGCACTGACCTCTGTCAAATGTATAGGTTGCAACACAGCGCTGTCTTCCCTCAGGACCTTTTGAGGTCTCATTTACATGCACTTCAAATAAAAGATCACTGTAATTATTTTGGATCTTTGAGAATAAAAGAAACACTAAAATATGTTTTATTTATGTAACACTGCTTTTAATTTGGAACTTCATGTGATTGTTATCCAAATACTTTTCACAGTATGGGCTGTTGTCAGGCTACCCATTCAAAATGCCATTCAAAAACGTGATGAAAGAGCAGAAGAGAGGGAAAAGTACTCACAAAGGGCAGTGTGTCCATGTGTCAACCTTTCTGTCACGGAATTTTGCAGTTCCCATTGTAGTTTACACTCAGAATAGCCCTGCAAAGCCAACCTGTTTTATTTACAGATAGGCACACACGAAGGCTCAGAAAACTCACCTAACTGAACACTACCTGTAAAGCTAGATCCCAGCACTTCCCAGTCTCTTTTCTCACAGATGTCACTATACCTCAATGAATCTAAATGCCCCAGAAAGTCATAGAAGGCTTTCCCTAGGAAACAGTGCCGGAACTGAGCCTTGAAAACTGAATAGGAGGTCCCCAGATGGCTTAAGGACAGCCAGGGCCAGTTTCAGGCCAAGAGAGAGTGACAGTGAGTGACTCTCTATGAGCTAAAAATAACTAGCCAGGGCAAGAACCCCTGATTCTTGAGACCGGATCCAGCTGTCGAGGTAGGAGACGCTGAAGACTCACCCCCTCTTGGTCATGCCAAGCACCACACAGCTATAGAAACTCGGGTATTTCTCATTCCAGTTGACTGGAGAAAATGAGAATACCATGATGAAGTAATTTTCCCGAGATGGCCTCATAAATTCCAGCTAACTTTTTTGTCTCTGAGTCCTCATAGCTAACATTCCAGAAATGTTACTGACATAGTCCATTTGCCCAGAGAGTGGAAAAGATACTAGGATTCTTCTGTCTAAAGGCTGGTACACATGCGAACTGAATCTGACTCTACCGTCCTGAACCAAAGTCTGGGGGGGGAAGTGCAGTAGCAAGTTTGAACCTGCAGCTTTCACCCACGCAAGACCCATGAGAATGGACAGGGCAGGTTTTTCCAGTATACTGTCAAATCATTACTGCTTAGCCTGTAAAGACTTAATAATTCTTATAAACACACACAACCTAAACAGATTAATAAGTGGACATTGCTCTCCTTCCTCTTGATTCCTACAAAATAAAATCTGTTTTTTAAAAATACATCTGAGAGATTTTTTTTTTCCTGCATGTGACTGTAAGACACCCATTTCATCCTGTTCATAAATCTTTTTAAGAAACCTGACACAGGGGATGGAGAGATGGTTCAGTGGTTAAGAGCACTGTGTGCTCTTTCAGAAGTCTTAAGTTCAATTCCCAGCAACCACATGGTAGCTCACAACCGTCCATACTGGGATCTGATGCCCTTTTCTGGCATGCAGGTGTGTATGCAAATAGAGCACTCATATACAAAAAAGAAAGAAAGAAAGAAAGAAAGAAAGAAAGAAAGAAAGAAAGAAAGAAGGAAAGAAAGAAGAAAGAAAGGAAGAAAGAGAAAGAAAGAAACCAGAGACAGAGATATTCCAAGAAACCTCAAATATCAGGAAAATCTTTGTGATAAATGAAAATATAACATTATTTTTGTCAAATAATATTTTCTTTAATTGTTTTAAAACTTTTGCCTGCTATAATATGATATCACCACAGCTTTACTGTTTTAGGTTAGTATTCTTGTCTTTGTCCATTTTCAGCAATTTTTAAGTCCTGTATATTCTTTGTATAGACTTTGCTGTAGTAAATTGAAAAATGAGTATTGGGCTATTAATTTTAAACATTATTTGCCCTAAGATTATCTAACCTGCTATCACAAATGAAAAAAACACAGACACCTGTTAGATTTTATAATTGCACTATTTACCTTGGGCTGAGCAGATATTTCACTTACTCTGTCTCAATAACCTCACCACCTATCTCTCAGCTCCCATCCAGTGCCATCCACCTTAATCATTCTCACCTGGACTACCTTTCATTCATAAACTGATGGTATTTGCTTTTATTCTTTATCTGGATCTTTTAATGCTATTATTGGAGTCTTTTCTTTTGTGCCACATGGTTTCTTCTTCACGATAACCCATCATGGCATCCTCCTTCCTTCCCTCTTCCTGTCTGTTTCTTTAAAAAAAATTTATTTTTTTATTAATTACAATTTATTCACTTTGTATCCCAGCTGTAGTCCCCTCCCTAGTCCCATTCTAATCCCACCCTCCCTCCATCATCTCTTCCCATGCCCCTCCCCAAGTCCACTGATAGGGGAGGTCCTCCTCCCCTTCCATCTGATTCTAGCCTATCAGGTCTCATCAGGACTGGCAGCATTGTCTTCCTCTGTGGCCTGGTAAGGCTGTTTCCCCCTCGGGGGAGGTGATCCAAGAGCCATCCCATGAGTTCATGTCAGAGATAGCCCCTGTTCCCATTACTAGGGAACCCATTTGGCACTGAGCTGCCATGGACTACATCTGTGCAGGGGTTCTAGGTTATCTTCATGCATGATCCTTGGTTGGAGTATCAGTGTCAGAAAAGACCCCTGTGCCCAGATTTTTTGGTTCAGTTGCTCTGCTTGTGGAGTTCCTGTCCCCTCCAGGTCTTTATATCTCCCCTTTCTTCCATAAGATTCCCTGCACTCTGCCTAAAGTTTGGCTATGAGTCTCAGCATCTGTTTTGATACCCTGCTTGGTGGAGTCTTTCAGAGGCCCTCTGTGGTAGGCTCCTGTCCTGTTCCCTGTTTTTTCTCTCTTCCGATGTCCATCCCATTTGCCTTTCTGAATGAGGATTGAACATCTTACCGAGGGATCTCCTTCTTGCTTAGCTTCTTTAAGTGTATGGATTTTAGTATGTTTATCCTATATTATATGTCTAATATCTACTTATGAGTGAGTTTATACCATGTGTATCTTTCTGCTTCTGGGATACCTCACTCAGAATTATCTTTTCTAGTTCTCACCATTTGCCTACAAATTTCATGATTTCCTTGTTTTTAATTGCTGAGTAATATTCCATTGTATAAATGTACCACAATTTCTGTATCCATTCCACAACTGAGGGGCATCTGGGTTGTTTCCAGATTCTGGCTATTACAAATAAAGCTGCTATGAACATAGTTAAGCAAATGTCCTTGTTGTATATTTGAGCATCTTTTGGATATATGCCTAGGAGTGGTATAACTGGATCTTGAGGTAGCACTGTTCCTAATTGTCTGAGAAAGCACCAGATTGATTTCCAAAGTGGTTGTACAAGCTTACATTCCCAGCAACAATGGAGGAGGGTTCCCTTTTTTTCCACATCCTCTCCAGCATGCATTGTCACTAATCGAATAGAAGATCCAGAAATAAACCCACACACCTACGGATACTTGATTTTTGACAAAGAAACCCGAACCATACATTGGAAAAAAGACAGCATCTTTAACAAATGGTGCTGGTCTAACTGGGTGTCTACATGTAGAAAAATGCAAATAGATCCATGTTTATCACCCTACACAAAACTAAAGTCCAAGTGGATCAAAGTCCTCAACATAAAACCAGATACACTAAATCTGTTAGAAGAAAATGTGGAGAAGTGCCTTGTACTCATTGGCACAGGAGACAACTTCTTGAATAGAACACCAACAGCATAGACTCTAAGATCAGCAATCAATAAAATGGGACCTCCTTAAATTGAAAAGTTTTTGTAAAGCAAAGGACACTGTCATCAGAACAAAACAACATCCTACAGATTGGGAAAGGCTCTTCACAAACCCTATATCAGACAGAGGGCTAACATCTAGAATATATGAAGGACTCAAGAAGTTAAAAAGCAACAAATCAAGTAATCCAATTAAAAAATGGGGTACAGAGCTAAACAGAGAATTCTCAATAGAGGAATTATTGAATGGCAGAGAAATACTTAAAGAAATGCTCAACGTCTTTAGTCATTAGGGAAATGCAAATCAAAATCACCCTGAGATTTCACCTTATACTCATCAGAATGGCTAACACCTGTCTGTATCTTTCTCATGATTCTCTCTTGAACCCAAAAATCCAGGACCCTTAGCCTCACCTACCCTATTCGGCCAGGCACAGTTTTAGGCTGTTTAATCAACCAATCAGGTATGTCTTAAGCAGATTTACAAAATAAGAATAGGTGTTATTTGAGGTGATCTTGAGGACCAGTAACACCCACCAGACCAACCTCCAACATGATGTTATGGCAATCCAAGGAGCTTATTAAAAATGTTTGTTTTTGCTCATGAGAAATCAGGTGGAGTTTAAAATTGCCTTTTACATAACTGAAAAACATAGAGTTAGTAACCTAGAGTTAGATTGATGCATGTTTCCGTCAATGTAACAATAATTTTCTGAAAACTGAACCTTCAGTACATGGTGTCATGAATCAACCAAATGACTGCATCCAAGAGGTTCAGGGTAACTTTGGTTCAGGTGATACATATAACTGTGTACAAATTAGAAGCTATGCCAGTATCCTGAGAGTTCTTGGATTATAATTCTATTTTCCCATAGTTTCACAGCTTTTAAATCTGAACACAGGCTTCAGAGCAGCTACAGGTGACACAGTGTGAATTTTACCTGTTTACAACTGAGAAGCAAGAGTAATTGCCCACTGTGGATGTGTGATGTGGTAGACAGAACTAGGCTTCCATGATCTAATATGGCCTTGAACTCCTTTATGAAGGTGGGAAAAGTTCAGAAGAAAATTACTGGAATGATGGAACTGAATTTCCAGTGAGCCATGCTACAAATATTTAATTCTGAAAGGATAGAATATCAAGTTTGGTCTCAGTATTTGAAGATACGACATGAAGAAGAAGAAACATTAGGAAATTACTCATACAACCCTGTGGCCCAATGAATAAATATACATATATATGTATATAGAAAATATATGTATATACACATATATGTATGTATATGTGTAAATATATAATATATATGTACATATAAATTGCCTAAAAATAAGGAGGCAGCCAGAGATGGAGTGGGACACGTTCAAAGTGAAAGACGTGTGCACATACAACAATCCCCCCAACATACATCAGGCACACAGAATAAAGAGTAGTAAAGATTGTACAGGGGTTTAAGAGCAGGGACATTGGGGAGGTAGAGAAGTAGACAAATGTCTCAAAATCAGAAATACTTAGAATTGTATTGATATTAAATCACATTAACAAGGGAAACCTCTGATAGGGGCTAGGGCTATTTTTCCTGGCAGTGGACCCAGAGAGAAAAAGAGAGAGAGACTGAGACAGAGACAGAGAGAGAAGGAGAGAGAGAGACAGATAGGAGAGAGAGAGAGAGAGAGAGGAGAACCCTTCCAAGTTGGGAGAAGTTGAGGGTTGGAAGAGATTCAACGGAAATAGCAGTGAGTCATAGTCCACAACCCTTTTCCTGTGTCACATGCTCAGGTAGAAGCAGAGGGCTTTCCTTTAGGCCCTCAAGAGAAAGAACCTGGCAGGGTGAATTCCACCTGAGCAAAGCCATCCCCATTTGGGGGGGAAGAAACAAAAACAGAAGACAAACAAACAAACAATCCTGGAAGAGGTTGAAGCAGGGGCAGCCTATTCCTTTACAGCTACAGGGTTTGAAGCAAACACTGATGACGAGTTCCTTTCTAAGTGAAGGAAGATCTGTGCATAACAAACATAGCTGGGTTGAGCAAGCTGGCCCTTTCCAGGTAAAGTAGGAATCAAAAGTCATGCCCCACTTAAAAAAGAAATTGTCAGAAGGGAAAATAAAGATGAAAATAAAATCAGGTCGAAAAAAACACACTAACCCCAGAGGAAAGAGGTAATTAAAGAGTAGAAACTGTCTTTGAAGTGATTGCATCCAGGAACAAAGTTTCAATGGAAAGCATTTGTAGAGTGAGAATTGGCTGCCAAGCAAAAGAACAATAGAAACCAAATGGACTCCTTAAAATACAAAACTAGTTGCTCAAATTAGAAATTTAAGAGGCAGCCTCGGAGGAAAAACAAAAACAAAACAAAGATAAAAGAAAAAAATGATATTGTAAATATGCAAAAGTCTTAATATTCAGAAGATGCTCAGAACAAGAAAATAGACAAAACAGAAGAAGAGACAAATTTCCAGACATGAAAACAACAACAACAACAAAAATACAGGCTTCCACATAGCAGAGACTAGAAAATGCAAAATAGAATAAATGGACAAAATGAACACAAGGCATATTCTTGTGACATTTTTGACAATGAGGGTAAAGGGGAGAAATATTAAAATCTCATGGTAAGTAATCCACAGGAAATGGGAATCTGCTTGGCACCGGGTGGACCATCAGTAAAGGCAGAAGCCAAGAAAGAATGAGAAGGACGTTTGCCTGCTGGAAACGGAAGGGAAATGTTTTTGAGCACAACATTCTCCACTTTGCCAAACTATCAATCATGAGGGAGGCATTTTTCAACAGGCAAGAACGCTGAACATTGACCACCCACAAGCTAGATCTGAAAGAGTTATTCCAGCCGAACAAAGAGGAATCCAAGAGGAAGCCATCAGCCCAAAGGAGGAACAGATCTCTCCCATACTGAAACGCAATTCTAGGACAGCAACCTTGAGGCAGGCGTGGAGAGACACCAGTCCAGGTTGGGACTGGAAGTTGTTGGCTCTGTGAAGAATTCCTTTTAGAAGGACATGAGTTTCCTCTACAGACAAATGACTGAGAAGCTGAATGATTGCACGACAAGGCGTAGTAGTTTCTTAGGATAGGCTTCACCCAACCCCTCCGACCTGTGCTATTTATACTAGTAAAAACCCTGGCAAAGGTACAATGGGCCTGTTGTGACCTGACAGGTAGTTCTCTACAGATGCTGGAGATTCATAAAAAATGAATTCATAGACAATACCTCTAAAATCCTAGAATAATGTTGTCTGTTATATAGGAGGAGATATATGAATATTTCTGATGATGATAATGATGTCGATGAAGGAAAAAACCCCACAAAACTGAATATTAAGATTTCAATGAGCAGCATTCAGAAAGAGAACATAGTAGTTTGACAAAAATCTACACGCACATAAGCACGCACAAATTTACATATCTTATCAAGAAATAGTGGTGTAATTGTGCTCAAAGTTATGAGGCAATCCTCAGAAGAAATTTAACAGAGATATTCCTTAAAGATATTCTTTTTTACTGATGAGCAGAACTCAGAATAAGGAGTGGGTAAGTTTGTTTTGAATCTATTTCCGCTTTACTTTTCTATTACTTTTTATCATTTCTAATTTCGTCAAGGTCTAATTGACAAAGAAAGACTGTAAACATTATGATTTCTTTCATTTAAAATTAACTTAAACATTTGAAAAAAGATAATCACATCACTTTCTCACTTCCTTGTCCTCCCAAGAAGGCAGAGGCAGTTGGATCTCTATGAGTTGGAGGCCAGCCTGGTCTACATAGCAAATCCCAGGCTGGCCAGAGGTACATAGTAGAGTCCGTGTAATATATATATATATGTATATACATAATATAATATATTTTAATTTGCATTTCCCTAGTGACTATCTTTATTGATTATTTTTTTATGTTTTTGTCATTTGTATACTTTTATTAAAATATATAATTAGGCCTTTGGCTATTTTTATAAAATTGAGCGGCTGCTTTCTTGTAAGTGAAATTTGTTGCTTTTATATGTTATGCATGCAAATCCTTGGTCAAATATCTGATTTACGAATGCTTCCTCCCACTCTGTGTGTTGTTTATTCTCTTAACGACATCTCTTGAAGAAAAGATTTTCTTTACCACCCACCTCCTTTCTGAATTGTATTTTCGTCTTTTGTTCACATAATCTTTGCGATGGGTTTTATAGTTTTAGGTTTATGTTCACATGTAAACAGTTCCAAATTAATTCTTATACATGGTTAAATATTGAACAAAATCTTGGTTTGTGTTTTTTTGATAGTTGACTTAGGTTTTTTTTTCCTGTTGCTGTGATAAAATACCTCAGGAAAAAAAAAAAAGGAAAAAAGAAAAACCTAAGAAGAAGGGGTTTGTTATGTGGCACAGGTCAAGGGCACAGTCCCTCATGGCACGAGCTTAAAGCAGCTGGCTACAGTCTCCATTTCCACAGCTCAGAAGCAGAGAACAATTAATTCATGCTCATAGTTGGCCCAGTTCCCCATTTCACACAGGACATAATCCCCTGACCAAAGACTCATACTCCTCACTATTAGGATGAATGTTTCCATGTCAAGGGACATGAGCGAGGTAACTGCTCATAGCGTGGAAGCTAACCTTAATCAAAGTAATCCCTCACGAGTGTGTGCGGAGGCTGTCTCCTTGGTCATTCTAGATTCTGTCAAAGTGATAATTGACACTGACCACCATCATAGGTACAAGCCATTGTCCCGGCACCATTTGCTGAATTGCTATTACTTCTTCACCAAACTTCTTTTGGACCATTGTCAAGTAGCTACTGTTCAAATACATCTGGGTCTATGCATGTACCCTTTATTCTGATTCAGTTTGTCTTGATACTAACATTACCGTGTTAGTCTTACAAGAGATACGGAAGATATATTGTGTTGCCTTTCAACTTTGTTTTTTGAAAAGTTCTTTTGACTATTACATGCCTTTTGGATTTCCATAAGAACGTTAGAATCAGCTTGCCAGTTTCTTGGTTCGAGGGTTGCATTGGATTTGCAGGTTAAATCCAAAGAACCAACATCTTACCAGTGTGGGGTCTTCTCATTCATCAACCACGTACATGTCTTCCGTTTATTTAGATCTTTAGTTTTTCTTGATAGTTTTATTATGTAGTTATTGTGTTTATATCCTGAATGTTTTGCATTTCTGATCCTAAGTGTTTTTTTATTTACATTTTTCCCAGTTATTTGTGGCTAATATGTAAGAAATAAAGTCTATGTTTTGCATACTGATTATATATTTGATATACTGACTTTATTTTTTCCTATATTTTCTTAGTTTTTCTACAAAGCTAATCATGTTGTTAATACAGGAAGACAGTTTTGTTTATTATTCAGTCTAAATATCTTTTATTTCTTTTTCTTGTCTCATTGCCAAGGGTGTTCAATGAGAAGTCATCTAGGAGAGAAATGTTCAGCTTTTTCCCCTTAAGTATTGTCTCTATTTTTTATGTATGAACTTTGGTGGATATTCTCGTTTCCTTGCTGTCATCATGATAAAACATGCTGAGCAAAAGCAACTTCTGCTTTTAGGGGAGGAAAGGATTTGGCTGACACTTTCAGGTCCCCGTCAGTCACCGAGGGAAGTCAGGACAGAAACCCTAGCAGGACCCTAAAGGCCGACCTACCTGCCATTCCACATAGCATCACCTCCAACCAGTAGCCGAGGAAGGACAGCAGAAACGGTGGAGGAATGAGGCCCAGTGGCATTCTCACAGGTTTCCGCTTAGCAAGCTTTCTTACCTGCTCAGGGAACAGTGATGGCCACAGCGGCCTGGGCAGGCCTACATCAATTAATAGTAAAGACGATCTTCTACAGACATGCGCACGGGCCAATGTGATCTAAGTGATTTCTTTCTTAGCAGAGGCTTTCCTCTCAGATGACTCCAGGTTGTATCAAGTTGACACTCAAAAAAGTTGGACAAGAAAGGTCACATTTCCCATTAGGAATTGCTGCTAATTTTGTCAGGGATTTTTCCTCCCAGCCTCCTGACATAATCATGATATATTATTTTTCTTTTTAGTTCATTAATATGGTGAATTATGTTTATATTAGAGGGTCAAGCCAATTTTATGCCCTTTGTGTAAGGCCCCCACCATTGTGTATTATACTTTTGATGTGATGTTGGATTTAATTTCTTAAGATATTGTTATAAGTTTTTGCATTTATGTTCATTGCAGATAGTAGTTTGTGGTTCTTTCCTTTTAATGTCGCCACTTAACAGGTTCAAGAGCATGTAACTAGTATGAAATGAATACTGGCCACATGCAATCAATTAGAAAATAGTTTTTTCTCTTACGTATTTTGAAAGTTTGTATAAATTGGAATTATTCCTTCCTCAAGTGACTGCCAGAATTCTCCTATGCAATTTGAGTGTGGAGTTTTTCTTCATACGGAAGCTTCCTTCTAGACACCCAGCCATCACAGGTCACTGGTGTTCTCTCGTTCTTTTTAAAGGAACTTTTGGAATTTTCACCCTTCAGAAAATACCAAATTTCATCTAATTTTGGTATAAAGTTTCTTATGATTCTATTACACTATTAATGTCTGTAAAACTTTAGTGAGATTATGTTATCTCTGCCTCTGCAGGTCCACCGTTCTGCCTGGAGCTTCACCACTGTTCCTCTCTCTTTTCACTTTGAGTCCTGCTGATTCCTCTAGTGTTTTTCAAAGCCACATTCAATTGAACCTTATTCCGATCCTTCTAACTTCTTTGGTTGATGATTTTACAATTAAATTTTCTGGCTTCTTAAGGGACAGCTGAGGTCAGTGCCTTGGAAAAAATCTCTCTCTCTCTTTCCTCTCTTTTCCCCCCTAAACTACCACACATTGTAAGTGGCATCACACAGATTGTGATGAGTTCTTTTTTGGACCTTCAGTTAATGCAAAGTACTTTCTAATATTTCTTTTGACTTTTTTAAAATTTATTCATGTGGTATTTAGAAGTATGTTATTTTGTTTGAAATGCTTGAGTATTTTCCAGAAAAGCTTTTTGTTATTTATCCTAATTTAATCTGAATAATAAAACACATACTTTTTAAAACTGGAATTCATTCATATTTATTAAGATATATTTTATGGCAAAGAATATGGGCAATCTTGGTAAACATTGCAAGGGCACTTGAAAAGAATGTATAGGCAGATGTGGTTTCATGAAGGGTTTTATAAATACCAGTTAGGTCATGTTCATAGGTGATTTAGATTTCTACCTCTTTTTTAATTTTTTTTTAATTTTTCTATTGACCGTTGAGATTATTAAGAGTTCATGTACACTTGCAGTTTTTAGGTTTTACTTCATGTATGTTGAATGCCTGTTATTAGTACATAAAGCATTCAGGGTTCTAATACACTTTTAATGAGTTGACTCCTATTTCATTATGAAATTTGGGGATTTTTTTTGGTCCCAGATGATATTATTTATTATGATAATTCTTTGTCTGATATTAATATATCCATTAATCTTTCTTTTGTTTAGCCTTGAAGTAGGGTGGGTTCAGTGGCCAAAACAATAGAAATTGATTTTTCTCACAGTCCTGGAGACTGGAAGTCTGAAAGCCAGGTGCCCAGTTAGTGTCTGGTGAGGCCTTTCTTCTTGGCTTGAAGTTGGCTGCCTTTTTGCTGTGTCCTGAAACTACTTTTTCTGTTGTAAAAATAAAAGAGAGAGAGAGAGAGAGGAAAAAAGGAGGGAGAGAAGAAAACAAAAATGGAGGGTAAAGGAGAAAGGAGGGAGAAAGAAGAAGAGGGGGAAAAAGGAGAAGGAGGAAAGGAGCAAGGGCATCCTTTTCTTCTTTTACAAGGATGCTCCTTAGATTGGAATGAGCTTGCTGCTTTAGAACCTTACCTAGTATTAATGACCTCTCTCCAAATACAGTCCACCCAGAGTTGGGGTTTTAGCAGAATTCTGGAAAGTCACACTTTAGTGTGTATTTTTCAACTTTTCATATTTAGCTTGTGATTTTTCTGAGTGTAAAGTGTATTTCTTAGGTAATCTAGTTAGATTTTGCTTTTATTAACCTAGTCTTGAAAATCTCAATTGTGATGACTTCATAATAATTTCTAACATGATTATTAACGTACTTAAATTCATTACTTTATTGTTCATTCTCTCCTGATTCCACAGGTAACTTGTTCCTCTTTCCCTCTTTTCTTCTCCCTTCTCTTGGGTTATTTTTATTTTTCCACTTCCTGTCTTCCTCTGGCATATTGGCTCTTCACCAACAATCACGTGTGTGTTTTTATGTTTATTTTATTCATCTACAACTTATCACAACCTGTCTTTAAGAAGTACTTTCTCAGTTCTTAGGATATTTTATGCAGCATTCTTGTAGAGTGTTGTTGAATCCATTATAGGCTAACGTATTTGAGCAGTTGGTCCCCAAATGTTGAGGCTATTTGGTAATGTTGTGGGACCTTTAGGTTGCAGAACCTTGCTGGAGAAAGGGAATCACTGGGGTTAGGTCTCCAGGTTTTATAGGAAGGCCCTATTTTCTGTTTACTCTCTTCTTCCTGAGTGTGAATGCAGCTTGACCAGCTAGCTTCCTGCCCCTGCCATAGTGCCTGTGTACAGGTCTTCCGTCCGGAACCGTGAGCCAAAATAAACCCCCTTTCCCTTAAGATGCCTCTGTCAGGGTATTTTATCACAGCAACAGGAAAAGAAATTAAGACAGCTGTGATGTCTTCTATTTCACTAATTATTTTTTGTAAGATTTAATCTATTGCCTGTTACAGAGGCAAGGCCCCGCTGAGCACTTGCTTTACTTAATGATTTACCATGTGTTTCCTAGCCTGGCTGGTGATCATGGTATGGTTCTCAGTCACGTGTGAACTTGATGCTGTCCTTCTTATCCTTCATGATGGATTTCCTTAGTACAGTATATGTATATACATATGTATATATCTCATATACATACATACACACACACACATCCTGATATATACAGGCCAGTTGGTAGTCTGATGAATGCTTGAGAGCAACTCTGTAGATCTTGTCACCATCTGTTTTCAAGTAGTTGAATGGCATATCTTACATTAGCTAATTAAAAGCTGTTCTCTTGACTGGAACTCTGCCATCTTGCTCACTACATTTCCAGTAATGTGAACCATCACTGCCAGCTTTCAAGGTGGGTTGGGGATTTGTTGGTAGTTCCTGCACACCTTTGGATGACTAATTGGAAATGTCAGTGGCCTTTTCTCCCTTAGAAATGCCACTGGCTAGCGTTGGGCTGCAGACCTGGGGCAAGCAGTGCTTTTTAGCCAGAGGACCTGGCTTCCATGTTCTCCAAGCATTGCTCAGTCCCTAACTGAGGCATGGGCATGGCTGACATACTCCTTCCCTACTCTGAACTTTCCAGCCCCTGGGGCAGGGTTTCCCTTCTGCCAGAGGCTCTTCACTATATAATCCAGACATTTTGGTTCCTTCTCTTTCTCGGCAACTCTTTTTTTTCTCTCTCTCTCTCAGCTTTTTTTTCTCTCCCTCTTTCTGTGTATCTTTTCTACCTCTCATTGTCTGTCTCTGTCTCTTTCTCTGTTCGTGTCTGTCTATCTGTCGCTCTCTATCTCTCATTCTGTTTTTCCTCTCTCCTCTCTCTGTATGTACTTTCTCTTCCCCTGGTTTTCAGTCTCCCTGTGCATGGCAGTTTCTTGGTCCTGTTTCTTTGGACCAGTGAACCCACTAAGAGATGCTCTTAATAGACCTGCATTTAAATACTTTAATGTGTCTTGAAGTAGCTCATTTCACCAGTTAGGATGGTGATTATTTTTTTGTTCTTGCTGATGTTATTCATATTTGTTCATCTTTTTGTTTGTTTGTTTGTTTGTGTGTGTGTTTTGTTTTTCCAGACAGGGTTTCTCTGTGTAGTCTTGGCTGTCCTGTACTCATTTTGTAGACCAGGGTGGCCTCAAACTTACAGAGATCCTTCTGCCTCTGCCTCCCCAAGTGCTGGGATCACAGGCACTTGCCACCGCACCCGCCTTGTTCATCTTTTTATTTATCTTTTTCTCTAGAATGGTATGGCGGCACTGGAGAGATGTCTCAGGGGTTAAGAGCACTTGCTGATCTTGCAGAGGACCTGGGTTCTGTTCCCTTCACTCACACAGTGGCTCACAAATATCCGTAATCATTTCCAGGGCATCTGAAACCCTCTTCTGGTTTCCATGGACACCAGGCACACACATGGTGCTCCTACATATATACATTCAGGCAAACACTCATATGCATAAAGTAAAATTAAATATAAATATTAAAAATAAAGAAATGATGGGGGAGGCTTGGCAGCAAGGGGTCTTAGCAAGAAGCTGAAGGATCACATCAAACAGCACAGTGACATATTTCTCTCAGCCAGGCTGTACCACCTGGTGTTCAAATATTTGAACCTACAGGGATTTGTTTCTCATTCAAACTACCACAATATATTTGACTCATGTATTATGAAAAATTAAAGAAAAGAAAAAATAAGAGCAATCTTATGCCTACCCCACAACCCAGGCTGTATCACCTACTCACTCCATTTTCTGACTACTGACCTGTGGCTACAGGCTGTCTATTAACGGATAGCAAGCCATCAGGACCAGATGTACCTTTCTCTATGATATGAGCCTGCACCCCTCCTCCTGTGGTATAAACATTTTGTGGGTCCCCTTCTCTCCTTCAGACTAACAGAAGGAGACTTCCAAGTTGTATAGAGCAAGGTGTCTCCGTATTCAGCCTCATTTTTGGTCTCAGCTTATTCATACGGTCCCTTTGGAATCAAACAGACTGGGGTCATCATAGCTCTTCTTGTCCTTACTAACCATGCTGTTGACATCTGGGAAGGTGGAACCTCAACTGAGAAAATGTTTTAATCAAATTGGCCTGCAAGCATTATGGGAAGGCATTTTCTTAATTACTGGATGATGTGGGAGGGCCTAGCCTATTATGGGTGGTGCTATTCCTGGGCAGGTGGTCTTGGGAGGTATGAAGGAAAGGAGCTGAAGGTAAACCTGTGAAAGCCAGTGTGCAGCATTCCGCCACGGCTTTCGCATCAGCTCCTAACTTGGCTTCCTTTGATGATGGGCTCTGACCTGTGGGTTGGAATAAAAATCCTTTCCTTTCCAAGATAGTTTGGGTCAGCATTCCATCACAGAAATAGAGCGCAGACTAGGACAACTGTCTATTTCTGCTGTTCCACCTGTCTTTGTGTCCTTTAAGCTAATTTTGCAAGTCTTTGTTTGAACTCATCTCTCTGCTTGCTTTCTTTCGAATAGTGACTGTGCCCCTCCCATCTCCTCCTCATATACGGAGCTCTATCTGTTCCCCTCACCCCACAACACACACATTTCTTTGGACACTGGGATCTATTGGCTCTGAAAGTATTCCTCTTTTCTCCCTTCTTAAATTTTCTCTTCCTTCCATGGAGGCATTAAGATGCTCATGCCTCTTATTTTCTGTGCTGCGACATTGGACAAAGATAAGGAACCTGAGATAAGACGGCCTAATCCTTCTTCATCAAGCAAAGCTGCCTCTGTCTCTCACCTTTCCTTCTCAGGAAGTTTATCTGTTCTCTTACTTCCTTGTCTGCATCCTACCACCAACCCGTGTTTTCTCTTCCTTGCCAGTCCTTCAGAACTCCTAGAACACAGCTTGGCACACAGTATTTGCTTGACAAGTAGCTCGTAAATGAAATAATGAATGAAAGAATCGATGGTTGTTTGGTTGGTTGTTTTAACTTCAGTTGTTTATCCTTCATTTCCATTTTGGTTCCCAGAAGGTGCTCTAGTTAGTTCATGGTTGTGCTAAGCCCTCTTGTGCTGTAAAGTCATTTCCTAAAACCCTCAGATAGATTGCAGTTCATGTGATGAAAGACTGGGGGATATTTACTTATTCATCATGAGTTCAGGACCAAGACATAGGTCAGGCTACAGATTTCTAAGATGATTCCAGTCAAGCCACAGGCACACACGCTGATCATTGCTCTGTGCCACTCTCGTTTGGAGTAAAATGCCCATCCTTCTGTTAAAACTGATTTAGCAGGCTCTGACCATTAGCTGTTTTGATGCCCAATGCACCTCTACTCAATTGTTGTGCCATCCTGCTGTGTGTCTTTGTTTTGCTTTTTACTCTTGAACAGAAATAATTATGTATCCCACTTGGATTGCCACAAATCATTTTAGACTGTTTCTTTCTCACTTGTCTTCATTGATCATTTTAGTTATAAATTAACATTTTAAATTAGCAAAAAAGTAATGTGTCTGTTCAAATTGTCAAGTCATTCTAAAGGCTCTAGGAGGGGCTGCCTCACTGGTGGGTAAATGACAGATCTCTCTCTCCTTTTCCTTCCTCACTCTCTGTTTCTCACCTCTACCTCCATCTTTCCCTACCTTTCCTTCTCCCCCTCCCTCTTTTTCTGATTCCAGTTTGGTTCCTGCGTACCTTTGGCTTAATTCTTAGTGGTGTATTTTCCTCATAGGATAGCAACAAAGCTCCTTGCAGCTCCAGGATTACAAGGTACTGACAACTGCCGGGCTTGAGTTATGCATTCCTCTCTGAACCAATCACGAAGGCCTAGGAACTGAGATAGTCAGAAGCACAAATAGCTACCTTTGCGGTGGGAGAGGCAGGGCTCCTTGACTGACATGTTCAAGAGAGCCATCCAGAGTTGGGGAGGGGCAGTCCTTCACAGAAGTAGATGCCAGGCAGATAAAAGAGTGGCAGATGCCCTCTACGATGCAGAATAAATTCAGACAGATTTATGAGGTTCATGTGCGTCAAGCCTTTCGCTGCATTTGCTGCCAGCTCGGAACCTTATCTGTCCCGAATGGAAAAACTGGCATCGGATTAACCCCATCCTATCTGCCTTGGCACAACACTTTTTCCTTTGTGCACCGCTCAGTTCCAACTCCATCTTCTACTTTTCCTGGAACTGCTAATACATTACGATCTTTATGCGAGTCACACACGGCCTCCTCCGTTTGCTTTTAATGTCGAATCATCGCTGAGCTTTTCCCAGAATTCTGTCCTCTTTGCTATAATATGCACTCTCCAGGATCACTCCTGTCTCCCAGCTGAGCCAAACTCTTAGGAAATTAAATTGCTGAAAAGATGTTCTTTTAAGCCTATCCCAACTCCGGCAATAAATTGGCCTCCAGCGCATAATTTACAGTCCGCTGCTTTGAAAGTGAATCCTTGTAAGATTTCCTATCAAGAGATCTTTTACTCAGACAATGAAGGGCTGTCTTCAGTTCCCTGATCTTCTGAAATGATGATGATGATGATGGTGGAGTGATGAGGGTGATAGCAAGCTTATTTACAGAGTGAGTTGGTGCTGGCATGGTGCTGGCGTGCTAGGTATTTAGGCACAGTATCTCTTAATCTTGACAGTGTGCTGAGAGGAACATGCCAAATATGCCATTTGTACATAGAGGGAAACAGGATCCATTCGAGCAGGGGTTCTCAACCTTCCTATGGCTGTGACCCTTTAATACAACTCCCCATGTTGTGGTGACCCCCAACCATAAATATTATTTTGTTGCGACTTCAAGTAACTGTAATTTTGCTATTGTTATGAATCATAATGTAAATATCTATGTGTTCTGATGATTTTAGGTGACTCTTGTGACAGGATCATTTGGCCTCCAAAGGGGTCAAGACCCACAGTTGAGAAACACCACGCTAGTGATGTATCCAAAGTTACATATCTGATGTGAAGCCAGATCAGTCTGGCCCCAAATGTCCTGATCATTATGCCTGTTATTAAAAACATGGAGTTAACACCTTAATTTCCCTTCCTTCTTCTTTATTGTATGGATTTTGCTTTGCTTTTCAGCCTGCTCCAAGCATGAGCTGTACTCCTCTTCTGTTTTCCCCATAACAGAACATTTTCCCCATAACCTGAACATTCACATATGAAATAAGTAGCTTTATGATGAGGCTATAGCACAATTTAAACCTCTGTTCCCATGGCTATTTGATGCCTTCAAAGATATCTATAAGAAAAGGCAGGTTGTTGATTTTCCCATCTCAGATTTGAGAAGACCAGGCATAAACCAGGCAGAGGGGTGCATATCTGTAACCAATGCCAGTGCTCAGGAGGCTGAGGCAGGGGGATTATAAGTTTAAGGACGGAATGTGAGCGCTCTACTGGGACTAGGCTTTTTTCCTATGTTGTTTACTAGTGCACATCAGAATCCAGTGATGCTTAATGCAATAGAGGGAAGAGTACAAAAACAAATATCAGAATGAGGCACATTCTATCAGGGTTGTATAAAATAGTGTTCTTTATTGCTATTGTAGTAGAAAACATCTGAAATCTAGGGCTAGCCAGGAAATCATGGTTGAGGGACTCGAGAGGCAGATTCTGTCTCCTTGGCTCTAGGCTAGAACGCTGTCTCTCGTTTCCTGGGACTCTACCTGGCAAATTACATAATAGTAAGGATCAAACAATTTAAACCAGCTCTTGATTGATATGAAACTGGTTTGCACATTTTGGAGTAAATTTTGTTAGCATGAAAGCACTAATAATTCACTTAGAATGCCTGCCAGTGTTTTACAAGTGATGCAGGGAGATTGCTTCAGCAGGAAAGCTTGGTAACCAGGGTAATAACATGGCTTTCCTGGAAGTTCAGCAATACCCCACCTGGAATGGAGAGCTTTTCACTTTGTTTATTTGAAAGTTAAACAAATTCATGGGTAGGAAATAGCTGCTAAACTAAAGGGAATGTTCATGAATAAAGAAAACTATGGCTGCCATTTTTTGTGCCCAATTGAACAGTCCATCTTTTTTTTTTTTTCAGTGACATTAAAAAAGCCAGCCTGTCTCTACAAGCCTCAAGTAATATGGAGTCAGTGCCGCATACAATGACACCAAGACAAAAGGCAGCGCTAACCTTGGAAACATGTGACTAAAAATTAGCATTCCTGTTGGGAAGACTACCTATGAGCTATGCTGCCAGCTGAAGACTCACAAAGCTGGAGGCTTGGCTGTGGCTGCAAAACCTCAGTATTTGTACTAATGTACACATTAGTACAAAGCTAAAAAGTTCCCTTTTTTCAATGATGTGTTTCTTTTAATTTTTTGTGACACAGAAAATAAACAAATCTTCATCATACTTGGAAATGACCAATTCTTTTTAAACACTTTTGCTTGAGAACATTTATTTTTATGTTAACCTTAAAAATGGCTCATATTTTTAAGAACTATCTATATTGGCTAAAAGATATGGTTAAAGCATAGAGTCAAAGAGCAGCCATTGAATTATAGTTGTAAACATAATTCATCACTGAGAGCACAGATCAACTAGACCATTCGTCTATTCCACAAACACAGCTGCTATTTGCTTTTGTAAATAAAGTTTCACTGCTACACCATCAAAACAGTTCACTAGGTATTTTCTGCTGTCTAGGGATCAGAACGTAAAAGGTGAAGGAGAGATAGTAAAGCCAAGAGAGCTTAAAATTGCTATGTAGCCACTAGTGCAATAGTGGCAAAAGGTTATGGAAACAACCAGTTACTTACTTATTTACTATTTACTTACTCATTTATTTATTTTATTGGAGACTGGTTTCATGAAATAAAGCTGACACGGTTAATGAGATTAAGAACTTGAGACTAGATAAGAACTTGACCTCATAGGGTTTTGAGGGGAAACCTATTACTATTATCCTTCTAAATGAACATAACAATGAAACAACTCATAGTAATATTTCCATTCCCATAAACCAGTGCATTGTTAAACCCTCTTCAGAGAAGTTTCCTCTTGAAGGAGGTGGTGATTAATTAATACAAAGAACCCACAACTGGACAGCATGCAGAAAGGGAGAGACTGTGGAACACAAAGTCCTAGGTGACATGTTTTTGTCACACCACTCCTCTCAGGATCTGTCTGGGAGAAGAGGCAGAAAGATTGCAAGAGCCAGACAATCTCAGCTCTGGACAGGGGATGTGAGCAGAGTCCTACCTTCAGTTACTTGTCATTGATAGCTGCTAAGAGAAGAAAAAGCAGTTTCCTTTAATGGAGTGACACTGGGTATTATCAACCACACTCTAGGGAACCCCTACCCCACCCCCCAAAAAAAACCAACCCCCTCACTAGGAGCTGGCTAACACAAAACAAAGCTCATGTTTTGTTTTGTTTTGTTTTTTTCTTTTTTCTTTGTGTTTGATTTTTGTTTCATTTTGGTGTTAGTTGGTTTGCTTTAAGATAGAGAAAGAGTATAAAGTTGGCTGTGGGGAGGAGGATGACTATGACAAAAATGTATGAAAATATTTTAAAAATGAACAAATTTAAAGATTCCCATGTTGCCCTTTAACAAAGATGAAGCTTGTTGACTTCTATTTTAGCAGAAGGAAATAACTTTCCAAAAATTTGTAGGTATGTTTACTCTTAAGCTAGAGCATTCTTCTAGAAGGTCCTGGATCACTGTGCCTAATAAATCACTCCAAAGTGGTGATGTGTTTTTGTGACTGTATATCATACTGATTATGACCCTATTCACCCCAGTAGATTAACGCCTGTTAGTCTAAACGATTGCTTTGTGAAACATAGATAGGAACTGGTTGAGCCAGCACAGTGTGAGAGCCAATGGCTGGGAGACTAGTGAAATGAAGGAGGGGCTAACTCCAGCCAGCAGGAACCTCCTTCACCACATGCACACATTTCACAGCTGTCATGCTCAGAGACAGATGGCTTGGAATGGCATGGCTAGGCTATGCCAAACGAAAATGAAAGCTTGGGGGAGATTTTCTGGTGAAAAATGTTTTTCCTTACAAATTTGAAATATTTTCTCCTTTATGTTATAGTCTCCTTTTCCCCTGTTCAAAATAACATAGCCCACTCTCTGCCAAAAAACAAAACAAAACAAAACAAAAAACCCATTTTTTTCCTTTTGGTTTCTGCATAAGTGAAAATAAATCCCTTTACCTGGTTCACTCAGATCATTTTGAAATGAAAGTTGAAACGTGTGGTGAAATGGACTGAAAGTGACAGTTGAAATTATTTTTTTTAAATTGTGCATCATTGAAGGCAGAAGCATCGTTAAGCACAGCAGGTTTGTTTGATCCTTTCTTTATTTTTCTTTTTTGGTGCTAAGGTTCCCACCCAGGATCTTTCCCATGCCAAGGAAGCCTAGTACCCCAGAACTCTCCCTCCATCCCTTTCTGTATTTCACTTTGAGACCGGGCCTCACGATGTTGCCCAGGCTGCTTTCAGCTCATTCTGCAGCCCAAGCAAACCTTGAGCTTGCAACGCCCTCACCTCCCGCGATGCTTCAGCCCCCAAGAGTAGCTAATACAGAGATGAACCCCCGGTCCTGGCTAACATGCTAGTTTGAAGGCAAGGTGAAAGTTTTCAGAATAGATTACTTTATTTTTTGTCATCATGGAAAATAAGACACTTGCTTAGCCATTTAGTGTCTCTGTGACCTAGGACAAGTCCTGTGTATATTTTGGGGTTGGGGAGGGTTGTCAATCAGCAGCTCAAGAGCAGTAACCACTGAGGAGACAGAGGAATGAACTGTCCTGTAAAGCATGTGAGTGGATGGTGTGGCTGCTGTCATCTGCCCTTGTCATCAAACCCCCTGAGAATCTGACTGGAGGCCCAAGATGGAGAACTAAAAGCAAAACCTACTAATACAAAGCCAGCTTCGGAAAGAGGCTTGCAGGGTACAGAACTAAGGCTGGGCGTGGCTTTCAGGTTTATGTGGGTTTCTGAAATTCACATTGGCTCATGGGCTACTGTTCTGTTCCTCCTCATAGAGACAGTGGTTGTGCCAGATGAGGTGAGGTTAAAAATCTTGATGTGTGTGCAGAAACAGCTTCCCATAAGTCAGACACTCCAGTGTCAAAGTGACATAGTCACTTTCCAGGTTTAAAAATACCTCTGGTGTGGGCTTGGGGACATGGCTCAGTCTGTAATGTCCTGGCCATACAAGCAAGAGGATCTGCATTTGGCTCTCTAGCACCAACATTAAAAATCTGGGTTTGGTGGCATGAGTAGAGACAGGAGGATCCCTGGAACTCACTGGACAGCCAGGCTAACCAATCAGTGAGCTTCAGGCTCTGTGAGATACCCTGTCTCCATAGGTAAGATGGAGATTGATTAAGGAAGAAGTCAACATTAAGTGATGTTGACTTCTGTCTTGCACACACAGACACACACACACACACACACCTATACACACTCATTCATGTGCACACTTGAACACACGTGTACATGCACGCTTGCATGGGAGCGCGCACACACACACACACACACACACACACACACACACACACTTCCGGTGTGCTAATAACTACAGAAATGCCAAAGCAAGATCAAAACCCATTGTCTGTTTAAGAAATTAATGATTTTTAACATTTTCATTCAAGTAAATGCAGAGTATGCATTTCAGCTTTCAGACAGTTTACAGCGTTGATCATGGGTAGATGGTAGACAGTGGAGCCCAACTTTCAGAGAGTTGAACAGATGGCCCCTTCCACACTCTGAGTAAATGCCATCGCATGGAGTCTAATTAGAGACTGATGCTGAATACCTACCCCGAGGTCCCGTCTAAGCCAGAATGCTGGCAAACACCCCCCCCCCTTCCCTTTCTAGTTCGCCACCCCTTTTTCACTAAGTTCAAGTGGCTCCTTTGCACTCATGACTGTGCGGAAGCTGAGGTCAGGGAGGGGGAAACAATGTGGGATTGAATGGGGCATTTTGTATTCCCCCCATAAATATTTTCCAAGTGTGTATTAAGTAGCGAGGTCAGAAGATATGATTAAACTCAGACTTAGAGCTTGAATTTCCTGGTTCCAATTATAAACAACTCCTCTCAGCTCCAGTTTCCTCATCAGTAATCCCATTTGTGAGGCTGTTATGAATGTCTGAAGGATTCGTGCAGTACGCAATAGTTTGGAGAAAATAACCAAACACCTACATTCTACTACAAGTAGATTCAACAAAGACACAGCAGAAAGAACAATGCTTTAAAAGTCACAAGGATGGAGCTCAAGGGCTGGAGATTATAGCTCAGAGGTCCTCCTGATCAGGCTCGAGGAGTCGAGTTTGGATCCTCAAAACACACATACAAGGCCAGATATGATTCTGAAAGTCAGCAATTCTGGAATGGGGAGGTGGATAAACGGAGAATCCAGCAGCTCACTGGCCAGCCATTTGGTGAGTGCCACGCCCAGGAATAGAGCCTCTCAAACAATGACGTGGAGAGTAATTGAGAAAGACATCTGATTTAGCTGCTGGCTTCTAGATAAGCATGCAAGGATGTATGTGCACACACCTATTTACACATTTGTTCAAGCATGAACACACAGACACACACACACACACACACACACACACACACACTGAGTCATGTACCACACAGACACACACACCGAAAAACAAGACAAAAACAAAAATAAAGCTTGAATAACAACAGAACAAATATGGTTAAAAATTAAGATTTGGCACCTTAGGAAATTCCGAATCCCAACAAGAATCTCACATCTGTTATCTGCACAGAGAGACAGATAGTCTACAGCCATCTTAAGTCACTGGGATATTACATTTTCAAGTAATATTATATATGTTAGGTACTTGTCTCATAACTTTGAAAAATACCTGGCAGAAGCAATCTAAGAGGGGAAGGGTTTGGCTTCATGCTTTCAGAGGACTCAGCACATGGTTTCATGGCCTATGCCATTGGTCAGGATAGCATAAAAACATTGGGACAGTCTGTGTCACTACAGACCCAGAAGTCACATGTTTGTGACCATAAACTAAAGCCTCAGAAGTTGTGCTCCAAAATAAACCTTCCCTCCTGCAAGGATTTTTTTCTGAGGCATTTTGTCGCAGTGATGGAAAACTGACTAATACAAGATCTCTTTTAATATTTTGCTCTCCATTCTCCTGTTTACAAGCTAATCTACCAAAAAAGAAAAAAAAAAGTGCCTTGCAACAACTAAAAATAGTTGATAAAACACTGCCAAGTTAATCCACAGATGAAGACAAATAACAACGGTATTTTTAAAACCCTCTTGAAATTCATTAATCAGCTGTTGAACAAGAAAGAGTATATGCAAGACAGTGTCTCGGGGCTGCTGAAGCCAGTGAACAAATCAGTGTGGTTCTGTGCTTATGGCTAGGAAAGATATTAAATACATGAATTATTTTTTTTCCCTTTTAGTGTGAGCTTTGTCTCGAAATGTGAAGCGAGTGCACAATGCACACAAACACGTACATGGAATTCTTACCCAGACCAATAATCAGAACCCCAGGTGCCTCTGTGTGCCTTTTCTACTCCTAACAAGCCCATCCCAACCAGGGTGAAAATGACTTGTACTCTTACACGTGCACAGTCCCTTTGCGTGTTTTTGGATTGGTGTATTAAGCGAACGAATTGTAGTGTGCTCTTCTATGGCCGACTCTTTTCATTCAACATTGCATGCGAGTTACTCTGGATTGTGCGCAGTGATCGTTTGAGCATGCTGTCATTGCATGGTCTCTCACTGTATGTAAGTAGGCAGTGATTTCCGTATAATTCGGTAAATGGGTTGTTTGAGGAGGGCGCATATTTAAACTAGTGCTGCAGTAAACATCCACATACCTGCCATATGCTAGGTGCATATGGGGACATGGCTAAGAGTGGAACCGTTGTCTTGTGGCCACGGGTTTATTAAGTTTTACTGGATGTGGGAGTTCTGGTTATTCTGCCTTCTCTTGTTTGTTTGTTTATTTATTTTCCCATCACAAAGGCATATTGAGGCTTCTTCATTATGATTTTTTTTAACCCATTTCCCCAAAGACTACGAAAATCGGTCACTTTTTCATATGATTATTTTCTGTTTGGGTATGTTTTCTTGTGGGGTGTCTATTCTGGCATTTGTTCATTTTCAGGTTGAGGTTTTCTGTTTTAAAGTTGCTGGTTTGAAAGCATTCTTTATATGTTCAACATAAAGACCTGTTAACCAGTATCTGCCTCTCGTCTCCCAGCCTACTTCTCATCTTGCTACTGCTAATGGCTTTGAAGATCTGGTCACGGAACTCTAACTGATCAATATTTTGTCCCTTTAGGATTTTTTCTTTCTGTGTCTTGGGAAACCTTTGTCTAGGAACTTGCATCGCCTTGGCAGTTCTATAATGGAGCCTAAAGCATAGAAATCGGCTTATCTGGCGACTTGATTTTCTTCCTGTGAATGGAAAACCAAATAACACCATATTAGACTTCTTTTTTTTTTCTTTCTCCTCCTCCTCTTCTTTCTTCTCCTCCTTCTCCCCTTTTTTGTTTCTTGCTTTTCAAGGGACAGGGTTTCTTTCTGTAGCCCTGTTTGCCCTTCAACTCACTCTGTAGACAAGGGTAGCCTTGAACTCAGAGAGTTCTGCATCTGTATCTCAGTTGAGGGCTTATACCCCATGCCCAGCTTTTGATGGACTTCTGACCTATAGCGTTTTGAACTAATAAAAAGATGTCAGAAGCTGCTAAGTATATGGCTGTTATACAATAATAAACAGAAATAAAAATCATGGTGAAACTTGAATAGGAAAAATATGTCTTATGGCAATAAATTTGAAGGAGATGGATGAGAAGTGTGTTGCTAAAAATGTAGTCTAAAGAAAAATAAGGCCTATGAGGATTGCTTAATATTTCCTAGGACTTCTGGCAGTATGAGATGAAGAGTATTAGAAAGCAGTGATGATGAGAATGAATGAAACCACATGTCCCCATGAGTGCATGGAGGACAAATGCAGGATGTGTCTGTTGTCCTGATTGGTTGATTCCACAGTCAGGATCTGGCCACACTGTAGGTTTTGTTGTTGTGTTGTCTTGGAAACAGAGTCTCACTCTGTAGCACTAGCTGGCTTGGCCTGAAACTCACTGTGTTGACCAGGTTGGGCCTGTACTCCCACAGATCTCTCTGCCTTGACTCCCAGCTGCTGGCACTAAAGGGATGTAATCCCATATCTGACCTCTTTGGATTGTTTTGAGCCAAGATTCGTGTAGGCAACTCTCCTGGCCTGGAACTCCCTGTGTAGAAAGGCTAACATGAAACTCACAGTGATTCGCTTGCCTCTAACCCTTGGTTCTGAGATGCAAGGTGTGTGTCAGCATACCTGGTCATCACATTGTAGTTCTGAAAATGTTGTAAAAGAGTTATAGACTTTATGTTCACCTTACAATTTCACTTAAAATATCTTTAAAGGTATTTAAAGTGAAGTGACATTTATTATTCTTCCTTCATGAACTTAGAGATCTGTATGAGAGGGTAAGTAAAAATCCTGGAATTTTAAACTATTTTTTCTTACTGCATATTGATTTAATGTGTGTGAGTGTGTGCACATGTTTCTGTGTGCTGCTGTTCCATGCCATGACACATGTGTTGTAAGACCTGGGGTCTCACAGCTCAGGAGTTCAAGATCGCGCCCTTCCCAGAAACTCCCCCAGACTAAGACTCTTTGCAAAAGCAAGAGGTTTATTAACCATTGTGCAATGGGGTCACCCCTGCCAGTCAGCAAAGAGTGGCCCCCGGGAGACAAAGACCTTTAGGTTTTTAAAAGAAAAATTGCGGGAAATTTGAAGTTGCAGTTTTGGCAATTTAGGGTTGGATGAGGAAGCTATAAAGTAAGATAATTGGTTAGTCTTAGGTGCTCAAGCTTGGCCAGTCCTGCCAAGTGTGGATGCAGCTGCAATTTAAGGTGGGGGTGGTTAGCTCATCCTTGAAGATTAGGGGCTGCGGACTTTTGGCTGCAGGTCAAAAGTTACTCAGAAGAAGTCTGGGTTCGTTGTTAAGAAATGCTATCTCAAAGACAAGGGTCTGGTCCTTTTTTTTTGCTGAGTGAAGGTCATTGCTTGCTTGCCCCTTTTTTTAATATCTGTCCTCACAGATAGGGTCACATTCCTCCATTCTCTGGAAAGGTACTAACAGGCTTTAGCTTAACCTGAACCTAAAACTCAAAGCTATAGGCTTTAAAAGACATACAGGTTACAAAGTTAGTCTAACCCTTTCAGTGTGAAGGACAAAGGATAATTTGTGGGCATTGGTGACATCAGCTGAAATATGTCACCGGTCCATAAATTAATGGTGTTTATTGAAGACCCTGAGTTCTCACCTGCCTATATCTGTGGTCTGTAAGAAGAACAAGACAAACAATACAGTCTCTCATGGTCCACATTTGGTGCTGTGTCTTAGGAGGAGATACTTTTTGGAAGAGGCCAAGCCCGACTGTGACTCTGCTTCAAGTTGTCGTGTGTGTGTGTGTGTGTGTGTGTGTGTGTGTGTGTGTGTGTGAACAGGAGTATGTTTTTTGTATTGTTTTGTCTTGGTATTCCCCCTCATATTATTTTGCTTTTTTATTCCTCATTTTATTTATTTTTGTTTATTTGTTTTGATTTTCGTTTTTAGTGTTTTTTTGAGAGGGGGAGATCATGAAGATGAGTGAGGAGGGAGCTTCTGGGAGAAGTTGGGGGAAGAGAAAAGAATATGATGAAAAGACATTGTATTACCTTTTTTAAAGAAAAAAAAATAAATGAGCAACAAAACAAAGGGAACACTTCTGTGTAAAAGCCCCTTGCACAGGGAGCTTTCATTCAACTGACCTGCCTTACAGTTTCAGCAGTTCTTTTCCCCCCAAAATAGCCTGAACCCAACCCTAGAGTCCTGATACTGTGACTTCTTTTAGAATGGTGACATTTTCTTCAAACAAAACAGTATGTACATAATATTGTCTTTGTACTGGGAGAAGATAAAAAGTCAGAGACTTTTCTTTTAAAAGTTTTCTTCTGTTACCTTTCACTCTGGGGTGATGACCCATGGCTGCTCAATTTTCTGAGTAGCGGTGAGGGCAGGTAACTGGGCATGGGAGCCTGCTTGAGAGCATGGTGGTTTGCGTAGACCCCTCCTGGGCATGTCCTGCAGGCCTATTTTTAGCTGGTATTTTTCAGGGGCTCCTAGCTTGTTTGTTTTTAGCACTAGTCCCGATTCAGCCAAAGTCCTGAAGGGAATCCCAGCTGTGTGTTTAGGCCCCGTATGTCTATTTTAAGGAATTCACTGGCGTCTGTGTCCCAGCTTCTCAACCGCACAGGATACAGAATGAGCAGATGCCCAGATGAAGGGTCTGCTCCTTGTTGTCCTCGCTGCCCAGTCTCTGCTCCTCTAGCTTTTTGCATTGGAACCTCAGTAGTTTCAAACTGGTGACTTCTTGCTTTTCATGTGATCTCTCTTTCTCTCTCTCTCTCTTCTGGATAGGAGCCGGGTTTTGTCACAACAGTCTGCACTATATCTTAAATCACAGATATGCATTTTTATTTAGGGCTGTATTAAGTTAAAAGGAAAAAATCAGCTGACGTAGTCTTGGAGGAGGGGGTGGTAGGCTGGCCAGTCCAATGGACAGGCAGGTGTGCAGGCGCTGACAGAAGCTACCAATTCAACAATGTGTCATCCAACTTTCCCTGCCACTTCTCTATTTGTCACAAGTGCCTTAAGAGTTCATGGCCTCACTTTTCTTGATGCTGGCATTTCTTTTCATCTGGACAGAAGGATTCTCTCCAGTGCTTTAAACCTTTGAAACAAAAGATAACCTCTATCTGTTTCGGCTCATTTAAAAAGAGGTGCCAGATGAGTCCCCTCCAGTCCTGTAAGATGCTGTATGTATGCTTGAAAAATCAAGACACCATCCCCACAGGGCCACATAGGCCCCAAAACAACTGCAAAGCACTCCCTAGAGAACGGCTCTTGGAGGTAAATGCTGCTTTGCTTCCCTGTAATTTCTTCTGTGGTTCCCATGGTGCAGGTTCCAGCAGCTCTGGTCTGACACAGGTTTGTGTAAACAGCTGTGTGTTCAGAATGAAATTCAATGCCAGTGGTTAACAGCATCATAGGACCAAGGCTGGGTGTCCCTGGAAAACACTCAAGGAGTCTGGTGCTACTATTTTCTCTCAAGCTTATTTTGCAGCTGACTATGCCACGTGATGGAGGAAGGAGTATTCAAAACAGAGACAAGGGATGAATGAGAAGGGAGGCTGGCTGGAGAGCCCTTAAAGAGAAGGATGGCCGTGTCTCTTACCAGCTGTCTTACAGCCCATGAAATTCTTTTGTGTTGTAGGACAGCAGGGATCTTAGAGAATCGGAGTGATCATCCCTTTGGGAGGAAAAATATGCATAAATGATGAAATGGAATTCCCCTTTAAAGTAGGGTCAGAAGAAAATGAATGCTGCCCTAGATGGGAGTCAACACCCGGAGATAACCTCAGTTAATAGAGGATGTGACGGCTCAGAAGATAAACAGGAGGGAGCACAGGAGTGCTGTAAGGAAAACAAATGAAGGGAAACAGGGAGGGGAGCCACACAGGATCACAGGAGGAAGTAGTGACTTGGGGTCCAGCCAGAGAAAATGGTAGGGGAGGAGAGGAGCTTGGAAAAACACAACCAAACCCAAATAATGTGATGGCTGGGGTGGGGGAGGGGTAGCGCTCATTAGAAAACGGTCCCACGAATGAAGGGGTTTGTACCATAAATAACCTCGTTCAACGCTGGGAAATACTCCTTTGGGGATTTTTGCTCAAGGCAAGGAGCAGAAACAGCCATTCAGATCAGAGAATGGCCCCAAACAGGGGGAGGGAACTGCTCAAAGACAATTCTCTCCTTTTTTTCTACACTTTTGAGTTCACATCTGTAGCCTTTCACATTCCCTTCCTGTTTTCATGTTTTCTTGCCACGTGTTTCCTTTCTTTTTTTCTGTAGAACTTTCTTATTTTCTCACTTCTGATATTTCCTTGTGCCTGAGTGTACACGTGTGTGTGTTCATGAATTCGGAATGTATGGATAACCGAACATGTGCTGTGTGTGTGTTCCAAATGCTACCTTCAGCTGTCATTCCTCAGATGCCTTTCGTCTTTTTTGCTGAGACAGGGTCAACTCCTTGGCTTGGAGCTCTTGCATTAGGCTAGGCTGTCTGGGCAGCAGGCCTCCGGGATTCACCTGTTTCCAATTCTCCAGCCCCGAGATGACCAGCGTGCTGCGCACTGCCTGCTTCTGGCTACAGGTTAGGGTCAATGGACTCAGGTCCTCATTCTGCAGCTATCTCTTTAGCCTCTAGCTCTTTTTTTCCTCCTTTTTAATTGAAAATAGATTTATTTTAATAATAGACTCTGAGTACAGTTCGGTTGCCCTCCCACAATCTTCCCCACTTTCCCACTCACTCAAGCTCACACCCTTTGCCTCTCCCATCAGAATACAAACTAATAATAAAATAAGATGAAGTGAAAACTAACCAGCCATAATAGGATAAAACAAACAGAAAAAGAATAGAGTCAAAGGAAAAGCATAATAAACACTGACAATGAGACACACGCATGTTCACACATAAAACCCGTAAAACCAAAGTCAGAAACCAAACCTTCTGTAAGGTTAAAAAAAAAATGCTCAGACAAAGCATTGTGAGACAAAAATTCTCCAGAATCACCATTAAGTTTGTTTTGTGTTAGCCATCGACTCCTGGGCTCAAGGCCTGTCCTACAGTGTGGTTTGTATACCCAGGGAGACTACATTGGAGAACACCAATTCTTTTCTGAGAAGTTACTAATTGGAGGTAACTTCTGGGTTAGAGATGGGTTCCAGCCCCCATTTCTGATATTTCTTTGTTTCAATTGCCATGAAAGAAAGACATCGGAAATAAGATAATATAAAACAAAAGTCATATGATACATTATTGAATACTAATATGTGTATTACTTACTAGGTGAAACATGCCATCGTGTATTCTATTTTGTGTGTATTCATGTGTGGTCATGTTGGTTTTGAGGCTGAAGAGCAGCATGGAATTTTGAGAATCTTGTTCTTATCCTAAGATATGAATATACTCTAGATTTTGAGCTTTATCTTTACACAGGACTAGCAGTATTTTTATCTATCTATCTATCTATCTATCTATCTATCTATCTATCTATCTATCTAT
>NW_026596073.1:12783437-12800943 GCF_907164565.1 Psammomys obesus | reverse complement strand
TATCTATCTATCTATCTATCTATCTATCTATCTATCTATCTATCTATTGTTTTGATTTATTTTGAGACACAGTCTTCCTGTGCTACCCAGGCTGGCCTCCAACTTTCAACTTTCAAACAATCCTGCCATTTGGCTATCTAGGTAGCCCCTCTTTGTGGGTGTGCCTGCTGGTTAGTGCCTGGCTACAGCAGTGTTTGTTTGATTGTTGTTGTTTTTAAAACAAGTTTTCCTGTAGCCCAGGCTGGCTTGAACTGGTGATCCTCCTACTTCTACCTCCCAGGTGCTAGATTATAAGAGTTAATCAATGCTCTTGGCTAGCTACAGTACTTTTACAGGTGCTGACTCTTCTTAGATCTCAAAATACCTATTTCCAAATCTATATACTGCCTGCTATTATTATTTTGAAGTAAACATTTCCTAGCACAATGAAACTGTCAAGGAAGCTGTAATCATAAATACGCTCCGTAGTTTTAAAGTCACTTGGGTTCCAAGAACCAGGCATTTCTAAAGCATCCTTGCAAGTTAGCAAGCAATGCCCTAGAGATTTTATAGTCAAGAAACCTGAAAGGCAGAGAGTTTAACACATGTAGCTAGTGAATTACGCCAAATCAGAAAAAAAGAAAAGAAAGGATAACTTGAAAGAAAAACCTCGAGTTTGACTTTGGGCTTCCTGAGCTCAGAAAAGTTATAAAATAACACACACACACACACACACACACACACACACACACACACACACACACAATCAAAATTAGACTTGAGGAAGTAGTTAATAAAGTTCAGAAATTTACTGTTTAAAAATATAGTATTTCACAGCTCATGCTATGTGAGAGTAGTTATTACGAACAATGTGTTTTTTAAAAGCAATTTGTTCCTTGATCTCCTCTAATTAAAATTTATCTGAAAACTAATTCTCCTGGTTTTAGTGTAAGAATGCTGAAACAGAAATGAGCTTAAGCACTATCACTAGTTCTTAAGTTTCAAGCTGTGTGAGACACAGTAGAAGTTTCAAGCTGTGTGAGACACAGTAGAAAATGACTTAGTGCTGGAATCAGTTATCAGGATCTCAGATTCCTGGGTCTTACAACACGTCAGGTAAATTTGAGGAAGCGTGGGCATTTCAGAGATGGTAAAGATCCTGTTCAATCCTGAAACTGATGGACAGCTCAGGCACAGCGTTAGACAAATGGCAAGACCCAGTCCGGGATGTGAGCGCCAACCAGCAATCTGGAGTCTGTGCTGGTGTTGTCTCTAGTGTGTGACACCTACAGGTAGGTGTGAGAGCCATCCACCAAAGCCTTCTGTTAAAACCCCACCTGCCAGCTCTCAGCGGTCGATAGTGAGTTCCCAAGTGCAGACACAAAGTTCTGGGCCTCTGCAACCTACAGCTCCCAACACTAGGCTGCGTTGGCCTTATGAAAAGCAAATTGGACTTAAGATCAGATGTCTTTACAGTTATGATATCCTGGCTACGTGGCTTCCAGAGAGTCACTTGATCTTCATAGGCCCTGTTTGCCTCCTGTAAGAGGGATGATAATGCTAATATTTTACGTGACTGCCACATCATTCACTGAGATTCAGGGTCTTGCAGAAATGATTTGTAGATGCCAAAGTTCATATAGTAGATACTGTTAAGCTGTGATTCACAGTGTCGATCCATAATATGCACATGGATCTTTCCTGGTACAACTGCTTTTTGCCTCCAGACACTAACTGAAAAACATATCCTGTCACAAGGATCCCACTTCATGGTCAATGTGGTTTCACAGTCTGCCCTCAGTTTATCCCTCTGCTCTCAACTGGATTTTCTTAGTAACTTTTGAACATGAGGCTCTTCAAATTAACCAGTGACGGCATTTCTTTCCAGCTTACAGCTCAGTGTCTGATTTATATTCTTCCGTATCTTTGTTTACTCGCCCTCCTCATCCCTATGCACTGAGTAAATATACATTTTTGATGTATTATGCATCAGAAATATATGCATGTGCATGTTTTCTATATGAAGTAAAATGTAAGATACTGAGTCCATGATTAGAATCACTGTCCACTCTAGACAACCTAGATTCTGAATTCCTGGTGGAAATAGTATTTCAATCCCTAGTGCAAGAAGCTGGCACATTGTGGGTTGTCACTAGCAGTGCAAACTGCAGCATGTATTAATGCACACTGAGAGGGAAGTACAGAGCATATCGGTCTATCATGAGAGAAGTTCTCTTCTGTGCTAACATTCCTGCAGCATGATTTATTCCGTTATTATGGTTTGTGCTAACTAAGGGTATTTGACCTTCAAGGTATCTGTTGTTGCTTTTTTTCTTTTAATGTATCTCACTAAAGTTTTCTATTCTCCAGATAAACAAATGCAGGTCTATTTTATATTCTGTTTTCAGTTATAATCAAGCCTGATACTCTTATTAAGAAAAGTGAGACTGCTGATTTTGCTGATGTATTATCAGAAAACAAATAAACTAAAAGAATAAATAAAGAAATGAAAATAAAATAACAAAATAAAAATAAATAAAGAAGAGACTAGCCAGTTTCTCCTGAGGGGCCTCACACAAATTTTCTACCATTGAGCAATACACCCAGCCTTCTCAAATAATTATAAAGGCTGTTTAATTAGTTTTTAATGACAAGGAGGGTTGGATTACCTCAGAAGGAATTCAGCCATATGTTTGAAAGTGATGGGCATCCCTGCATGAAGAGACTGGGAGTAGCAAGTAGGACTACAGTGTATATACGAAGCTCTCTGTTGCTTCATGAAAGTTTGACAGAAAATTCACCACTTAAGACATTTATCTTTCACATGGTTTCTGAGGGTCAAAGATCAGGGGGCAGCTTAACGAAGTTGTTCTGGCTGAGGGCCTCCTTTGAAACTGCAGCCAAGCTCCTGGTTTGGCTATGGAACCCCTCAAGAGTCCTTAAGTTATGGACAATGACTTTAGTGGCCACACAACTTAGGACCAAATCTTCAGAGAGACAAAGTCTCGTGGCCTACTGAATGGCACCCACCACACATATCACCACTCATCCAGCATGAGAGGGGCTCATGTAAGGATATGAACACTGGAGTTAAAGAACCACTGCCCTGTTTTAGAGCTAGCCACCACAGCTACATAACACCAGCTTATCCTTGAGTTCTGCCTGAATCCTAAAACAAAGCATAGACAATGCCCAAAGTTTGGTTTCTTGGTAGCAACATGAGGAATTTGATTTCAAGTCCAGTCAATGTATTTTTACTAATACTGATTTGGGAGCTGTGAAGGCTAATATTACCTGGCTTGACAGGAACTAGACTTGTCTAGGAGACACAATTTAGGGTGTGCTTGTAAGGGAGTGTCTACATTGTGCTAACAGAAGTGAAAAGACCCTAAATGCAGGAGGCATAGTTGGGCTGGGATCCCAGATTGAATGAAAAAGGGGGAAAAAGTGAGCTGAATATCAGAATGTAACTCTGTTTCCTTCCAGCATCTCTCTTTGCATTGTGACCAGCAACCTCCCACTTCTAACTATGCTCTTCCCACCTTAAGGAACTACACCTTCAACCAGCAATAAATGATGATGTGCAGAGCAAGCATTTCCTTCTCTTTTGTTAGGTATATTGTTGTCGGAGTAATAGAAGCAATACAGGGGTTCCGTAGTACACGGGGGCCTGTGAAGTGGCTTCACAACCCTCATCACTGCTAAAGAAAACAATTACCCATAACATCACTGTTAGGACTCATCAAGCAGTTCAAAATAAAGTTTAGGACAAATCCCACATGAATTGGGGCTTCAGCTGGATTGTGAAGCTTCCTGGAAGGCTAGGGTCTAGGGCGTGAAGGACTAAATGCAGACATGATGCGAGAGGAGGGACCACAGAACAGGAGAGAAGCCCTGCGTGTAGCTGGGAAGCACAAGATGCTGATTCAGAAGCCCAGCGGGCTGTAAGGGGGCTGGCTTCTACTCTGAGGGCAAAGAGCAAAGGGCCTCTTTTTCCTTTTACATCAGGAGAGGAGTCAGAGCATCTGCTTATAGCAGACGTGGACAATGTACAGTGCATTTGCACACCTTCAAAAGACTGGGAGATGCGACTATCATATTCTCCTTCTGTGAGTAGGCTTTGGACCTCAGGTTGTTTGCAGCTGAAGTTCGCACACTTTCCACCAGAAACTCCGTCATCAGCGCTGTGTCTGTTAGGCTTGCTCTCCTGGAAACTGTGAAAAACAGGCAGGACTCCCCAGTGACTCAGAGGGGAGGATGGAAAAGAAGGACTCTGTGGATTCAGCAAGGTGACTTTACACAGACTTCCTCCTTTCTGTACTCTATGCCAACAGGCAGACTTTGACCCTTGTGAAAGAACAGCTGACCACACTCCCAACACTGTCCTGTCTAAAGACGCACCCAGTGGAGACTAAGCCCTGGCATGCAATGTCCTGGAAGTCCGCTGAACAAGAAGTCCAGGCGAGGTGCTCATTTTATGCCACTATTTGCTTTAACCTGCTTTAAGTGTGAAGGCAGTTTTCTTAAGGTGATGAGAGTGGCAGATGACAGTCACACTGACAAGAAGTTTAAAGAAAGGATCATGCCAACATGTGCAAAATGATGCCAGAGGGACTTTTGCTATTTACGGCATCTAATATAGAAGAGTCTGGACAGCTGGATCTGAATTCTGCTCCACTGTTGGTCTAATGTACATTGATTAGTAGATTGTCTTGTGTTATTTGAGCTCGCTGAGAAGCTGGCTCTGGAAGTAGGATTCCCCCAACCACAGACACCTCAGAACCAAGCATGTTTGTCTCCAGTTGCCCTTTCAGGCCCCTTGTCTGGGGGATGGAATGGCCCAACTCTGTGACAAGGAGGGGAAAGAACAGCAAGACAGACCAAGAGTATTATCATTTGTCCCATGATACAAATATGTCTGCACTAGGCAAGAGGAAGCCTTGCCACGGAGGATCAGCCACTGACAGAAAGCCTAGTCAGAAATTTCAGTGGATTGCTTCAACCTTCCCAACTGGGTTTCCTCAGGATGTTTGTGATGAGATGAGAATTTTTTTTTTAAAGCTTGGGAGCTTGGCTCAGGAGTTCTATTGTAGGCCCTCAGGCAGAAGCTCCAAGTGTTTTGGGGTTCCCCAGGTCTCCCTCGTCAGTGTCTGCTGGTTACTCTCATTTGATGCTTTATTGTTCTATCCCTGCTTGATGTACCCTTAACGAACTCATTCCTTGAAAACTGAAAGCTGGGCTGACGCATATTATTCTCCTGGCAGGAAAGCTAGAGCCGTGACTTAGAACAATGCATGCAATCCTAGGTCCTCACTTGTATAATGTTGTGGTGATGTCCGTCTCATCACACATTGTATCCATTAATGTGGGTCCCACATAGAAGGCGGTATACAAACTGTAGTGTCTTAGTGAGGTTCTCCACAGGAGTAAAGCCAGTAATAAAAGATTTATGAATAAGCTGACAGAGTCAGAGGCTGAATAGTCCCAGGGTGGTCATCTTCTTGGCAGGCAAGGGAAACAGCACAGCTTTGTACAAGAAGCTGGCAGCCTTGGAACAGGCGGGACCAACAATGTAGCTCCAGTCTGAGGCTGAAAGGCTGGACCACAGCTGGGCAGTGGAGGGTATGAGTCCACACTCAAAGGCTGAAGAGTCTGAGTCTCAAGTCCACAGACGGTGGACTTGACACTCCTCTGCTGGGTTTGGTGGTGAGCATGTGAGATTCCTGCCCTTCCATGTTTGGTCCTGTCTGGGATTCCAGGCTGTCAGATAGTGTTGCCTGCCCTCCTCCTCATGCCTTTCCTTGCCCGTATGCCAATGGCCTCTGGTATCAACCTCACAGATATATACCAAACTGTTTTACTAACCGCCCTTTCAGGCACCTTTTATAGTTACTTTTATTACGGTGCATGTTCCTTAATAGAAGACTTCCTACAGATCATGACCATGTTCATCTTAGACTAAGATACCTTTGCATTCTCAGACGCCTGGTAACAGTGAGGCAGAATCATCAGACTGAAGTGCTCATTACACTGTAAACACTCGGACAAGAGGAGCAGCTATGGTAGGCAACTGGCAGGAATGTTCCCCAGAGGTGCAGGCATACAGAGAGAATCAAGAGTAATAAATAATTATTAATCATTGATCAACAATTAATAGTTGGTCAACGATTAATAGTTAATTGTTAATCAATGTTTAATAATTCATCAAAATTAAATCTAAGTTATTAATATTTTAAAGTACCAAAAACCTATAATCCAATACTATTTTAATTAATCACTAACAATCAATAATTTATTGATAACTTTAAATCAAACAATAATTTGATTTGTTGATAATTAAAATATTATTAACTTCCATATAGAGTAACGGTAAGCTGAAGAAAATAATGGGACCGACATGGTATTTTGTGAGGTACTGTGGGCATGGGGCAATCTAAAGCTAGAGCACATGACCCAGTAAAGGCTCTTTGTGAAGAATATGTGTAATGCCATTTGTTACCAGGGCTCACGTTAAGCTGTGTGCCAGTGTCACAAAAAAAGAAGATAGCAAAGCATTCTAAAGCGAAGCCTGACACTTCTCCCGGGCCACAATGGGCCTCTGGACACAACACCCGATACCTCTTCTGATGTTTTCTAGTTATTTGAGCTTCAGAAACATCATAGCCTGGACATGAAGCTCCGGGTGAATGTGTAAAGAATGGATAAAGTTGTGAGCTAATTTGTATTATTTGACATGGGCTGGGCCATGTCAAGGACCTCAAGGCCTCAGACCCATGAGAGCGGCAAACCTTCCTCCAGGGCGAGGCTCAGAGAGATGGCAAAGCTTCCCTCTGTTCTGAGTGCAAATGCTGGCAGTGTGTGCAGAAGCCTGCAAGCACAGATTCCTCCTCCCAGATGACTGCAGCCGGGCATTGCTTGCCTACAGGGACCTCTTACTGAGACTGGCTGATTCCTCCCTGCTGAGCTGTACATAATAAACATGCTTGAGTGCTGGGCTGTTGTGTAGTGAGCAGAGGCCACCAGATTTGAGCTTTTCTGTTCATGTGTCTGTATGTCTGTTCCTTGTTCACTTCCTTATCTCCCCAGTCAGCTTTCTAGGACCAAGCTAGGCTGGTCCTGGTGCACAGGTCTTATGCCTGGTAGGCGAGAATGAATTGGTGATCTTTTCATGCTTTTTGTTAACCACCTCTCTACAGTTTCATAGAAAGACAAAGTTTGTCAACTAGAATCTGAGTGTAGAGCCTGCCTGGAGCAAGGAGAGAGACCCAGCCTCCCAGGAGGACAGCTCAGGAGCAAAGAACAGCTGAGCTCAAGGGCAGCTAAGCAGAAGTGTTCTGTGGAGGTTGCCTGCAGAGACAAGAAAGTGGTTGTGTGTGTGTGTGTGGGGGGGGGGGGTTATCCTGGGATGAAAAAAGAGCAGTCTATCCAAAGAAACCCTAAATATCTTGGTTTTGAGAAGACTTTTTTTCCTGCGAAAAAAAGTTTCTCTATGTAGCGTTGGCTGCCCTAGAACTCACAGAACCCTAGAACCCACCTGCCCTAGAACCCACCTGCCTCTGTCTCCCGAGTGCTGCAATTGAATGTGTGTGTCAGCATCACCCACAGAGATGTTGATATGTAGATTAGAAAAACAAACAGATAGAAAGAAATAGATAATAGGTAAATGATAGAGATGAGTATGGTATAAAGGAAACTATATGAAGGCATCTTAGTTAGGGTTACTGTAATGAAACACCATGACAGAGACTGGAGAGATGGCTCAACGGTTAGGAGCACTGGTCCCGAGTTCAATTCCCAGCAACCACATGGGACTCACACTCACCTATAATGTGCTCTTATGCCCTCTTCTGGTATGCAGGTATACATGCAGATAGAGAACTCATACCTAAAATAAATAAATCTAAAACAAAACAAAAACAACATGACCGAAGCAACTTAGGGAGGAAAGAGTTTATTTGCCTTCCACGTTGCTGTTCATTACCAAAGAAAGTCAAGACAGGAACTCAAGCAGTGGAGGGACCTGGAGGCAGGAGCTGAGACAGAAGCCATGGAGGGGTGCTGCTTATGGCTTGTTTCCCCTAGGTTGCTCGCTCTGCTTTTCCATAGAACCCTGGACCACCAGTCCAGGGATGGCACTACCCACCATGGACTGGGCCCTCACCCATCAACCACTAATTTAAAAAAAAAATGTCCAATAGGTTTGCTCACAGCCTGATCTTATGGAGGGGTTTTCTAAATTGAGGCTCTTTCCCCTTGGATGAAAAGCCTGTGTCAAGTTGACACAAAACTAGGCAGTACAAAAGGTTATAATTAGTTTAAAAACTACTTTGCAAGTCTTGTCTGCTTTGGCTTAAACCAAAGATTTTAAAAAAATGCACAGTTTTTGCTGTAAGACAGGCTTAGTATGTATTTCTCAAACTTGCATTCGATGTTAAAGAATGTGGACTGAGATAGGAACAATTTTTTTTTCATAAGACTTAAGAACACACATCATAAGGCAATGTTTCTAAATATCATTGCTGTGGGTGTCTGTAGGCACCGTCTTCACCACTGCAATCAATACTCAAGGGTCTGGGTGTGGAAACAAACAAATTATTCCCTATAAAATTTCCATGGTTTAGAATAATTTTCTATGTTGATCATTTAGGGACATTTCAGAGGAGAGTGCAACAAAGAGAAACCTAGTAATAAGCCAGTGTGAAGTATGCATTCAGTGTTCTACAAGAATCATACGTATATTACATGCTGTGTTTTAAATATATATACATATATGTCTATAAACATATATTTATGTATATCCCTAACCCTAACTTTATCATATATATATTTCCACCTATATGCATACGTATAGATACACACACACACACACACATATATATATATATGGAAGACCAAGAAATTAACCCCTTCTCTCACTGCAAACAAGACACCAGAGAAGTCAGACTGTAACATCTGTCTATGAAAGCTCCCTTTTTCTGAATACATGAATCATGCCCTCTTCATATCACCCCATCAGAGCAATATGGGATTAATGGTGCCCAGATGTTTTGAACAGATTTCCTCACATCACTGTACTTTATACCAAAAGATAAGGCCTTGGTAGTTCTTTTAAAAAATATCTTCAGTCCAAAGTTCATTATCTCATAAGTACAAACCACTTCAAAAACAAATACATAATAAGAAATAGATGGATATTACATTTAGATAGAATGGGCAATACTAGGAGAACACTATGATTAACTTAGAGGTGGGGGGAATGAGAAAAATAATGTATATTAATCTGTAAAACGTGTGTCACTTAGCACATTAATTTATAAAATGTGTGTAGCTTACTTATAAGAAATTTCAAACATTCCTTGTCACTACAAGAACACATATACTCAATATCTCCACTCATGGTTTGTGAATGTGGATGTGAGGAGGTAGAGTCCATGCGAACAGGATTCTCCCTGAGGTCGGGGGAGGAGAGGTGTGTAAAGTTATCTTAGAAAATAATTCTTTAGAGCATTGACAATTAGTAGCTTGTAGTGCCAGAGGCACCGGCTGCTTCTTCTGGGCTTTTGTGTTCCTGGGGTACACAACTTTCTTTCTTTGTTACCCAGAAAGCATACCTCAGCTAGTGAGAGATGTTTCTGTTTTCAAGTAAGGCCAGTTTGCATTTTCATGCTCAAGAGGACCTGTTCATCTTTAAGGTAGTCTTGTTTTTGTTTTTTTGTTTTTTTTTTCCTCTCTGTGCTTAGGTCTTGCGATGAAACACTGGTTCATAGGACAGAAGCAGAAATCTAGAAGCCTTTGACATAGCTGTACGTTTCTGTGTGCCTCTCTGTTTGCAGCCTCAAGCACCAAGCCTTCGAGGTCCAGCATAGCAGCTAAAGACGAGATGGCACAGTGGACAATCCTAAAAGAAACAAGCTAGACCCCTGAGGAGATTTTGAAATCGTTGGCCTCCTAACGACATGTGGTTCCACTTAACTAAGAGAGAAACCCATGTCTGACTTGGTCAAAACAAAACCGCTTTTATTTTGAATTTGCTTTCACTTGTAGTTAAACAAGATAAAGGGCAAGATTCAGTGTTTTGATTTTTTTGTTTTAATTGTAGAAGAGTCAAAAGAAAGATACAGATTCCTGATGGGCAGGTAAAGAGTGCAGAGTCTGAGTGTAGCTCTAATTCAGAGACCCTAAAGCAGTTTCTGGAGCCATATCACTGCATGACCAGGGTCACTCAGAGCTCCTTTGGAGCCACGCTACTTCTGACAGCTTTTAGGAATTTGTAACAAAGCATGATGTCATCAGCCTTTAGTCTTTAGAAATGCAGTTGAGACTGTCATAGATTTCATAATGTCTCCTCTGTCTTTTGGGATAATTATTTCTGGGAGGAGAAAAGGAAGACTTGAGAATTACACAAAGATTTTCAGGAGCCTTCCTTCAAAAAAAGTCAGAAGATGGACATCCAAAGATTGCCTGGTGATGACAGAACCAATGTGCAAAGATTACAAAGACAAGGAGGCAAGCATCTCAGAGCCAGTTTAGATTAAAAAAAAAAAAAAAGGCCAATAAATCTGTCACAGTTACAGAGAACCCACCTCCTTGCAAGTTTTGTCTTTTCTCATGCTGAGAACATCATTTGTGAGACTGGAGTGTAGAAAGGTTCTGACATAGTCTGCTGAGATGTTTACTTGTCATGGAATTTCCAACAGCAGTTGGCATCTTTTCCTCCACTAGGAGCCTCTCCTCACACTTCGCTTCATTTAACACAGGAGGTGCCAAACTATGGCTTGTAAACTCCATCATAGCATGCGGAATCAAGATACAGTTTATATATTTAAAAGGATCAAAAATTAAGAGAAGAATAACAACTTGTGACAAGAAAATTATATGGCGCTAACATCTCAATGTCTATAAATAAAATGGAATTTGAGCACAAACATTGCTGCTTGTGGAAAGGTTGTGTGTGTCTGTCTTCCAACCACACTGGCAAAGTTAAGTACAATACAAGCTGTGTGGCCCAGAAACCTTGGGTGGTAATTACCTATCCTTATAGAGACAATTTGCCAGCCTCAAATCTAGCTTAATGTAACATATAGGTCTTTAAGTTCAGAAACAAAACCCTAAAATTGAAGAGTTCAAAGTATATTAAGGAAGCTTCTTGTCTCCAACACATAACCTGGCCAAAGCCTGTAGTCTTTATTTTTTTGTAAACTACTACCACATTTGTCCAATATCTAGGTATTACAATATATATTCTTTTAAACTATTTGCAAACACTTACTTTAAAAAGTTGTACTTTTGTCCCAGTTTTACTCTCTGATAGGCATGGTCAGGTGTTGACCCATGCTTGGAAATACTTCATGGCTTGACATTTTCTTGGCGCTTTCTGAATGACAAGATTTCTTTAAGTAATTTATGGGCAGATTAAAGAATACCACAAAGTTAGTAAACACTACAGAAGACAGATAGTACCAAACCACAGAGAAGTTAATTAAATTTCCCTAACATACACAACTTGCAAAAAGCCAGTTGGGATCAGAACTCAGCCTGGCTGTAGAACCTGAGATTCATTGCCATTCCATTTACAAAAGCTTCTGGGAGTTACATTCTGTGTGTCATTCTTTTAAGTATATGAAGATGGCTATCAAATTCTTATCTATAAGAACATTATATATAAATACATATATGAGAGAGAGAAAGAGTTCAAGGCATATAAAACATATTTTCACTGTAGTTTTTCTGTAACTTTATTGTCTAGGTGCCCTAAAATGGTAAGGGGTTTGAAAACTATTTATTATTAAGAGAAACAAAAGAGTCTAAGGATATTTAACCCAGAGAAGAGAACTTTCATCAGGAGAGAAGAGAAAGCCTAGAATTCTCAAGGCATTCAATAAATCCACAGGAAGCAAGAACATTTTCCCACTGCTTAGTTCTGCAGAGCTGAGACCATTTCCTAGTAGCTTCCAGGAAAATGTTTTTGTTAAATATGGTCCTTCAGGCAGCAGATGCCTAGATGTAATTATATAGGGTGGGTTTTCATAGGGAAAATGCAAGTGCAGACAGAGCTAGGCAGGGAGCTGGGGAGCCTGCAAAAACAGTCAGACTCTGACTGAACTCTTATATAGAAAGAGAGAGAGAGAGAGAGAGAGAGAGAGAGAGAGAGAGAAAGGAAGAAAGGAAGAAAGGAAGAAAGAAAGAAAGGAAGGAAGGAAGGAAGGAAGGAAGGAAGGAAGAAAGAAAGAAAGAAAGAAAGAAAGAAAGAAAGAAAGAAAGAAAGGAAGGAAGAAAAAAAAGAAAGAAGTAGAGGGTCTTTGTCTCCTGGAAACTCATCTGTCACAGTTTCCTTTATAATCTGTAACCTTAGGAGATGAAGGCCAAGGTGAAACAGATGGGGTCTTGGTCAATTGTGCTGTGGTAAGAGAAAGTGTGTGAGCGTTTATCATGACTTCTAGTCTCAGGTCTCATTGTTCTACCAAGCAAATCCAGTCTTTTCCTTATAAAGGCAAACCTATAATAATAACCCAAGACCTCTCAGCAGAAACCCTGTAAGTGAGGAGAGCACGGATTGAAATACTTCAAGCAATTGTCAATCAAGACTTAAAATTAAGCCAAAAATAAAAACCTTCTGTGATAATCACAAAAACAAAAGCAACTCAGTATCTCAAGCAAGCACTGCAGAAAAATAGTTACAAGAATAACATATATTAAAGAGGAAGAAAGATATACACAGGTATGACAATTCAGAAAAGAATGAATCAATATAAGAATTTATAAGTGACTGTTAGGAATGAAGCAATAATTTTATTACTAACCTAGTAAACCTGAAAAATCTATAAGATGGAAAAAAAAAAGAAATATTAGCACATTTTTTTCAATAATCACTCCAAATCTCTCAACTCTCCAATTAGAAGACACCGACTGAATATATTAAAAACAAAGGCTCAACTGCTTGCTGTTTTCAAGAAACTCATTCCACTGGCAAACACACAATGAACGTAAAAGAAAATTTTATTCCAAGCAAACACAATCATCTTTCAAAATGCCAGAATAGCTATGTACATATTTGACAAAGAAAATTTGAAGCCAAACTTATTGAGAAGGGACAAGAAAGGTCATGATACATTAATAAAGGGAATAATTAAAGACTATATTCTAATTACGGGCTGGAGAGATTGCTTAATAGTGAGTGTATACTGCTTTTGCAAAGGATCTGAGTTTGGTTCCTAGTGCACATATCAGCACATCAGAACCACCACAGGTTAACACTGTAGTTCCAGTGAATTCAACAAGATGACAATAATTAACTTTGGTCACTGTATTTAGATACACACATATAATTGGGAAAAAAGACTATACAACAATTTCAAATAAACTTACACTGATGTTGGTGTATCCATTTATGTAAAACAAAGACTAGTGGACACAAATGATAGATTAGGATACAGTAACAGTGAGTGACATCTCTACCCAACTCTCAAATGGGTAGGCCATCCAAACCACAAAGTCAGCTTCAGAGTTAAGCCAGTTGATGGAACAAATGAGCTTAATGGATGTGGAGAGACTATTTTATCCAACAGCTGTAGAATACATAATCTTCTTAGGAACCCATGAACTTTCTCTAAAATAGATAACAATTTAGGCCATAAATCATGTATCAGCAATTTTTTCTTAAAAAAGAAATAATTCATTGTATATTATCAGAACTTAGCAAGGAAAGTGTGGACATAGATCTTGAAGGAGACACTTTTGAGAAATGAGGAAGAGGCCGAGAGATTTTTAGACCCCAATGAAAGTGAACAGCCAGCTTACTACAGTTTTGGGGATATAACAAAGGCAGTACTCAGAAGGAAATTTACAGTCGTGAGTACTTGTATATATTTGAAAGGGAGAATCTGAAGACATAGATCAGTCTTCTAGCAGCTAACCCCATGCCTGCTTTTCTACAGTTTAGGATTTCTTTAAATCTAAGGTGACCACCTGTTTTCAAAGCCATAGTTGTGGAGATCAGAAAAGAAAGAACAAATTTTATATCTGTTATTAATAACACATGTGTTGACAAGCCTAGTTTTAAATCATTTCATGAATTATCTATGAACTGGCATGTTATAGTGGAAATACAGTAATCACAAACTATTAATTATGGGCATTGCATGAGTTCCTGACATTGGGTTTTATATCTATGCCTAACATAAGACCCACAGGCATGTATTAGATAAGCCTTCTTATATACTCCGTAGTATCCATGAAGACACTCAAGTCTTAGGGGATTGAAATATTTTTCTGGGAACAGAAATAGGAAATTGTCTGATTGTCTTATTGTAAAACTTAAAAAAAATTTGGTTGGCATTTTTTTAATTTTAATTTTTTATATTAATTAGTTTATTCACTTTGTATCCCAGCTGTAGGCCCCTCCCTTCCTCCCTCCCAATCCTACCCTCCCTCCTTCATCTCCTCCCATGCCCTTCCCTAAGTCCACTGATAGGGGAGGTCCTCCTAACCTTCTATCTGACCCTAGCTTACCAGGTCTCATCAGGACTGGCTGCATTGTCTTCCTCTGTGGCCTGGCAAGGCTGCTCCCACCTCAGGGGAAGGTGATCAAAGAGCCAGCCACTGAGTTCATGTCAGAGACAGTCCCTGTTCCCATTACTAGGGAGCCCACTTGGATACTGAGCTGCTATGGGCTACATCTGAGCAGGGGTTCTATGTTATATCCATGAATGATCCTTGGTTGGAGTATCAGTCTCAGAAAAGACCCCTGTGCCCAGATATTTTGGTTCTGTTGCTCTCCTTGTGGAGCTCCTATCCTCTCCAGGTCTTACAATCTCCATCTTCTTTCATAAGATTCCCTGCACTCTGCTCAAAGTTTAATTACGAGTCTCAGCATCTGCTTTGATACACTGCGGGGTAGAATCTTTCAGAGGCCCTCTGTGGTAAGCTCCTGTCCTGTTTACTGTTTTCTCCTTCTTTCAATGTCCATCCCGTATGTCTTTCTGAATGAGGACTGATCATCTTACCCAGGGTCCTTCTTCTTGCTTAGCATCTTTAGGTGTACAGATTTTAGTATGTTTATCCTATATTATATGTCTAATATCCACTTATAAGTGAGTATATACCTTGTGAGTCTTTCTGCTTTTGGGATACCTCACTCAGAATTATCTTTCCTAGATACCACCATTTGCCTGCAAATTTCATGATTTCCTAGTCTTTAATTGCTGAGTAGTATTTCATTGTATAAATGTACCACAATTTCTGTATCCATTCCTCAACAGAGGGGCATCTGGGTTGTTTCTAGGTTCTGGCTATTACAAATAAAGCTGCTACAAACATGGTTGAGCAAATGTCCTTGTTGTATACTTGAGCATCTTTCGGATATATGCCTAGGAGTGGTATAGCTGGATCTTGAAGTAGCACTATTCCTAACTGTCTGAGAAAGTGCCAGATTGATTTCCAAAGTTGTACGAGGTTACATTCCCACCAGCAGTGGAGGAGGGTTCCCCTTTCTCCACATCCTCTCCAGCATGTGTTGTAACTTGAGTTGATCTTGGCCATTCTGATGGGTGTAAGGTGAAATCTCAGGGTTATTTTGATTTGCATCTCCCTGATGACTAAGGATGTTAAGCATCTCTTTAAGTGTTTCTCTGCCATTCTATATTCTTCTATAGAGAATTCTCTGTTTAGCTCTGTTCCCCATTTTTTAATTGGATTACTTGATTTGTTGCTTTTTAACTTCTTGATTTCTTTAAATATTCTGGATATTAGCCCTCTGTCAGATATAGGGTTGGTGAAGATCCTTTCCCAGTCTGTAGGTTGCCATTTTGTTCTGCTGACAGTGTCCTTTGCTTTACAGAAGCTTTTCAGTTTCATGAGCTCCCATTTATTGATTGTTGCTCTTAGAGCCTGTGCTGTTGGTGTTCTGTTCAGGAAGTTGTCTCCTGTGCCAATGAGTTCTGCGCGTCTTCTCCCTTAAATCCCTACCACAGCCATCTCTCCCACAGCTTGCTTCCACAATGCTTTTCAAATATGACTCTTCTGGGTGAGAATGGGAACACCTTGTGTTCTCTTAGGCACTGTGTCAATGACACTCCAGCAACACTGGCCTGAGGTGACCATTGAGGGCACTTGAGGCTGATGTGGTGACAACTGAAAGCATGTTGTTCTTACCGGCCAGTAATTGCAGGTTGCCAAATACAGTACAGTCACTGGAAATACAGCATTTGTCTGACCTTGTAGGGGAACTGCTGAAGGTATCCACTTCGGTTGCTTGGTTATGTGCTGATACACAGTAAGATCAGGTGGAGCTGGCATTCTAGAGAGCCAAGAGAGAGACAGACAGACAAGGAACTAAAATAGCAAGGGGCCCTGGAAAGAACTGCAATGGTCAACTCAGTTGCTTATGGGAATCCTTGCAATTCGTGTGTCCAGCTTTAAAGAATACAAATCAGTATCACGGAGAAAAGATGGGCATGACTATATAATGAAAAGGCACAATGAATATATAGAAAGATTTCCCCACTGCAGCTTCTTAAGTAAGAATGGAATGTATTTAAAATAAAATCGTGTCTATATCATTTACTGTGTTTTCAATGGTACAACCACCGGGTAAAGAGATGGGCACATACGTATACTTTAAGAAGTAGAATTCAGATAACTTTAGCAAGTTTTTGTGCATCTACACATCCAGCATCTATCCTCATGAATGTCCTACTGTGTGTAAGGCATTCTACCATATTTTAATATACTGGTTTGGTAGGTCCACAGTGAAGTCCAGATTCTGCATCATAACAAGTTCTCAAATCTCTGGGTAAGGTGGTGCTTGAAATTCAGGCAGGAACTAAAAACTGTTGAGTCTCCTTGGTCAGTTAACGCTGTGGGGTGGGTCAGCCTTCCTAATTTTGTGACCTGTTCATACAGTTTCTCTTGTTGTGGTGATCCCCCAATGATAAAATTACTTATTGCTACTTCATAACTGCAATTTTGCTACTTTTATGAGTCATAAGGTAAATATTTGTGGAGACAGAGATTTGACAAAGGGGTCACGACCCACAGGTTGAGAACTGCTGGTCTAGAGCAGTACCAGGGACAGCTAATGTGGCTAAGTTGGTCCCAGCAGCACTACCAGCACCAGCTGTTGTATGCCCTCAGCTTCCGCTGTTCCCGTTGGTCCACGGGTATTGGAGTCTACGCAGCTGTAGGGAATTCCTCCTTGCAGGGATTTGCTCAGACTCCTAGACCCAAGTGAGAACCCGCCGTGACCAGCCCTGGTCCTTGGACACACTTGGAAGAGCTACCTGCTCATTTTGGCTTTGAGTGGTGGAGCTGGCAGTTTAGGGAGCCAGCTTTACTGTCTACCGTGACTCACTGTAGCACAAATTCCCAAAACCTAGGAAGAAAGTCTCAGTGGCTGGGAAGTGTCATGTTCTGATGGCTCCCTTCTCATTTGCTTTACACAGCACTTCACATTCCAGTTCTTATTTGTTTCATTTCAACTACAATGTGTGTGTGTGTGTGTGTGTGTGTGTGTGTGTGTGTGTGTGTGTGT
>NW_026596073.1:12760702-12783427 GCF_907164565.1 Psammomys obesus | reverse complement strand
TGTGTGTGTGTGTGTGTGTGTGTGTGTGTGTGTGTGTGTGTGTGTGTTTTAGGAAGGTTTCCTCTGGATTTGGTTAGTGGGGGTCCATAAACTCCCAAAGGTATTTAGCTCATCTTCATGATGGAATTTCCAGCGAAGCTTCTCCAATATTAAGAAATAATGGAAAAGCTTATGATGTGGCTAAGAAGAATGAGAAATGTCAAAACGTACACCTGTTTCTTCCCTCTTCAGGATCACCTCCTCTCATCCAAACCATAAGCTGGCTTTCATTAAAATGTGACATTTCTCTTTCCAAAGTGAATTTGTCTTCCTATGATAGGAATAGAAAAATGTCACAATTTGCCACAAAATAAAACAAATACAGAAAAAGATAAATGATAATTTTAATGAAAACCATAGTTTTAAAATAAGACCATTCTCAAATACACAAAACACCGAGGTTGAACCAAAAAAAAACCCCAAAAAACCAAAACAAAACCTAAAATTAGTTCTGAGCTAATGGTATGCTTACACATGTAAAGTCCCAAGTTCAGTCCCAGGATAATAACAAATATTTCCAACATTCTGTGAGAAGCATGTGCATAGAAGCAGCTCATCAAACACCGTGACACAGACTATGACATGTCCATTGCACTCTCATCCAGAAGAAAGCCCCAGTGCAATTCACAGGAACAGCACTGGGTCAGTTGGCATGAGAAAATGTCAAAATGTCAAAATGCTGCTGAAGGATACACTGAGTTCTGTTGTCTAGAGCCACAGCGCATGCCCTTACACAGAAAGTAAGCTCTAAGCATGTTAGGCAAAACAGGGAAGGTTGCCTTGAGAAGGTGAGCAGTCCATGATGTCTACTGTCTAAGTTGTGCTTTCCTAGAGAAATAATTTGAATTTTTAATTAGAACATGTCATTAGCACTGGCCATCCTGACTTGTGCCTGTAATTCCAGTACTCAGGAAGAAGCACAGGCAGGGGTTTACAAATCCAGTCCTTAGTTGTATAGTGAGATTCTGTCTAGGCAGAAAGAAAGGAAGGAAAGGAGAGAGAGAGAGAGAGAGAGAGAGAGAGAGAGAGAGAGAGAAGGAAGGAAGGAAGGAAGGAAGGAAGGAAGGAAGGAAGGAAGGAAGGAAGGAAGGAAGGAAGGAAAGATGAAGGAAGGAAAGAGGAAGGAAGGAGTGCAGGAGAGAGAAAGAGAGGGAGAGAGAGAGAGAGAGAGAGAGAGAGCATATTAACACCCCGATTAAGAAAAAAAAAGCTACAAAGCATTAAAAAAAAATCAGAGGAACACTCTAATGATTAGTAGTATTAACCAGCAGTTGAGTTTAAAGATGTGAAAACAGATTTACTTCCCAGAAGAGTCTATCAGAATTTTGAAAGGCAGATCAATTGTTGATCTTCCCTCCAATCACTTTTGTACTATTTGAAGGACTTACATAAATATGCACTCTGAGCAGAATCCACCAAGACACTCAGATAAAAAGAAAAATCTCAATATTCAATCCAGGCCAAATGTCTGAAACTTTAGTCTAAATAGTACCAAATGTTGCGCTGTTTTCTATTGTATATAGAAAGTATGTAAATGATGAGGTTTCCACTTGTCATGCAGACGCTGTTAGAATCATGGAGATGTAGGCCAGAGAGAATGCAGGGAGGGAAGGGCATTTGGCTTCACACCTGTCCTTCCCATGGCATTTGTATGCCAGAGAAATAACTCTGTCAGCAATGTCTCAACACAAAGGACATTGAAATGTGCAGGACATATCAGATACAGTGACAGAATTCAAACAGGATTCTCTTGTTGGAAGATTATGCCACATTCAGATACCACTTTTGTACTTAGTTTTTCTTTGCTTTCTGTTCACACCGTCATTTGCTATCTCTGACACCAGGTGTGTGGGTGTTTTTCCCAACATGCCAATCAAAGCAATCCTCCAGCAGGTTCTTGAGGGAGTACCACCCAGCCAGGGTCCTCCAGTGCAGCTCAGTTCTGACATGACTCACATGATCACACCATCTGAAATGATGGGTGAAGGGATCTGTCCCAGCAGATGTCCCCACCCTCAGATGCGGATGTGACCTGTGCTTCTGAGTAGCTATCCATGGCATGAGTGGACTACACTTTTCAGGTGATTAATTTGCTAGAGTGGTTCACAGAACCCAGGAAAACACTACAATTACAGGTTTTGATAAAGGATGTGAGGGGCTCTGTGGTTTAAGGATACGTGCTGTTCTTGCAGAGAGACTGTAGGTTCTGTTTCCAGCATCTACACCAAGAAGCACACAGACGCCAGTACCCCTAAATTTCAGGCGATCTGGGGTTCTCTCCTGGATTTTTTGAGCACTCTAAGCACATGGTGTACAGACATCAACATCATAAGCAAACAACACAACAAAAGATCTGAGAAAAGACAGAGATGGCAGCCAGAAGTAGCTGCACAGGACGGGGGAAGAAACACAGGCATGGAGCCCTATGCTCTCCTGCTGCCAGCCCAGAGAACCCCTGTGAGCTCAGCTACCCTGAATCATGCCAAACCCAGTCCTTTAGAATGTTTCTGGACGCTTCGCTCACTACACTAAGTGCTTCACTGATTCCATCAGTTGGCCGTTGGCTATCATCAAGCCAGTCTTCAGCCTTTCCCCTCCCAGGAGGCTGTGGGCAGGAAAGCCCTCTCTAATCATGTCTTGACTTTTCCAGTCACTAGCCCCCATCTGGAAGCTGCTTGGGAGCTCCCAGCCACCTGTTACTCCATGATCGTACAAAAGGCTGTGATCACTGCCCATATCCAAAGGCCCTGGGAGTGCCAGGAAATAGACAAAAAGAAAATATGAGTTATATATTATGCATCAGTGTTACCAGAGATTTGAGCTGTCAGTGATTCTCTTTTAGGGCCTACGTTGGGAATTTTGTGAGTGTTAAGGTTAAGAGGCCGGCTGATAACCAGGGAGAGCTGGACTTTGAATTAAGGAAGAACGCCTGCCCCGTCTCCAGACATGGTTCTCTGAGATGAGTGAGTGTTGGCATCAACGCAAAAGCCAAACCATATGCACACACAGAATATTAATATTCAGTAAACAGTCATGATTGCAGCCACCCAGTCCTGAATCTGCAGTGTGAGTGTTCCCGGCCTGCTTTAAAATAGTGCAGCTGTTACATGAATGGGAGGAAATGCAGGGCGCTATCAAGGAATAAAAGTGTTTGAGTTTCATTAGTTCTGGGGGATGTCATCTTCAAAAATGCGACTAATTTGATAATGCCAGAGCATTTCTGAGGGAATAAAGATAATAAGGACAATGTTATGTAAATAGATACATTATTATTTCCATCTCTTTTGACACCAGCTATCCTAGAGCAACCCAAAATGGCAGCGAGGGAGTGAGAAGCAGGAAAGGCAGCCTGTTTTGTCTGCAGGGAATTATGCAATGGGCTGACAGACACTCTGGGCCAGAGGATGGAGAGTGTACCCAAGGAGGCCTGGCTTTGTGCTCCTGACTGTAGTAACTCATGCTCAGAATGTGCAGTACATCCCAGGCCCTTTGCTGGCAGCTTCACACCAATAATAGCGTTTGATCTCCACTGCCACCCTGTACAGTGAGCGCTGTCATCGCCATCATTTTGTAGACGTGGAAAATGAAGCCGGAGAGAGCTAGGTAAATCCTCAAGGCCGTGTTGCCAGAGGTGGACTCAGGCAGGCCTGCAGCTCTGGTGACCATGGCATTCTACTGTCTCTCAAAATCAGCAAAGCAAGGAGGCCTGTGTTGCAGATAGATGATCAGGTGCGTAACTGTCTGCTTCTAAATTGGAATTTCTTTTGTGGGACTGTGATAGCAAGTCTTTACCAAAACGATATTTTGGGGAATATTTTCCATTAAGACAAGCTGAAGCCATTTTTTATGCTGCTTTCTTTAAAACAAACAACAAATAGACAATCCCTTCCTTCTATCTGGACTTCTCCTCCTATTCCCTTGTTCTTACAGATAGTCTGTAGAAGAATTCAGTAGATACTTACTTAGAAAGTCAGACAGGCTGGGAAAGGCTTCAACTAAAATTTTGGTTTGAGTCCAGTGACATGGTTCTGGTTTGGAAAAGCATGCCTTGGAGCAGCGGTTCTCAGCCTGTGGGCCAAGACTCCTTTGGGGATAGCATATCGGATATGCTGCATAGCTGATATTTACAGTATGGCTCATAACACAGCAAAATTAGATTTATGAAACAGCAACTAAATAATTATGTGGTTGAGGGTCACCACAACATAAGAAATTATATTAAGATGTCACAGCATCAGGAAGGCTGAAAAATCAATGCCCTGGAGGCTTTGTGTCAAAGGTGGTGTCCCACCCATGACACTAAGGATAGCTGAAGGAGCCTTTAAAAGATGGAGCCTATTAAGGGAGGAACATCAAAAAGGGTGTGCTCTTGAAGGGGATCCCCAGGGCTGGATTTTCATGGTTTCCTGGGCAGAATGAGGGCAGCCTGTTGTGCTATAGGCTCCCCTGTTTGGTGTGCTGCCTCACCACAGCTGGTCATGGACCGGGACCTCTGCAACTGTGAGCCAAAACAAGTCTTTCTTCTTTCTAAGTTGAGAGCTTTTGGCATTTTTTTACAGTAACAGGAAGCTGGCAAACGCCCTCAATAGGTATTCTCAGCTTTCTCCTGCCAAGCGATTTGAAGATGGCTAGGGAATGTTAAATGTTCCTGGAGGTCTAGGTTGCTGTTGAGGCCAAACTTTTCCTTGTTCAAATGCTTTGGGAAAAAAGACTCAGGTCAGGCTCTGTTATCCTAACCTGTGAGAAAGTGTTCAGAGAGTAGGTACCCTCTCATCTGGACACTTTATCATTGACGTCTTTTCTAATTTTCTAATAAGATATGTAATTATTTATTCTGTTCTTTTGGGAAATGAGATCGTAAAAACACAGGAGTGGCCATTTTTATTATATTTGGCTTTGTGTCCATTCTAGAAAATAAATCATGGAGGCTTATTTGAAGAGAAGGTTTCGAATGCTCTCAAGACATCTCTGAAGTGTTCACAGTTCTCTTAATAATCATCAAAATTGATGGTAGATTACTGAGATCTTATAAGAAGTCACTCAAAACCACTTTGCTACTGAACATGTATCCTCGTTATCACAGATAAGCTTAAGGACAAATGTGTTATTTTATGCAACAAGAAAGCATAACTAAGATATCTTTTTAAACAATTGAAGCATCTCTTCCCCTCGACACTCTCCAGCTTCTACGGTGAACTCTTTATTACTACTTCAGGTTTTATATTTTATCCAGATTCTAATTCTCACTATTTAATGAACTTCAGAAGCCAACTCTTTGATTATGTACAGATGATCATTAATATGACTATGGAGAAACCTGCATTAATAAGCAAGTGATGAGGGAGGCCTATTAGAAGGAAGAAATGTAGACCTGATGAAATGGACCATTTTCTCTATTGCTAAAAAAGCCAGTTGGGTTCTTTTTGCTTAATAGTGGCACTCAAATAAACAATTGGTTTTTATTGAACATAAACTATGTTGGTGAATGTGATATATTAAGTATAAAGCAATACACAAAGAAAGAAGGCACATGTGCTATGATTTTAGGTTTAGATCAGGATTTAGGTCAGGAGAATATAAACGTACAAATAAAGAACCAGGAAGAATATATGGTAACTGAAATGTCACTGTAAATGATCAGTTGTGAAGAAAATACAGAGAGCAGCAGCATTTGCTTCTAGTTGGAGAAATCAGGGAGGTTCCCTCCAGGAAATAGGATCCAATTTAGGCTTGGAAGGATGGTAATGGTGGCCAGCATTAGGTGCATAACCCAAATATACCCCTTTCTGTATCTTTAGAGTCATTCTTCCATGCATTACACATGGCTCAGGACAAGCAAACTCCAATCCTAAGCTGTAAGGGAGCTTAGCATAATGTACTTCTATACCAAGCATAGCAACCCTGTCCTCTCTTCCCCCTCTGTATTCATTTAGGTAACTTGGCTTAGACCATTTGCTGCATGGCGGTTTTCTAGCGATCAGTATCAGTGCAACCATGGGCACTTGCAATCAGTGGATCCAAGCAATCCAAAAGCAAAGACATATTTCATAATTGGTCTTGAGATATTTACTTTCATGGAAGTATCTCATTCCATTCTCAAGCTGCCTTTGAAAGGGATGCTGATTGCTTCCAGCAGGCCTGGGGTATGTGGGCCTGAAGTCAAGTGATATGTGGAGAAAGGCTGAATCCTGGAAAGAGGAGGTAAGATGCAGGGGTTGAGTCCTGTTTGTGCTGGGCTTGGGGCAGGATCCACCTCTGCGTGTCCTGTATACGAGGCTTTGGTATGTAGGCCAGTTAGAGTCAGATTTTCTCCAGCTTCAGCACAGATCATCTGAGCCGCTTCCTGCAATACAGCGGTGGCCATTTGCTGGCTGCCTTCCTTGGTGATCAAGTCTGTGAAAACAGCGGCGACTGCCCAGTCAGCCTCAAGATCTTTCCCACATGCATGACCTGGCTGCCATCGGCTCCTAGATGGAGTAGTGGGGACAACTAGGACTGGGGCTCAGGACTAGACTCCACTTCTCTGGGAGCCTGGTTTCTTGATGCTGCCCTGGTTTGGATCTTGAACATTTTGTTCACTTTTTCTTCCCGCCTGCCTCTGAGTAAAAGGCTTTTGAGGGTTCTTCTGATGGGCCTACCCCTTTTGGTTTACCCCCTGGATCTCAGTCTAGCGGCGCTGTGCTGTTCAATATCGTCAATTTAATAGGGTCTAGATTTTGGGCTGATGTTCCAGGCCAACTAAAAAGCAAATGGCCTGCTAACCAGCATTCATCTCTTTCTCTGCCTTTTGCCTCTAGACGCAGTGTGATGAGTTGCTGCACCTTCCCCTGTGATGGACTGTGCTTACAAACTGGGAACCTGAAGAAACCTTAACTTCCTCCCTGCTTTAGTGTTCTGTTCCCATAATAAGAAAAACGACGGATGCACAGGCCCTCCTTCCTTCTGAACCCAACACTAATCATGTTCCTGCTGCATACCCCCCCAAGGGATGCCTGGGGTTAGAGGAAGGACCTTGATAAGCTTGCTAGATGGACACAGGGGAGTTCTCTGTGATGCATAGGTCCTGGACCACACATCCACAATTCCTTTATGCTCTCTTCCTTTGGCCCATCTGCCTCTCTCTCCCTTGGCCTCCCTTAACGTGACTCATGCCTACCAACTTCCCGTCCCAAGATTTGTAGAGGGGAGGAGAGGAGACAGGTAGGCATCACTGTGGGAAGGAGTGGCCTGGGTGCCCATGTGAGGGGAAGAGAAGGCCTGGGCCAACAGGGGTCTATATTGTAGAGTGATCTTACCGACGCTAGGAGAGTGAGAAGGAGGAAAACCAGACCCTTGAGTCACATGTGATTCAGTCCTCCCTCCCTCCCTTCCTCCCTCCCTTCCTCCCTCTCTCCCTCCTCCCTCCCTCCCCAAAGCAGACCCAAACAGACCAGAATATAAAACAGAGAAAATAAAAAAAAAATTAATCATGAAAGATCAAAGATAAGAATAAAAATTTCCCCTCTGTGTTTTTGAATTCGCACCACAGTGTACGTTAGAGTCTCATACCTTGCCTAAGATTTTTTCCCCCACATCTACTCTGGACCTAGCAGCACTTCCCAAACCTGACTTTCTTCCTGTGCCCAGGACACACCAAATTCATTGTGCATTGGGGCCTTTGTCTTCTCTGCCTGAAATGTTACTGTTGCTGTTGCTGCTGCTGCTGCTGCTTCTGAGCATGTCTGCGTTTCTCTTCCTTGACCCTCAGCTCCTTTAACAAAGACTTCCCAGGCAAGCTAGCTTGACCACCTGTCCTCTTCCACACTGCCCTAGTTTGAGTTTGTGAGCCTAGCATCATCTTCTGGATTTATATTTTATTAATTTTCATAGCTCTGCTGCTCAATTACAAAACAAGCTTCTTTAATAGGACTGGGAAGGTAGGTCTTTTCATTAATGTACTCCCAGTATCTTGTGGGACCCCTGTAATGGCATACTGCATAAATGACTACCAAGTAAATTTGGCTACAAAGTTTTTAAAGTAGTAAAATATTGAGTAAATGGAACTAAACAGTACATTTTAATAGCCCAGTTGATTGACATATTAATATTGTCACAGATTTTACAGGCTTCTCAGGTCCTTATTCATGGTGTAGACTGTTAGCTGTCTGTGGAGAAGTATTCAGCTCATGGGATGGCTCATGCAGACTCATAGACTTTCACATACACATTAGCATCTTCTTTAAGCTGCTTCTGGTACATGGTTATGCCTATCAAAATGAACTCTAAATTCAAAGTGATTTGTTTCTTTGCAGCTGCAAACATAACCGTGTGTGTGTGTGTGTGTGTTAAAGAAATATGGGGGAGGACCTTTCAGAATATCTATTTATTTTATGTGTATGAGTGCTTGCCTGTGTGTATGCCTGTGCCCAGTGGGTGTGCCTGATACCCTCTAAAGTCAGCAGAAGGTGTCAGATTCCTGGAACTGGCGTTGGGAATGGTTGTACACCACCAAGTGTGTGCTGGGAATGATGTCTGGGTCCTCTGCAAGATCAGTAACCACTGAGCCACCTCACCAACCTTGTTGCTGCTATCCTAATGGCCACATTCTTATTCAAAACCATAACTACCTTCGATAGCAGAGGGGACTGAAACTCGGGCCTCATGAATTTGAGGCAAGCACTCTACCACTGAGCTGTACTCTCAGCTCTAAAATACTATTGTTATACAAAATTCCTATGTAAAACATAGGATTATTTTATGTCTTAAAAGCGGTATCTAGTCTTCACGAGAGATAAGGGCAATATTTTAAAAATAAACTCAAAATACCTCAGGGAGAAAACTATTATGTATGGGTGTATTTTTCTCGGTGCCCTAAAAAGACCTGGACAATTTTGAGAACCACACAGGCTCTTAGGGGGTGTTTGCACCAGAAATGCCTTGGGCATGAAGAACAGCCCTGGGGAACTTTGAGGAACGGTGCTTAAGCTTTTCTATTTCTATTTTCCCGGGGGCAGTGTGAGATCAGCATCCTGTAACTGACTCTGGGTTTCCAGAGTGACTTTCATCTCTGAAGTGATTTGGAATAAGAAGCGTCATCCTCATTTATCATTACCAGGGCAACAGCCCCTCTCCTCACTGGGGGTCTCCTAAGGAAGGATGAACTTCTGCATTGCTGGCACCTCCAAAGGCCTTCTGGCTCGAGCATGACGCTGTCCCCCTTTAATAACAGTCATGGTGCCCTTCGAGCAAGTCACGGCTCACTTACCAGTCTGCTAGGAATAATTCTCACCTCAGAGAGTGGAGACCCAGCAAGCTGAGCAGAGGAGCGAAGGGCGAGGCCTGTGATGCAGGCCCTTCTGCATGTTTTCTCCATTTCCTCCTGGGCGGCCGTCCGTCACAATACACTATTGTGACTTTTTGTGAGATTGTAATGAATGCACCTCTATGTAATACCGAGATTCATTTTACTGAATTGACTAGTGAGTTGTTTGAAATTGCTTTTGGAAGCCAGGAAGGAAAACAAAACAAAACAGTGTTAGTGGTAAAGAACTGGTCAGTCTGAATAAACGAGGTATTTAGTCCATATAACAAAAACAACAGCAGCTCGGAGGAGATACACATCTTACCGTCAGTCAAAATTGAGAAAGAAACGATAAGGAACTTATGTTTCTGATTTACTGAAGTTTTTGTAGAGAATACAGTCTTGGTCTTGTTTTTGATGCTATAACGGAATATCACAGCCTTGGGAATTTATACACAAGGGTTTATTGGTTGTTGCTTTTTGGAGTCTGGGAAATCCCAGATTGGAGCCGTATCTGGTGAGGGACAACTTGCTGTATCATAGTGTGAGGAAGGCGCCAGAGAGAGAGAAAGGGAGAACAAAAAGAAGTAAAAGAAAGTGAGGATGAGTGGGGAAGGGGGGGCACACTCCTGCGTTTTCAAAGGAAGTCATTCCTGCCTTGACAGCTTCAGTCAGTTCAGGAGACTGATGTCCCTACAAGTCAGCTCCAACTGCAGGCCACACCTCCCGGTGTCGCTCTGGTACAAGCCCAGGAACTCCAAGGGGCAGACTGAGGCAGAGACACTGTGAAATTGCTGAATCTTGCATGCAATTCCGAGACCATTATGTCAGAAGGAAGCCTTTCTCCCCCCCACCCCGTCCCCTTCGTCTCTTGTTCCTTGCTCATTATATTTCTCCTCTTCCTTTTTCCCCCCTCTAATTGTTTTATTACTTGCAATGGCATATAATAGGGCTGGCTTTTGAGTGCCATTTAAAGGAAGTCCTTTTAAAGCAAAAGTCTGAAGGGAATTAACAGCATTACAGAACAGAACAAAGTAGTAGAAGGCATGAAGATCTTTGTGCTCACAGAGAAGCAGTAGGGGATCCTGGAAAGTTAAATACACAGGGTTATTCCTTCAAAGGTAGGAATGCATAATCTGCTGTCTGGTCAGAAGGCTGGGAATGGATGTGGTTAATGCCCTGGTGACCTTTGTGTTATCTGTGTGGCAGGAGACCACACTGGACCTTCCCCAGACCCTTGTCCTGAGCTTGTTTTTCTCACTTAGTCTCTAGAACCCATCTTTATGGACTTTCCGAAGAGTTTTGATATAGTCATGCCTAATCTGTATTTAGCTTAGTTTGGTCCTCAAGGTGATTTATGGGTGCTTTGTTGTACACATGGGATTGAGTTAATTATCACCAGAATAAGTTTTTACCAATTGTGCTGTGCTTACATATGCCTGAAATAAACTACTCAGGGTCAGACTCCAAAACTCTGAACCAACATTGCCTTAGTCATATTCAACCAAGCTGCCTTCTTGCCTCCCACAGATGGTCACTCAGCTGGCCATGGAGTTTGCAGCTTTCCCCTGCAAACAATAAATCAAGTTTTAAACTAGTTTTGAAGTCCAAACTATTCAATCCATCACTATGCATTTCCAAATTAGGTAATCCTCCCTGCTCCCAGAGAATATATAGTTCTCTATTAAATAAATTATAAAAGTTCTAATGAACCATTTTTAATTAACTGAGATATATACCAGGAAATCTAATGTGTCACAAAAGAAAACATGAACTTATTTTAAAGTATGATTGAATTTAGGAAATCTTAGCAAAATTTGTGAATTTAATTGAGTGGTCTCACTGGGAAGCTATTCATTTATTTCAGAAATAGTGAATATTTTAAGGCATTTTTGGTCTGTCTCTTTGAAATTAATTTAAGAAAATACAGCACATTCTTCTGAATATGTTAATGGCAGATCTTCTTTCATTTGAGACTAATTTGAATTTGGGAGACAGGCAAAAGTCATTTTTTTTAAAAAAATCAATTTTGAGAAATAAATGGTGAACTATCATAATCTTTTAAAAAGACAATAACAAAAAAGAGGTTATAACAACAACAAAGAAACATGAGAAGACAGGATCCTCTCAAGCATTCTGATTAATTTTCCTGGGGGGATCACAATACATGTGGAGTTATGTTTTGTCATCCAATAAGTATTTCTGATTTTTTAAAACTTGGTTATTGTTTAATTTTCTTCAACTCCTTTGAGGGAAATATTTTAGCGTATTAGTAACCCTGCGGTTTAGTTATTATTTTGAAACCTAGGAATTCCTTCCACCACTGTGGTCCAGAGAGGAGAGCATTTGCAGGTACCTGGGATGCATTGCAAAGGCATTTAAGCCTCCATTTGCCCACTCATGTGCAATATAAAACAACCCAAAATAAATAGCAACACAGCGGTTGGACTCTGCTCTGATTAAAGTCTGTGCTATTCACTTACATTTCAGAGTAGTGCTCTACAGTGAAGGAAGAAAGATTTGAGGACCAGCTTCACCATTGGTGAAAGGTGAAACAAAGAAACATTAGGAATTTTGGCTGAAAGACACAAAGCCAGAGAATCCTGTACTTGACTGAGCGCTGAAACACTAACCGCCTCGCTGTCTCTGGCTTTGTCAATGTCCTTGATTTACTTACCCAACAGAGACTGAGGTCCTCAAAGTGCCAGACACGTGTGGCAGCTGCTCTTCCACCATCAAAGGTACTTTTCCTTATCTTCATGGAGAGGACATTGTGATGACAAGACAGGAAAAAATAAATGATTATGTAGTACATATATGTATATATATATATGTAATATACATACAAACATGGTTATAGGAGAGAGATGTAAGAAAAGAAGAGAAAGAGGGAGAGAAAAGCCTACAATGCAAAGTCCAAATGCCCAAGTGACAGAGTATGACAAGGTCTTATTTTAGAGAATGTTCTTGAAGAAGGCATATGTCTGTCAGGGTTGAGGAGGTTTTTCGGGTCACGCCTGTATGACAATAGGAAGCTAGCCTAGCCAGGATCTGGAACCCAGGCTCTCTGGAGAGAAGCCAGGAGGAAGGTCCAGGGCAGCACAGATCTGCTTGGGGTGGTTGGAAACAACAGGCAGGTGGACGGAGTAAGTGGATCAGGTGTGGCTGGTAGAAGCTGAGGGAGAGACTACGGCAGGCTCGGGGCTTATGGATTTTGTGGGGTTCCTACAGACGTGGAATTTAGTGCACAAGCATGGTAACACACGCCTTTAATCTCAGCACTAGAGAGGCAGAGGAAGGTGGAACTCTTCGAGTTTGAGGCTAGCCTGGTTTACATAGTGAGTTTCAGGACATAACATTCACCAGGCAGTGGCATTATTTGGAAATAGTCTTCATAGAGAGAATCAAATGAAAATGAAACCATTGGGATGGGACCTAATTCAATGTCACTGCCATCCCTATCACCAGGGGAACTTTGGGCAGGACTTGACATTCCCAAAGAAGGCTCTTGTCATGTGAGGGTAGAGGGCTGGAAGGATAACTCTACAAATAATGTCTCTAAGCAAAGGATCTACAGAGATTACAGGCAAAGCAGCAGAACCCTGGGCAGAAGCTTGGGAGAGATTGATGCCGATGGCTTCAGAAAGCTTTGCAGTCACCTGGCTTTCCAACCACTAGTGTCTAGGATCATGAGGGAAACTCGCCATTTCTTTAACCCACCCAGGACTGGGTTATCCCAAAGCCCCAAGAGAACCTCTTTCTCACCAGCCCATTGCAGTCTTCTGTTTTCTACTCTCACCTCAGACCTGCTATCTCTCTGTTGAAACAAATACCCAGTATCAACAAATTAGCTGTGTTACCTGTCTAAGGCTCTTGATAAGGATCTTTTTCTCTGCCATTAAAAGTGAACACACACACACACACACACACACACAGAGAGAGAGAGAGAGAGAGAGAGAGACAGAGAGAGACAGAGAGAGAGAGAGAGAAATGGGGGGAATCCAGAAACTGAAATTCATTCTTTCTCTGGAGACCTTGGGTTTTTAAGTGGTCTATAGGCTGCATCCTCCTTCTATCATTTCTAATTGGTCATGTTAGACACGGGAAAGTGGGCCAATTGGTTCACAGACAATGTCCAGGCAGGTCAGTTGGAAGACCCTCTCCCTAAGGGCTACAGGTAGGTGGATGAACATTTGCCAAGTCTTCGTCCCTGTTGGAGGCAAAGCTGAAAGGTCCTCATCTTGTTTACATGTGGCCTCTTTCCCTGTCTGTCTGGCTGTCATGGTGCTGCCTCGTATACTCCTTCAAATACAGCCTGCCTCCTTCCTGCCCATCAGATCCTGATCAGATAGCTTCTGAATACAGCCCTCTCCCTTTTCCTGCTCTAAGTCAGCACCTCATTGCCACTCAGACCTGCCAGCACTGGAGAATCCATCCTGCCTTCTCTGCCTAATTTTCCTCAGCACTCTCAGGTACCAGAAGCCATATTGCTCATTCTTCGCTTATTTCTTGTTTGTTCTTCCTCTGCCCCTGTTATACTCTCAAACTAGAAAGTGCAGTTCAGGAACAGAGAGATTGACTTATTTAAACTCACTGATGTAAAGTATCCTGGGACACAGTAAACACTCAATTAATATTGATTGAAAGGATAAGTAATCGAGATACTAGTTAATCTTTAGATGTGATTGAAAATGATAGGGTCTTTCTCAGAGTTCTATGAATTATAGGACACTTCTGCATTTACTGCACTCTCTCACTGAGCTTCTCATCCATGGTTGATGCCCTCTGTTTTATACCAACACAGTTCTGGGGACTGGCCCCTTCCTTTGCTCTCTTTCTCTCTCTTAAAGCCACTCACTGATGCTAGAGCATATTTTTTCTGTAGCAATGGAGAGGCTGTATGCTACAGAAAGACAGAAAACCCAACCGTGGGTGGATGTCAGACGCTCATGTCTGAGCTAAAATTCCCTGGTCTCTTCTCTTCTGGAATTTCTTCTCGGGGACCCTCGCTGCTGCAGGCACAGCTCCCCTCTTACCCTCCCTATTCCCTTTCCTTTCTGCCCATCCCTGCTCTCCTCAGGCTGTACTTATTGTGCCCAGGATGCAGGTTTATCATTCTTAGCCTTAGCTCACTTTGTTTCATCCCTGCTGTCCAACCCCAGCCCAAACAGCCTGCAAATTATCTTCCTACACAGACAGCTTTGTCTCTTAGTATAACTCTGGTACCATCTGGTAAAATTATTTATAATTTTATCACACTTCAGAGAATTATCTCATTTAATTGCCACAATAACCAGCCAGTGGAATAAATCCCATTATTGTCTCCATCATACGTGAGAAAAATGAAAGAGGTCAGAAAGCTGAAGCAGTTTTCTCAAGGACAAAAGTCAATGGCAATGGTAAAGCTTGAGCCAAAATCCTGAGCTTGTAACATGAAAACAGAAATTAAGTTAAATACACACGAGTAACTTGTTATGTATGTGGTGATATATATATATGTAAATACATATTTTAATAAACTGTAAAAATGATACATGATTGATCTCAAGCTATAAGCTATCTCTCTCAATTATTATTTCTTTTGCTCTTATAGACTGTCAAGTGAGACTGTAACCAGATGTACAGTTCAGTTATATTCTTATGTCAACATTGGGAGAGCTGGATGGTCCTAAAGGATATGGACTGTAGAATTAGGCATATTTGGGATCAAATATACATCCAGAACTGGTACTGCTTAGGCATGCGGACTTGGACAAGCCTTGTGTGATGGTTAGTATGAACTGTCAAATTGACAGAAGCTAGTATTACAGAGGAGATGGACCGCTAGAGAAGCTTGTGGGAGGTTTTCCCAATTATATTAGTTGATATTGGAAGAGCCATCTTAATTGTGGGCAGGAGCTTTCCTTACACAGGGCATCCTGAACTGTGTGTCATGGAAACAGTGAGCTGAGCACACACATGCGTTCATTCCTCTCTCTTTCCAGGTTGTGGATGTGATGTGAGCAGCTGCTTCAGTCTCCTGTTGCCTCAACTTCCCATCCATGATGGGCTGTGGGCGACAGTAAGACTTTTGTCCCTTAACTTGCTTTTGTCACAGTATTTTATGACAGCTCAAGACAGGAAATTAAGACACTTCCTAACTCTTAGCCTTAGTTTCTGCATCTGTAGGATGGAAGTTACTGGGAGGATTAAATAATAAGGAACATGCAAGATGCTGTGAAGCATTCAGCAATAGATTAAAAAAAAAATGACACCATACCTGTTACCTGGACAGACATTAGTGAGAACATCAGACATCAAAACTAAACACCTTCCTTAGTGTGGATGGCAACTTGAATTTTAGGGAATCAAAGAAAAATCAAACTTGGAAAATTTTATTTTACAGATTTAGGTAAAAGATTTAACTGGCCTCTCCCAGAGTCATCAGTTTCTCATACGAGTTGCAACTCTTCTATGTTGCTTAGCAACAACATGGCCCTCAGGCACAGGCAACGTATTGTGGTAGCGCCTGGGAATTGAAGTTTTATTCTAGAAGGAGGATAGTTTCCTATGTAGACACAGATGTCCAGGATAAAGAATGAGCTACTGGTTATTTTGGTAGCATACATTTTCACAAGAAAATTCATTATAAATATGTGTATCTAATGGATAGAAAGGTAAATAGTTACCAAGCAACCTAAAAGTCACGATTGTTTAATCATGTGAGCTAGCAAAAATGGCTAGTGAATGAATGTCTTCTTGCTTTTCTAACCTCACCATGGAAGAGGTACCAGTGAGACATAGAGGGAATGAAATGGGAGAGATTGGAGTTGCAACACTAAACCCCATGGGATGATTGGATTGTTGTTTTACGAAACTCTGAAAATATGTGACAAGAAGGGATTTAGAAATTAGAAAGATTTAGTCATACCATTGCATTACATCACCTTGAGTAATATAATTCCTATCTTTGTAAGAATGGATTTAAAATTTTTACAAGATCTGCACATAATCTGTCCCACCAACATCATGTCATGGGATATAGAGAGGCTCACAAATGAGCAGTCTTCAAATGAAGATTTATATTTAGCTAATGGTTGATGGGGAGAGGAAGACATTTTCTTCGTAGTGTGGCCACCTGTAAGGGTCTCATTCTTTTATAAACGAACTCTCATCCATGCTCCTGTTAGCTAGCCCAAGGAAACTCATTTGGTCACAGGACTACCCACCAAACAATAAACAACGAATAAAATGACATGAAAGTAGAATGTAGGCATCTAGCTAGGAAAAGGAAGAGGGTTGCAGGAGTGGGATGGAGACAAGAGAAGTATGCATATGACTGTAACTCAGAATATTATAATGAGGCCACATATACATATATACATATACATGTATATATATACTAATATATAATGCATATATACATATATGTTGTCTCATTATACTGCTATATATATATATATATATATATACTAATGAAATATATATATATATATATATATATATATATATATATATATATAACAAAACATTTTAAAGAAGAAACACGCTTCAACTCTAATGATGAAAGGTTAAAGCTAAGCAGGGATTAAAAAAATAATCTTGGTCTTCATATGGGTTGCTGGTGAGTGGAGCGGGTATTTCTAACATGGACTCTATTGTCCATGTTAGACAATATTGGATCACTCCCCGCTGGCAGGGCTCCCTTGCCTGGCCTCAGGGGATAAAGATATGATGTGACTTGATGTACTGGGGAGGGTTGATGGGGGGGGGTAGGCTCTTCTTTTCTGGGAGGATAGGGAGGGGGAGAGAGGGAAGAAGACGAGGGTATTTTATATACCTTTGGGATGTAAAATTAGTAAATAAAAGAAAATCAAAACAAATTTTAAGAAATATGAGGTGTTTAAAGGATATATAAGTGAGGGTTATTTCAGAAGCAGTCTTTGAAACTCTTCAAAGTCTGAGTTTTCCCGGATGTCTTAACAGCAGGCTTCACCGAGGGAGAGAGAGCCAGTTTTGCAAGCTACGAACACATTGTTTTGCTTAAAATCACAACTTGCCCAGAATCAAAGTATTTACCTAGAATGCTAAAATGCTGGAAGAAGGAGAAGCGCCATTATGTTAATTGGCTTTTTGTCGCTGTGATTAAAATACCTTCCAGAAACAACGCAGGGAAGGAATGCTCATTTGCTCGCAGTTCTAGAAGATTCAGTGATGGTGGAAGCGGAAGCATCACGGAGCAGGAGCAGCGTCTGTTCTGGCTGACCAGGCAGCAGAGTTCAGGAGAACAGAGCTTTGGTGAAGGAAGCAGGTCGTGAGATGCATGTTTTGAAGTTTTAAAGCTCGTCCCACTTCCGGTACACTTGCTTTCTGACTGTGGATGGAATGTGACCAAGCCCTGTGACCGTGCCTTGCCCACCATGTTGACCTGTGCTCCTTTTTGCCTTGTAAGCCATAACCAATCCTTCCTTCCCCTAAGTTGCTTCTTCTCTGGTATTTGTCCCCAGGAGTGAAGAAAATTACTAGCATCACACCTAGCTTACTCATTTCCCATTTTTATTCTACGTTGGAGCCCCAGCTCCTGAGTCAGTACTGTGTATATTCAGGGTGATTCTTTTTTCTGTCCACTAATCTTTTCTGGGAAGGGGCTCACAAACACATCCAGAGGTGTGCCTCACCATCCCTTAGAGCAGTGGGTCTCAACCTTCCTAATGCTGAGACCCTTTAATACAGTTCTTCATGTTGTGGTGACCCCAACCATAAAATCACGTTTGTTCCTACTTTATTGATGTAATTCTCTGCAGTTATGGATCTTAATGTGAATAGCTGATATTCAGGGTATCCGATATGGGTTAAGAACAGCTGTCTTAGACAATCTGAGGTTTAGTTAAATTGGCAGTGATGATCACTCATTGCAAGTCTACCCTTTGTCAATTTGGTAATCATATAAATCATTTGAGCCTATGACATTCCACCCCGTGCCCACAAAGAGCTCATGTCCATCTCTAATGCAAAAACATATATAGTCCCTCTCAGCGAGTCCCTATACCTTAACAATTCTACAATGTTAAAATGTCTAAGCATGGACTCTTTCCTGAGACTGAAGGCAGCTCTCAACCATGAGTTCCTGTAAATAAAAACAAAGGTGTACCCACTGCCAAGAAACAATGGCCCAGAATGAACATCCCTGTTATAGAAAGGATGAACGGCAGTACCAGAAAGAAGGGTGTGGCCAAAGCATGAATGAAACATAAGGCAGATACTAAACCCTGACACCCCATGTCCAGCAGGTGGGGTGCACAGTTTCCTGGTGTGAGCTGCAATGGGCTGGGGCAGCTCCATCCCTCTAGCCCTACCATCTATAGTGACCACTCCATCATAAGTTTTAAGGCCTTTCTCTTGGGTTGTCTCCACCCATTGCCTGAAGCTTCCCTTGGCAGGCCTTCCATGTTTGTAGCACCTGAACAACCCCAGGGTCTCCACTGCAGTTCAAGCTTTGTGCCAGCCTCATGCCACCTTATCATGGGCTCCTCACACAGAGAATCCAACACAGGTGCGCATTGCTTGGACTCCTGGGGCTTCCTTAAACGTCTGAATGCCAGCCTCCATGACTTGCAAATCTCCCTTTCATTTTAGAGTTTTGGGTTTTACTGCAAAGTTTTTGATCCATTTGTGGTTGATTTTCACACTGGGTGAAAGGTATTTGCTGGTAAAGACGACTAAGGAGAGATAAGAGGAGGGAGGCAGAAAGACAGAGGAAGTAAAGATGATTTTCAGATGAGGGCTTCCTGAGGTAAGAAGTATTCACATGGGTTCTTAAAGATTTCCTTGGATGTAGAAATGCAGAAGAAGAAAGGGTTTTTCAAGTGGAGAAAACAGTAGATCTAAGGAATTGAGTCAAACATGGAACTTCGTGGAAACTCAGATCAGGTGAGCTATCATGGGCAAACAGCTTTTTAATTTTAAATAAAATTAATCCCCCTCCACTTCTGTGTGTGTGTGTGTGTGTGTATGCGTGTGTGTGTGTGTGTTTACCATTTTATAGCTTATATGTGTGTGTGTCGGGAGGGTCAGAGAACAAAGTGTTGGAGTCAGTTCTTCCACTATGAGGTACTAGGGATTGAATCCTGGTCATCAGGCTGTGGCAAGTGCCTTACCCTCTGAGCCATTCTGTTGGCCCCAGATCGTCTAATCAAAAAGCCTTCTTCTGAGACTAGAGAGATGGTTTGGTGACTGAGAGCACTTGCTGCTCTTACAAGGACTGGAGTTTGGTTCCCGGCACTCACGTCAGGGAGCTCCAGGGACCCTATGCCTTCTTTCAGCCTTTGTGGGTGCCTATACAAACATACACCCACACATACACATACACACACATACACATGAATACAAATAAAATATATCATTTTTGAAAAGAGCGTGATTCTGTTGTGACAGAGACACAGTGTGGTGCATCATTTCTAAGTGGGACAGTGCAGTGTGTGCAAATCTCAGGTAAGATGAATGCATGAGAGGTGGAAATAGACTGCAGAGAGTGGAAGGAAAGACTGATATAAACTGTGGGTTATTACGAGAGCTTCGGTGAGAGGAGTAGGAAAATGGGGACCTTAGGCAACATTCCAAGTGAACTCAGCAAGCCTGGGAGGCAGAAATCAATTATAACCCAGATGTCTAGAGCTTGCAGATATTAACATATGGAAAGTGGTGGGAAGCATGGAGCTAAGATTAGAGGAAGATAAATTCACTTTGGCCATGCTCACTTTGAGAGCCCAACAGGAGACCATGGTGATTATGTTTGAGAGAAAGAAGAGAGAATTTGAACAGCCATTTTGAGTTTGGGAGATCTGAGCCAGAGGAGGATTCTGGAACTGTGGGCTTTTATAGTCTTTCTTCATCTCTCTTCCATAACTTTTCACTTTAGCCTTTTCGGCTTTTCTCTACAGCAACAGTTCTCAACCTGTGGGTTGTGGCTCCTTTGCTAGTCAAATGACCTTCTCACAGGAGTCACATATCAGATATTTACATTACAATTCATAACAGTAGCAAAATTACAGTTATGAAGGAGCAACAAAACAATTTTAAGGTTGGGGTCCACCACAAGGCAAGAAACAGTGTTAAATGGCCGTTGCATTAGGAAGGTTGAGAACCACCGCTCTATAGCATATGAGCTAAGAGTGGTTGTAGTGGGTTTTTTTTTTTATGTGCTTAGAAAAACATCAACAGTGTACATTTGCTGACATGGAAAAAAATTATACAAAGTTTTTATTTCAGGATTCAATATAGCTCATGTCTATAAAACTAGCCCTCAGAAGCTTGAGGCAGAAGGGTGAAAAGTTCAAGATTAACCTAGCCTACATAGCAAGATCTTACCTTAAAGGAAACCTCAGAGCCACAAAAAAGCAGAACAAAAACTAACAGTCATTACTAATAATATTAATAGTTGTGCAGGAACATGATCACAGCAACTTCTTTCCACTGCTTATGCCCTGCATTGGCAGAGTTTACAAGCTATGACAGACACTCTGTGATGCCCAACCCCAAAGCAAATGTAATCGCATTGCAGTTGCCATGTGTGAAAATAGCTTGAGTGTGTCTAACCGGGATATGTGGTTGGAATTCAGCCCATAACATGATTATTAAGAGGGAAGAAAGTTAATCTGATTGTGATGCCTAGAAACAGGGCCTGTGGGAGGTGGTCATGATTAGACAAGGACATCAGGGTGGCGTCCCCAGAATTGAATCCCAGTGGTTTCATAAGAAGGAGGAGAGAAACCGGAAGGGGTAAGAATATATAAGACAGGCCCCCCATCTCTTGCTATATGATGCCTGATGCCTTGTGCCTTGGGACACTGTTAGAATCAGCAAGAAGGCCGTTATCAGATCTAGCCCACAGCCTTGGACTTCCAGAAGGTATGGGGTAAAATAATGTTTTTAAAGTAAAGGAGAGCCTGGGAGATGGTTCGGTTGTTAAGAGTAATTGTTGCACAAACACAAAGACCAAAGTTCATACACATGTGACAATTCAGGCATTGAGGAGAATGGAGACAGTGGGGCTTGTTGAAAAAAAAAATACAAGTTCCAGGTGGAGAGAGAGAGAGAGAGAGAGAGAGAGAGAGAGAGAGAGAGAGATCTGCCTCAGCAGAATAAGACAGAGACTAATGGAGGAGAGGCCCTGACCTTCTCAGGCCACGGGCATACAACTGCATGTATACATATACACATATCACATTTATGCCCCTTCTCAGACACAGCAACACAAGTAACTTACCCTACCTAAAGAGTTTTGCTACAGTTACATGTAATGGACCAAAACACTGGTCCTTTGTTAGTTTTCTGTTCTGGTATGATGCTTCTCCCAATACTCTTCATCTGTGCAAACTATGGCTGATGTAGACAAACCCTCAGACTGGGGTGGAAAAGGAAAAAGAAGGAAACAGCCCTCCTCCACTCTTAAGTTATAACAGGACTGTGAATAGAGCCACAGCTCACCAGATGGGAACACAGTTCACCTGTCCAAAAATAGCGACAGGTTAGAAAAGATGTTAGTAAAAGAAATCAGGTGCATTTGACTGTGACCTACACCCACTTCTCCAGTCGGAGCTTTGTTCTCCCTGAGGCACTGAAGCATTATTGCTCTTCCAATATGCAGACCCAAACCTACGAAATTCATTATAACTAAGAAGAAAAAATAAATCTCATTTCAGTAGCTGTAGGTATTGGCAGATTCTCTGAATGTCTCCACAGTGGAAGCCCAGGGCATAGTGGGAACTCAGTATCTATTTGACAGAGGAAGAATGACTGGGTGAATGAATGGAGTATAGGAAGAGGGGCTATGCCAATGCAAAAAGCCGTAATGGAGAAGAATGTGTGGGGTGAAACTCTTGCCTCAGACCACAGACTTCTAAAGGATGGAGGGGCTGGGAACTAGAGCTTTGGGACATGGTGGGAGGGGGGAGGATGAAGGAGAATGCTAGCCAGTCCCAGTGCTCCAGGAGAAACAGAGCCCAGAGCTCCCGAGGTCGCCTCCAAGGTGCTATGACTGCGCCTAGTTTTCCATTTTTCTTCTTTCATCTTCCTTTACTGGAGACAAGTTGTTCACAATTTTCTTTGTTTTTACTCATTTATTCTATCTATCTATCTATCTATCTATCTATCTATCTATCTATCTATCTAACTATCTATCTATCTATCTACCTATTTATCTACCTACCTACATACCTATCCACCTATTACCTCTCTATTCCTCTATAGTCTATATAATCTAATCTATCATCTCTTAATATCTATCTACCTATCTACCATCTATTTAATCTATCATCTATGTATCTATGTATCTCTGTATCTATCTCTGTATCTACCTCTGTATCTATCTCTGTATCTCTGTATCTATCTATCTATCTATCTATCTATCTATCTATCTATCTATCTAT
>NW_026596073.1:12719726-12760692 GCF_907164565.1 Psammomys obesus | reverse complement strand
TATCTATCTATCTATCTATCTATCTATCTATCTATCTATCTATCTATCTGTCTATCTATCTATCTGTCATCTATCTATCCCACATGTGTGTGTTCACAGACCTCCCATGATATGTGTGTTTGGTCAGAAGACAACTTGAAAGCATTGGTTTTTCTCTTCTAGTGTGTAGGTCCCATGTATAGAATACAGACCATCAAGCTTGAAGACAAGCTCCTTTACACTCTGAGCCCTCTGTGGGCCCTTCAAGCAGCTTTTTAAAATATTTATTATTTTTATTTATTTGTATGTAGGTTTGTGTATATATGTACATTAGTGTGTGTGTGTGTGTGTGTGTGTGTGTGTGTGTGTGTGTGTGTGTATGTGTAGACCAGCAAGGGGTATCTAACACCCCTAGACATGGAGTTACAGGCAGTTGTGAACTACTTGACATGGGTACTGGGAACCAAGCTCTGGTCCTCTGAAAGAAAAGCAAGTGCTCTTAACCACTGAGCTATCTCGCTAGTCCCCATATTTTTAAACTGTTTGCAAGAACCTTTAATATAGTATTTGCCTTAGAAATGCATTATGGATATTCATTAATACCTTTTGTCTTTTATTATTATCCTTAGTACATTTACTGCTTATTGTGATAAATAGCAAATGTCTAACATGTTTACTTACTAGTCATTTCTTTTCTCAGGTAGAAAGTTTTTATTCTGACAAATTGACTTTTTACAAATTGGTGAAGGTATCACCATGATTTCGAAGATCAGGCAGTTTCCGTGTGGCAGAATAGTGTGGGATCTATCCCACCTGTTCATCTTGACAAGGTTTTGCACAGAGTTTTTGATCTTAGCCATTCTGATGGGTGTAAGGTGAAATCTCAGATCATTTTGATTTGCATTTCCCTGACGACTAAGGATGTTGAGCATTTCTTTAAGTGTTTCTTTGCCATTCTATATTCCTCTACAAAGAATTCTCTGTTTAGCTCTGTACCCCATTTTTTAATTCGATTTGTTGCCTTTTAACTTCTTGAGTTTTTCATATATTCTGGATATTAGCCCTCTGTCAGACATAGGGTTGGGGAAGATCCTTTCCCACTTTGTAGGCAGTCATTTTGTTCTGACGACAGTGTCCTTTGCTTTACAGAAGCTTTTCAGTTTCATGAAGTCCCATTTATTGATTGCTGTTCTTAGAGCCTGTGCTATTGGTGTTCTGTTCAGGAAGTTGTCTGCTATGCCAACAAGTTTAAGGCTCTGCTCCACTTTTTCTTCTAACAGGTTTATGTGTCTTGTTTTAGATTGAGGTCTTTGATCCACTTGGACTTTAAGTTTGTTCAGGGTGATAAGTATGGATCTATTTGTATTTTTCTACATGTAGACATCCAGTTAGACCAGCACCATTTGGTGAAGATGGTATCTTTTATCTATTGTATGGTTTTGGCTTCTTTGTCAAAAATCAGGTGTCCATAACTATGTGGGTTTATTTCAGGGTCTTCTATTTGATTCCATTGAACTTGAGAATTTTTCTTTCAAGGTCTGTAAAGAATTGTGTTGGTAATTTTATGGGAATTGCATTGAATCTATAGATTGCTTTTGGTAAGATGGCCATTTTTACTATGTTAATCCTGCCAAGCCATGAGCATGAGAGATCTTTCCATCTCCTGATATCTTCTTCTAATTCTTTCTTCAGAGACTGGAGAGGATGTGGAGAAAGAGGAACCCTCCTCCACTGCTGGTGGGAATGTAAACTTGTACAACCGCTTTGGAAATCAAACTGGTGCTTTCTCAATTAGGAACAGTGCTACCTCAAGATCCAGCTATACCACTCCTAGGCATATATCCAAAAAAATGCTCAAGATTACAACAAGGACATTTGCTTAACTATGTTCGTAGCAGCTTTATTTGTAATAGCCAGAAGCTAGAAACAACCCAGATGCCCCTCAGTTGAGGAATGGATACAGAAATTGTGCTACATCTACACAATGGAATATTACTCAGCAATAAAAAACAAGGAAATCATGAAATTTGCAGGCAAATGGTGGGAACAGGAAAAGATCATCCTGAGTGAGGTATCCCAGAAGCAGAAAGACACACAGGGTATATATTCACTCATAAGTGGATATTAGACATATAATATAGTATAAACATACTAAAATCTGTACACCTAAAGAAACTAATCAAGAAGGAGGACTCTGGCTATTCAGAAAGGCAAAGAGGATGAACATCAGAAGAGGGAGAAAACAGGGAACAGGACAAGAGCCTACCCCAGAGGGCCCCGGAAAGGCTCTACCCTTCAGGGTATCAAAACAGATGCTGAGACTCATAGCCAAACTTTGGGCAGAGTGCAGGGAATCTTATGAAAGAAGAGGGAGATAGTAAGACCTGGAGAAGACAGGAGCTCCACAAGGAAAACAACAGAAGCAAAAAAAAAATCTGGGCACAGGTGTCTTTTCTGAGACTGATACTACAAACAAGGACCGTGCATGGAGATAACCTAAACCTCTGCACAGATGTAGCCCATGGCAGTTCAGTGTCCAAATGGGTTCTATAGTAATGGGGACAGGGACTGTCTTTGACATGAACTGATTGGCCTGTTCTTTGATCACCTTCCCCTGAGTGGGGAGCAGCCTTACCAGGCCACAGAGGAAGACAATGCAGCCACTCCTGATGAGACTTGATAGACTAGGATCAGAAGGAAGGGGAGGAGGACCTCCCCTATCAATGGACTGTGGGAGAAGCATGTGTGAAGAGGGGATGCGAGGGTGGGATTGGGAGAGGAGAAGGGAGAGAGCTACAGGGGGGATACAAAGTGAATAAACTGTAATTAATTTTTATAAGTAAATTTTTATAAGTAAATAAGTAAATCTGAAAAAAAAAGAAGTTCACCTGGCCAAAGAGCCAGCTAGTTCGTAGCAGACCCTGAATTCCTGCTCATAGTTTAAGCCAAAGCCAGCCTAGTTTTCTTCATATGGAGCAAGCACAGGAGCATCAGCCAACCTGTCCTAGCACAGCAGGGAGAATGGAAGCACGTAGAATCAGGGGAAAAGGCTGAGAGGGAGGAAATGAGTTAACAGGACAGGACAAGGGCCTGAGAGTGGCCGTGTTGTTTACATCCCTGCACAAGGGAAAGGCGTGAGAGGGCACTCTTAGATCACTTCAGTGTCCAGTGTCAGAAGTCGCAGAGATTGGGAAATGTTCTCACGTAACCCGAAAGTTTGTTTTCTGTTGCAAATGTAAAATTCTCAGTAAGGGCTTGCAGCAGAGTGGTGACTGGTTTTAGGAAAAGAAAGAGACCATAACTCTTACCATGTTGACAAGAAAGGGCTGATCCTTCCAGATAAAGCATGCTGTGGAGTTACTTCATTACGATCACAGAGATCATGTTCCCAGTAGTGGTGGATTCTCCTCCTCCACTTTATTTACTTGACCACATTCTGTTTCTCTAGCTGTTTGAGTTGAACTTCTGTGCTACCTAGGGATAACAGAGCCAGTGCTGACCAGGGCAGGAGGCCTATCAGGGGCCTCCTACAACCTTAGCAGATAGAGTTTGAGAGTCCTGTGTTGGCTTCCTATCCAGAGTTCAATGTACTTGGAACAAGCCTCTGAATTGCAACCTTTTTACTTCTGCCATGGTAACCTAGACACACAAGGGGCTTTCCCAGCCGGGGTCCATAAGTTCCTGGTTGTGACAGGCATTTTGTTTTGAAAGGCATTCTGTTCTGAATGCCAGGCTGCTGATTGTGTGTTATCCTGAGAAGTCCCTTTCCCTAGATTCTGCCTGAGAGCGGAATGTGATCTGTGTCCCTGCAATAATTGGCTGAAATTTGCGTTGTGTGTGCAGGAAAACACAGACACTCCCAGGTACAAATTTCACCCTTATCAACAACCAGCTGTGTCACCTAAGGTGAGTTACTCAAGTGCCCTGGACTCTAGCCCTCTTACCCATAGAAAGGGTACACCCTCAGCCTCCCTTCACATGAGGGAGATTATCTATTAGGAGTGATCCATTCTCCCTCCCTGGTATGAGGAGGACTCATGTGCTATGCAGATATTGATTAGGGTGTTTTTCAGTTGTAGATAACGGTTACCCAACTTGCTGCTGCTTAAATAGTGAGGATAGTTATGGCCTCACAGAAAGAGAGAAGGAAGAAGGACAGCTGATGGGTAAACTTGGAGAAGGAACCATGTGGACTGATAGGAAGGACTCCAAGGATGACTTAAAAAGAAACATCAAGATGAAAAATTATAGGAGAGTATTTGTAAGATTACGGATGGAAGGTAGCCCAGATAGGAATGGTTAAGGCAGATGACACTGGATGGGGGCTGGGAAATGGATGGGGAGGTTATTGAGATAGAATGGGTGGAAATTTACCAGCCCAAGGTAAATATGGCAATTATAATATTTAACAGGTGTCTGTATCTTATTCATTGTGATAGCTGGTTAAATAACACTGCTGTGATAATCATAAGGCAAATAACAAACTATATTTAGCCCAGTACTGTTTTATATACAACAACAGCCTCATTTGAGATACAGTCTAGAGTCAGGAGCTCTATTGCTCCTACAGTCTAATGAGGTCATCAACAGTTTAGGTTCCATTTTCTGTCTCTGCATAGCCATCACCCCGGGGGCGTTCACCCCAGAGAATCCTCCCCTTGATAATGATGACACGGACACTAACACGCTGTTCACTTCTCTGTCACTGCTTGGGGAAAGTCTCCTCTCTGGTTTTTGGAACACAGCTACTTTCTGTTCATTTGTTTGAACCAACTTAGATTGTGTGTTCCTCTTGCCTGATAATTTTTAATGGAAGGTTCTAGATGTTCCCACGTCCAATAAAATACCACAATTGCCTCACACTCATTGAGGCGTATTCTAATTTTAATGAAGGAGAAGGGTGAATATTGAGGATTAGATTACGTTACATGGGTGCTGGGGAGAGGGCCTGGTAGTGTGTTTGCAGTGCGTAGACAATGCTGTGGGTTCGATTCCCCAGCACTGTACAAACTCCCAGCATGCCAGTGCACCTCTGGAATCGCATGCATGCATATCTGCCTGGCAGAATCGCTGTGCTTGCCAACGTGAGTAGGGACTTGCAAGGATCAGTGGTTCTCAGCCTTCCCAAAGCTGCAGCCCTTTAATGCAGTTCCATGTTGTGGTGGTCCCCCAACCGTAAAATTATATCCTCATTAATTCATAACCGTAATTTTGCCACTATTCTGAATTGCACTGTGAATATCTGATATGCAACCCTGTGGGAGGGTTGTTTGACTCCTCAAGAAGGTTGTGGCCCATGGGTTGGTAACCACCGCCCTGCATGAAGAGCTACAGACAATTAAAGACCTCTGAGAGAGGGAGAATTAGTATTCCCCACAGAGAAGCCACAAAAATGATTATCAAATCCCGAATATTCAGCCTTAAAATCCATACCCACAAGCACACATATGCACACACCTATACCTATATCTTCTGTACCCATACAAGCAACACTAAATGGACTCGGCAGTTCGCATCTACATATTGATTTGCACATGCATGTTTGTGTAACAATGACAATTAAAGGATAGGAGGCCATGAATTTGAAAAGAAGTGGGGGTCATGGGAGGGGCTTGGAAGGAGGATAGCAAGAAGGGAAACGGTGTGATCATATTTTAATTAAATAAAACAAGAAAAAGGTCACTGAAATACAGAAAAAAGAAAACAGCATGGAAAGTGGCTAAGACATCCGACATTGACCTCTGGCCTCCATATGCATGCACACACGTGTGCACAAACACCTGCACACATGTGCACAAGCATCTGCGAACACACACACACACACACACACACACACACACACACTGCACTCACACACACACACTGCACTCACACACACACATAACTGCAGAACAGTCTTAAAAGCCTAAGGTTTAGTTCATACTCCCGCTTGATGATCATCAGTGAGGCCGTCATTTCTAAACTTCAGGTTTTCCATCGAGGAGTGAGGGCCACAAACTGCCCGTTTTTTCGGCTGGTGTTCAGGACTCCGGGAAGGAAAACCTGTGAAGTTCTTAGAGCTGTTTTGTTATAGGACTGGGAATGCAAGCTTAGTTTCTCCACAATTTAGTTGCACCCTGATTTCTGGCTTCCCACTATGGAACCCTCTGGTGTCTGGCTGACTAAATCAGGTAGGAATACTTTACTTCCCTTTTACATTGGACCGCTGCCTATTCGGCTGCTCGTGAAGGGGAAGCTGGATTAGTTCCTCAGACTGCCCCCATCACATTTAGACTGCTGAGATCCCTGCCTGCTGATCTGCCAGAGTATGACATTGATGTGGGATGTCAACTTGACTAAACCGAGAGACACCCAGGGTAAGCGTTCATTCTTCTCAAATCTCCGCAGGCACGGAGCCAGCTCATTTCCACGGATCCGGGCCTCATTTGGCTTGTCTTTTGGTTAGAATGATTGGGCTTTCCCAGGTGTGTTGGAGGAGTTAGTGGATGGAGTAGGGAGACCAATTGTTGGTGTGGGCAGACACCATTTAATCTGCTAGTGGTCCAACTTCAGTACAAAGACAGGGAGTCATGGCTTTTTGCTTTTTCCTCTGGGGATTGTACTCCGGCATCAGGACTATATGTTCCCAGGCATTTGGACTCCAAGATTTGCATCGGTGGACTGCCCTGTGCTGGTTATTAGCTTTCCCTGCCTTCCACATGAGAATGACACTGATACAGTGGTTCCCAGTCTTCCTAAGGCTGTGACCCCTTAATACAGTTCCTCATGGTGTGGTGACCCCTAACCATAAAATTAGACTAGCGTTGCTTCCTAATTGTAAACTGCTACGGCTATGAATTGTAATGTAAATGTCTGATATACAGGATATCTGTTATGCGACCCCCAAGAGCGTCATGACCCACAGGTTGAGAACCACTGCACTAACGATATCTTCCATGGTTGTGACATCTCCAGATTGGGACTGAGCTCTGAGCTCCGATACCAGCTGCGCTGGCTTTTTAACCATCAGACAACCTGTCTGGGACTTCCCAGCCTCCATGTGTGAGTAAGTTAATTCCCTCTTCCTACATTTGTTATGAACACTGCCAGTCTTGTCTCTCTGGAGAACACTGACTAAAACAAAAAACAATTTACAGTTTGATAAATTATTTTTGGTAATCAAAATGATGAATAACAAATAATGGACAACTGGCTGGGCCACCAGAAGCCTATATCTAGAACAAGCTATATTTAAAAATACCAATGATTCTATCTAATAAGACACCTACTGCCAAAATTGAACATCTATGTTAGACATCTGTTTCAAAAAACCAGGTCTGAAACAAACAAACAAACAAACAAACAAACAAAACAAAACAAAACAAAAAACCAGGACTGCCTTGTTGAATCACCCAAACAACACTATAAGTACATTGTTCCTTCTCAGAGACCATATAGCCTCAGGTGTGGTTTAAATTCCTATAGGTTTTAACACTTCTTCAATAAGGATCTCCTTTTCCATGATATAACTGTCCTTCGGAAACATTAAACAGAAACACTGTAACTGTTTTCACTGACAATGTGTAGATCCTTTCCAGTCTACCCAGTCCTTCTGGAATGTATAAAGAATTCTGCGGATTTGCTAAATTCTCACGTCTAAGTTTCTGATCTCTCACTCCCTCTGCGTCTCTGTCTCTGTCCATCTCGTTCTCTTTCTCTGCCTCTCTTGTCTAGCCTAGGCTGGCCTCAAACTCCCTGGGTAGCCGAGGACGACCTGTAGTGAATGCTGGGATTACAGGTGCACACCAACATGGCAGGTTCATCAGTGCTGGGGTCCATCAGACCCAGGGCTTCAAGAGCGTTAGGCAAGCACTCTCTCAACCGAGCTACTGCCACAGCCCCTGAACTTTCTCTTTTACAGCCCTAACCACAGGAAATCTGGAAGAGACAACTGTAGTGTTTTCAAGATGTTGTCTATGCTTGTGGCTGTGCACAGGGTGGGAACATGGTTGGTGATTCAAGCCATTAAAAGAGGAAGCTGGAGTTGTGTCTTCCGTAAGGGCCAGGGAGACCTGGGTCTGCCGTGGTAGTTTCAAACTGGCATATGGATGAGAGTTAAAGTTGTGGGCAGATGGTAACAGCAATTAGATGTAAATATATATATATATATTTAAAATTTTCAAACAGCAACCACAGCATTGGGCCCTGGATGTCTGCAAATCACGTTTTGGTGAGTCAGTGGCAGGCGTTGGCTTCCCCCATGCAGGAGCAGTGGCCTCCGCAGAGGCTGCACTTGGGAGGATGCCCCCCTCCCTTCCCTGCTCCACTAGGCCATAGGCACAGCTGTGCTCGGCTGGCTATGACCCTGCTGGCTGAGACAAGGGTCTGGGAAAGAAAAACAGCACCACAAAGCGTGGCCCTGCCTTTGGCGGAAGATGATAGCCAGAAATGATGCCAGACAAATGTTAAAAAAGCATGCATCTTCCCAGAATCATTCTTAGAGGATGATATATATTATATAAATGAAGGAAAATGCCCCAAACCTGGTGATAGCTATTGTTGAGAAGCATCAAATACCAATTTTAATGCGTCTGTGCTAGTTCCTTGTGCATTGTGTGCAGACATTCGCAGGAAGGGAGATGGGGCTTGGAGCCCGGCCCCCACCAGGACACTCACAGCTGCATACCTGGAGAAAGCCTGCAAAGAGGACCCGAAGGAAGAGAAGATGGTTGTGGCTGTGCACACTCATGACAAGCTTGTCAAAAGGGGATGGTGTGTAGAATTCGGCATTCTTAGGAGGAAAGCAACGTGGCTTTCCTGCGCGGCTTCCTTTGAGGCTGTGCCTGGCACTGCTTCCCCAGACTGATTGGAATAGCTAAACCTTTGAATACCTCGGTCTTTGGTGGTTTTGCCTGGGGGTCACTGCTTAAAGGATTTTGCTCTTTGTTTGTTTTTTTTCTTCTTCTTCTTTCTTACTGGATCCCCATTGCACACAGCTGTCCATTCTTCTGCTCACGTGTGCTCCAGGGTGGAGTTGCTGTGGCCCCTGCCCTCCAGCCACTGCAGAAGTTCTAAGCCCATGGGAAGGGGCAGAAAGATCAAAGTGCCAAGCCTCTGAAGTTATATGAATCTTGGCCTTTGGGGAGCTGAGCTGGATTTACATTAGCGCTTTGTAGACTCATTTCTCACTGACACATTCAGAATGCTCCTGGCGACTTCCACCGCCCTCTTCATTCTCAATGGAGCTATTTCAGAAAGTTAATTAGCCTCTCTATGATATTTATCTCCTTTGGAGCTTGAGGCTAATCTGGAACCTGCCTTTTAAAAATGACCCTTACCCTGGGAATGGAGAATTCTGTTTTTTTGTTTGTTTTTTTTTAAATAAGTTCCTGTTTTACCACCATGAATGCAATAATTAGTAACTGAATTACTCTTCTTTATGTGTTTTATAGATTTACTTTTTATTTTTATTTAATGTGTGTGGTGGTGGGGTTTGTGCACAGGAGTGCAGATGCCTGCTAACGCCAGAAGAGGGCGTCAGATTCCCGGGAGCAGTTTAAGGTGGTTGTGATCTGCCTGACTTGGGTGCTAGTACTAAACTCTGGTCCTCTACCCAGAACAAGCGCTCTTAACCACTGAGCTCTCTCTCCAGCTCCCTCGATTTCTTTTCAGATGTAAAGAACCTAGTATTTGATCTCAGGGATTGTAAAACTTGCAAGGATGACTGACACATTTTTTTGACCACACAGACTCATGGGTGGATGCACTGCCTGAATTTCAGGGCAGATATCTTTCTGTCATCCTTTACAGGTTGACGCTGTGGGCTGAATCCTGCATCCCCAATGCTAGTCGCATCAGCTCGGATACATCATTGGCTCTTTGTTAGCATCAGTTTGTTCACCTGCATGAAAAAGAGGCCAGTGGGAGACAGCTCAGAACGTAAAGTGGTCGATGTACAAGCATGGGGACCTGAGTCTGAGGCCCAGAACCCAAATGGAAGTGGGGCATGATGGTGTACGCTTGCGATGTTACAGCTGCAGAGGTGGAGGGGATCCCTAGGCTGACCGGCTCATCAAGCCTAATGAGTCTGTACAGATACATGCACATACACACAGAGATACACATGCACACAGATACACGCATGTGCACACACATGTACACACACAGACATGCATGCACACAAGGGAGAAGGAAGGTAAACTCTAGGAATTGAGCAGATGAAATACACACATATATGTGGACACATGATATATATTTATATGCTTATAATGCTTAATACCGTCCATGCCACATGAGTGTTCAGTAAAAACCATTATCGTTATAAAATACCTGGCCATTTAACTTTCTCCTCGGCGCTGTGGGTGGACAGATGAGTGGCAGTTTACAGACACAGGATAGATGGCTGATACAATGGTTTTTCTTCAGGGCATTTGATAAACATTTAAATCTGAGTCTCCTTTACTTTCCAGTCCCTCCATTCACTAGCCAGTAAAAATATGTACGATTAGAGGTAAAGGCCCAGTTTACCCAACCTTTGCCTAATGAAGTGACCCTGACACTAAAGGTGTAGTAGAATAGAAATAAAGATGTAGCTTGTGTGTGTGTGAGTATAGAGGTCAGAGTTCAACCTCAGGTGTTATTCCTTATGTTCTATTCACCTTGCTTTCTGTGTCAGGGTCTTTCACAGGCCTATAGCTTGCCAAATCATCTAGACTGGCTAGCTAGGGAGGCCCCTGGATCCACCCATCTCTACCTCCAAATAACTGGCTTTGCGTGTGCACCACCATGCTTGGGTTTTTAAATGTGGGTTCTGGGGATTGACCTCAAGCCCTCATGCTTGTGAGGCAAATGCTTCACCAGTGCGGCTGTCTCTCCAGCCAAACACAAAGATATTCTCTGCTAAGGTAAAGGGTGGTGGAAGAGAGACAGCTCATAGGAATTTTCCAGTCTCCATTTCTTACTTGTTACAGAATTTGATGGCCATTCTGCAACTCAGGAGAAAAACCCTACTCACCAATGTCTCCGAAACAGGATCTCAGTAGCAAATGAAGCCTGAAGTCAGTATTCTGTGTCTGTTTATAAACTCCTGTAACTCACCACGGGTGCCTTGTTCTGAGCTGGGCTCGGAGACAGATGGTGCTACTGCTCGAAGTGTTTCTCAGCCTCCCTAATGCTGTGACCCTTTAGTACGGTTCCTCATGCTGTCGTGACCCCCGTCATAAAATTATTTTTGTTGCTACTTCATAACTCTAATTTTGCTACTGTTAGGAATCATATGTAAACATCTGCTTCTCCAGATATCTAATATGTGAACCCCCATAGGGGTCGTGAGCCACGGGTTGAGAACCACTGTGCTGTAGGCTGACTGAATTTTCATCCTGCTCAGTGTTATCCCAGGGGCTTTGGGATATCTTTCCATTCCCGTCTCACAGTCTCACAGGCCAACCTGCCACAGGAAGGCCCCATCAGCAGGAGGTGGGGTGACAGGGCCATGGTAGAGGTTCTTTGTCTTGCTCCTGTTTGAACTGCTGGAGGCTCCAGCAAGCCTGTATCTGGTGAAAATAAAGTTTTATGGAGTTGTTTCTGGGTTGTGGGGTTTCCCCCAAATCCCCTTAGACTCTGAGCCCTGAAGTAAGGCCAGAAAAATGTGACAGAGTTCTGGTCATGCTCCCTGCCTGCTGTGAATGTATTTCTCTTCTCCAGACAAGACAGTGGACAGGACTTTTGGGGGTGGCTAAAGGTTTCTTGCCTAGAATCAAGAAGGCATTCAGTGTCAGCATCACGAGGCACCCACCTCCCATCCAAACGCAAACTTCTAGCCAGGAAGATGAAAATCCGAGGACGTCTCCAAAGGATTTTTAGACCTCATCCAACTGAACTAAAGACCCAGGAACTCACCACATGTCAGGGCAAGAAGGTACGAACATGCGTTCACAGAATTCCTTCACTAGCCTGTGAAAAGAAAAATCCTATACGTGGTAGCTTGTGGGGGTGAGGGGGGAATTTGGCGTTTCATTGTGGATGTTGATATGTGAATCATGTCACCTTCTACTAGCCCTGGTTTCCATTCTTCTTTCTTCATGTCACCCCTCATGTCCCCCTCCTTCTTCATTCTTAAAACTCCCGGGAACCAAGTGACTAGGACACTTCCACCCCATTTTAGAGTCAGGAGGGCTCAATAAGGAGTAGGCCGTGATTTTTACATAAGCTGGTTGCGGCAGAATACAGGATAAAACATGACAAGTGTGAGAGTATTTGTGGTAACAAAAGGCAAAGCCACAAAGATCTCGGGAGGGCTTTGGGAAATCTGGAAATCTGACACCGTGTTGTCAGACGTTTGAAGATGCTCTCTGGAAAGAGCAGCTCACGGTGACAGCCCAGAAGATAGCTCATTGTCTTTAACTTAGCCCTTGCCCTCAGCATCACCGGGCCATGTGAGCCTCTTTGATTCATTCAATTCCCCTCCCTTTCCTCATTTCATGGTGCTCACTTGGAGCCAGACACAGTGGGGGCAAAGGCACGTGTGCAGTGTTAGCTGGTGCCTAATACTAATGACCATTATTTAAAACTCAGAACTAGATCACAACTGTCTACACAGCTGCGGGGTGGAGCCTTGGTGCAGAGTTGGTTATCTCGGAGGAGAGCCCTGGCTTGGGCCTCCTTAAGGAAGCCTGCCCCCAACCCTCACAGAGAGAGCAGTGTGAGGCCCAACAGCCCGAGGTGGAAGAGCAGGGTGCTTGCCCCTAGCTGTTCTCTCAGTTGAGCTTTTGGCTGGGAGAGGTGTTTTGGAAATATTTGAATTGGCCTGAATTCCCACGTGTGAGGCACAACTGGACATGTGCCTTTGCTGTGGCCGGTTTGTTGTGGCTGCGGTTGCCAACGCTGACTCTGACATCTGTGAGTGCCAAAGAAGGAAAGCCACTGTGTGTGCCAAAGCAAAAAGCCATCCTCGGTGGCTTGTGAGGGCACTCCAAGGACAGAGTCACAGGCCTCTCAGGTAGAGACTCTCCTTCCTTAAGACAACACAAGCTCAACTTTCAGCTTCGCTGTGGTGACTTCCACCACAAGAGGAATTTCCCTCTGTTCAATGGAAATACATTCCAGAAAGGGATCCTAACAGTGCTTGGTGCAGTGGGTCATGGCGTAATCCCAGTACTTTGGAGGCTGAGGCCAACCTGGGCTACATCTATCCCACCTCAACAAACAAACAAAAATAATGACAGCGATGACTACCTCGAGTCCGGAAGCTGAGTTCCATGCTCAGGCAGGATCATCAGTGCAAGAACATTTCTTCTCTTCTTGTTTTTGGTTTCTCTGTGTAGCTCTGGCTGTCTTGGAACTTCCTCTGTAGACCAGGCTGACCTCAAACTCAGAGATCCTCCTGCCTCTGCCTCCCAAGTGCTGGGATTAAAGGCGTGCATCACCACTGCCTGGCATGTCCCTCTTTTTTCTTTTCTTCTGGGGGTGGGTCATTTCTCAAGTGATCAGGAAAAGGTGCTAAGGCCTATGGGTGAGAAGTAACATCCACACAGCCGAAGATCCAAATGGAGGAAGGGGATTGGCTGGTACCCTGCTACAAACACTGCACCTTCCTGGCTCTGATTTCTGTCCTCATTTGGTCTGTCCTACCCTTCAAAGGGTTACTCACCAGAGGGTAAACTGTGGCATCTGGGAAAGGGGTCTCCTAGAAACTAGACTTTAGTACAAAGTCTGCTCACTGGGATGTTCTCTTAAAAGAGAATGCCTCTCTGATGGGGTCCTAGGGAGCTGAGGGGCTGGAGTGTAGGGCCTCCTCCCTGGCTTCCCTTCTCACCCCACCCTAATTCAGTTTCTACAGCAACATTCCCTTAACCAGGACTACATACTGAGAATGATAACAGACTCAACAAATGACAGCGACTTGGGACTGAGGAAACTTTAGCTTTAAAATAGTTTTTTCCTTCTTATAAAATATTCATATTTTTTTACTCGACTAAACATTTTTAACCAGCAAAACAACTTCAGTTTGCTTCTTGTAACAGGATGTTTTAAAACCTTCTTGCATTATGTACAATTATGTAACTTGAGAATCAGATGCTAGGTTATGTATCCAGTGTCTGTTGCCATCCTACAGAGAAGCAGAACACTGAATTCCAGGACTGAATGTATCATTTAGAGTGCTCCATCAGCTCTTCAAGGAAAAACATAATTTCTGGGGCTGAGGATGCAGCAGACAAAATCACAGTTTATATGAAATGCTGTGATTCCTGTCTACATTAAAGTGGGCCACACTGCTGTGTCTGCTTCTGCTGTTCTTTCCATTTCTTTGTTGTGCTCATGGCCTACTGCCTGGGCGTGCCTCTCTCTTTCTCTTTCTCTGTGTATGTGCATTGAAACATGCAACTTCATGTAGAACCTTTCAGTTTTTATCAGTAATTCTGATAGGACTCTATTTTTATTATTCTGGCAGTTCTGCCCAGGCATCAGCAGTTTTGGAAAACCTCACAGTTGATCCTAACCGTAGGCATAAAGTTATTGTGTAATTCAAATGCTGATTTCTGTACCCTTCCCCCATATCTGTAATTACAAGATTGTAATCCTTGTTGTGCAATGTTGTGTAAATGCTGCTCCCCAATTGTCCCTTGATATTCCAATAAAGTAGCTTACAACCAATGGCTAAGCAGGGGAGAGAATAGGGCTGGACTTCCTGCCAGCCAGGGGAGGAGGAGTTACAGGAGGAAACAGGGGGTTGAGCCACTAGAGAGGTCCAGATGACAACAGAAGAAAAGCTAGAGCAGAAAAAGCTACAAAATACAAGTATCTCTGGTATGTAAACTGGGAGGAAACCAGATTAGTTTAGAGGGTTAAAAATAACGTAGTAACTGCTCAGTTATTGTGTTGTGAAGCTTATTATTAAACAAATATAAAAGAGTCTCAGTTAGTTGTGTGATAGCCATGTTAAGAGAAAAACTGAGAAACAAACACAATTTCATAAAAATAATTTTAACACCTAACATTTCTTAGTATTGAGAAATCCTGGCGTGGAGCTATTTAGAAAACTCGGTTTGACCACAGAAGGTAGGCCTGGGACCCCTTGTAAAATCCCCTTTCCTCATTCTTGCTCACAGTGTTTTGCCAGCACACTCTCCCACGTGTTTATTCACCCAAATAGTTGACCAAATCCACTGGAGACTCCTTTCAGCAAACAGAAAAATGTCGTTCTCAGCATCCACTTTGTGTGTGTGTGTGTGTGTGTTTGTCTATTTTCTGGATTTCCAGAAAATGGATTGCTGCCTGAGTAGGTTACCCTCATGAACTGGGGCTTTCTGTGGACCAGGCAAAATAGTCTGCTTTTCTCATGGCATTGCTGTTTCGGTTGGTGCCATCAGGCAGATGCCTGCCTTTAGGATACTGTGGGCTTGCGGCTCTTCAAACAACATCTGAATTGCAATCCAATAGCTTTGTGGAATGCAAGATTCAAATTGTGTATCCAAGCATTGAGAACTCTTGGCAGTTGGTGCTTGATCCACACACATAGGGAAGAAGATCAGAGTGTGCTTTTGCTGGTGAGAGGAACAACTACAGACATTGGACAAATAGGAGTTTCAAAGGCGTATCTCCTCTGGCTAGAATGTCAGGGGTGTAATGGCTAAGGAGTGTGTACATGGCAGTTTCCTGAGAGTCTTATATGAGAGATCCCAGCAGATGAGAACATCGCCATAAGACTGTAAGGCTCTGAGGCTCTGAGGCCCCGGCTTCACCCCAGTGCCCTCAGTGGTTCTCTCCAGCCTCAGCCGGCTCTGTTCCATTTGTGCATTCTGTCAGAGATAATGAAATCAGACAGGCCCACAAACACTTCTCTTCCCTCCTCACAAATTTTTAATAAAACCCTTTGAACAACAGAGCTGAGCATCTCTGAGGCTTGAAATTAAAGCGATAAGAAAGGAGATCACTCACTTGTCAGTCTGCACAAAACTGAATCACCATACAAATTCCAGAGGAGCCCTTCTAAATCTGCCCCAAATGCAAGGACTCCTTTCTTCCTTATTTTCTTAAAATGAAAAACCCAGCATAGAGGAAGTAAAAAGACAGCTCATCCTTTGTGCTACAAACAACCTGAGAATCAAGCCCCGAAACAGGTCTTTCCAAGAAGTAATTTCTGGAGAGAACTGCCTTTGCATACGTAAGTGCCCTCCAGTTCAGACTTCCTGAGATGGAACACAATTACAGTTGGAGTGACGTGACTGGGCGATCTGCCTGCCAGGTGAAATCTGCATGTCGAGTTTCCAGCTGTGATGGGCTTCCTGGCGCTCCAGACTCTTGAACCCACTCTGCTGGAAACTAGTGAATCCTCTCCCAGCACACTCTTTGCCCCCTTCCTCTGCCCGTTGCATTTCAGAGCCACAAAACCAACATTGTACAGACAGATACAGGAGAAGGGCAATGCCTCCTGCCAGCAGGTTAGGGTGGAAGGAGGGAGCAGTTTGGAGAGGGCAGCCTGTCCCCTTGGCCCTGAACTTGTAAACTGAATATCTAGGTAGGCTCCTCCCCCTGCCATTCCAAGTGAAAAACCTTGACAGCATTTCACAAGCAAAACCATTTCGTTTTGTAAAAGACAGAATAAAACAGAATTCTGTCTCTCCTTCTCATTCTTTACTTCCTTTCTCTCTTCTCTTGACCTTCTCTTGTCTTGACTGACAGGCAGGAGAAAAACAAATACAGCAGCAAACAAAAAACACAGTGTTTTATTCTGTGGAAATGGCCAAAGAAAGCCCAAAACTACACATCATAGTTATTTAGTTCTTTTAAAACTTGTTTGGAACACAGTTGTGTTCCTGTGTGTATGTCTGTGTATGTGTGGGCATGTGTCTGTCTGTTTCTGTGTGTGTGTGTCTCTGTGCCTGTCTGTGTGATTCTCTCTCTCTTTCTGTGTGTGTGTGTGTATGTGAATGAGTGAATTCAGGACTGTTTGGATCAGTCTCCTGACAGGAAAACTGGGCAACCCAAGAAGTTTAAAGAAAATGCAAGGCAGAGAGAGCAAAGTGAGACGTAAGGGTAGGATGGAGTGAGCCTAGGGGATAGGGAACAAGAGCAGAAAGCCATTATCACCAGCAGAGCTGAGAAAGGGGCATGGACAGCTGTGTTCCCAGAGCCTAAGGAGTTCTGTTTTCTGGAGGCGGTGACCTGGAAGGATGCCGGTGTGTCACAGACAGTGATTAGGGATCAATTCTGGGAGGTGGAGCAGAAAAGAAAGACCCAGCAGGTCTCCCCACCCACTCACAAATGGGGACCAGATCTCAGAGAGCCAGAAGCTCCTGAGATGGATTACAGCCTCTAGGGACACAGCAGTGTCACCTGAAAGTGACAGGCAGAGTGAGGAACCTGGGGTCCATACAAATCAAGAGCACAGTTATCATACGTCACACCCATGTGTTTACCAGGTGCTTTGTCTTCATGCATGTCTGTGGCAGCGTCTGGATAGTTTTTTACTTGTGTATAACAGCCAAATACTGAGCAACTGCATACTCGGTAAATGGTCTCCGTGATAAAAGTGGTAAGGCAACCTAATTAAATGGATGGTTTTTAATTCAAACTATGTCAGCCATTAGCCTGGGAGGGCTTGACCTGCCCGTGGATTCAGTGCTCTTTCCTCCCCAAAGCCCGATGTTGTACTTTTTAAAAAATTTTTATTTTATTTTTATTAATTAAAGTTTATTCACTTTGTATCTCAGCTATAGTCCCCTCCTCCATCCCCTCCCAATCCCACCTTCTCCCCTTCTTCTTCAATGCCCCTCCCCGAGTCCAATGATAGGGAAGGTCCTCCTTCCCTTTCATCTGACCCTAGTCTATCAGGTCTCAGTAGGACTGGCTTCTCCTGTGGGCTGATAAAGCTGCTCCCCCCTCAGGTGGAGGTGGTCAAGAAGCCGGCCCATGAGGTCATGTCGAAGACGGTTCCTGTTCCTATTATTGGGGAACCCTCTTGGACACTAAACTGTCATGGGTTACTTCTGTGCAGGGGTTCTACATTATCTCCATTCATGGTCCTTGTTTGGAGTATCATTCTCTGAAAAGACCCCTGTGCCCAGATAGGATAATAGTACTAAAGTCTGTACACCTAAGGATGCTAATCAAGAAGGAGGATTCTGGGTAATATGCTCAATTTTCATTAAGAAAGGCAAACGAGATGGACATCGGAAGAGGGAGAAGACAGGGAATAGGATGGGAGCCTACTACAGAAGGCCTCTGAAACACTCTGCCCAGCAGGGTATTAAAACATATACTGAGATACATAGCCAAACTTGGGCAGAGTGCAGGGAATCTTATGAAAGAAGGGGGAGATAGAAAGACCTGGAGGGAACGGGAGCTCCACAGGAGAACAACAGAACCAATGTTGAACTTTAAAACAAAGATAATTTTGGACAAATTTAATTAATTTTTCCTCTAAATAAACTCAAAAGATGTTCCTCATCTGTTAGGTTACTAAATCATATCCATGATTTTCTTATTCATGGACTTTTTTTTTTCATCAAGAAATTTGGAGCTTGAAAGCTGTCTCAGAGTGACTGTATAGTAGGGTCCCTGAAGATGAAAGCCCGTTATCTGAGACCTCTCTTCACAGCTCAGCTAGTCCAAACCTTTCCAATGATGCATTTTCTGTCCCTGGCTACAGTTATTTCATGGATTACATTACAGGACACTGCAAATTCTAAGCCCCCCCCTTTTTTTTAACCTAAAATAGTTTCCTTAGCCTTTGCTGACAGGTTTTTTTTTTTTTTCATTTTATGAATTGAAAATTTTGCCAAACCCACACATTCATGCAAACCCACCCAATCAATCTTTGCTTTCAAAAAGTAACAGTTCAGCTAATATTTCTTGTGAGAAATGGTCCTGGTTTACATATTCACTCACTTCTGAAGGAACAAATCTCTCCAGTGTTTCCTAGGAAGAATTCTATCCTTTGTCACTCTCTATATTTGAACAGAGGGGGAAAATAAATCTTTTGACTGATATTGATCTGGCGGCTTTCCTTTCTCAAAGCCCTATAAAGGGTATGGCTCACTCATCTTAATGCAGAAAAGCATCGATAATTAGACTTGAGATTTATGCTTCTGTTGAACATGAGTGCTTTCTAAGAACCTTTGACTAACCCTCTCAGTAGCCCAAGACTAAGAAAGATGCACATGAAAGAAACCTCATGAATATTAAGTGATGCTTTTCAAGACCCTTAAGGCTGTGCTAGGACAGAAGAATTATGTCATGTTTCAAGTGGAGCTCATGAAGGTTTAGGTGTTGAGTCCCGGAGAAACAGTCTCTATCACAGAAATAGAACTTCAGCACATTCCAAATTAAATAGTTGCTCTACTTTTCCTTCAACTTCTCTGCCATTCAAAGTTGAGTAGAGTTAGGCAAGTGAGATGCCAGTGTAGATATTTTTTCCCCCACAGGGTTATGAGCTATGGCACCAGATAGAACACCGCAAACCATCAAGATAATAGTCAGAACCAGAAGAAAGAAAGTTAAACCAATGGACTGCTAAGGAAATAGGTGTGTTGCATATGCATATGTTTTTATTTTGATATAAACATTACATTATTTTAATATAAAACAATTCAGTATTCTGGAAATATTGTAGGCAGCCTATTTATCTAAATAATTATTCATATGGCTTTATTATTTATCTATTTTCAGGTCTAAAGCAGGAAACTCGCTTGTCTCTACTAGTTTTGTCTCCTTGGAATATGCTTAGAACCTGGCACGTGGTTCCAAAGCTAAGGTCACAGGTTACTGTGGTTTGAATATGAAATGTCCCTTGTTAAGGTCATGCCCTTGAACATCTGATTCTAAGATGGTGGGACTCTTTAGGAAGATTGTGACACCTTTTGGGGGTGGCTCCTCCCTGGAGGAGTCGCTGAGGCTGAGTCGAAAGGCTTTACAGCCTGGTGCCACTTCCTGTCTGTTCTCTGCTTCCTGAGGGGAGGGTATGGTGTCCACCTGGCCTCCTTCTCTTGCCTCCAGGCCTTTCCCACCACGATGGGATGATCTCCTCAAACCCTAATCTAGAATAGACCTTTCACTCCTTAAAGCATTTTATTTTCCATTTTTTTGGTCAGGTATTTGGTCCTAACAATGAAAAAAATAATGATAAAAATGAGCTGAGAAGTGGGGCTATTGCCGTGATACACCTAACTGTGGGGTTCCTGGGTTTGGGGAGGTGTTTTGTAGAAGGAATGTGGAAGAGCTGAGAACTCTGGGTCAGAAAAGCCTGAGAATGCTATGAACAGAGCTAGTAGGCCATGCTGGTGGGAGACTGAAAGACCAGGATGTCCAAAGAAATGTGGAGGACTGGTTCATGAGGTTTCAGAGGGGAACAAGGAGTTTATCAGAGGCCATGGTCTGAGGCCATGCTTGCTACAGTTTGGCAGATAATCTGGCTGCAGAACCTCATGTCCTGAGAACCTGAGTGAGGCTGAATCCAAAAATAATGGAGGTGAAGACTAATCCACACAGGAAACCTACAATGTTGGATCTTTCAGTGGCATGACTGCTAAGGAAAAGCACGGAGAAGAGAGGGCTTCAATGAGAGGTTTTATGTACCAGAGCCAGGGGGACAGAGCTAGCTAAGCCTGAGGGACCCAGGCAATTCCATCACCAGATGCCAGACATGGAGCTGTGGAGTTCAGTGTTTGTTTTGCTGGGTTTTGGTCTTACTTTCGTTCAATCGTTTGTTTGTTTTTTTTTTTTTTTTGTTCTTTTTCTCTCTTTCAGAAAAGAAGTATTTGCTTCATGCCATTGTATGTTCAAAGCATGTCATCTGTATTGGTTTTACAGGTGGGTTGCAGTTCAGAGATCTCTTTTGTCTCTTAAGAGACTTCTTGTTTTTGTGCACTGCTGGAACTGTTGAGGACTACAAGGGTTTCTGAAGTCGCAATGAATGTTTTTGGCGCCATGAGATGGCCATGAGCCTGTGGAAGCCAGGTGTAGAATATTGCCATTTGAATGTGAAATGTCCTGAGAGATCCATGCGTTTGAATGCTTGGTACCTAGTACCAAGTTTGGGAAGGTTGTGGCACTTTCATAGGTGGAGGAAGTGGGTCATTGGGGGCTAAGCCTTGAGATTTTGTAACTTACCCTCACTTCCTGTTCACTCTTTGATTCCTGGTTCTAAATACAGTGTTAGCATCCAGCCTCCTGAACTGATGTCATGCCTCTCCTCCCATGGTAGAGTGAGCTCCTCAGACTGAAAGACTTAATTCTGTAAATTGCTTCTTGTCAAGTATTTGGTCATAGTAACAAGAAAGATAAGTAAGGCACAGGTCTTCCCTGAAGCTGAGCATCAACCCCCGCAGCTGGGTTGGGGAAGAAACTGCTTGCTGCCTTTCTTGGATACAACCAGAGGGGAAAGCCCTGTCTGGCTTCTGAGCCAGAGGGGAAAGAAAACTGTGCTTCTATCTGGGATTCCTCAGTGCAGGTCAACTCCAATCAGAATTCAAATGCTTGGGTTGCAGAATTTTCAAAGTTTGAGAGGCCAGAAATGGAAGAGCCTTCCGGTTGGTCAGATGACACACAAGCACTGACAGGTGTCTGCGTATCTGCATCATGGCCACTTGGCTTGTTCTTCCCCTTTGCCATCAGAATAAGTGTTCCAACCTTTGTGTCTCCTTCCCGACACGCCCCACCCTGACCTCTTTCATCATACTCTTCTTCGCTTGACTAATGCTGGCTAGTCACCCCAGTCTTATCTGAGAAAGCCAACAGTCTCTGCTACCAACCTTGCAGGATGAATTAACCCAAGTGTGAGGGAAGATGGCGCTGGCCGAGGAGCCAGACTTCAGGTTCCATGTTTGCACAAGAAATGCAAGTCAGCAAAGTCAAGTGAGTTTTGTCCACTTCAGACATCAGACCTGGAAATGGACTGTTAGCGAAAATGGCAACTGACAGTTCTGAACCTGTCCCTTAAACATCCTAAAATAGCTCTTATACCAGGACCCTTGTACTTGTAGGCCTACACTGTGCCCCTCTTGGAAAGGTTTACCTCTACCATGTTTTATAAAAATTATGGCTCTGTTGCAGGTATTTTCCTACTCATCACATCACCTGATTTCTTTCCATCCTGTGAGCAGTAAGCCTCTCTCCTCCATGGCTTCTGCTCCAGTCCACCCCAACCCGCCCCCTCAGGCACCTTGCTTGCATTCCTGCTTTGCTTTCTCTCAGTGGGCTGTGACCCAAGATACATAAGACAAATAAACCCTTTCCTCCCTAAGTTGCTTTTGGTTGGCATTTTATCACAGAAATATGAACCCTTAGACAGAGGAGGTCTGATGATATTATTTATGAGTTTACATAACATCAAAGATTAAAAGGAAAAAAAAGATATGAGAATAAGAGTGTTGGGAAAGAGAGCTAATTTGCCCATCCCACTTTACAGCTTAAAGAGATTTATGCAGGATATGGCTTAGAAGAGCCAGGCATAGTTTTCCAGCAAGAAGGGAGAGAACAGGGAAGGTGCAGAGGATGGAGAGAGGCCGAGGCCACAAGAAAATGATACCAATGATATAGGTTGTTGTATTTTTTTCTTACTCTATACCTAGGCAATGCCACGAAGTACCTTTTCTGTGTGTGGGGAGAAGCTGTCCCTGTGTCAGCCTTCATCAGAGGGTAATAGTCTGCAATCCGAGACTCTATCCCTTAAAACCCTGTGAACACACATGGTTTGCTCCTTGGCTCCTTAGCAAGGTGGGATGAAATGGAACAAATACACCTAGGTGGGATCAGACAGCAAGGCCAGACATGAGGAACAACAGGCCTTCGCTTACAAGGAGATGGTGGCTAGCACAGTTTGAGTCCATAGCATTTGTCACAAATAATTCCAGCCTTAATCTGACCTCTAATTTAGAACCTTCTTCCATGTGTTTGTAGGAGACTCTGACTTTTGGGGGGAAAAATGGAAAGCATTTTTTTTTAAATAGTAAAAGCCTTTCCAGAAAGTAAACAGGCTCAGTACTGTTGGTCTGCTATGCAAAGCAGTACCAGCCAGTGCCGTATTTGAGAATTCCCGCATTGAACCCGTGTGGGAATCAGTCCCTGATTCTGAGTCTTTACCTTTCCATCTTCCTACAGACACATACAGAACTGTGGGAGGCAGCAGGGTGCTTAGAATAGCCAGTGTGTTGAACCTGCCATGCTGGAATTACACATCTTCTTGTACACAGCATTCTCAGAGAGAAACATGTTGTCCTGAGAACCTTAGTGCCCAGGACCTGCCTGAGAGGCTTTTAGTATTTCACCCTAATGGTAGTGAATTATTAGAGGCATTGATTGCCTAACCACTGACTGGCTTCTCCTTATTACTCTCAGGATCTCAGCCTCACGGCTTGCAATGGGCTTTTTGAAAAGCAGAGTGGTTCTAAGCTTTGGCTTGGCTGCTGGTATCAGACAAACACCGGAAGCCCGCTTCAGCTGGGTCCATTTTCTGTACCCCGCCTGCTCTACTGGAGAAAACTTGCAAGGACATGTTTTCCCCTGTGTCCTGGACAGCAGCTTTTTTTCTCAAAGCAGATGCATAGCAGAGAGGATGGCACATCCTTGTCACTCGCCAACCCTGTTTCTGAAAGCATGAATCATGTGTGTTTCCCTGCCTCTTTTCCATTTCCCATTTCATGCCAGTGAGCTGGGGACGAGGGTGTCAAGCAGTCCATCTTTGCCCTGCTCCCTTGATGGAATGCTGACCACTGCAGATGTGTCCATCTGAAAAGCAGGCTGGACCCTGTTTAGACCACAGCTGTTTGGTTTATTTTCACATGGCACAGAGCGTCTGTGGTGACTCCTGGTCAGTCTGGCCTCCCCTTTGTCCTCCACTGAAGGGTTAAGCTTGGGTGGTGTGGAGACTCATCCCTGGCTGCCAGGCTGCAGGCTGCGCTGCTGACCATATTAGGAGTATATGAAAGGAAGATTCAGTTCACGGGCAGCAGAAGCCTTCTGTCAGGAGGAATTGCAGGAGCTATATTTAGAGCCAGACTCTTGTGGGAACAGTAGTTTAAAAGTGGGAGTGGGTTGCTGGAATGCAGATGTGTAGGGGACCTCTACTCCAGTCTCCAGAGGGCTTCAGGTTGATGCCTCAGGAGGAAGGGAGTCCCTCTCTCATCATCACTTCTCAATTGTCTGCATAGTGCTCTTGGCTGGGGGAGGGGGAAGATAATTTAAACCCTTTCGGCTCTGTTGCTTTTTAAGTATGGAGAAGGAGAACCATGACTGTTGAATGGATCATCTCTCAGAAGACTTGTAAACCATGATTTCTTTCCCCTCAGCCTCCCGTCCTTTTCCCATATCCACTTAACATGATTTGTGCAGTCACCTTGTGTGATATCTTTCCTTAGGATATAGAAGAACACGAACCTTTAGTAACAGGAGGATCATCATCAGGTTACAGTGGTCCTAGGTCTAGAAATGTGATATGTGTGTGTGTGTGTGTGTGTGTGTGTGTGTGTGTGTGTGTAAAAGGCTCCATATACACTTCCATAGACCACCATGAGAGCAAAAATCAAGGAAAAGTCATTTACAGATAGCATGAATACAGTGAATGATGCTGAAGAAAATGTTTCAAGGATTGCGATACCCGCGGTCTCAGAGGAATTTGTTTACCCACAGTCTCTCTCTTCACACCTCTCCCCCAAAATATACCACTTCAACTGAATGAGAGTTTAAATGAATGGGAGGCAATGGACGTTTCTAATTAAGTTCTTGGGGAACAGTTGCACATTCAGAATGCTATACTCTCATATTTGTATCTACTACAGAGACATTTAATTTCTCCAAATTATCTGCTAGTAATACATAAAAAGCCCTAGGCAAAATATTACATAAGTCTGAAGTTCAGCTTGGAAAGTTCATTTGAATAAAAAGCCAACTGTTTCACTTATTGAGCTACTGTCCACTCCATCTGGAATGCTTTCTCTTCAGAGAGTCAGCTAGCAGGAAATGGTTGGGCTGTTTGGATGGCTTTGGTTAAAGCTTGCAAACTGTAGTAAAATCTAATGCATGCATGTATGAGATCCCATGGAAGAAAAGCATCTCAAGGAATTCCACTGGACCAACAGATTCCCTCATCAGCTGTAGTAAGACCAGCAGTTACCTTCCAGTGAATAGGCACATAGTAAACAGTAGGTGGCCTCTGGAGCTGGAGATGGAAATAAAGGCAAACTGCAACTCCTTAAGACAGGTCTCGAGGGAGCTACAGAAGCTGGGTGTGGGGTTGAGATCCGAAATGGCAACAGATTCAGTGCAAGAGAAAGGAAAGGCTGCACCTCATGTTCTGAGTATGACAAGGTGGACCTCTAGGCATGATATGGCCATCGATGGTTTAAAACTGTTTTGTAACAGTGTCCTCTAAGACTGAAAAAAAAAATCCCATCCTACAGGAAGCTCCTGAAAGGTAAATCACTCAAAATAGCTTCAGGAAATCCCTGAAACTGACCAAGTGAGTGGACCTCACCCTGCCAGATGAAGCAGTGAAAGCTGAGAGTCCTTCTTAGAGAAGCACAGCCAAGCAGCAAAGAAGACTCTCTGACCTAACCAGCTGTCTGGAAGAAGCAGAAACCAGACAAGCTTCCTGGGAGAGGTTCAGAGCAACTGAGTTACCAGGAAAAGAGAGTCTCCAGCCTGCTGAGCTGCCGGCAGGCTATATGCAGTGTGCTCCGGGTTCTCAGGTTTGTGATCTGTCACCATGCTGGGGTGGGCTTTTCAGTGGTGCTACTGCCTTTAAATTGCACAGGCCTGGAGCATGGTAAACATGGCTCTGGCAGCCTTGCCCTTCTTCCCCCTCCCCATTCCCCCTGCCTTACTTAAAAAAAAAAAAAAGAACCTATTAGATTACATTTCTAAAGCTAGCCCCCAAGGTCTATTTTTTATTTGGCCACTTCTTTCTCCTGAGGCTGACTATCAAGATCCAGCTATCAAAATATTGAAGTCTAACAATCAAAAGCCCCCTTTGGCTCACCTAATTAACAGGCCTCATAAAATTAAACACCTCACCCTAATACAGGGTTTATCTCTTTACCTCTATAAACTGACATCTATGTGCCACACTTGCCTTCTCTCTCACCAGAGACTGTGCTTTGTCTCCCTCCAGGACAAACACCTTTCCTACTTCTCCCTCGTTCCCCTCTACTGTTCCCTAGTCCTCTATCTCTTGTCTTTGTCTCTTATTCCCTGACCCTTTGTTCCTCCGGGGCAAATAAATCTCCTTTGTGCCAAGAACTTGCTCTTGGGGGTCCTAGGACAATACAGATCCTTTCAGTGGCTCCGTGAATAACCCCAATAAACTCACTGTTTTGCCAAGCCAGACTCGAGCAGAATTGTTCCTTTGCTTGTCATTGCTCTCTCTATCTGGAGCGAATAGAGGCAGACTCATCAGATATAACACACGGTCACAAGGAACCCTCAGAGACATGGAAACTTTCTAACGTAGGCAGGGGGAAGGGAAGAGAGAGGTTGCAACAGAAGTACCATGCTCCTTCCCTTGAGGGAGCAGATGTCTAGAGGAGGCCATATGCTGGGAGGCAAAGGAGGGGAACATGAGGCACATACGGAAGCATGGAGCAGACGAAAGGCTTAAGATCTCCAGACAAGTGCCAGACATAGCATAGTTGGTGAGGATCTAGTGTGTGGAGACAACCATTGTGGTGGCAACAGAGCTTAGGTCTGATTTCCCACACACTGGGCACCTTGGTGAGCACACCACACTCATATAGCATCAGTAAACAAGAGAAAACTGAGGCAGGAAGGGGCTCTTGAGAGAGGCACAGTGGTGCTAAGTTTAACATCTAAATCTTACCTTCAAACTTAACCACGTTAGTCTTCTAACGCCCACGATGCTCTATGTGTAATTTTCCTTCCACATTGGATCTGGCAGTGCTGTTTCTCCAGCCTTAGTGCTTATCATCCATAAGGCATCATGCTAAGTGGTGAGCCACGGACACAAATTAGACCTAGGCCCCAAGGGTTACTGTTGTAGATGATGGCAGAAATCATGACATACTCAGACAGCTGAGTGTGTAGTGTAGATGGGTATGCAGAAAATCCAAGAAAGCTTAAGTATCTGAGGAGGCTTGAAGGAAGAGTTATTTCCAGGTAGACAAGAAAAGAAATACAATTCCAGGTGAAACTGGGCTATTTCTTTAGAAACATGAATCATCAAAAACTACAAGTCGAATTTTTCTACAAACTCTGAAAGTAGTATATCAGGAAATGGGCCTGGGAAACATATCCTGATGCCTGAGCATACCAGGTCTTATATGCTTATGTGAGAGGGTTAGAATCCACTGAATTCTCAGCTAGTGCTCCTAAAATGACCTTGTCAGAGCCAACAGGGATGACTCTGTGGCCCCTCTATCAAACTGGCAAATTATCATTCTGGGAGAGCTCCCCAAATAACAGTGAGCAGATCCCGATAAGATCCAAATAAATCAGGAAGGCTAAAGGACTGTCCTACTCGGTCACATCTGACTTTCAGGATGGATAGATAAGCTGTCCTCTGCTCTGTAACACTTATGATGATGATACATCTCTGCCCTCACTTGGATTTTTCAATTTCCTTCTTAACCTATGAGAAGCTGATTAAATTAAACAGTATTGACATCCAGGCTCTTAAAATAGAAACTCACTTAAAATGATCAGCAGCCAGAATAACACGGAGTCCAGTGTCACCGCTGGCTTCTCATTTGTAGTTGCCACTTTTTGTAGTTGTAAAGCTGAGTTGTTTCTGTGGAGGTAGACAGCAGGCTGGGTCTTCTTTGTCACCCACTTGCAGTGTCTTAGTGGTTGGAGAAGAAGTTTACAGAGTTGGATAGACTTATTGTAAGTTAACGTCTAGAAGGAAACTGGAAACGGTAGCTAAGGAGGACCAGGGAGTATGCAATGTTTTCATGTTGAACATTTGCTTCACCAATGAAATTGGGTTGTTTTTAGTCAGTCTTTCTGGGTTCCAAATTCCTCCTCTCCCTGAGTGATAACCACATCTTGTCATTATTAAGAAAATAGAATCCAGCCAAACGCTGGGTACACACCAAAAGGAAATCAAATCAGTACATCAAAAAGATATACTTCTATCTCATTTTTTTTTTAACATTGTTCAAAAGAAAAGATATAAAATCGAAGTATCCAACACTGGATGAATGGATAAAGAATATGTGTTATATGTACACATGATGGAATATTATTCAGCCTAAAAAAAAAAAAAAACCAAAACAGGGAAACATCCTTCAAGTCCTTTGGGACAGCATAGATGAATCTGAAGATTAAAAAGTTGAGTAAAATAAGCCAGGTGTAGAATTTCGTGTGGTCTTACTTGTAAAAGTGAAAACAGATTTGTAAAAGCAGAGAGTGGAATGGTGGTCATCAGGGTCTGGACATTGGTGAGTGGGGAAGAGGACAAAAATTTTCATTTAGACAGAAGAAATGAATGCAAGGGATCAACTGTATGTCACGGTGACTATGGTTAATAATAAGGAGATACACTGTACTCTTGCCAGTGACTAGGAAATAAGTTTTAAGCATTCTCATCACAAAATAACTGTAGAGGCTGAAGAATGGATCTGTGTTTAAAAGTGCTTCCTGCTCATCCAGAGGACCCAAGCTCAGTCCCCAGGACTGAAGTAGGGCAGCTCACTCCAACTGCAGGGGCTCCCACATCCGATTCTGGCCCATGTGAGTACCTGCATACATGTGGTACACACATGCCACACATATGCATATTTAAAAAATCAAAAAATACAGAAAAGAGAAACTCTCAGAGCAGAACATCTGGCCTTCCCTAAAGGTGACTCACATCCGTACCTCTGGGCATCAGCTCAGCATCTACACTCTGCCACGCACTCTGTGTCTTTAGACCCCTGTGTTTCAGAGACCAGACACCTCCTTCCTCTTTCCCTGATGCATGGCCCCTCTTTCCCTCCTTCTCTCCTACCCTCCCTCTCTCCCTCCTCCCCTTTCCTTTCTCTCTCTCTCTCCATTCCTTCCTTCTTTCCTTCCTACTGGGCAGATCTGAGCCTATAGACATGGCTACCTTTGAGAGAGGACTATTTCCTCCACACATATATGATTTCTGACCTGGACTAACAGTAACATTGGAACCAGTGGTTTAAGTCTAGACTCTCTCTTCCTACTGAGCCAGTGCCAGCATCAGCTACACAGAAAATTGGAGGCTAGCCTGGGCAACGTAAGATCCTGACTCAAAAAAAAAAAAAAAAAAAAGAAAGAAAAGAAAACAAAACAAAACAAAAAACAGACAAAAACAAAAACAAAACCACATTAATACAGCAACAACCAAATGAACCTTGACTTTTCTTTGCCTGACAATCCCCCATTGCTCCTCTCCTTCTCTGTCAAGTTTTTCAGAACCTTTACCTCTTCTTGTCACCTCTAATCATATTCTTCATTCTCTCTTCAATCCTTTCTGGTCAGGCATTTCCACCAGTCAGTCAAGAAGGTATTCTTATCAAGGTCAATGAATAGCCGCTAAGGAATTCAAGGGAAGTTCTCACTTCCCTTGAGCATTTGGTCACGCTCTCTCCTTGAACTCCTTGTTTCGCCTGGCACCCTGGACCTCTCCCTTGCCTCCTTTCTCAGCTGTCTCTCTGGTAGCCACCTGTCAGATCCCCTTTCTGATTCTTATTTGTCACCCCAGCCTTAGATACTGGAGACACACTGAGCTTAGAACATTGACCTCAGCTGTTTGCTTTTTACACTCTCTTTGTTGGTGGCCTCATCTGGTCTCAAGACCGTAAGTTTGATGTGACGTGCTCTGATTGTTCCCAGTGTCCAAAGCTTTTGGTGGAGCTTGACTTCCCTTCCTCTCCCAGGGCCTGTATCCAGTGCATCAGCACATTCCATTGGCTTGCGCTCCAGAATACTTCCAGGACCCAGTCTCTCTTGTCAGCTCACTGTTAGCATCATGCCAACTCACTGACAGCTACTGCCTAGATTATTGTAGTAGCTTCCTAGATAGTCTGGCTACTGTTCTGGCCTCTTGCTCCAGCCTGCAGCTACGACAGCAGACAAATGAGCAGCTCAACACCTAAGTCAGAACATGTGCTCTCCTGCCTCAAAAACTCCTCAACGTTCCTCTGTCTGACTTGGGATAAAAGTCAGGGTTCACCCTTTGCTTGCCAAACAGACCCTATCTGTTCTGCCCCTGCTCTCTCTCTCCTCTCAAGACACTCTTTTCTGGTTTCTCTCTGACCACTTTGTAGCCTTCTTATTAATCTTTCCCAGTGTACATTCTTGCCCAGAGCCTTTTAAATTAGCTTTGTTTCTGCCTGGAATGCCCCACCCCCACCCCTGGTATCTGTATGGTACTAGTTGGCTCATCCCTCACTTGAAGGTTTTTACTGAGTATTTTTTTTTCCTAAGTGGTCTCTCCAAAATCACTCCCAGACTACTCCACACACACTTCCTTTCTGATCTCTTTCTGCTCTATAGTTTACCAATTTGTCACTATTTTGCATTGAATATACTCAATGTATTCATCTCTTTCACTAGAAGATACACTCTGCAGGGCAGGGATTTCATTCTGAGTGTTTTCGTCACCACAGAAGTCTTCCGTGCCTCAGTGGTATCTGCCATCTGATTAGTATTTGTTGGATGAGTTTTAAAGGCCTTCGCCGCATACATGGACTAGAGGGACAGAGGGATTAAATGGGCCTCAGGTTAGTCTGCATCTATTCTATTCCCATAGCTCAGTGACTGTTTGACTCTCTTTGAATTTCTCCAAGTATAAACAGGGAATCGAATTCCTTACTTCATGTATCAGGACAAAAGACTAATGTGTGTGAAGTACTTAGAACAAGACTCTGGGTGAGAGAAGATGTTCAGTAAATACTATCAAGCATTCCGTTTATTGTATTATTCAATATTGCTAAAGTATTTGTTTCTGTGTTTCAGTGACATTTTTCCCCCCTGGTTTCTTCCATGTAGAAATGTTTTTTTTCCCCGGGTTTCTTCCAGGAGCAATGGTTCTCTACTTCTCTTTGTTGGCTTGTTTTCCTTCAACAAACTTTTACTTTCTAAAAGACATCCTAGAGCTCAGTGCTGGGTCCCCAACTTAAAAAAAAAAAGTCTTTTTGCTTCTGGGTCAACTCACTCAGGATGATCCTTTCCAGGTCCCACCATTTACCTGCAAATTTCATGATTTCCTTATTTTTCATTGCTGAGTAATACTCCATTGTATAGATGTACCACAGTTTCTGCATCCATTCTTCAGTTGAGGGGCATCTGGGTTGTTTCCAGCTTCTGGCTATTACAAATAAAGCTGCTACAAACATGGTTGAACAAATGTCCTTGTTGTGTACTTGCGCCTCTTTTGGGTATATGCCTAGGAGTGGTATGGCTGGATCTTGAGGAAGCGCTATTCCTAGTTGTCTGAGAAAGCGCCAGATTGATTTCCAGAGTGGTTGTACCAGTTTACATTCCCACCAGCAGTGGAGAAGCGTTCCCCTTTCTCCACAACCTCTCCAGCATGTGTTGTCCCTTGAGATTTTCATCTTGGCCATTCTGATGGGTGTAAGGTGAAATCTCAGGGTTGTTTTGATTTGCATTTCCCTAATGGCTAATGGGTATATACTCACTCATATAAACATACAATATAGAATAAACCCACTAAAAGCTGTACATCTAAACAAACTAAGCAAAAGAGAGGACCCTAACTAAAATGTTCAATCCCCATCCTGAAAGGCAAAGAGGATGTACATCAGAAGAAAACGAAAATAGGAAACAACCTCGGAACCCGCTACAGAGGGCCTCTGAAAGCCAGAAGAAAACAGGAAACAACCTTGAAACCTGCCACAGAGGGCCTCTGAAAGCTTCTGCAGTATAGACTGTCAAAGCAGATGCTGAGCCTGATGGCCAACTGATGGGCAGAGTGAATGGAATTTTATGTAAGAAGTGGGAAATAGTAAGAGCTGGAGGGAACGGGAACTCCACATACAGAGCAACAGAACAAGATAATTTGAACACAGGGAACTTCCCAGAGAATCATACTCCAACCAAGGACTATTTGTGGAGATGACCTGGAACCCCTGCACAGGTGTAGCCCATGGCAGTTCAGTGTCCAAGTGGGTTCCATAGTAATGGGAAGAGGGACTGCCTCTGACATAATCTGATTGGCCTGCTCGTTGATCACTTCCCCCTGAGGGGGGAGCAGCCTTACCAGGCCACAGTAGAGGACAATGCAGCCACTTTTGATGAGAACTGATAGACTAAGATCAGAAAGAAGGAGAGGAGGACCTCCCCTATCAGTGGACTTGGGGAGTGGCATGCATGCAGAAAGGGGAGGGAGGGTGGGATCGGCAGGGGAGGAGGGAGGGGCTCATGGGGGGATACAAAATGAATAAAGTGTAATTAATAAAACAAACAAACAAACAAACAAAAAAAAAAGTCTAATGGTTTCATCCAGTGCCCTGACAACTAATACCATTTATGTGGGTGACTTCAAATTTGTGTCTGCAGCCCAACTCTCCTGCCCTTTGATTCAAGTGAATCCTTTCTATTGTATAGTTTTGGGTGTCTTTAGAGTCTTACAGCTGTGATAATTATAAGTCATGGCTATGGGTTCTTTGCTGCTTCTCCTTTCTTCCCTTTGAATGGGACCTGGACTTTGTGTCTTGCTTTTAATGAAAAGAATCTGTCAAAAGTGACAATGGGTAGTTTCTAAAGACTCATTTTGGATTGCTCTGTTTCAGATTTCAGTCTTGAGGACCAGTGATCAGAGTCTGCAGACATTCAAGCAGCCCCCCTGACTGTTTGTGGGGGGGTCATACCCCCTGACAAGAGTATGGGTAAGCTCTTGCCTACAGACATTGAGGAACTGAGGGTTCAGGACTGTGGATCCTCAAACCCTGAGGCAGACCTCTGATAGTAATGGTGACGGTCCCCCTTGATGTGTAGAAGGCAATATGCTGAGGACCCCCTACATAACCACTCTCATGTAACCACTCAGCTCAGTGCTTCCAACCACCCCTGCAGAAACCCATCTTGCTGTTATAAATCACTAAATTATATGGAAATTTCTTGTTAAGTCTCCAACAGTGACTATGGATTTGTCTATTTCTCCTGTTACTTCTCTTGAGTTGAACTTGTTTTATGTATTTTTGAAGTCTTCACTTCATCTCTCTCCTCCTTACATTGCTTAGAGTGTGTCATGGTGTTTTCTGCCTTAGGGGCCTTTGCTATTTCCATCCCCAACCCAGAAACATCTCCTTCTGGATGTTTATAGGACTGGTGTTTAGTTTTTGACTTCCCAGAGATGCCTTCTCGGACTGTTGTGTAAAGTAGACATGTGCCCCACCCTGTGACTGTCTGTGCTGTTTCTCTGCCTGTGTTCTTCATGGCAAGGTATACAGTCATGCTTTTGTTGACTGGGAGAATGTTAAGGATGAAGTAGATGAGTTGAACTTCTGTCATCTGGATCAGGTCATCTGAGATGTGCCAGAGCTGTCTGACTGTAGAGTGTGGCTGAAGGGCAGTCGGTGTTTTCTGACCTGTTCTACCTGGTATTTAAAGGGACACAGCAGACCATCTGAGCATAATGTGAACAAAACAAGCATGTGTGCTTTGATAGAACAAGTACCAGGTGGGACAAAGGCCTAACTATTCTCGACTTGGAGAACAAATTGGGGAATGGGTCTTCAGCAAGAAAAAGCCCAACTCATTACACATAGCCAAGTCTTGCTGAACACCTCTGAAATCTTGCTTAGAAAACCAGCTTCAAGGCACCAGGTGTGATGGTGCACGCCTTTAATTTCAGCAACTCTGGGAGGCAGAGGCAGGTGGATCTCTATGAGTTCAAGGCCAGCCTGGTCTACAAATCAAGTCCAGGACAACCAAGGCTACACAGAGAAACCCTGTTTCAAGAACTCTCCCCCCACACACAAAAAAAAAGAAAAAAAGTCTAAACATGTGACCTTGCTTCCTTCAGGTACCAGGTACTGGTGGCCTAGAGACAAGGGGAAAAGTCAAGAATCTCGACATACTATAGAGCTTCAAAATGTAGTGAAGTCTCCACTGTCATCATTGTTGTCATCAGTGGCCCAGGGTCTAAGACTTACTCAATATGACATCCAGAGCCTGGCATTTGATACTGCAGTAGCTCTGCTCTGGACAAGGGATGCTTACAGAAAACAGCCTTATTGTTTTTTGTTTTTTTTTTTTTTTAATATAGATCAGTGTATTTCAGCAAAATAGATTGATTTAGCAGAAAGGAAACGAAATTTGATCCTGAACCTAACTTTGATCGATACACATGAATTTTTTGACAATCATGAAAAAACAATCAATTTACATATAATTAAAAAGAAAACTTAAAAATTAACATGAATGAAAATGGATCAACAGAATCCAACTAGCTTCATTGTTAGGTGTCAAGGTCAAAGAAAAGGTTTGAGCTTACTGTCTGTATTATCAGAAAGGCTGTCCCCAGCCTTGGATCTTCCTTAGGACCTGAACCCAAACAAATCTCCAGGGAAGAGCCACTGTATTAGAGTACAGGCTGCCCTTCTGCAGCTTTCCTCTGACCTGACCTTGAGAAAGCACCTCCCTCTCCCCAGGACTTTCTCCATTCTGTTTTCTTTCTCTTATTCCCTAGTCCTCTGCTAGAGGTCAACCTGCCTTTAAACAAACATGTCTTAAAGTACTTAGGGTTACTATTGCTGTGATGAAACACCATGACCAAAATCAAAATGGGAAGGAAAGGGTTTATTGGGCTTATACTTCCTCATCACAGTCCATCATTGAAGGAAGTCAGGATAGGAACTCAAACAGGGCAGGAATCTGGAGGCAGGAACTGAGACAGAAGCCATGAAGGGGTGCTGCTTACTGGCTTGCATCCCATGGCTTGCTCAGCCTGCTTTCTCATAGAACCCAGGACTACCAGCCCAGGGGCAGCACCACCCACAATGGGCTGGGCCTTCCCCTGTCAATCACTAATTAAGGACATGCTCCACAGGCTTGCCTACAGCCCCATCTTTTGAAACCATTTTCTCAACCAAGCTTCTCTCCCTTCTCCCCATGATAAATACGTTACCAAAACAAGAGATTGACAGAGATCAAGAAAGATGTACCATCACACAAGTTGGTGATGCAGATGAGGCTGGTCTCAGAAATAAGATAAGAACGCATTTATCAAACAGCTGTTCAAAGTTAGGGTGAGAAGGAACACAAGTAAATTCATGTCAGAGTAGTTTAGATATCCTGTTCTAAAAAAAAACAAAAGAAACAAACAAATAAACAACAAACAAAGGAACAGAGTCAAAGTGGGAACTTGAAGAAGCTTTGAGAGAGTCATCTTTTACATTTAAATCATTTCATTACATCTTGAGTACTCAGTTGAATCAGATGATCTTAAATGTGACTGTAGGTAGCTGAAGTGAGAAGAAAAAGGTATTGGATGGATATTAATGCATCACCTGAAACATGAGACCACAATACACAGACCACGATGCACAGTTGATCACCAGGTAAACTGAAAACAGAGCCAAGCATCCTGGGAGTGTCTCTTTAATTTATCCCTTTAATTTATTCCTCTTTCTCTAGGTGTTGGCTCCATCCTCATTAACAGACCACAGCCTTACCGGTAGCACTAAAGTCCTGTGTGGTGAGTTTTTCCCACTAGAGCTGGTTAATTATAAAACATGTCCCATGAACAAAGAATAAAGTGCCAGTTTCTTGATAAAGAGTGATAGGGTAGTGCAATGGGGAAGCAGTACTCTCCACAGAAATGGAGAAAGAAAAGCCGGGCTGACAAAGCCATGGGTGTTGAGCCTGCACATTCAACTTTAAAGAGGATTTATTTTTTTTCTCAGAAAGCGTAGGTTTCCCTCTGCCACGGAGACTTATTAATAGGGTGACTGGTTGTCCTCATTTGTCTAGGCAGCCCTCTTTTTATACACACTGCCCTGGCACAGTTATTAATAGCATCCTTTTCACTTTCAGAAATGTCCAGAATTGGAAGATAAATTATACAGACATCTTATTTATTGGCTGTGTGACTCTGAATTGGCCCAAGTACTCGACTTTAAAGGATGGTTGTAATGACAGGTTGGAACCCGTTGAGATAGGCTATTCTTCAAGGGGCACTTTCCTACTCAAAACATAATAGGCATTCATTCTTGTTGACTCAAGAATGAAATGTTATACAAAGCATCTCTCTCCCAATATGCTTTATAAAGTTATATTTGTCAATGCTCCCAACTCTGAACAGTGTTACAGACAGAGCACAGTAAAGTAGTAAGCACCAGAGAATCTCAGAATCTCAGAGCTAAAGTTTCTTTAGTCCAACCCACTTCCAATTAGATGGGGAACCTATGGTATAGCATAGCATGCAAATCTGCATTAATGCTAGAAATTCAGCAGCTGCCAAGCAGCAGACATTCAATAAACTTCCAATTCTGTTTCCAGTGCTTGCTTTTCTTCAGCCACATCTTTACCGTTAAGGATATATGACAGTGCCCTAACACCCAACTCCTGAAATCTTCTCATGCTCAGTGGAGCAGCCACAATGTCTCTGTATTAAAATGTCCTTTCCCAGTTTGAGGGTGAGGCTCGGTGCTAGAGCTCTTTCTTTGCAAAACAGGGTCCTGGGTTTGATGCTTCACACTACACACACAGTCCTTAGAGTCTGAAGCTATCTTGCATTCTACAGCATAGTCCATACTCTGACCATGATCAGTCTCACATCTGTTGGGATTCCCTGCTCCTCTGTTATGCTAACCAGTTATGGACACAGCTAGTCTGTCCAAAAACCTCTAAGGCAGTGTTCCAAGATGGGTTTTGACCATGGTTTATTTTTTATTAAAAAGTGAATATCTCACAAGATACAGGAAATTAATTAATTTCTATTATTATCAAGCTAGGTTTGCTCAGACATTTTTAGCCATGACACACTACTAACTCCTATGTAAGTTCTTACTAATTATTTTTAATTAGGTGCTGCCTTATATTTGAAGTCCCGTGGAAGTCAAAGAGATTTTCTGCATATATTTCTGCCAGGTGAGTTCTCCTGTATCACTTCTTCTGTAGTTTAGTTTACTGACTTGAGTTCTAGCATTGTTGTTGTCCCTAAGTGCTGAGTTCTAAGGAGTTACAAGCTGCTTTTCTTCCAAGCCTTCCAAAGGGTTTTACACCATTGGTTTGATACCTGAAATCTTCTTGGACTCTTCTTGACTTGACATCTATCAGGTGGTAAAGACCTGAAAGTCATGGAACCTGAGGCAGGACGATTGCGAGTCTGAGACAGGCCTGTCTTAAACAAACAAAGAGAAAAGGAAGGAAGAATGAAAGGAAATGAATCATTAGATATAAAGAAGTGTCCTGCAAAGCAGTTCTACAGATGGAGTAGACAGGCACATCTCTTTAATATCTTGATAGACAGGCACATCTCTTTAAGAAGAAAGTTTTTTTATATATACTGGATATTAGTCCTCTCTCAGATATAGGGTTGGTGAAGACCCTTTCCCAATCTGTAGGCTGTTGTTTTGTTCTGACAACAGTGTCCTTTGTTTTACAGAAGCTTTTCAGTTTCATGAGGTCCCATTTATTGATTGTTGCTCTTAGAGCCTGTGCTGTTGGTGTTCTGTTCAGGAAGTTGTCTACTGTGCCAATGAGTTCAAGGCTCTTCCCCACTTTTTCTTCTAAGCGGTTTAGTGTGTCTGGTTTTATGTTGAGGTCTTTGATCCACTTGGGCTTTAGTTTTGTGCAGGGTGATAAATATAGATCTATTGTATTTTTTTGCATGTAGACATCCAGTTAGACCAGTACCATTTGTTGAAGATTCTGTCTTTTTTCCATTGAATGGTTTTGGCATCTTTGTCAAAAATCAGGTGTCCATAAGTGTGTGGATTTATGTCAGGGTCTTCTATTTGATTCCATTGATCCACCAGTCTGTTTCTATGCCAGTACAGATTTTAGTAGGTTTATCCTATATTTTATGTCTATATGAGTGAGTATATACTGTGTGCATCTTTCTGCTTCTGGGATAGCTCACTCAGGATGATCTTTTCCAGATCCCACCATTTACTTGCAAATTTCATGATTTCCTTGTTTTTTATTGCTGAGTAATATTCCATTGGATAGATATACCACAATTTGTGCATTCATTCCTCCACTGAGGGGCATCTGGGCTGTTTCCAGCTTCTGGTTATTACAAATAAGGCTGCTACAAACATGGTTGAGTAAATGTTCTTATTGTGTACTTGAGCCTTTTTTGGATATATGCCTAGGAGTGGTATGGCTGGGTCTTGAGGAAGCACAATTCCTAGTTGTCTGAGGAAGCACCAGATTGCTTTCCAGAGTGATTGTACAAGTTTACATTCCCACCAGCAGTGGAGGAGGGTTCCCCTTTCTCCACATCCTCTCCAGCATGTGTTGTCTCTTGAGTTTTTGATCTTAGCCACTCTGATGGGTGTAAGATGAAATCTTAGGGTCGTTTTGATTTGCATTTCCCTGATGGCTAATGAGGTTGAGCCTTTCTTTAAGTGTTTCTCTGCCATTCGATATTCCTCTATTGAGAAATCTCTGTTTAGCTTTGTACTACATTTTTTAACTGGATTACTTGATTTTTTGCTGTTTAACTTCTTGAGGTATCCCAGAAGCAGAAAGATGCACACGGTATATACTCACTCATATAGACATAAAATATAGGATAAACCTACTAAAATCTGTACACCTAAAGAAACTAATCAAGAGGGAGACTCTTGCTAAAATGCTCAATTCTTATCCAGAAATGCAAAGAGGATGGACATCAGAAGAAGGAGAAAAGAAGGAACAAGTCAGGAGCCTGACACGAAGGACCTCTGAAAGGCTCTGCCCTGAAGACTACCAATGCAGATGCTGAGACTTTTGGGCAACCTTTGGGCAGAGTATAGGGAATCTTATGAAAGAAGTGGGAAACAGTACGATCTGGAGAGGACAGGAACTCCACAAAGAGAGCAACAGAACTAAAAACTCTGAGCAGAGGTCTTTCCTGAGACTGATACTCCAACCAAGGACTATGCATGGAGATAACCTAAGACCTCTGCACAGATGTAGTCCATGGCAGTTCAGTATCCAAGTGGGTTACATTGTAATAGGGACAGGGACTGTCTCTGACATGAACTGATTGGCCTGCTCTTTAATTACCTCCCCCTGAGGGGGAAGCATCACCAAGCCATAGAAGAAGACAATGCAGCCACTCCTGATGAGACCTAATAGACTAGGATCAGAAAGAAGGAAAAGAAGACCTCCCCTATCAGTGGACTTGGGGAGGAGCATGCATGCAGAGGATGGTGGAAGAGAGGGATTGGGACAGGAGGAGGGAGAGAACCACAGGGGGGATACAAAGTGAATAAAATGTAACTAATAAATTAAATTAAATTATCACTCACACACACACAAAAGAAAGTTTTACAACAATTGGGGCTGTTCTGTTATGAATGAACTGCTTTCTGAGAGATTTCCTAATCGTGAGTAGTGGACACAGACAGGATAGCTGTCTGCGCAGGATGTTTTTACTAAGAATTCCTATGTTGGGTGTGACCTTAAACTACATTATGTCTGAAGATATTTCCAGCCACTGGATTCCATGGGCAAAATGCACGCACTATTAATAAGTACATTGGGATTTTTGTTAAATCCCATAGCCTAAAGGATATACATTTTCACTAAAGATACAAACATAAATGCATGTCTATGGTCTAGCTATAATAAAATTACACATATTATGGTGTTTGGGTAGAGTGTTTTGGAAAAATTAAACCATTCTAGTTTCTAGATATTTTAAATTTAAAATAGAGATTGGTTTCTATTTAAAAGAAAGTAAAGGCTTTGAATGCAAGGTGTTAATAGTCAGAGTCATTGATTATGGGTACTCACTGTTAACTATTCAGGCTATCTTGCTTCTCATAAGGTTTTTCAAATATGTTTTTATTCCCATTGATGAATTCATTCATCTAACCATTCACGCATGTAAATTATGGCTCTTCTCAGGTAGCCAGTGGTTGTGAACTAGCTTATATAGTTGTCGCACTTTAGAAATTACAGTACCTCATTCAGGACAGTGCCACATTCTATTGTGTTTGCACTACCTTAGAGCTCAGGTTTTCCAGATGAAGACACACTTGACTAAATATAATGTTTAGTTCCCTACCACATCATTAGGGTGGCCTAGCTGTCCTAGCAACACGATGATAATGGATTTCTATGCCATCACTTAAAAAAGACGTTCAAGCAATGTCAGGTAAGGATACAGGAGTTAAGGATAATATTCAAATTGAGGGATACAGTGAATGGCTTTCCTAAATGTCATCACCAGGGACAATGTAAGAAACGCATTTCCATATTTACCTATTGTTCTGTATTTTAAAAATAAGTGCATAGCTTTTCTGTCCAGAGAATGCTAACTGGCTAAAGTTGAAAGGTGGTAGTTCAGTTTGTTTCACAAAATTCCACCACTGTTCCGATTTCTCTAATTTTGCAGCTCCGTTTTAGACAACCAGTCTGAAGCACATCTAATCCATCTCTGAACTTTAGTTTTGTATTTTTCTCAGTGTTGTCTTGCTGGCTCATGCCAGTTTGACATTGAGGAATGGAATTGGCCCAGTGTAAGCACTTAAGTACCTACAGGAACCAGTGAGGACACAGGAGGACTCTCTATGGTGAAATGATGGAGGAGGATCTGATTGGAGTGCGCAATGGAATGCTTTTACCTGTCAGGATGCTGAACAAGGATTTACCAACATCTTTTTAACCTGAGGGGTTAGTTCCTTTTTTTTTTTTTTTTTTTTTAGAAGACTGAGAACTCAAGAGACCACTACAGTTTTTTGTTTGTTTGTTTGTTTTTTGTTTTCTGTCTGTTAATCTTTTCCTCACTGGGCCCGCCCTAATTAGCTCACATTCTCCAAAGGGAAATTGTATTTTCTCACTAGCAGTCAACAGAATTCCACTGCCAGGCAGTGGTAATGCAGTGTGTGTGTGTGTGTGTGTGTGTGTGTGTGTGTGTGTGTGTGTG
>NW_026596073.1:12653327-12719716 GCF_907164565.1 Psammomys obesus | reverse complement strand
GTGTGTGTGTGTGTGTGTGTGTGTGTGTGTGTGTGTGTGTGTGTGTGTGATGGTCTGGATGTGAGTTGTGGTTATGAGGCTGGTAGATTCTGACTGAAGTTACTCTATAATGAGTAGCATGTGTTTCAGGCATTAGTGGCCACTAGCAGCTATAAAACACTTTTATTTTTTATTTTGATATCCCCAAACCCAAGAGTGTAGTGGCGCAGCACTGTTGTGTAACTCTAATGACTTAGGATGACAGTTCCACTGCAGGCCATCCAATTTTCTCTAGGGTTCATCCCCAAACTTCTCATATGTTATGGAAGCAAAATAAAGGTTTCACTGTTCTGGCCTTGGTGTGGTACCTTGCAAACTGATTTTCATCCACAGATGAAACTAGGCAAATGAGGGACTATGATATCCCGCTGGAGAACAGCTAAGCCACACATGATGGCGGAGGAAAAATGAATCTGTGGTCTTTGTTCTGGAATGTAAAGGGGGCTTTGGTAGACTGCAGGCTGACTTAACCTTGGCAGTGCCTTCTGTGTCTAATTTGGAAGAAATAGGCTGGAGGATTTCAGCCTTACATGGTTTCTTAATGGAAGTTTTCTTTACTGAGCAGAAAAGATTACAGTTTGTGGATATAAGTTACAAAAAAGTTCGGAACCTCTGATGTTTAACTTACTGTAAAGGGTAAGACCTTTATACCTGGTTTAGAATCAGCAAACTTGTAAAAGGCAGACAAGCTCGGCCTTTGTACACATTAATTCTTCCCCAGCTGAAATTCCTGCAGTGGTTTTGAGATAGAAACGTCTTCTCCTGATGACAGTCTCTCCACCCCCCTCTCTGCAAGGGAGCCTGCTTCAGCTCCTGCACGTTCTATTGTGAGAACCATCTGCTCTTAGGAGACTAAGCTCCTCATGAGCTCCCTGTCACAATCACAAACCTCCCCCACCTCATCCCCAACCAGCTTTCTCTCACCAGCCCCTCCTCTCTCCCTCACCCTTCTTATAATAGCTGGATATTCTCCGAGCCTGGAGTTCAAATTTACACTTCCAGTGTAGCACACACAACATTACAGTAAAGATGCGGTAGGGTTTTTTGTTTTGTTTTGTTTTGCTTGTTTTTGATATTGTCCTGTAATTAGCAAATGGATTAAAACACTCATTCATAAAAACATACCTATATTTACTTTTAGTTACATAAGCTTTTTTTCTATTCAACACATTATATATATAACAACTGTACAAATCACAAATTTTAAAATTAAAAACCGATGTGATTTAAAAATCTGTTGCTTTAGTCTGTGCCCAAACATACAGTCTTGCGCATCTGTTACAGCAGTGGTTCTCAGCCTGTGGGTCACAAACCATGTGGGGGTGTCAAATGACCCTGACACAGGAGTTGCCTACGATCATCAGAAAACACAGAGATTTATATTATGATTCCTAACAGTAGCAACATTATAGTTATGAAGTAGTAATGATATAATTTTATGATCGGGGTCACAACAACACGAGGAAGTGTATTAAAGGGTCTCAGCATCAGGAAGGTTGACAACCACGAATCCAGAGAATTTGTACATGACTACAGAGATTTCTACCCTGTGGATCCAGTGTTTGAGGTGGTATGTCCTAATTAATGTGCAAAGACTTAGTGTGGGGTTAAGGGGGCACCTCATCTAGTGTCTTGGACACACTATGAACCTTAGTTCATAGTGATGCCTATTTTAAATGCACTGATAACTTTTCACCTTCCACCTCTTCATCTTTTCTTACATCACATCTTTTCTCAAATATGTTTCCTATCCTTTTCTTTGTACCTGATGAGCCCCATCCCATCATTTGAGACCAAGACCTAGTAGTCCTTTATCTCTCTCAAGTTTCCTGTTTTTTTCATGTATAGAAACTATCGGCTCTGCTTTTTTTTTTCAGATATATTTTACTTTTATTGATTACAGTTTATTCACTTTGTATCCCACCTGTAGCCTTCTTCCCTCATCCCCTCACAATCCTACCTTCCCTCCCTCTCTCTACCCATGCCCCTCCCCAGTCCACTGATAGGGGAGGTCCACCTCCCCTTCCATCTGATCCTAGTCTATCAGGTCTCATCAGGAATAGCTGCATTGTCTTCCTCTGGCCTGGTAAGGCTGCACCCCCTTGAGGGGGTGATTATCAAAGAGCAGGCCACTGAGTTCATGTAGGAGACAGTCCCTGTTCCCATTCCTAGGGAACCCACTTGGAGACTTAGCTGCCATGGGCTACATCTGTGCAGGGGATCTAGGTTATCTTCATGAATGGTCTTGGTTGGGGTATCAGTCTCAGATACTGAGACTTGTAGCCAAACTTTGGATAGAGTGTAGCGAATCTTGTGAAAGAAGGGGGAGATAGTCCTGGAGGGGACGGGAGCTCCACAAGGAGAGCAACAGAACCAAAAAAATCTGGACACAAAGGTGTTTTCTGAGTGTGCTCTGCTTTTTATTGACATGTCTCTTTCATTGTCTAATGATATACTTCAAGCGACATAGTTTCAAACGTCTCCCAACATAGACTGTAAGATTTTCTTCACCTTACCTTTAACAGAGTACCTCACCCTTATTATATTTATGTAAGAGCAATTCTGTAAACAATGCCTCACATAGCCATTATTTTGACTCAGAAGTGTTGTGAGTCAACAATTTGGTGTTTTCACAGACATTCAGGAACAACTCTTCCTCCAGAGTGCCCAAAGATGTCCTCTTCTCACAGGGACCCAGTCTGCAAAATCTTTTTCCATTAATTTTTTGAAGGAATTGGAAAATGCAATGTGAAGGAAATCTTTCCAGCCTGCGAATAAAGTCGCAGAGTTATGGTTACAGGATTGCTGGTCTTTTGGCTTTCTCAGACATAATCATGCATATCTTAGACCATCTTGACAGATCAAATCAACACTTTGGAGCCTGACCAAAGAATAAATGTACCTGGTTTGTTTTAAAAAAATTACTATGAATTCAGCATTCTCGGGGTCTGGTTAAGATCTATAGGCTGAAATTCTGGGAACCCCATTCTTTCACAGGACTCATGTTTTCTTTGGGTGGTTTCTTGGAGTTCAGATCTCAACATATGTGATATATGGATTAGGAATCCAAGAGCTTAGATATTGGCAGCCAAACAAAAGGAGGCAGAGTTCATGTAAATAAGACTTCAGGGAAGTCTTCAACACGACTCAGCACTGATTACATGAGCTTCGGTAATGAGTTCTGGGTTTAATGCAGCTGTACTGTTCCAACCCTGGCTCATTCCCATCTAGAGTGAAAAGGAAAAGCATTTTCCAATTTAGTAAAGAGAATTTTGGCTGCATAGGGTCCACAATGTAGTAACATTTGTTTTCCTGTTATAAAATTCTGTGTTTTTTTTCCTCATCAAAAAAGCACTAGCATTTTTTTTTATTCTATATGAATGGTGCTTAGTAAGTGTTGATTTAGTGACTTGAAGTGGAAAATAAATGTATTTATTGAAGGAGGGAGATCCGTGTTCGCCAAATATCCCATTTTCCACTCAGCATTTATCTTGGCATCTATCCCATCCATCTATCTTGAAAAGCACCTGAAGAACTGTTCGTTTACTTTGCCCTTACAATAACCCCGAAAGGTAGGCCGAACAGGCTTACAGGGTTTCTAGTCTTAACCTCAGAGAATCTCCAAGAGTGAAGTCTGAGGGTTTGGGGAATAGTGAAGAAGGAAGGATAAGCCTGATTGTGATGTCTTCCTGATGGTTCTTGGATAAACAGGGTGGCAGTGTGCCTGGCTTCTCCACTTCTGTACTGTTAGTACTTTGGGCATGAAGATTGTCACAAAATTTGTCCTCGGCACTGAAGCATGGTGATGACTGCTGTCCCTCGGCTCTACCAGGCAAAATTAGCAGTCTCCATTGCCCCAGTTATGATAGCATTGAAAACTGTGCCCCAGGGAGGAGCAGCATCCTCCCTTAACCCACCAAGTCAAGAGGAAATGAGAGCATCTAACATCCATCTAATAAAACACAGAGGCAACCGTTGAGCCTTCATGATTTGAGTACTTGTTTTGTTCTCTACCATTTGTTATTCTCTTCCTGTGTGTTAAATATTCTAAGGAACTAAAAGAAGATAAAGATAGGCAGAGCATTCCCAGTCAGAAGTATTTACTTGCAATCTGCTGCAAAGAGAAGAAATGTGGGGATGGAGAGACAGCTAGCAGTTAAGAGCACTGAATCCTCTTCCATAGGACCTGTGTTCAATTCCCAGGACCCAGCTCACAACTGTCTGTGATTCCAAGATCTGACAACCTCATACAGACATACATGTATGAAGCAGGCAAAACATCAATGCATATAAATAAAAATTATTTTTAAAAGTCTAGAAAAAAATGGAAGAAATATGTAGACAATGATGGCATATAGTCATTGATATCCTGCTGTATAACTAAAGTATATATAAAGGGGCCATGGAGTCAGTACAGACCCATCCAAACACCAAATTCTCAGCACAAAGGAGATTTATTACTTCAGAGGGGCAAATAGGAGGAGGAAGGGCTGCCTTTTGATTGGGCAAAGACAGACACAAGTGTCTTTGCAGCAGTGGTTTTTAAGGAGAAAAAGGGGAAGTCTGTGTCAGGATGAGTAAGTCCTGATTGGACATTTTAGCTTGTGTACCCAAATAATGAAATTTGATTGCTGGACATTGGTGTTTTCCTAGCTGGACCTTGGAGTTTTAGTCAGGCATAAGGAAGTAACCAAATAAGGAATAGACATTGGAGTTTATTTTAGGAATGTAATCTAATGATTTAGCAAGGGAGAGGGAAGAGGGAAAGGCAATACCTTCCAGTGCCATGTTTTTAATGTTTGGACCTGCTAGAGAGCCCTTCAGTTGGGCTCCACATTTCTGGGGATATCCAAGATGAAAAGACATGCAGAAAAAGGAAAATCAAAGATATTTCATATGTACAAGACATTTTCATACTAACTGAAGAGTAGAGAACGGGGTAAGATAACTAGAAAGAATGATGAACGGGTAACATTAAATGTGGCTTCTTCTGAAAAGGTATGGTAGAGCTAGTGAGCTGACTTAGCAGGTGAAGGTACTGGTCTCCCAGCCTGACCTCCTGGGTTCAATCCCTAGGACTGACATGGGGAGGAGTAATGAATAAATATAATTCAAAAGTATGATGCAATGTTGAGTGGGATTCCAGAAACTGACAAAAAAGTAATTTTCAGTAGCAGAGTTAAGTAAATAAAAAGACTCAGACACAGGGAAGTAAAGTGGGTTCAGTGGTGCAGGGAATTACACATCAGAAGAATAAAGCCTTGGGGAGTTTCTCAAGTGCACGGTGGATTTCCGGAATGCCATTCTTTTTCCGGTTAGGATGAAGTAGACACACTGTCTGGTATTACGATTGTCTTCCACTGGCCTTGACATATTCTGTCTGTCTGTCTCTCTCTCTCTTTATCTAATCATTTGTCATGTTTTGTTTTGTTTATTTAGAGACAGGGTTTCTCTGTGTAGTCCTGACTGTCCTGTCCTGGAACTCACTCTATATAACGGGCTGACCCTGAACTCAGATCCACCTGCCTCTCCCTCTTGAGTGCTGGGATTGAAGGCATGCACCACCATTGCCTGGCTGACATCTGTTTATTTATTTATTTGTTTGTTTATTTATTTTTAACTCACAGCTCTACCTAATTTTTTTTTTCTGTACTACAAAAGCAACACAGGAGAAACCACCACTAATCCAATGCGGATTATCAAATGGAATAATCCTGCCATCTAAAGAGGGACTCTTGTGGTTATCCGTGCCAATAAATTGCTTTGTAACTTACTATTTTATGGCTAACATTATATTACGAGCATTCTTTCCCATTTTGGTAAAGTCATATTTGCAACACCTTCCTTAATGAAGTTGCACACATTTTTTATACTGACTCTCCCATTATTGGTTTTTTATGGTTTTTAAACTTTCATCGCAACAAAGCTACACTTTCCTCCAATACTTCCTTAGAGTAATTTTTAAGTAGCTTCTGATATTTTTACCCTCAGCTGTTTCTCCTGTTATTGTTACCTCCTGGCTATCCATTTTGAAACATGCAATCTACCAAACTGCATTTGATATGAACAACCCTCCCCCACCCCCAGTTTTCGTTTGTTTTTGTTTTGTTGGCTTTGTTTCACCGGTTTTTAAGTTAGTCATCTTAGCTCGTTGATAATCAAAACTTTGGGTCAGCTGCAGATGTGAAACAGGGGCATTTAGTGCGTTGAGACAATAATCTCATCCTAAAGCAAAGTCCCTTGATGCGAGCTCAAGGCTTCTGTGCTGCTGTATCTCAGAGAGCCATGTTCTTCTGGGAGGCTTGCGGCAGTAATTGCAATTTGCCAGCAGATGCTCTCTCCACCTTCAGGGCTGCTCCAGGTCAGGGATCCAGCAGACAAATACTTGAAGTTGGTGACTCAATGTGGGCTTGAGGGACATGAGAAAGATACAGGTGTGAATGTTTGAGTATATCAAATGTTTACTTTGCTTTTGGTGGCCCTCGTGGTAGATTTATCTTACATAACCACTTTTCAAATTGGAAAAAAACCTTGTGTTAGGGATAATTTGATGGAGAACAGGGTTTTAATCCGGTGTGGTTTTAAAATAAAAACAGCCAGAGTCGATCATTTCCAACAGTCTGCGTGTGAGACTTGCCAACTGTGGAGTCCTGAAGTCTTCCAGACATGTGTGTTGATGGACCAAACCTGCTCTTAGAGCTTGCCAGTGAGTGGCGGCTGCCTGATCATCTGCGAGAAGCTGAGAGCAGAGCTCATTTCCAAAACCAAGCTCCCTGTGCCAATGCTGCTTGTTAGTTACATTTCTTTGTTTAATGGTGCAGCATCCAGAATAGCTCTTTGGACCCAAACACCAGGGAAAGAACTTAAGCGCTTATTTGGACGTTCTAAATTTAGCTCACTTTTTTGCGTTCTTCGCTGCCAGTGGGTCAAATGGTTTGGATCCCGCAATGAGGTTTGGGTTACAGAACTCACAGGCAGGCTCCTTTGTGCGGCATTTTTGACTCCAGACTGAGTGGAACAGAGGCTCTGCACTTACGTGTGGCAGTAGGGATGGGAGGGTTCTCGCCATGTTGCAGGAGTCACTCCAAGCAGGATGTTTTCAGTGTAGGTCTGGTACATGGTAAGAGGCAGACTGTACCACTGAGGAGTTGGGGTGAAGGAGCGTGAACCAGAGCGTGGTAGTCACGTCTGAGGACTCGGAGGCTTTGCCGTGCTGAGGGCATCGTCTGTCAAGGAAAAGGACAAGAATGCAATGTTTCTGGAAACACTTGAGATTGCGTTTGCATCATAACCTTGCCTTTTCTTAGAGAGTAAACTTCAACTTTGTGTGGGCTCACTCCAGTTAAAGGGAGCCCAGTTCTTGAAATGCCAATAGAGTGTCTCGTGGGTAGTACAGTCATCTGAACGCAAGCTTGCTGTGTGGACTCTGTCAAGGACACGGGGGTCTGACTCCGAGTTACAAAGCAGCTAAGGGACAACAGCAACACTAGAGTCAATTTGGAGAGTGTCTGGATGCGGCCGCCCGACTTCCACCATCATGCTGTGAGGTCTCTTGAAGCAAGTAGCTGGCTGGCCAAGAGTGAGCCTCTAGCCTTTGCCTTCATCTGGGTTCCACAATGGACATCTATTACTTTCTGTTTGGTTAAAATATTAGTTGTAAGAAAAAATGGTAAGAGAATGAAAAACAGCAACAACTATAAAACTTTTAAGTCACTGTTAAAAATAGCATCCAAATATGTACAGAAAAAAAAAAAACCCTAAAGCCTAAGATGCTTGGAAAATACCCCCACAAGGTCGAAAAGTGTAAGTCTGAGGACCACAACTGGATCTAGAACTCACACTGACCTGCTTGTACAGCACTTGCTGTATTCCCTCATTCCCTCTGTAAGCCACACCTCCTTCTTCACCCATTTCTTTCTCTCCATCTTTATTCTCCTCCTCCATTCCTTCTTCCTTTTGTGTAGCCTTGACTGTCCTGAACTTGCTTTGTAGACCAGGCTGGCCTCAAACTTACAGTGATCCACCTGCCTCTGCATCCCTGAGTGCTGGGATTAATGGTGTGCACCACCAACTCTAGCTTATTTCTATTTTTTAATTGGTGAAGTCAGAAAACAGTTTAGTTATTGAGTGATATATATATATAATCATATACATGTGTATATATATTTATATATATGGCAAGATCTCATTATGTAGCTCTGGCTGATTTGACATTAAGCAGGCCATTATATGATATTTTTATAAATGAAGATTTGGCCACTTGTCCTATCTTAGTGGCAGTTTGTCTGATTTTATTTTAACCAGGATTTGAACATAAGGTTATTTTGAGCTCAGATATTTCACATTGCTTTCATTTTGAAGCATCTTAAGTGGAGTGACTGGTTTAAGATGTTTCTTACAATAAACATGATTGAGTTTTAAGACCTGTCACTTACACACACACACACACACACACACACACACACACACACACACTCCTACCTCTCTTTTTGTAAGACTTTGGCAGACTGCCAGCTCAGAATCTCCATTATAATTTCATCTAAAGGGTATTATCTAGAGATTTTTTTTTTCTTTTTACAAATGCAGTCTGAAAATCTGCCCTTACAAATGATGAGTGATCAAGAGAAAAAGACAAGGTAGGCCTGTTGGAGGCTATGTCCAACACTGCTGGGCCTAAGCCAAGCCAAGCCTTTAAGAAATAGTTCCCATGGCATTTCTGGCCTGCACAGAAACAGTTATATAAGTCATGGGAAAACGCCTCTTCTCATGAAATGTTCTGGCTGAGCTCACAGATCTGAAGCTGTCACTCAAATCTGGGCCAGCCAGGGTGTGTTCAGCATTGCTTCAGCAACCGTGTCGACAGGCAGCCCTGCCCTCCCCAACTGTCCTGCACTGGGTTGCCGTAAAACTGTGGCATAATAAGCTTCGGATAAATAAAAAAGCTTTTAATATTTCTTTAGGCTGCATGCCTGCATACTCTGTGGGTGTGTGGATACAATGTGCATACATGCAGGGACATAGACAAGTTCAAAGACATGTTCTCCAAAAGTCAATATTACTGACAACTGTTCACTAAATGTGAAAGATCCATAATACTTCACGTACTTTTTTCTGATAGTCCTCACAATGACTCTCCTGGAGAAGCTCTTGATCCCTTTATTTAACAAACCAAGGAACCAACATGGAAAAAAAGGGTAAAGTTGCATGCCCTCTTTCACATTCCCATCGATGAGAGAGAGAGAGAGAATCGGATCTTTGCAGGCCGATAACAGAGTTTGTTCCATAGCATCTTAGCGCGGTGCATCTTGCTTGTGTATATACCCTTTGTTCCTTTGACTTCTGCAACAGTTCAGGAAAGTAGAACTAAGACAACTTCTAAAGACCCATGGAATAGAGAATAGCAGTTGGAGAGGGAAGCAGGAAAGTGGGGATCAGAATGAAACATGTATCTAGAAGTAAAGAAGATGCATGTTTGTGTAGAGCTTGCAGTCCTGAGCAGCCAACAGGAAAACGGTCATCTTCATGATGATGTGTGCTTAAGTCAAAATTATTGTGGATACCCAGCAAAGTACAGGTCCCCTCTGCAAGGAAACCTAGCCAATTTTGTTTTCCTAAAAGTTCATATATGATACAATGAGTAAAAGTACCAACTTCTTCAATGCCAATGAAGTGATAGCTACTGTGAAATCATATCAAGAGCACACATGGCAAACACACATCATTGTGCACCACTTCCCTAGCCATGAGCATCTCCAGCTAGTCTCCCTCCCCCTTCCATGTAGTGTCTCCAGATTGAAAATGAACAAAACTCAACAACAATATTCAGGTCACTGTGAAAATCTAAAGGAACATTGATACTGAAACAGTTGACTATAAAAGTAGTGGAGGACCATGGGCTCCGAGAATGTGAGCCAGGAACATTACTGAAATCAAGCGTGTGTTCCACTATTAGCATTTTTAACAAATGAAGCAGTTAAAATTAGATTCATAGTGGGTTGCAAATGGCAAACATAGGCATTGTTTTAGATGCTGAGTTATCCGTATGCATATGGGTATTCACATAAGACATTCATAACTAAAACAATGGTTCTTATTACGCCAAAACGTGATTGGATTCATTACATTTAAAAAAGTAAGAATTTTTGTTCAGTGTGTTCAGAATGAACCGTTTTAACTCTAGGATAAGTAATAAAGATTAAAAGGCAACATTGTGGTCACATCTGAAAAACATTCTTAGAGGTCACGGGACTAAGGATTCAGGATTACAAGTTACTGAAGAAAGGACTCTGGATGAAGGAGCTGTTTTTCAATGTGAATGATCTGAATGAGATGAGCAAGAATGCAGGCCATATTACCAGAGCACAAAAAGATGATAGTAACCCTCTGTGGTCTCTATGGCAACGTCACTTAACGTGGTACAGCATGAAGCCCTTGGACTTCAGGATGAAAAACAAAAACATTTTTCTGAGTCCATCATATATTATATCGTTTACTTACTATGCATTCTCCATGAGACAGTAAACATTTCTCATGCAGTTTGGCTAATGAAAATTGTATATCTAGTACACAATAGCCTTTCATTATTTTATATTTTTGATGTTCATATTAAGATGTTGGTACATAATATGGGTAGTACAATACAAAATGTCAGCTTCATCCTTATATTTGTTCCTTCTCCATTTTTTTAGGATCCCTAAAGAATTCCAATATTTCTAGCTGGAACACTGAAAACATTTCTTATTCCCAGGTATCATAACTCACAGGCTTAATTAGCATCCATATACAGACAGGACTCAGATTTATAGCTTCAGTCTAGACTTCACCTCTCAGTTATTACACTTGTGGATTTATTTGCCTGCTTAGGTATGTTAAAGACAACTCACCGGCAACATGCCATAAATCAAAATCATAAAATGAGAATGTAGAGAAGTAGTTTCCCAATGTTATATTTATCATAGCATACAACCAAAAGTCTCTCATTTTTCTCCTTTTCTGTCTGTGTTGGATCTGTCACCAAGTTATATTGATCTTACAGTCAGATGGCCCTTGAACTCTCCATCATCACCTCTCCCAGTATCCCAGTCCAGTCGTCATGATTTCTCTTCTGAACCGCCGTTAAAAAAAAAAAAAAAAAAAAAAAAACAAACAAACAAAAAAAAACAACCCACATTGATCTATCAACATCTCCTCTCTTTCTTTACTAGGCCATTCCCCAGACCACAGCCAGAGTTAGAATCTTGAAATTTCAGTTTAAAATATTTCAGTGGTTTCCTGATATACTTGGAACAAAAATAAAACTCTTTTGCAGGCCAGATCAATCAATGCACACTGCAGAAGGCTTAACTGAAATAACTTCTTGAAGAAACTATTTCCTAGGTGTGAAAAGATGCAAGAGTATCAGGAAGGTAAGATGGGCAGCCATGATGACCAACTGTGAAGTTCCTTTCCCAGCCACAGGCCAGAATAGGTTAGAAAAGAAGTTGTGATGGTAGGAGAAGAGAGAGTCATCGTAATGAGTGACCACTCCCAGAACCGCTGTTGGTCAGGAAGAAATGCCCAGATTGCCTACCTCTTCTCCATTTTCATTTTGTCATGGTTCCTTCCACTGACTAAACAAAGATGGAGGCCAAGGGCAGAAGAGTCATGTGACATGTCACAGTATGAGCCTCCCAGAATGAAGGACGGAGAGGTGAGCTATGACCTGAGTGTTTTTATAGTAACAGAATCACTTCCTAGACATTACTATGGAAATAACACTATGGTCTAAGTCATCTAGGTCAATTTTAAAATTTTTAAATAAGCCTTATTAGTGAAAAATCCTTAATCCTCATTGTCTTCCTCAGCTGGTTGCTGAAGAGTGTTACTGAGTAATATGGGAGCCGAAAGATGCTTCGGTGTTTGTATGTGTGTGGATGTACATAAACTACATTTACACCTAAAGCAATGGTTTTCATTGGATCAAAAAGTAACCAGTTGGCTTACATTTACAGAACTGGGCTTCCAAATCTTCATAGTTTGCTATATTGAAGTTTTCCAGTCTTGGGAGACTGGAAGGCACAAGATCAGGAAAGCAGCAGGTTTAATTTTTCTGACAATTGTTGTCTTGAAGGGTTGGTTCCTCGCTGATGGCATGATCGGAAGTCAGTGGAACTTTGAGATGGCAGAAATAGGTAGAAGGAAGTCGTGTCACAGCGAGTGTACGTTTGACGGGACTATTGGGGGTCTATCCTGCCCTTCTCCTTTCCCTTTGTTTTCTGGCTGCTGTGATGTGAGCAGCCTTACTGTATCATGGGCTCCCCACCATGTTGCTCATCCACCTCACCACGGGTCCAAGCAGAGGGACCAAACACAGGACCAAAACCCTTGTAGCCATGATCCAAAATAAAGTTTAATTCCTTCAAGCGGGTTATGTTAGGCATCTTGGCCCAGCATGCAAAGCTGAGGAAGGAGGTCCCTAGTTGCTTTCCCTCTTGTCTGGAGACAGGCAGTCCCTCAGAATGGAAGGCAGAAGGACAAGGGAGGCATCTCTCTAAGGGCCTCAATGCCACTCACAGAGAGAGCCTTTGTTACCCAAATACCTTGAAAACTCACCACTTCATAGTACCTTCTTATTTCCCACTAAGGTTTAAACTGAAAATCTGGAGGCCCATGCTCAGACAGCAGTAGACGGCTGTTAATGACTAGCTTTCTTATGTTTACCTTAGGCAGGATCCTGGAGAATGGACACGGCTTAAAGCGCAAAGCAGGCAAGGGCAACAAGTTTATAAGAAAAGCAAGCAAGAAAAGCTGGTGAAAAACAAAAGTACCTTCAGGCTGGCTGCACAGACAGTGGCCTACTAACCACTTAACTATCTAGACTTGTTCAGCCATCTCTACTTGCTTCCTTGCGGCCGTGTCCCCTGACTCAGTCCTGCCACTCCAACTATAGACTGTGGACATTACTGGGTCTAGCCTTTTTTGCCCTGAAGTCAGGCTTTGTTCTTATTTTTGGAAAGCCTTGTCGGGCTTCTTCTGTCTTTGCTCTATGTGTCTCCTGAACTCTTTTTTAAAATGACACACTTTACAGGAATTTGTCTCACGTTTTGGAGCATGTGATGTGTTCCGTGCAGCTGTGGCAGATGGGAAGTGACATTGTAGGTGCTGCAGGGGTGACAGCAGATGCCAGTTAGTATAAAGTGCGAACCCTTTGACTTCTCGTTTTCACCAACTCGTAGATGTTCATATTTTCCATTATTAAGTTGGGAAGCTTCTGGTGTTTTGTTTGTTTGTTTGTTTTGTTCTTTTTTAAACTTGCTTCCTTAGACTTTTCCCCACCCCCCTGCAATAATAATGTCAGCCCTCTGTGGGTAGATCTGTGGAAAGTAGCAACACAGACAGCTGGCATGACTGTCACTAGTGTCCAGGGCAAACGTGTGGTTTGGGAGGCATCTGTGTTTTATGTGGGCTGGAAACAGGCTCTTTATTTCCCGTCTGTAAAGACAGGCATAGCAACAATGGAAATTACTGACTCTAGAACGTCTGGCTACTTATTAAGTCGTAGACTGCTGAATGCATTAAGTTGAGGTGGGTGAATCCTGGCCAGGCCACCTCTGCAGGCCTATGTCTCTTCTTTACTTCCAACTTTTCCCCAGGAGGAAGGAAACAACAATAAAAAAAATGGGCCATGCAACTGAACCAGACTAAATAGTTTTGTGTACATACTTCACTGCCTTCATTTTTTGACATCAATACTACCTGCTTGAGTAGACCATTCCTTCCTTGCACCATTTCAAATACTTATATTATGTCTCTGCTCTAAAAGTAGAGCAGACAGTAGAGGACAGAAATGGAAGACTCTGGACTCCACAGTCTAATAGAGAATTAAAGGAATTAAAGAAAAAAAAAACTAACCAAGAATACTAAGTAAGAGGTATGGAATGGCATGAAGGAAGTGAGGACATGGTACAGGGTGGGAAGAGCCATTATTTTCTTTGAAGGGCATATTTTCAGAAAAAGGAGCTTTTTAGCAAACCTCAAAGGGCAGGCTTATAGAAACTGTTTAGGCAACAAAGGCAAGTGTAGGAGAGAGAGAGAGACTGAGGTCCCAAGGAGTCTAGGGAACTGTATATATTACACAGTAGCCTTGCCCTAGCCAGGTCCCATGGAATCCTGTACATAGTGAGTCCTTGGGAAAAAGAACAAAATAAAAAAGCTCTGTCACAGGGACTAAAGGAAGTCGGCTTTCCTTTTCCCAGTGTGCAAAGCTTGGGTTATTATGTGTGTGGCTCCATCGAGGCCAGTGCACTCTGTAACTCCCTAAAATGAAAACAGTGTGACAAATTGTTCACCGTAGCCCTTCCCCCACAAGATCATCAGACTCTGGCATCTCTGCTGTGGCGAATGCTGTGTCTGTAGAGAACTTATGTGTAGGGAAGGGGTCCGTACCGAGGCGGCTGAAAGATGGAATGTAAACCCAGCGTTCATGCTAATCACTGATGGGTAAAATTGCTTATAATTATTCCCTATGTGACCCAATACACATTGGGAGCAAGAGTGGCTGGAGATAGATGGCTGAGAGGGAGAGATGAAATCAACCCCTCCCTCCTCCATCCTCCCCTCCCTCTCTCCCTCCCTCCCTGAACATTAGCTGCTTCATTAATGTGTATGATTGTATCACAATCACAATCCAGGTTTAAGCCTCCTTTTCCAGGAGTCATAAATTATCACTTGTCTTCGGGAAAAGTCCATTTCTGGTTTTGTTCAACTATTCTGTAGTGGGATATTGAGAGACCATGGAACCCACCAGGAAGGAAGAGGTGGGTTATTGCTAGAACCCTTAAGAAAAGAAGAAATCAATGGTTCAGAGTAACGTGGTGAGTATAAACCAGCTGGACCATGGGACACGGAAGAACTCCCTAGAGACTCCCAGAATTCATTGTGAGAGGGCTGGTTAGAAGCTAGGACTTCCCAGAAGCATGAAAAGGGGGGAGGAGGTCTTTGGTAATGAGATGTAACATTAGCAGTCAGTGAAAAGTAGGGGCTGACATGCCAGTTACACACAGACAAGGCTTAACCTTGCTCCACATCCCCTGTGAAAGAAAATGTATGTCACTGGGCCTCTGAGGGAAAGGTATGCTTGGCTCTCTGCTGAGTCTGCAGGAAAGAATGTTCCAGACTGTTTGCCATCTTTCCTCTGCTTCCAAAAAAGATTAAGACTGAAGTTAAGTCAGGCCAGAAATAAAACCGTGCCCTTTTCCTTCTGTCATCAGAGATTAAACAGATGATGATGACCAATCGTCCCTCCCTGCCACATTCCGAGGCCAAATGGAAAGTATCTGACACCGAAAAGGACGGTTCTGCGGCTCCATTCACGGGGTAGTTCTGGGGATCTCATCACAGGTCAGTGTGCATATACAAACATTGTTTCTCAGGCATGGGAATTATGGCCTGATTTACTGTTAAAATACACATTTTTTTTGAGGGAACCCTTAAGGCCAAACAAGAGTCAAAGTCTGGACCTTTCAGACCATACCCTTCCATAGAACTCCCATACCTGTGAGGGTTTATACTACTTTTTCCCAACCAAATTTAGTCAATGAGTTGCTATTCAGCAAGCAGTTTGGAAAAGAGATTTAAGAAACACTTATAAATAATTTTTGTTAAGTTCTGCATCTGTTTCAGAATCATTCAGAATATCCATGTGGAGAGATGCAAATCCATCTCAAAAGACTAAGAAGAGCCCAACATCTGGAGTCTCCTAAGTTGCTGGGCCTTTCTGTCATCTGGATGTCTGGGTAGTTTCTTGAACTCTAGAGTTCCCACTCCAGGCAGGTTCTGGTTGCTAGGTTAACGCTGAATGGGAAATAGACCTCGGTATAATCTGTCCTTTGTTCTCTAGGGAACATGGACAGTGTAATCATGCTTATCTTAGGGACATATAGAAATACTCCAGGGCAGGAAGACAGTAGAAAGCAAAGGCAAGCTGCCTACAGTGGCATCAGGCTCATAACCTCTCCTGATTGGGCTTCATTTGGTGTTTCTGTTCAGTCTCTCTTTCTCTCTTTTCCTTCAGTGGTTAAGATAGTTACATTTCGTTAATTCAGTATTCAGTAGTTAGACTCTCCTCCCTGAGATCCAGTTAGAAACGGCTGCTTTGCCATTGGTGCCCTTACTTTCCCATCTCCTCCTGGTGCCCAGTGGAGGTGGTGAGGCTCCTTTAGCAACCTGGGCACCTTTGTATGTACGAGATTTAGGAACTGATCTGGGACAGATCCCTCCCCATAACTTCTGACTATTAAAATGTCCTTTCAGTGAGTCATATTTTCTTTCAAGCTTTCCTTTGAAAGTTTTAGATTTATGTTTAAATACCCTGGAAAAATATCCTCAATTTAAAAATAAAGCCTTTCTGAAGAATGCAAAACTCAGGACCACGGAGATGCCATCCAAGGGTTGGAAAGGATCTGGCTAAAGCCTTTGCAGTACCATGAAAGACGTTGTGCACACTCTGAACCATTTTCTCGACGTAGCAGCTTAGACAAAACAAAAAGGATAAAGGAAATTAGAGAGCGACATGGTTCTAAAGGCATAGCTCAAAACCAGCCTATATAGGAGAGAAAATTCCAGAGTCAACATCAGACACTGGGACAGTCAAAGTTGACGGATGTCATTGTCAACAAGCCCTCATTGACATCTGAGCTCTGCCTTCTGTATCTCAGGTTTCCAAAGCCGTATATCTGATGGTTCTACTTTGACTGTTGTATATTTTTATGACAGATATCCTAGAAGACAAACCCAGTTCTTAGAACCCTGGGCTGTCTAAAAAAAAACAAGACAAAACAAACAAAACAGCAAGTGTTAAGGCAATATTTGACATGCAGGAAATTTATTGGGGGAACGATCTATAAAAGATAAAGCAGAGAAGAAAAGGATACCAAGATGCTCAGCTCAAACCTTGGGAAGGAGAAAAGAAAAGGATGAATTGGCAGAATCAAAGGCAATAGCAATAACCAGGCTTTGGCAAAGTCAATGGAGTCAAAGTCACACATCATGAAATGCTTGAAACCTTCTGGGAATGAACATGTCTGAATGTCCCTGCTATTCTCAGTCATAGGCCGAGAGCAGACTGTAGGAAGGGCAGCCTTGTCTCTGACTGTTGTGGTGGACTCAGAAGCGCAGCAGGCGGCACCATCAATCAATTAGATCCCTCACAGCAGCATTGGGGACAGTAGATTGTCATGTCTTCCATAGTGCTTTTCCTTAGTAAGAGAATGCAAAGAATGGAGGGGTCATCTAAAGATGCCTCCTTAGAATTAGGCTTTTGAGCTGAACATGTGAGAATTGACTATGCTGCTAATGCCCTACTGGTACCACAACATGAATCTTAGCATACCCAGTAGTTCCCAGGTTCCTACAATATCCATTTCACTAGTGTCATCCTATTTTGCCACATCTATTTTAAGATCTGGTCAAGCGAATAGAGTTGGATCAAATGGCGTCTGCTGTATCATGGGAAAAGTCATCCCTGGGGTAAGAATACTCAAAGCAGCTGGTCTTTAGCCTGGTTTTGATCACGTAAATAACTGCAGGTTCTTTCTGGTTTTCTCTGCTTTCTAGTTTGCAAGGAACCCTGCCTGCAGAGTTTCACTTTAGCTGTGATTGTAACAAGCAATGCATGGCTTCCATGCAGAACTGCTTGCTAACTGATGTGAGAAAAAGAACAAGATAGAGATGTAGGAAGACAAGAGAAGGTGTTGACTGGTTGTTCAGCATTCAGAGAAATCGCCCTTCCCTCACACATGTACTTTATTCTATTTCCCACCCAATAATGCCTCAGGATTTATTTTAATCACAGTCTTCATTTTCTACCCAGTTGCTCACGGAACAAGCCGAGTGAGCCTCACTTCTCTGTAGATCCACAAGCCCTGAGAATAAGGTAGGGGCTGATGATACTGACTGCTTGACTCTATAGAGCCGGATTTTCTGTTTTTGTTGTTTTGTTTTTGAGATAAGATTTCTTTGTGTCGCCCTGGCCGGCCTGGAACTAGCTCTGTAGAACAGGCTGGGCTTGAACTCAAAGAGCTCTGCCTGCCTCAGCCTCCTGAGTGCTGGGAGTAAAGTCATGTGCTGCCATCACCTGGCAACTAATTGTATGGCCAACCTCTTACATTACACACATACTGCCCATCAGGACTCTTCCCACTGCACCTCTGCTCTGTTCTGAAATGCCTTTATCTGCCCACAGCTTCCGGCTCCTTTTAATGAGCACATCAGAGTGAGTGCTACTTGATTAAATGAGTTTTCTCTGATGGCTCCAAAGCTTTCTTTTCCAATTTCTGTAGACTTTTATGTGAAACAGTATGAGCATAAATAAATTTTTTATTTGACCATATTAATCATGAGAATGGCATAATTTCACATAAAAATAGCTCTCAAATCTCGAGTGCTTGGTGTTCATGTAGATGTTTCTAATTGGGCAGCTGTGCAGGGCCTCATCTCTGAGCAGTCACTTGGTGATTCAAGCTACTTCCATCTGTAACTCTCCTAAACTGAGATTTTTCATCACCCTGGCATTTTCCAAGAGCAGATATGAGGAAGACAATGAGAATGGAACGTTTTTCTCAGCCATGATGAAAATTAGCTTATATTATTCATATGTATTTTCCATTTAACCATAACTCATAAAGTAATAAAACCCCAAGCTGCAAGACAGATTGGGAATGTCATTTGATAAACACTGCAGTTGATACCAGATTCACTAATAGAAACTTCTACAGAAACTACTGCACATACTAAGGGAAAGGTTTCCCTGCACAACCTAACTGCAAATCATCATTTCTTACCACCTAAAGTAGTGTTCTTTTTTTGCACCTCCTTTTTATTCATATGTTACCCCCAAGAACAACTTATATTCACCAACTCAAACAACTTGCACTCACCAATTCAAACAATAAAGCTCCATTCACAGGCATTATATTCAGCCATGAAGTTACAGAATGTCATCTATGTCCTGGAAATTTTAATTGCCTCGTAGAAGAGAATGAAACATAATAACAGATAAAAATGAGAAAGATGCTGTGAGGAAGGAGCCTCACCTGACTCAGGAGATTCAGGTATAGTTTCACAAAGCAACAAAGCTTTAAATTAACATCAAAGAATGGAGAAGAGGAGGTCCTCCTCCCCTATCCGTGGACTAAGGGGAAGGGCATAGGAAGAGAAGAGGGAGGCTGGGTGGGACTGGGAGGAGACGAGGGAGGGGGCCACAGCCAGGATACAAGTGAATAAATTGTAATACATAATTAATAAAAAAATTTTAAAAAGAATCAAGAAGAACAATGAGCCATTTGGGTAGACTGACTACTTCCTGCAAAGGCTGGCAGCTGTAAAACGAATGATGTGCAGAAGCTTTAATGGACTTGGTGTGACTGATATGCAGCTAGTTGGTGGGTGGTGCTGATACTGAGGCCATTGGCCAGATGTGGAGAGCATTCCTAGATGAAATTGTGGAATTTGATAAAGTTGATGTGTGGTTTGGAGTATCAGCATGGTTAGATTAAGGAACCTCTAGACATCACGTTAAGGATTTATGCTCAGTGCTTCCATAGACAGTGCGCTTACTCTTCTCCCAGTGGAAGGGAATCTCACATGGTTTGGCTTTGGAGTTGAATGATGGGCCTAGAGGGTTCTCCAGGGATGACTGGCCGAGACAAGTTGGTAGATCGAGTGGTGCAAGTCCTACTTTCAATGCATGTGACATGATCAGAAGAGCTGAGTCTTAGTGGAATAAGGAGATAGGGAACAATTCTGATCACTCTTCCAGAGTTAGGGCACCTTCTGCCTGCCCTGAGACAACAGAAGTCCATGTTCTCAGGCCCTTGGATTCCAGTACCTGTATAGTTGCCCTTTCACCACCTGCTTTTGAACTTTGGCCTTAGAGCAAATGTTGTACCTTGTTTTCTTGGCTCTGAGAAGCTTGGGCTAGGACTCAGTGACATTCCAGGGTTCTCTGGTTCTCCGGCTCATAGTTGGCCTTTCATGATACTTTTCATCTTCATGAAAATGTGAGACAGCTCTGAATAAACTGTATGTCTTTATGTATTCATTTCCTAACACTTCTTTTCTGAAATTCTACTCTCAACTAAAGTAATACGTGTGACGATACAGTCATTTTAAGTAAGGAGTGGAGAGAGGGCTCACCTGTTCTTTCAGAGAACCTAACATCAATTCCCAGCACTCATGTCAGGGAGCTGACAACTGCCTATGTCTCCAGTTCTGGTAGATCCAATGCCCTTCTTCTTGGCTTCTATGGGTAGCTGCATGCATGTAGCATACACTCACACAGAAACTCAAACACATAATGTGTTTCTTTTTTTCAAATTAAAAAAAAAGAATTTTAAGCAAATGCATTATCATGCTCAAACTTTCATTTATTAACAATCATGAAAAATATTATAGATTAATTAGCTTAGGCCTTTTATGTTGCTGCTTTGTGTGCACTGAGAGTGATGTTCATGTCAGTTACTTCAGTGCAGTTTATCTGGCCACAGTCTGCTCTGTACCATGGTTGTGCAAATGCTCTCATTTTAAATATGGCTACCATTTAAGCAATTCTGCCATGTGTTGTAGACTCATTCCCAGCTTGGGATCTTGCCTTAGACTGCTATGTGCTAGGCTGGCATGCCTTGCCTTTGTTAAGTCTGTAAAAACATTTAAGAGCCTATTTTGTACCAGGAACCAAGCTGGTTGAAGATACTGCGTGAAGGATAGAGAGAGGACAGTGTGGTGGAGAAAGCTTATCTGAATGCTAATTGCATCGTTTACAGAATTCTGAGAAACATAAGCATACTCAGAAACTTGTTTTCCTCCCCCGTAAAAATGAAGAATATAATATCTGCTTGGTAGTATTGTCAGAGTTTAATAACAGAATGTTTACAAAACACCTAACAGTGTTCAGGAATAGGGGCTGGGAAGGATCTCTTTGCCCATGACAGGTATCATTAACCAGACACAGATCCCTACAGAGTCCAAACCCAGTTTGAGTAAATGCCTATGTGATAGCAATTGTATTATAAGACAATGTCAGAGTCATGCCCTGGAACAGAGAATCAGAAACTAAAGGGTTTTTGAGGCTGATAAAGTACTCTGGCTACAATGACAAGAAAAGGCAAGCTCAACAGGCAAGAGAGAGGACGTAATTGAGCACATGGCATTCAGTAAGGTTCATTTCATTTTCCTAAATAGACGGGCTTCAGAGCAACCTTAGAGTGATTTCTCTCCTCTTCCTTGTACATGCCTTGTGCTGGCTTTCCAAAGAGGAGCTGCTAGCTCCTTTCTATTTTAAGCTAGAATGGTTGAGCTATGCAGTACTCTAATAAACACCAATGGAAGTACAATCCCAGGATTCCTTTTTAGGCCAGTGATAGAGATCCATTCAGTCTCCAGAGGGGAGACAGCAAGTAAGACTCACATATCACAGCTTAGCAGTTGGTGCAGCTTTCCTGAGGGTTCGGCTGAAATGGTGTCTTGGGATTCTGGGTCCATGAGGGTTTGATTATGATCAATTAGGAACATTTGAAATTCCCATAGAATGAAGAACATGAGCTAGTTATTTGTCTGCAAGGGACACTAGAGTCCATCTAAAACTGAGATCCAGAGAGACTGTCTTAACTGGGGGAAGTTTCTCAGAGGCAAAATTAGATTAGACTCCCAAAGCACATCACTTGCAGACTTCATGGACATGTATGTCTAAACGTGTCTTAGAGCTGATCCCATAGTTTGAATTTTCATATCTAAACCCTGTGGAGGCCAGGTTTTCTTTCGTAAAAGCCCCAAGGTTTAACATGTACAATGTGGTGAGTTGAGTAACTGTATAGTTACATAACCACTTTTAGGTACAAGACATGGGAGGTTTTGAATGTCCAAGCACCTTGATGCACTTGAGTCTTTAGAACCCATTGTGCATATAACTACGGCTCTGCTCTCCAGCTCCAGATTTTTGTCTGTTGTACTATTCCTATCAAGCCATCATCAAAGTCTAGTTTATCCCTGTGGTACAGCATAAGCCTCCCTTATGAATACAGAAATTCACCCAAATGAGTATGTTTGTCAATTCACTATTTGTTTACTTATTTTATTAACAAGCAGCAACTTCAATTGAATTATTGAATTCAAAGGTGGTTTGGGGGACGCTGGACTTCTAGTTGGTGTTCTCAAAGTGAGCTTAGCCTAGTAGGTAACTCTTCAATCTGTCAGTTAATCATAACTTCGGTCAGTGAAGAGATGTTAAATTTTAAGAAAGAGCTAGAGCCTTTGTAATGACCCATAGCATTTCATTTCTGTTGCTCTTTGCCCATTTTCATGTGGGATGATTTCCAGAATCCTCGAGGCTGTCTTGTACATCTTGAGTCTTTGGGTCTACAGTATATCTGTGGATCTGGTTCTTTATGTAGTTCCATATGCCTTTGGTCAAAGGATGGAGGCAACTAGGGCCAGCCTCCAGGAAGCATCTGGGATGAGACGAAGTGCTGCTTGGATAATAGCTTTCTTGTACTTCCTTGTACTTCTGAGAAGTTCTTTCAGTTTGGCATTCACTAAACTTTTCTTTTCCAGTGCGCTAGAACAGAAATCTCAATTTCTTATACGTCATTTCCAAATTCAGCTCATATTATTGGTCCTCAGCAGAACTATTCTGAGCCTGTTCTGCACATGTGTGGTTCAAGAGCTACTGAGAATAAGAGCAGAATTTAGACATGCTTCCACTTCCCCATCTCTCTCTCTCTCTCTCTCACACACACACACACTTTCTCTCTCTCCTCCTTTCTCTCCAATGATTGTATACCCTCAAATTCAGTTTTCTGAGTTTTCAGTCTGCATTTTTTTCCTCACCAGTTCTCCCACATCACCTAAACTACCTGTGACTCTACCTGGTCTTGGACCAAAATGGAAACTGTATGCAACTTCTTTTCTATGAACATGGAACCAGCTCTGAGAACCTCTGTGTTCTGTTTTCTTCTCTGGTGACGTCTGTTCTCTACATATTACATCATGCCCAAGGAGTAGAGTTATCATCTACAGAGTTCCTTACTATTCTGCATCAAGTAGCCACATGTTCTTTTACACTGTTTGTATGTACATGTGCATGTGTTTGCATGTGTTTCTGTGTGTAGTTGTGCATGTATGTGTGTGTACAGGTGTGTACTGTGCATGTGTATATGTGTTTATGTGTGAATGTAGGTATGCATGTACATGGTATAAACATATGTGTATAGGGTATGTATGTGTGTGTGTAGGTATATAGGTTTGTGTAGTTATATGTGTATGTTTGTGCATGTATATATGTGTTCCTGTGTGAAGTTGTGTGTGTGTGTGTGTGTGTGTGTGTGTGTGTGTGTGTGTAGGACAGAGGACAACTTTGGGTATCATACCCCAGGTACCATCTATCTTATTTGAGACAGAAACACTCATTAGCCTAGACCTTGCCCCATGGGCTGAGTTGGCTGGCCAGTGAGCTCCAGGAACCTAAGCCCTGGGATTCCATATGCATTTCAATGTGCCCAGTGTATTTTCTGTGTGGGTTCTGGGGATTGAAGTCAAGTCATCATGCTCAGGAGGCAGGCACTTTTCTGATAAAGCTACCTCCGCAGCCTCCACATTTTCTTGAACATAAATTGCAATTCTACCTTTGTCAGCACCATCCTGATTGCCTTCAGGGCTTCCAGTGGCAGAGGTATGGAGTACTCTGAACTAAGTAACAGTGGGGAACTCCTTTCCTATCTTATTAAATTTAGAGCAAATTGATGCAAATTACATGACACATAAAATAATGGTATATTGGCTCTGAGTTACATTTAGAATGCTACTAAAATTAACTATTAGCTTTTTAAAATTAATTGAGCACATGAAATAATTCCATTTGTGGTATCTACTTAATTTTAATAGAATAATATTTATATAAGTAGTACCTAAGAGAATCACTTCATTATTTCATTTCTGTAAGACTCCAAGATAGTGATGTTATCATTAAGGACATCAGTGCCTTGGGCCTACCTTGTCCTCTGATTTTAATAACAGCAGAAAAGAACTGCTGGGAACCGTATGGTGAAAGTAGGGGAGAAATCCTAATGATACAGAAAATTTACCACAGAAACAATAACTGAACTATAGCTTTCCTTTTTTTTTATGGACAGATCTCGTCAGTCCAACCTTAATCACTTACTCAAGGTGGAATTCTTCTCACCCATGACAGATGAGCAGAGTTGAGGGGAGAAGGTAAAGAGAGATGAAAAGGGAAATGAAAGTAAAGGAACGGGATGAGATGAGACGAGAAGGAAGAGAAGAAGAGAAGAGAAAAAACAGCCGGCACAGGGCTGGGTGACATTGAGTCAGTGACAGCGGTAGTAACAGCTGGTGCCAGCAATCACCTAGGCTGAACCACACCACCCACAGTTCCCTTTCCTGTGTTCTTCCAGTTGGAGCATGCTGCAAAGGAGACTTCAGACTTCAGACTTTTGGAAGGCAAAACGAGATAGCAATCGTTTTGTAGTTCATGTGGACCACCATTGCCTAGATCATCTCACTGGCATGAGGCGGCTGAGGGGCCTGCATCTGCCGGTCTGCTCCAGGGAATTTCCTCAGCTTGCCTGGTTCCTGGGCCATGCGAGTGTCTAGTTCCAGAATGAGAGCCCGGCTTCTGCAAGACAGCTGAATCACTGAGTTCCAAGAGATGATAACTGACCTTGCAAGCAGCTTTGCTGTGGCTGCAGCTTTCACTTGTGGGCTTCAGGCTGCTCTGGATCTCCAGGCTCTACATACAGCTTCTCTTCCTGCCATCCTGCTCTGTGGCCTCAAGCTCTGGCATCAGACAGAAAGACTAGATCCAGATTCAGTATAGACACTGATCTAGATTCTACAAGCACTTCAATCCAAACTCCTCAAAATCAAAACAAAACAAACAAACAAACCAAAAAAAAAAAAAACAAAAAAACAAAAAACATACTTTTTAACACCAACACCAATATGAACACCCAAATGCATACCCAGTATAGACCCATACACACATGCATATGAACACACAGGGATACACCAGATATTCTCACATATGCATGCCCAGTGTCCTACTTTCCTGATTGAATGTTAGCCGCTCCAAGCAGTAACTGAGAGGAATTAAACTTGCAATACATAAACTGAATTTTAACTTCCCCCTTTAATGGCTTGATCGTGGCAGAGACTGTGAATGGTTTTGGAAGCACCAAGGTGTCACAAGGGGATTTGAGGAGAACCATCCCTTCCAATAATAACAACAGTAAAATTAACAACAGATTCTTGAAGATTTACTCTCCCCTGTGTTAGATGGGATATCAAATACTTCATAAGAACCACATGAGGCAAATGATTTAATTATTCTCATTTTACAGTAGGCGGTTATAAGGCCACCCACAAGTAACTGCCTGAAATGGCACCATGAACATGAGCCATGGTCAGGACTTGCATGGTAAGGGTCCTGAGTGCGCTGTAGTTGTTTGTGATGCCAGGGCTTCTGTGAACTTCCACAGTGAGTGAAGCGAACAGACAACACTGAACATAAAGCAGTGTCTGCTTATTTTTAAAGAGATGCAGATTAATGGGAGTGAAGTCCCCTGACATTCAGTTCTCATGCTTTGGATCTGGTTTATCACTCTGAGACTTACGTGCCGAGGTCTTGGTCCCCAGCGGAGTCATGTTCAGAACTTGGAGTCTGGGGAAGTGACTGGCTCATCAGAGTCAACTTTATCAGTGGGTGCTCTATTGATGGGTTCATAATTTTGTGAGCTGCTGGCAGGAGATGGTAACTCAGGAGATGAAACCCAGTAGAAAGCAGTGGGCCCTCAGGTCTGTGCTTTGGGGGCTCTGTCTAGGTCTTCCACCCTTTTTGCTTCTGGGCTGACATGAGGAGAGCTGCTGTGCTCAACAACATCCTGGCTACTGTGTTGCTCTGCCCTGCCACCATCCTGAAAGCAATGGAGCCAGAAAACCACAAATCGATACCACTGAAACTGTGAGCTCAACAGTCGTTTGCTGCCTCCATTTCTCTCAGGCATTTTTCACAGTGATGAAAGAGCCAACTAATACAGATGTGCCAAAGAGTTTTTAGTTTGCTTTCTTTAATGGGGCAGGTTCTTTCCTCAACAATGTTGGCATTTGCTTTTTATATCTTCTCAATTGTTTGTTTTTGTTCTGTTTTTCAATTCAGGGTTTCTCTGTGGATAGCCCTGGTGGTCCTGAAACTTGCTTTGTAAACCAGGCTGGCCTCGAACTCATAGAGATCTACCTGCCTCTGCCTTCCAAGTTGCTGGGATTGAAGGTGTGCTCACCACACCTGGTGTTTTGTTTTTTCTTTCTTTTTTTTTCTTTATTGCCATTTCTACACTTCTTTTCTTTTCTTATTGTCACTCTCCACCTACAGCTTTCTTCTTTGCTGAGATTTTTTTCTTGCCAGCATTCTAGGCTGGAAATATTTTAGGAGCAGATTGTTACATGCTATTTCACTAAAAATAATTGGAGTCAAGTTACTGGCAGAAATGTTAGCCTTGGAGGAACACCAATTGTTCAGAGCCTGGAAAGTGCTGTGGTTGCTCTGTCCTGGGTTTTCAAGTGAGACAAGTCCCTAAGAGTGGACAGGGTGGTCAAGGTACACAGACTAAAGGGAACAAATGACGGCCTGAGTCCTGTGTCTCTGCTGACATCAAAGTGTGAATTATTGCTGGGAAAGTATTTTGGCAGACAAGTAGGTCTTATGGACCTTACAAGTAACACCCTTCCCTTTGACAACTCACTCTGCTCTGCTGACCATTAAAAGTTCAAGTTCCTCAAAGGGCCTTCTCTGCTATTGTACTCTCTCGGGTAAATCTGCCAACAGTTTGGCAGCCTGGAGTGGAAGGGTGTGGGATCTAAGACAGGCTGTCTGGGTTTGAGTCTGGCTTTAAGGCTCATCGCTGGGAGACTTTCAAAGTTCTGTGCCTCAGTGTTCTTATATAGAAAAGAAATTCATTGATTGTACTCACCTCTTACCTTTATTGGAAAAGCTAAATAATTCAGCACTTTTATAGTTCCGGATGGCAAAATAAATGTTTTCAGGTATTTATTAGATAAACTTGCAAATATACCTGGGGTTGAATTTTGTTTGGATTTCATACTCAAATAGCTGTCGACTTATTTCCACTTCAGGATTTCACAAGCATTTCCAAAATGCAACCCAACCTTTCTTCTAAAACCTCCTCTGCTTTTCAATCTCTCCACATCATGGATCTCCATCCCCACTCATGTAGAAATGGGGGAGTCATTTCCATCCCACTGAACTTTGCCAGGTCTCACTGTATCCATTATACACATGATTCTGCCTTTTAAATATCTTATATATTCTTCCATTTCTCTCTGTCAGCTTTGCTGCTACTGACTGGTAACATCACCACCAAATGGTGCTCTGGATTTCCACTTATGTACCTCTCCAGCTGACTCACAAAACTACGGAGTAAAGGACCTTTCAAAATCGTTTGATCTCCTCTGTCTCTCTGTGATTCTCTGTCTCTGTGTCTCGCTGCTTCTGTGTCTCTCTGTTTCTGTCTCATCTAGTCTATGGTATGCACTTAAGGAAACTTTCGTGATAGTTACCTTTGATTGTCAACCTAACACAACCAAGTGTCTCCCAGAAGGAGAGTCTTACTGAGGGCTCGTCTACATCGGGTTGGCCTGTGGCCATGTCTGTGAGGGTTTATCTTAATTACATTAGCTGGTATGAGAAGACACAGCACACTGTGGACAGCCCCATTTCCTAGTCAAGGGGTCCAGAATGGTGCAAGGGTGGAGAAAGTGCACTGAGCACAAGCAAGCCTGCACGCATGCAAGCATGCATGTGTTTATTTCTCTGATCTTGACTATGGATTTGATCAGCTCCTCTCACTGTCCCTTGTCTGACATGATTAGCTGTCCCTTGGAATTTTAAGCCAAACAATCCCCTCCCCACCCAAAGTTGCTTTTTGTTAGAGTATTTTTACCACGCAGAGAGAAACAAAAGCAGGACAGTCTCCCATGGATGTCTGCTGTTCCCTGTCTGTAAAGTTTCAGAGCTCATGGCTTCAGGATTTGAGTCTGCCTCTGCGTCTCTCTGTACCGAAACCCTCGTTCCCAGTCAGCTCCCTCCTAGAACTAGATGTTGTTTTCTTTACCTTAGACCAGGAGCTCTCCAACCTTCCCAATGCTGCGACCCTTTAATACAGTTCCTCATGCTGACCCCTCCACCATTAAGTTATTCCATTGCTACTTCATAACTGTAATTTTGCTACAGTTATGAGTCGTAATGTAAATATCTGATCATCAGGATATCTGATATGCAACTGCCCAGCATCATGATGACCATCAGCTTGAGGACCTCTGTCTTAGATTATCCTCTCCCCTCTTGCTAGCGGCTCTGTCCCTTGCCACTTCCAGCTTTTCACTTACATCTTCCTTAAAGATGCATCTCTGGGTTGCTCCTCTCACCTCAAAGCCTCTGTGACACCAGCTAGACACGGAGAGCAGACTTCGCGGTGGTCGGTAACTTCTGACAAACCGACACCTTTATTTATTGCCTTTCTTCCTACTAGACTCTCTGCTGGGCAAAGATTTTTATCTAGTTTGCTATTGTATTTCTGGTATAGGGAAAATTTAATGTCTACCTGTTCAACGGTTGCCTAATAAAGAAGCCAGTATGTATACAGCTTTGTTCATGGTGTCACACACACCTTTGATGCCAGTCTGTGTATATATATATGGAGTAAATTCATCAATTGACTCTACTCTGCTGCTAAGTCCCATTTTGAAAATAGATCATAGATTTTGAAAATAGATTCATAGATCCCAAACTTGTGGAACTGTTTATATTTTGAAATGAAAAGCACCTAATGTCCAGTTATCACTGGGAGCCATGCTTAAGACTCCAGAAAATATGTACTTGTTATAAACCCACTTTGCTAACACTCTTTGTTTACAAGGTAGAGTTCTGTTCATAGACATCCTTCTCAAGCCACAGGAGAGTATGGAATTGCTCCAGATGCCCAGTTGACTCTACGCCCATCTGACAGGAAACATGAAGAACAACCAAGATTTCTTTGTGCCCTTTTCTTTCATCTTTGTCCCTTGGTGCCTATAGTAAGGCACAAGTCATTGAAATAGATCATTCTTTTCATTAGTCCTCAGTGGCCCAATTACCAGGAAAGCACAATAAAACTCCAAAGGGAAAAAGAAAAAAGAGAAGAGAAAACGTCTGCCCAAAGGACACATGTACATTTTCAAGGAGATCTAGTGTTCATGATAAAACAGGCTATCTTAAGTGAACTTTTTCCTCCTTTGTTTCACGAAAGCAAGATAAAAGGGAAACAAAAAAAAATTCCTTGCTTATCAATTACTAACAAGGTCTAACTCAGAGGTTCTCAACCTGAAGGTTGCAACTCTTTCAAAGCTCAAATGACCCTTTCACAGGGATTGCCTAAGACCATTGGAAAACACAAATATTTACATTACGATTCATAACAGTAGCAAAATTACAGTTATGAAGTAGTAGTGAAGACAATTTTAGGGTTGGGATGAGCACAACACGAAGCTCACAGCATTAGGAAGATTGAGAGCCACTGGTCTAATGTCTCATTATTATCTACTACATAACGCAACAGTGCAGCCATGGGCTTATGGTAGTCATATTCAGGCTGTCTATTCAAAATACCAAAGTGAAAAATCAAGAAAGTTGAATATAAATGTCTGTCTCAAACACTCAGTCATTTAGTTTGTTTTCAATTACAGAAAATTTTCTTTCAGTTTAAAACATGCTTTCTCACGTACGCAGAGTGTAGCTGTGTTTCCTTGTCTACTGAACATGGGAATGGAGTGTGGGAAAGTGCTCGTTTTTGTGACCTGCCCATTTTCAGGCTCCATCTCCCTATTTGGCTTAATCCATAAGCTCTTCCGAGGCTTCAAACTGTATTTAAGAGCACCCCCCTTGCTAAGTTCAACAATATCCATGAGGTTCGTGGACCAGCAGCCACAGGAGAGCACGGAACTGCTCCAGATGCCCAGTTGACTCAGCGTCCAGAGAGGACCACAGGTGTTGGGATGCCATAGTCAAGCGTATGTCCTGTTGTCTCATCCCTTTTCTTTAGTAACAAGTTATGCTTTTCCCTCAAAGCCTCCTATTGTCTGTACAGTATTTCATTTTTATCAAATCATATAGTATCACAAATAAGAATAAGGGTATGGTTTTGCATAATAGCGTATAACTTAATATTATAATGTAATTTAGTATTTGGAAAATAATTATTCAAAGTTTATTCCATATATGAGTACGAACTGAGCAGAATTGGACCAAAGTGGCGAGGTGAATATTTCTGTAGTTTAGTTGATTACTTATCGTGTTTATAGATGGTAAGCCTATGTATGTGTGCACACATAAAAATCTGCTTTTAGATTAAATATATTTATACTAGAAGTTAAATATTCACATGTTGGGATTAAGCTCTTTAAGAGAATTCTGATACAAAATTTAAGCTATATTCAAAGCAGAAATGGAGAAAACAGTACATTTACTAAATACTCAATTTTCCCAAAGTAGTTAAAAAAGAAATGAACAATTCTACTGAAATGTTATATTCCCTCTTAACTGTCACTAAACATCAGATTTACGCTGTCGAATCACTAATGGTTCTACCCGCATTATTGGAAGAGTAAAAGAGCAGATAATTCTCTTCATCCCGGGAGGAAGCTGGCCAGCATCTATCTATACTCTCGGCTTAGGATTTCCACTCCATCAGAAAGAAGTCTGGCTTCTCCAGAAAGGTGCTTCATTTTGTCTAGGTACACTGATTGCTACTTAGTGGTCAGCGCCATTGCCTTGAGTCAGAGGATCGTCAGAGACCCCCCTGGAAACAGAAAGTGTATCCCAGACTCTGCTGCTGTCCATCATTTCTTCCTGGTATTGATTCAAGAGTGAGACAGCAGCAGCAGTTTCGCTGCCACCTCTCCCTTGGGGGTTGGGACACAGTCTGCTGCCCCCTTGACTGCTCCTTTGGTGATGCTTATGTCTTTCGAGCTCCCTCTCGCTAGCACCTCAGAGACTTGTTTCCTAGCAAAAGTGCTAACTTCCATCTCATTTCCAAAAGGCCTGTCCGGCTTCAGACAGAACCAGCTAATGAACAACACAGAGCCAAGAGGACACCCTTGTAGGGAATGAATTAAGTCAGTGTTAGTGTGGACTTTGAGGGGTGGAGGGTGTGAGGAAAATTTGCTCTGTAGCCTAGTAAACTCTAGCTTTTTCTTTTAAACCATCACCCAGTTCTAACTTGACATACAGACTTTCTCCAATACAAAAATGAGCCCTCTGGCACATGCCTGTAATCCCAGCAGTCAGGGAGGCAGAGGCAGGTGGATCTCTGTGAGCTTGAGGCCAGCCTGATCTGCAAAGTGAGTCCAGGACAGCCAAGGTTACACAGAGAAGCCCTGTCTTAAAAAAAAATAAGAAAGGCGCTATCAAGGGCTTGTCCCTATAGTGATGTGGTCAGTTTCTTTCAGGTGGCCCACCTGCTCATAGTAATGAGCACCTACAAAGACTGCAGGGTCTCCCCAAACATGTCAGAAAGCACTGTAGATCTGTTGGCTGTGGAGTCATCTGCTGAGCCCCTTTGAGCTTTGACTGTGAAGATTTTCTTTTATTGTTTGCTGTTCAGTTCTTTGCACCAGAGTCAGCCAAGATTTGGTTTCAGACATTCATTATCAGGGAATCTTGTCTATGACCTCAGCATCTTCATGCCAAAGTGTCTTCATTTGACTCAGTGGTTTTTTTTTTCTTTTTTTTTTTCTTTTCTTTTCTTTTTTTTAGGCAGGAATTCATGGACTCCAGGCTGACCTAGAGCTTGCTATGTAGCCGAGGATGACCTTAAACTTCTGATATTTCCATCTTCATCTTTTGTCTTCCCATTTTAACCTCCCCAGAGGTAGAATTCCAGGTGTGTTTGAACACAGCCAGTTCATGCGCTTCTGGGGAGCAAACTCAGGGTTTTGTGTTTGCAAATTCCACCAACTGAGCTGCCTCCCATCACCCCTTTCCCCAACACACACACACACACACACACACACACACACACAACTCCTAAGGAAACTTCACATTTACCTTTTTGGACTTTATCTCCACTACCACCCCAAATCTTTTGAATTAAATGCAATTTTTATAAACACAGCCTCTTATTGTAGAGACTCCTGTAAAGATATTGCCTTTTCTATGAAGTAGCAATTCCCACTATTTAAAAGCACTTTAAAAATTTCAGTAATTATAGTCATAAATGTGCAGATTAGATACTCACACATGCAAAATATTTAGAGTCTTATGTATTAAAAAAAATCCATTATGTGATTTCTTCCTGACAAAAGGTTCTCAATTTTGTTGTCCTGTCCTCTGTGGTTCATGTGTCATTCTAGAATAGTGGACATTTGTTATCTTTGCAGCCTAGCACACTACTATTGTTAAACAAAGATTCATCCTTGTCATTCTCTCTGGAAATGATCCTGCATAGGCTCCTCTCAACACTTACATAAACCAAATCATCCCCGTTGAGATGCTGGGAAATATTTCTTAGAAACTTTGGAAGAGACTGGTATACTCGGGAATTATATCTAACCTCAAAGAAGAGAATCTTCTGAGGCAGCTGTAACCATCTTCCTGTCACAAAGGGGACATATTTCTGAAAATGGACTGACTCTAAATACTAGCTTTTCATCAATCTCAAAAAGAGTATAGCCTGGGACCTTAGAATATCCCTGTTGCCCTGTGCTTTCAGTCACCACAGGGAGATGTGAATTATTTCATAAAACATCTGAAGCTCAAATGATTGAGCAGATGTTTGGAAAACGTCACTGGTTTTGAGGGCCAAGTCTTGTTAGTTATACAAATGAATGACTGTTCTGGGGGCAGAGGGAGAATAGCAGATGGGTGCCTTAGCTCAGGTTTCCTAGGGCTGAAGAGTTCAATGGTTCATTGGATAATTAACTGATTTTTCCCATGTTGCATTAGCAAAATCAATACAGGAACTACTCTCAGGAACTACTCTGTATCAAAGATGAGCCTCAGCCAAGCAGAACAAGTGTGACTCACCCACTGAAGGGTTCAACCCATGAATAAGCAAAATAGTCCCATTTCTTCAGCAGACATAGATTTGGGCTCAGTCAGCTAGCCTCTTGGATTTATTGTTTATAGAGCCACAACAGAGAATTTCAGTAGAGAAAGAATGAAACCCAGTCTGAGACTCACACTTATTTAACCCGTGACTCCAGACAATTTTTGTAGACAATGTTCCCTCCCTCAAAAGAAAGGGGTAAATATGTACCTTTCTATCACCACCCCCTTTATGGTTTCTGTCTAGTTAATTTTTTTTTTTACAGTTTTTGTGGTTTTATTTTAAACACAAATAAAACACGGACACAAGCCATCTACTCATTGTCTTCACTGAGCAGCCTGGCGTTGGGATTGGTCACTCTGATGGCCAGCTGTGCAGCTCTTTCTACGATGGCTTTCCGGTTCCTGGAGGACACATTGTGAGCAATCTCAGCACAGTAAGATTTGTTGCACATCAGCAGCACTTCCAGCAACTTGACATTGTGGACCAGAAACTTCCGGAAGCCGCTAGGCCACATGTGCTTAGTTTTCTTGTTGCTCCCATAACCGATGTTGGGCATCGGGATCTGGCCCTTGAATGTTCTCCGAACCCTGCTGTCGATACCTCTGGGTTTCTACCAGTTTCGCTTAATTTTTACATATCGGTCTGACTGGTGCCTGATGAACTTCTTGTTCCTCTTTTTGATGATCTTGGGCTTGAGAGGTCAGAGGGCAGCCATGTTGCCTCTAAAGAGATGGCAGCTACCTCGTAGGTAGCGCCAAGGAAGCAGGCTGTCTATTTAATTTTTAAACAACTTTTCAAACCATTTTCCTTAGCCAAACTATGTAAAAATAGATTTAATTATTGGTCATTTAAAGAAATAATGTTCAAAATGGAAGAGAGAGAGTAAGGTGGATATTTTTCAAATTCTTGAATGATTTGTACTTTGGGAAAGCTCCCATTGACCTCTGGCATTCACATTTCCACCCCCATTTATAATTATTATATTAAAGCAATAGTTTCTTTCAAGTCAATGACTGAGAGTCTTGGCAATCTCATAGTGAGTCACCAAGCACATTGTTGCTGAATAAGAACAGTTAATTCACCCAAAGGGTTAACGTGTCCAGATTGTCTGAATGGAAAAGCAGGCTGAGAATGTTGGGGCAAAAAGACTGCTTCGGGTACCAATTCAGCCTGAGCTATACGGTAAATGCGAAGCTGTTCTGGACTACAGTGGAAAACCCTGTCTCACAAAACTAAACCAGACCAAACCAAACCAAATCCAAAAGCAGCAACAAAGCCAGCAAACAATAAAAATGGCTAGAAAAACAGCTAGAAAAACGTTTACATTTTGCTCAGGCTGGAAGTGTAGCTTAGTGAAGAGGTATGAGTTTAGCAGGTATAAGAAGTTTAATCTGAGGTGCTCACATGCATGTGTACTTTGCACACACACACACACACACACACACACACACACACACACACACACACATGCACTCACGAACTCACCATTGTCCAGAGTTGCATAGCTATAAAACGACTGATCTGGGGTTTCAGTGCAGGTTTGCCTGATGATAGAGGCTCTTTACTTTGCAACTATAGCTCTTTAAAGCATTCTGAGCATCAATGTGAGGGCCACTGTCGCCGCTGGAGCAGTCACAGTTTTAGTGACTTACATGTATCAACTGACTCATTACTAGAATACAATTCCACAGGGGAGTTTTGTCATCCTTACCAAGATGCATAGAGGGAAGATGAGCTTCATGTGTTCAATTTTACCTTATACATTGATGTAATGTGTACGTGTATATATGCAGTCTGCTATAAAAAAAATGACAGCTTTGGGGGTCATTGTTAAACAATGGCCCCATCTACTGAAGGCAGGAGCATATGGAAATGCACTTATTTCAAGTGGAAACACTTGGAATTAAATATTATCATTTAAGTCAAAGTCATGAAAGAGATAGTGGTTTTTGACTCCACAACTGTGGAGTCAAAACTACGAAATAGTTTGTCAGTAACTTGAAAAGATAGGGTGATGATATGCCTTGTCTCAAAATGGTTACTTTCTTAGTAAGATGATAGTAATATTAAGGACACCCTAAAAATAATAATCGTAATATTGATATATTTGGGTCTAACTTCATACCAGCTGTTTTTGTAGATTTAAAGGATTTCCTAGATAGTGTTAGAGTTTTCCAGAAGTGTCAGTTTCTATCCCAAGACTACTACACAGAGATATCTGACTAGTCCTGGGTGCCAGATGTCACCCCGGGCCTTGAGAATCACTGCGGATTAAAACCTAGTCATTGTGGATGATCTATTGAAGAATCTTGTGTTTAGACACTGCCCATTGGCAGGAAATATGACTCTGTCTCCATCTACCTTTCAAGTCAACTGTGAACTAAACTTTTAAACTCTAAAGTCTTTGGAAGGATTTAATATCCATTTAGTAAGGATTTAACATTCATTTAGTGTTTCCCTCGGTCTTTGGTGTGTATGTTTCATAGTTAGAATTCCTACCGATGTTTTAGGCTCTACCTCGTTAGAAGGAAAACAAGACCCTGACTTTGAACTAGTTAAGAACCAGCGGTACACTCAATGTTTAAAGGATTCCATTTCTTTTTATACCTGTGGTGAGGGCTGTGTTTTACAGCAGGTACACGAGGGACTAAGTAATGAGCACAAGTGTTTGAAGAGTTATGTCGAAAAAAGAAGGATTTGACACTAGAGACTTTCAACTGATGTTCCAGCCGATAGTAAGTAAAACATTAGAAAAGAAATAAGTAAATGATGCTTAATTTAAGCAGAAATACAAAAATGTATAAATATACAAGTCTAAGAAATTTGGAATTTGTAGCTCTAAAGCAGCAGTTCTCAACATGAGTGCTGTGACACCTCTCGGGATCAAACAACCCTTTCAGAGAGGTTGCCTAAGACTGTTGGAAAACACAGATATTTACATTATGATTTATAAAGATAGCAAAATTATAGTTATGAAGTAACAATGGAAACAATTTTATGGTTGAAGGTCACCACAACTTGAGGCACTGGATTAAAGGGTCACAGCATTAGAAAGGCTAAGAACCATTGCTCTAATGGAAATGAAGGACCGCCCTTTCAAAATGTTTAGCGTGCCCTCAGTTTTCCGAGGCATGCACTGGCACTTTCCTGAAGTCCTTAAGAGGTCAGACTGCACTGGGCACAAGATCCCTGGCATATTTCTTGTGGTGTGTTGGCTTTAAAAGAAGCAGCACAGATTCAACAATGTTCAGTTGTCCAAGGTCGTTCAGTTACCCGCTGCAAGTGAGGAATTTTTGCTGATGGCAGCCTGCTCTCTTTCCATTATATCATCCTATGGCCTTTTATGGAATGGTTTTGATGCTAACCAGGGATGGAATAAATGGTCTTTGGAAATTCTTTCCATCACCTCCAGTCTGCTCTTTCTTCCATGGCCTCAGGGCTGAATGCAGTCCTGTTGTTTAGCAATTTGTGTACATACACACCAAATCAAAAGAATGTGGCCTAAGCAGCAGTGGAACTTAATGAGTCATTTTTACAGATTTCAATTCCCCAGTTCCCCTTAGTTTTACCAGGCCACACAGTCTCCTTGAGGAGGTGCCTTGGAAGATATCTGATAGGGACTAAGTTCACCATCTAATTTCATCTCTGTGGGACTTGGTCTCTGTTGGGCTCTCTTTATTTTATTTGGGACCCCTGGGACAGACTGACTGCTGACCACAGATCAGCCCTACTGTCCTGAAGCCTTTTCTTAGTACAGCCATCCTGTGTTATATTTTATAGCTATTTTAGCTGAGTTAGATAGATACCAAGTTACAGAGGGAAGAGAAAAGGCCGGTGCATTTCAAAGGCACTCTTGGATAAATTACTCAGTAAGAACCCCCTGGAGTAAACTTCACATCTATGGCAGCCACTGGGTGCATAAAAGTCAATCTCAGTGCTTTGCCCTCAGTGTAGTCTTATTAATGAGTTTAAGTGCATCCTCCCCCCTTCCCCATGTGGCTTAAAGATGCTGAAAGACCTGGAAACGCTTTTGGGGTCTTCTGAGAGAGAAGAAAATAGATGGCTCTAAGAGTAGTAGTTGGTGTGCATGCCTCATTCTGAGCTTAATTTGAAGGTGGTTCTGGGAGAGAGGGCAGTGCTTTCAGTAGGTGTCTGAGGAAGAATTTACTAGGAGAAAGGAAATGTCTGTAGAGAGTGTTCAGGAAACAGCAAAGGGGAAAGAGTGAAGAAGCCAGGCAGAGTGGTGGGAAAAGCAATTACCCAAAACACGCTACTAACACAGGAGTGATGGGGTGAGGAAGGAGTCCCCTAACAAGCATGGCTCTGGGCTCAGGAGGCAAGGGACATTTGGTGTCATTGTATCCACTTCGCTTGGTTTGGTTCTCTCTTGAGTGTAGCTAGTGCTGCCCATCTCTGTTTCCCAATGTCAGCATGAAATGAACACAACTGAGAACAAGGAACCATGATTTAGGGGTGCTGGGATGCTCAATACTTCTTTTGTGTTTCTTGGATGTAGCCGGTTTCAAAAGTGATGCTGCTGAGCCGTGACATTCTGTTTGACCAATGGCCTGCCCTGGGCTACTATGCTTATTTTTTAATTATTCTTTGTTTAAATTACTTCTGTTACTTTTGAGATTATAACACAATAGCATTATTTCCCCCTTATCTTTCCCCCCTCCAAACCCTCCAATATGTCTCCCTCTTCACTCGCTTTCAAATTCATGATTTCTTTTTCTTTTCCCACTAATTACTGCTACATACATATATGTATATTCCTAAATATATCCTGCTCAGTCAGTCTGTGTAGTGTTACTTGTATTTAGGTTTTCAGGGCTGACCATTTAGTTTTGTGTAACAAATTGGTGTGTGCCTCCTTGGGGAAGATTATCTCTGCTGATTTCAAAATTCCTTAGTTGCCAGTAGTTCTTTGTGTAGGGTTGAGGCCTCATGGCCTTTCCTCCTCTCACTTTAGCATGTCCGTTGTTGTCCACGTTTAGCTCATGTCTAGGGAATCATGTTGGTGAGACCCTATGGATATAGCTTCTGATGTTTCTAGGGAAAACAATACCACAGTGAACCCCCTGATTCTTTGGCTTTTATTGTCTTTCTGCCTCCTCTTCCCCAATGAGCCCTGAGCTGTAGGTGCGGGAGGTGTCTGTAGTTGTCTATAAATGTGGTTCTGGACACAAGGCAAATGAAGCAAAAGCATGAGTTGCTGTGTACCCAGCTCAGAGAGGACGCAGCCACCAATCCAGGGCAGTTCACACTCATGGATGGGTCAAAGTAAAAGTAAAAGGCCTCACTCAGGAGATGAAGGCAGAGGCCAAGGTCCAATCCAAGGTTTTTGTTTTCCTCCACAACCTCCTTCCTAGACCTAGTCAGTCTGAGGTTTAAAGCCAGGTAGTTGGAGTAACTTCATAGACCTTCTGATGCCTCAGGTCTCTCTAGTTATTCTGAAAAGTCTAAGAGCCATCTCATCCAAGCACCCATCTTGGCGTCCATTTGTCAGGGACAATGTTCACTGTTGCTTTCTTTGTAACCAAGAGGCCAGCAAGAGGCTCTGGTGAGGCCTGGCAGGCGCCGAGCATTTGCACTGATAGCGCACTGCCCTTCGGTCATCTTCCAGCCCACTGTAGACACAGATGACATCCCGGCTTACAGTTTCTACCTCGTGGTCCAATGTGCTCTGCGCCCACCCCCATCCCCATTGGAGAGAGTGTTGCAATATGGTCAAAAGCACATATGATATAAACTTACAGAAGATTGCCTTAGCATCCTAACTCGGCCATTCATTAGCCACGTGTCCACAGGAAGTTATGCTTCCTCTAAACCTCAGTTTCCTCATCTATTATGTCAAAACAATAATGACTCATAGAGTCAAGTGTGATAATCAGGTCAGGAAACTATTGTTATCATTACTGTTGGTTACCAAGGTTGCAAAAATGCTTTGTGCTTTCAATGTGTAAAAATATTTTGCCAAAACAGCTCTTAAAATATTCTATTCATAGTCTTCACTACTGAAGAAACTAAATGGCAAATAATCTGAAGGGTTATGGCGTCGCCCAGATGATGCCTCTCTCTTATTGTCCTCTTAACTTTTCCTCCTTTTAGCAGCTGTTTCTTAGGGACACCATGGATACTTCACACCAACAGATTTTCATAGCCTCCCACAGAGCTTCAGGCATGAAAGAAGCTAATATCTCTGAGATATAAAAAGGATACAGCATTTCTGAACCGAGGAATGAATGAAGCTCATGTCTGTGAGATATAAGGAAGGTCAGAGCATGTCTGAAGCCAGGCAAGACTAAAGCTAAAATCTCTGCACTATAAGGAAGGGTACAGCAATGGTTAAATGTCATGTGATAATTTAGAGACAATATAAGAGAAAGTTCGGTCTCCCAAGAAAGCAAGCCAAAATTTTGACATAGAGAATGCATCATGGAAATCAGAGGTCATGTTCTAATTTATATTTACATTTAGAAAGATTAGCATATGGGAGCCCAAACCATCCAATCCACCAAACAAACACACACATTCCCATTGAATTTGGAATAATATCCTCTAAGAAGCATTATGTGTGTGGAAAACAGTGGCAGGAATGCTGGGAAGTGTTTTATGCACTATCCAATTTGAAATCACCCCCTCTTTTATGCCCTTCAGTAAAAGAGAGAAAAAAAACCAACAACAACAATATACTCAGTAATGAAGGCATAGTCCATTATAGTTATTCTATTCTTTTTTGGGGGAAAAAAAATTACACAGCAGCTTTGTACACTCCATGTGGTAAACCAAATTGCTTCAAGTAAAGTACAAAGAAAAGAGGCACTAAAATTGAAATCTTCCTGCCTCTTGCACCTCGAGGCATATGCTATAGCTAGAATGCATACGCTAAGAAAAATAACAGAAAAACCAAATGCAAGAATTGAACTTGCTTAGACAGCTGATTCTGCAGGGCAGTAATTTTCATGCTCCATCTGCTTGGAGAAAATTCCATGTTAATCAGGCCTATAAAAGGGTGTGGGCATGGGGCTTCATTCTGTTAAAGCCATCAAGATTTTTGTACACTGATGCATCACTTATCTGTTGAGTCTGCTTTTATTTTATTATTATTTTATTTCCAAAGAACCACTTCGCCCCCCAGGAAGTCTGCTAACTAAAGCCCCTGGGAAACTGGTGAATAAAAGCAGGCTACTGGGTACTATAACAAACACCAATGAAGTAATAACTTGCTCAACATGAAATATTCATATTGGGAAATTTGACTTTTTAATTTAGATGTCAATGGAGTACTATCCCTTATCACTCTGCTGAAGAGGCCCAGGAAATATATTCACAGAAGACTTAAATAGAATCCACTTACCAGATTTTAATAATTTGCGTTAAGGGTCGTACTCCAAAAGCTTCTTTTCCCGCTTAGACGATAGAAAATTCTTTTGGGACATTTCTTTCTTTGGCCTTGAAAATGCTCCTATTTAAACTTGCTCTGTTTTACTTTTATTGCCTTTTTATTTCAATGCTTAACGGATCATGTGACTTAGATTAATATGCAATCTGTTGGGAAGCAGAAAACAGTATAGAAGCAAAGTTGCCTCATTATGATTCATCGTTAATAGCATTTATTTTGAAATGATGATGAGAACAAAAGCTTTGGGTTCGGATAATCACACCATTGCCCAGCTCTGCCCAGTCCTTGCCTTGTATCTGTGGGTTAGATCATTAGCATCTCAAAACCGTGGTAACCTGTTCACTACAAAGCAAGAGCTCCTTTATCACAAGACTACAAGGCTGAGCTCCACATCAGCACCCAGTGAGGAGGTGAACAGCAGCTTTTGACATTATTTTTAAGTGCCTTAGTTTAACATTATGTGCTCAATTATTCCAAGGGAGAATTGATGGGCTTGACAGTGGTGTATCTCAGTAGACAGAAATCTAACCAAAGCAGCCCTGGCTTGTTAAGGAAAACACCTTAGGTTTAGTATATTCCTTAGGCAGTACACATTACCAAGCAGTACCAATGGCCGAGGATGAGGGAGCTCAACAGGTTTCACACCAAGCACCCAGTGTAAGCTCATGTCATTGCTGGTTAGAATACACCTCTGTTCTCCTCCCAGGCTTAAGTGAAAGATGCAGCCGACTTTCTGCTTTAGGCTTTCTGTGTGCCAGGCATTGTGCTAAGCATGTCCCGTATCTAATGAGCCCGTGCTCTAGGTGTCATCCTCAATTTATGTATTGATGTATTCATTATCTTCTTGTGTCTCTGCATGTGTATGCGCACACACACATGAGTCTATATGCATGTGCTTATGTATTTGCATGCATGTGGGCCTACGTGTATGCGGGTGGACGTGCGTGCTTGTGGACGCTGGATGTCAGCACTGGGTATTGAGGCGAGGTCTCTCCCTGTGGCTGGTGTTCCATTTTTTCAGCCCAGCTAACCAGCTTGCCCTGGGATTCCCTCTGTGCCCTGTGAGGTATGAACATAGGCAATGTGCCACAAAAGTCCAGCTTTTATTTTTTTATTCGATTTTTGAGGATTCAAACTCTGGACCTTAAGTTTGCATATCAAGGGCTTTATTTACCGAACCATTTCTCCAGTCGCTTGTCTTTATTTTTGAAGATAGAGTTTCACTCTTAGTCCATGCTAGCCAAGAACTCAGTATGTAGCCCAGGCTAGCCCCCAAACTCTCAGGGACCCATCTGCTTCAGTTTCCCAAATGCTGAGGCGTGTGTCACTGCATCAGGTTCTATCCTTGTTTTGGAGATGAGATCACCAGCGTTCAAATGATTAAAATCTTATCCAAAGTCTCTACTGAGTGGAGAAAATGGTAGTTTGGGTAGGCCCTACATCTTCTATTAAGACATACATAACTTACTTTCCTACATGGGGAACAGAGCTGTCTGCAGTATGAGGAGATTCACAGAGAAATAGTCACTTACTATCCAAGTGAGCTAATTCCATCCAAAATAAAAGAGAGGTGTAGGAGGCATATTGGGGATAATCAGAAGGCAAGAGAGACAGGTGGAGAAGGTTTTGCAGACCCCTGCTGCTTCTGTAAGGCTACAATTAGGGTCTGGGGGGAAGCAAAGCAGCTGTTTGGCGCACATCCTAGAAGATGAAAGTGAAGGGTGGATGGATGCCCAGAACCTAAACGCATTCCCTGCGGTCTTGACCTCCATGTTTGCAGTGGGCATCTCCGTTTGCCTGGGCAAGTTACTTTAACCTGTCCAAGTCTCCATCTTTTCTCTGAGAAGTGAGAATAATAATGATGATGATGATAATAATAATAATATGATAATAATAATAATATGATGATAATAATAATAATAATAATATGATGATGATGATGATGATCACAGTGGATAGTCACTTACCATCTAAGAAGAATTTCTCAGTAATTAAGTCTCCCCGGATAAGATAGTTCTGGTGATTAAATAGTTAACACATAGACCATGCTTAGAGAAAGGCTTTGCAATCTGCTAAATTCTCAGTAGCTGATATCTGGTGCTATGACTCATCAAGATTAAGGAGACAGCAGTCTGACTTCCTTTGATATGATTTTATGAACCTGCCTTTCTTTTTTCCTCTTCACAACATCGGTGACATTTTTCTCTGCTTAGAGATGTGATGGCCGAGAAGCCAATAGCAATGAGCCCTTGCTGGCCTCCAGGCTAAGGATGCGCATGCTGCTTACATAAGCTCCTTCTTAAGAGGAGAAGGAAAGACAGGCAAGGCCGATGAGGCTGTGTGCTGCTCCAAAATGGGACTCTCGGCTAGAATCCCCAGGAGATGAGGGTGGTCAAAGCAATCCAGATAGGTTCAGGGAGTCTGGAAACACAGGTTTTCTGTCCGTTCAGAGCTCAAGAAATAAGCAATAGTTGGGAGGCCTGCCTGGAGGGGTAGGTCACTCATTAAACAATCTCTATTCCATGGGCCCAAGAAGATGCAGTATAAGGACCATCTCTGAGAGATCTCCAAGGCTATAGCTAGGTACGCAGGAAGCTGCCAGAGAGCTGAGTCTGCACGACCATTAGATGGGAGTCAATAAACAGAGCAGCAGATTTAGCTGTGAAAGCTTATCTTTGTGTGGGGAAAGCAAGGACTGGGCACTTCCTCTTCCCACCGCTAGGCAGCACATAATGCTACTCCAGTCCTCCTGGGAACATGTCTGTCACCAGGGATGTGGGAGCAGGGCTCTAAATCCACTGATTTTCCTATCACCACTCAGAATGGGTGCTTAAAGGAGAATGTAAGTGGAGTCATAAATCAAGGGAATTACACTGACAGCTCACTTGAGTAAAATGTCACCCAAGCAAGTGTAGCTTCGTTGCTGATGGAAATGATGCCCCGAGCGGGCTACTGCACACGAAGCGTGTGCCCTTATAGACATTGGTGACATGGCATGTGGGATTTTGCTCTGCTTCTCCTTACACCGGAACCCCACAGGATACTGTGATAAGGTTTTAAACAGGATTGTCACATTCTGGTCACACAACCACATGGGATAAATACCAGTTTTATCTCGAGGTTACTGATGTTAAAATTGAGGCCGAGAGACCAAGCTTACACTAGGAGTCTGAGATGGGACCAGAAGCAAGACCAGGCACCGTGCAGCTGTAGCCTACCTGATAGTGTACTGTGCCATTCTGCTCCTTCTGGAATTGGTCAACAGCAGACCTTCTAGCAGCCACTGGTATTGGCACTTCCAAAGGGCATGCAAGAAAGGTTAGAGTTTATGGCTGCCTCCTGTGGCCATGGTGACTAATTTGAAGGTCACAGCGTGGTCGTGTGAAATTATTTAAGACAAATTTGAAGGGTGGCTAGGGTTCTGTTGTAAAGAGCCGTGAAAGAAAAACAAGGTTTTTGTCCTTGCCGTAGTTGGTCTAGTTTCTGCGTGGGGCCCGGTGTGGGTTAGCAGCAGGCACCATGCAGTCCTGTCCTCAGCTTTTAAGAAGACAAACAAATAGCCCTTCAGCATCTCCATTCCTGAATAGATGCTGGGTTCTGGCCTGGTTGTCATCGTTGGGTGTTAGAATTACTATTTTTCCTTGGTTTCACTCTAATACCTTGACCTAGTCTTCAGGGTCCTGGAATCCCATAATAATATTAATAGCGTCTGCACTCCAAAATCACATCAGTGGAATGATTAAATCGTTCATCAGTTTTGGGACATGTAGGCTCATCTCATCCTTAGTAGCAATGTGCCAACCATTTTGACCTATCTTTTTTTTTTTTTTTCTCGTAGAACCCGTTAGTTGTCTGTGAAGCTCTTGTGAATTAGGCAGTTACTGTTTACTTTTTGTCTCTCAATTTCCCATCTTAATGGAATCATGCTTTATCTTCAGAAATCTCCTTGATGTGTTTTTAACTTTCAGAGTTCTAGTTCTTTTCCGTTTGATATTTAGAAATAGGAAATTATATGTTTATGTAATTTTTATTTTCCTATTTCCTATTGTGGATTATATCCAAGTCTGTAAAATCAATTTCTGTTGCCAGTTATATTACAGTTTTCTTCTGTGCTAATTAGACACTGTGTACCTATTCACGTTTAAAAACAAATTTCCTGGTGGCTGAAGGGGGTTAGAGAACCTACTTCCTAATATGTTTTCTGTCACCTTTAGAAGGAAGTCTATAGTGTTGGGGTAGCAGTCAGTCGTGACCATTGTTTTAGAAAGAGTGGACAAGGAGCTAACAGTTAGCTGTCGCACCAGTCGATTCCAGACTCAGGTCACCTTGAAAATCCCTTAACTGTAAAGCATAGATGTTCTGTGGTTTGTCTGAGAGTTTTCTTCTGGGGTAATGATATGTAGACAATGATGATGGTAGTCATGGTGGTAATGATGATATGATAAAAGATATAACTGCAATGTATAGACAGGTCCTTTCTTAAGCATAGTATGTATATAGGCTAATTTGCTATTCATAAGCATCTCTGATCTAGGTACAGTTTCTATTCTATTTTTGAAGACAGGGAAATAAAAGCATGGAAAGGGTGAATAACCTGCCCAAAGTCACGTAGAAAGCAAGTTGCAGAGGCAGCCTTTCAACAAAGCTAGCTTGGCTCTGTGCTCCATTATTTCATTTTTAGGTTGTATTTCTGACTGGTTGCCCTCCAGGGGCAGCAAAAGGCTTCACATATAGGCACTAGGTTCCATACACACGGCATGTCAACCCTTTTGTAGGTCCTCTGGGCTGTGAATGGTGCTCAGGCCACCGTCTTGAAATGACTTGCAAAGTAAGCATGTTTCTCTTACATGTAGTAAGGCAGTTTTCTTATATTGAAATTGCATTGTGTAAAAACAAATAACTAAATTCAAACTGTAATGTCAATTTTCACCTATTTCAATTATATTTCTTCATAATCAAGAAAAAGTTTCATTATCACTGGATTATTGAGTCTAATAGACATGAACTCCACGTAGACAGGTCCCTGAAACTCTGAAACTCTGAATAAATGTTTAATAGATTGGAGAGAGAACAGTTCAGCCACAGCAAGCCTGATGATTGACTTGGAGTACTCATGAAACATTTTTGTTGTTGTTGTTTGTTTGTTTGTTTTCTGTTGTTTGTTTTTCACTAATTAATTTTTGAGAAATACAAAGGGAAATAGATTTCTCTTCAGATTTCAGTGGTTTCCTGAGGAATCACTTGAAGTGTCTCTAAGACTGATTTATGTTTGTAAAACATTCAGTATAAAGACAGGTTTTTGTTTTTTTTTAAACAAAAATTTCAGTCCTCTGCTTCTGTAGTTACTACAGAGACCAAGTCACCTAAATACAAACAAAAGCTTAAGTAGCTGGGTATAGGTGAGGTGGACATGCTTATAACCCTACTGCAGGCCAGAAGCCTGAGGCCAGCCTGAGCTGCTCAGTGAAGCGCTGTCTCCGAGGAAAAATAGATAAATAAAAACAAGTCCTAGCATAGTGCAGTATTTTTAAAAACGTCATTTTCTCTGAAGTTACGAACTGGTGAACTAAGCTAAAACACTTGTGCTCCAAACTGAAGACTTGCTCGAAATGCAGAAGAGAAGGAGACGCTGGAGGGAGACACAGAATATGGAGCTGTAGAAATCTAAGCTGAAGTCAGAACCCTAACTCATAATTGTGCGTCTGTGTATGACTCAGTTTCCCCATCTCTGAAATGGGTGTCATAATAATATCTACTTTGTGCAACACTGGCAAGATGGGAGCCAGTGTGTGGAGACTTGTGTTCAGTATAAAAGAGGTAACAGCACACAGAACATGACAAGGCACATAGCAACCACAAAAACGCTGTTGCCTTCCATTATGTAATTGTTGTAACTTCCAGGCTTTGGGGGCAGATTTTATTCCCCTGAGCATTTTGCAAAATGTGCAACATAAAAAAAAAAGGCCTCCAAAGCAGCGTGACCTCTACAGTACATGCAGCTTTAGAAAAACCCTCCTTCTCGTGCAATTTTGGGAAGAACTTCAGTTTCTAGGAATGCTCTGAGGCAAAACTTTTCATATTCAAATAGGTTTAGAAAACATATTTCATGGGCCAATAGGATGACTCGGTGTGGAAAGGCATTTGCTGCCAAGCTAAATGCTTCCCATGATCCTTGGTGCACACATGGTGGAAGGCAAGAACCTGCTCCCACAAGTTGTCCTGTGACCTCTATGCACATGTGTGTGTTCACACACAATAAATTGATAATAATAATAATAAAAACATACTACACACTACTTTATATACTAATTATACTTCATTTTAAAGAAAACTCCTTAACTTTATTTACCTTAGAGCTTCCTCCAGACTCATTATACACAATAACATTCATAACTCAACATCATTTGCAAACTTTAATTCATGATGCAAGGTTCTTTGAGAAACTGATTTTAGGTGTTGAGCAAATAGCCCTAGTTCATAAGGATGATAATTTGGTTTGTTAATTAAGTGTGAACTTCAGGCCTTCAATTGCCTAAATCATCTGGAACTGTATTTATATTTTATAAGAAAGTACATGTATTTTTTATTATTTCAGAGAAATGAACACATCAGTACTAGAAAACAATGCTGGTAAATGAGTTGAGGAAATTGTCAAATTTTAATAATCAAATAAATCATTTATACAGAAAAAAAGCTCCTACCCAAAGGATCGTGGATGTTATGAACCGCGTATGGTAAAAGGGGGACAGCTTGATAGCTAGTTTCTGAAGACATTTCTAGCTTTTTTTTCTATGTTGAATCTGGGTTAGCCCTGAGTATTGATCAATGAATGCCTTTCCCCAGCAAGTCTTAAGACATTCTGGCAGCCAGTCATTGTTGGAACTTACAGAATTCAAAGCTGGGTCTAACGGATGGTTATGCTTCTCCTCCAGCAATGCATGCTTCCTGGTGTAATAGTGGCATGAACATCTTTGGAATTACCAATCACTTCTGGCTTGGATTGAAGTCCAGTGCCACAAGATGAAACTATACCCGGCACCATTATCAGGTCAGGATCTTATAACCTGACAGGTGATGGGCTTTAAGGAAGACTCTGCCACTATTATGCTGCTTCATGGACATAGTAATAAAATGATTCCTAATGACTTATTGTTATACCCACAGATCTCTGCTTTTATCAACCCTTATCTGAGAAGCTTATGTTCTCAGTAGATGGTGACTAACACGGAGATGGTGACTAACACAGAGACCCACAACTGGCCAAGATGCAGAGAATTAAAGACAGCAGAGTGCTTCGCCCTAAAGAGAATATATATGCACCACCCACCATCTCCCAAGGGTTATGGATCATTATGGATGAGCTTAGGAAGCAGAGGTGGTGGATTATTACAAGGGAATATTTCCTGGACACAGCAAAGTAGCTGCACATATGAACTTACAGCGCTGTGAGGGCACAGTAGACCTGGGAAGAACTGTGGGGGAGAATATGATGATTAACACATGTTGCATAAAACTCAACAGAACAGAAGTTGGCAACCTCTGTTCTGATGCTTTGGGGACCTCTGAGCCACCCTGGGTGTTCTGCTGGAGAAAACAAATGGAGAATTGGAAGAGAGAGAATGAGAGTGGCTTAGTTTTCTGAGCATGCTGGCAGGTAGAAGGCTGACAGAAGACACAGCCCTCCTTGACTTTCCTGACAAAGGCCAAGGCACGTGCTAGAGCCAGCGAGGGTAATATCTTTAGCATCTAGTAGAAAACGTACATCAGCGCCCATTCATTCAAACAGATGGATTGACAGAGAGGAAATAATCCTCTGGTTTCATGAAATAATAGGTTTCAGTCCTGCTGTTCTGTTCACAGAGTTGAGTGTTTCCAAGGTTTCGTACTAGATTATCAGTCACTTAAGAACAATATAGATAGACAATATAGATGAGTCAAGAGTCCTCAGCAGATCGTTGCCACAAGAAAATCACTCAAGCAGAAGGACCATGCAAGTGAACCCAGCCAGTGCACAGAATCTTCACGGATGAGAAGAGGGTTGGATTACCACACGCCATAAATGCCTAAAGCAAGAACAGCGTCCAGATGGGTTCCCTCTCATTTCTGTTTCTCAAGTACAACTTGAGTGCATTTACAATTTGTTCTCAAATTCCTTCTGAAAACTGTGTGCTGACTGAATCTTCAATATCTTAAAAAGACAGAAACTAGCTCATTGAAATACAGCACAAAATATCTTCCATAGCCACTCATATCTTGCGTTACACATTTCCTCGTTACATAAATCTGTTCAGTTAACCTAAAAGTAGGTTTATTTTTTTAGTCTTAAAGCTAATAAACAGGTAAACCCACCAAACTGTGCACGTAATAGGCCAAGTCCTTTCTGGGTCACCACCATAGACTTCAGGTCAATGTGTAAGTAATTTTCCCTCCTGCTTTCATTTCAAAGGAACCACAAGGAGAAATGAAACTGCATTTCAGAGGTGAGAAGTTGGAGGAGGGGAGAGTGAGCAGAGAATGAGCATTCACAGCCTGGTGAGGTGGCACTGAGGAGCAAGATGAGAGAGAACACAGGTGGAAAGACATGGAATGCTTGTTTGCCTGGGTTTTATTACTTCTATGAACACTAAACTTGGATGAAGAGAAACAACAGCAAGCCAAGTGAGAGGAGAGGAGTCCGGAGAGTAGATGCATGACACGAGGTTCAGATGTTTTATCGGGTGGATTATGCGCTGGATTTTGGACTGTGACTCTGAAAACCTTGAGTGAGAACCATTTCTTTTTCTTTTTTTTCTTTTTTTTTTTTTTGTTTACATAAGAAAAGTCACTGTCAGATCAAGAAAATGGTGGGTGTCTTAGTCAGGGTTTCTATTGCTTTGATAAGACAACATGACCAAAAGCAATTTGTGGAGGAAGGGTTTTTATTTGGCTTATAATTCCATATAACTGTTCAACATTGAAGGAACTCAGGATAATAACTCTAACAGGGCAGGAAACTGGAGTCAGAAGCTGATGCAGAGGCCATGGAGGGGTGCTGTTTATTGGCTTGTTCCCCACGTTTTGCTCAGCCTGTTTTCTTATCGAACCCAGGACCACAAGCCCAGGGATGGATAAAACCACCTACATTGGTCTGGGCCCTTCCTTATCAATCACTAATTAAGAAAATGCCCTACAGCCAGATCTTAAGAAGGCATATTCTCAGTTGAGACCAGACTTGGAAGATCAGCCATTCACTAAACCTACTATTTCATGAAACCAGAGGGATTATGTCCTCTCTATCTATGTGCTTGAATGAACGTGTGCTGATGTGCATTTTCTATTAGAAGCTAGAGATATTCTCCTTGCTGGCATGCCAGGAAGAGCTCCTGACAGAACAAAGGGGGATGAGGCCTTGGGAGGTGTGGGGCACTTTAGTAACTGACCAAGCTTTTGGGGTGGTTTAGAGTCTGCCTGGTAAGCTATAAGTCACAACCTTTTAGATTTATTATTTTTTAATTTTTAAATTATGTTTGTGTGTGGATGTGCGTGTGTGGTAGGGGGAGGGTATGTGCGTATGGATTTCAGTGCCCATAGAGGCTAGAGATAGCAGACGTATTAGATAACCCTGGAGCTAGTTACAGACAATTTTGAACAGTCCATAATGGGTGTGAAGCAAGCTCAGGTCTTCTGCAAGACCAGCAAGTTAACCCAGTTAACCTAGTTAACCCAGTTAACTGGTTAACCTCAGTTAACCTATTTCTCCAGCACCGTGATTTCAAAAGCTGGTTTCAAACTGGCTGTTTCCACCTACTTAGGGGCCCAAATAACTAATCAGAGCACAGTGATGAGTAAAAGAGCCCCAGCGTCCATATAGTTTCTGGAAAGCTGAGGACATTTAGAGATTGTCCAGTGAATAAGACTATCGTGAAATATTTGGAGAGACGACCTTAGAGCTATCCCTTGGGTTAGATACTCCTGGGTGGAATGGGCCCTGTTGATACCCGCAGCCTTCAACAGGCCGCCTGGCAAAGAGACAGAAGGGATCTGAGAAAGTAAAGGGAAGAGGTGACCTTCCGTGGGAACCACAGGGGCTAGCTGGTCCACAGCACACAAGAGGTACTTGGGAACTGAAAAGATGAGTGTTGACAGACTGGAACATAGAGGGGAATGAAAATTATTAGTTTATACGAGCAGCTGTGGGTGGACTGAGGATATTTATTCCATCTCATCCACGTTGAAATGACTTCATTTGTACTCACTCTTGCAAGGACACTTTGGGGTCACGCAAGGTGTACAGACTGTGACATTGGAATGGAAAGTGCCAAGGGGAAGGGATAATTTAGAGTGCAGTTTCAAAGGTCACCTTTCTAGCCAGCAAATACCACGTGTTTGGAAGAATGCTCTTTTCCGGGGGCGGGACACTCTTTTGCTGTGCTGAATAGCTTTGCTGGTGACATAGCTTCTGATTTATTGCCTTGCCTTAAATGCTTGTCAGTGTACCCCTGCGAAAATGTATTGGACGATGCACGTTTAAGAGGTTTTCTTTGGGTGAAGACAGACACAGAGTGAATCCGTTCTCAAAGTCATCTTTTCCTGCCAAGGTTATGTGGCGGTGACTGCACCTCACAGTCTGGACAGAAACCTAGAGACGTGGCAAAGCTTAGAGAAAGAAGCCAAGCTTCCTCCTCGGGAAAAGTAAGAGGCACAACTCTCATTAGGACGCCGGCTGGAGAGAAGGCCTAGCTAGAAACAGCTAAACCGCCATTCTGTGCAACACAGACTTACAGGCATACGTGCCGACAGGCTGAAGTTCTGTAATAAGGATATTTAAATAGCTCTAGGAGAAAACCATGCAACTGCCTACAGTAACTAGGATCCTGGGTATGTGCATGGGACTCTTGTTTAGATGATTTGTCTTTTTATACCGGTGAGCATCTGAAGTCCCTGAGCTGGCCCTTTGCCCCCAGAGACAAGCAGCTGTAAGTGTCTCCCATGCCAAGACACAAGTTGTACATCTGTGATGTATACCTGGTTGGCGGCTCAGCACGTCCTACTCCTCAGAGAGAGCTTTCTCCTTCCTGCTGTTTTTGTTCTACAATCCTCTTTCCTTCCCTCTCCCTTTTCCCCTCTCTGTTTCTCTCCCTGTGTGAGTGTCTCTCTCCCCATTTCTTCCTCTCCTCCTCTTCCTTTATCTATCTATCTATCTATCTATCTATCTATCTATCTATCTATCTATCTATTTATTTTTGTTTTCAAACTGGATTAAGCTGGCAGTAGCGGCAGGAACTCTTCCACTGAACAGAATCACCATCCTCATTCATTTTAATGTAGTTTTCCAAACACCTTCGTTTCCCCAGCTCTCACCCTTGAAAAACATAACTTCACTTTCAGGCCCCTTGGGTTTTGAAGTGGTTCATTTACAATTACAACCTAGATGGCAGGCAGTTCTTTTCTTGATTTTTATGCTCACATATCTATTTGAGACTGTCTCAGAAACGAATTAGCTAAAAAGCTGAGGCAGATTTGAGATTTATCCTACTGCATTCATTTGTGTTTTTGAATACACGTGTTTTGTCTTGTGCCATGATCCCTTTTCCTCAGGCTCTGTATCCTTCTGGCTAAGAGTGAAGGACAGAAGCATGGTTTAAAGAGCTCCTTCTGAAAATTCGTTTCTAATAGGCATCTAGCAAGCCAAGAAGATGGCCTTGTAAAAGAAGCTTAATGAGTAATGTGCACAGTGTCTATGTTGCCAGCAACCTGCATCAGCCAGTCTGCATTAGTCAACGCTTAGCACATTGGTGAATTATGTTGATGTATTGTTTGGAAAGAGATTTCCTGAATTTTAACGATCATTTTAAAGACCACATGCAATGAAAGTTTAATTTTAATGATGACTCCAGCATCTCGTCACTAGGCAAGAAAGGCTCTTTATCTAAACCCTGAGGAGGGGGAGTAGGCAGCTGAGGAAGCACAGGGAGGCAGGTTGGCTAGACATGGCTTTGTGGTCAGGGTTCTGGTTAGAGGCTTAGCTCCAGACCATACTGTTTATAGGGGTGTGAGAAGCTTCCAACTTTTGTAAACCTCAATTTCCTCACTTGTGAAAAGGGAACAAGTGTGCTCCACAGACTACATGAAAGGATCCAGGAAGAACACTAAGCAGAAGGGTCACTTGTAATAAATGATGGAGTGGCACTTGATAGTTCCTCGGGGGAAGGAGGCCGTCCTTTAACTTCACTGCTATGTTTGAGAAATTCTTTATGGCATGACATTAATTGGGACACACAGCCACTGTGCTGCTATAGAACCTTCCAGAAATTATTGGATGCTTCCTTTCTGGCCTTCTCATGTGATTAGCATAACCACGTGGCTAGAGTTTAGCTGACCAAAGCCCAGACACAGAACTGTAGTCAGGAGTTAGCTACAATTAGCTGGGGTGAGCAAATCTGTCCTGGTAGTAATGGTAGCTGGGACTGCCAGGGCATTCCGTGGGGGCCGTAGTGCCGTGGAGGCTTCCAGAGTTGTCGCTGGCAGAGTCGCGGCAAGCTTTGGGGGCCAGGGAGCAGTGTGAGCTGCAAGCCATCCCTGGAGTGGATTTACAGCGTGATGCGCTGCTGCTGCTGCTGCTGCTGCTGCTGCTGCCGCCGCCACTGCCTCCCCTCACGTGCTCCTGTCTATTCTAAAAGTCGGGTTCCCCAACCTTTCCAGTGATTCAGTGAGCTCACTGGTGTCAATTAGTTCTTTCTATTGTAAGTCAGGAAGAACTGGTTTCTGTTAGGTAGCTTTCAGAGCTTTGACTGAGGTAGCTGTGGAATCAATTTTTAAGCTATGTTCTTTTAGTGAGTAAGTCTGGAAAAAAGGGCTCTGGGTAGAATATTGTTATATGTGAGTTCATAAACACCATAAAGACTACAAACATGCTTGCCGTATTCACTCCATGTCCTTGGTGCCTAGAAAAATATCTGGTTGTTGTTTGAAAAGGGTGAATTATGGGTCTAGACAGAGCAATGATATATCCTCTCCTCCAAAAGGGTTATAAAGAACACAGGAATTGATCAGAACCTAATACGCTGCAGAAATCACAGAAGGGCAAAGCTGCTGATACTTTCTGATTTACAAGAGTAAGTTTTCTAGGGGTAAAGACCATATGGGATGGGAATTTGGGGACTTATTAATATCTGTAGTGTGAAGTTAGGAAGATGAAGATAGCTTCTCTTATGACAACTGGCCATGTCAGTTGGGCTTGTGTTAACTGTTTGTGAAACAAAAATTCCTAGAGCTAAAGATCAGAACACTAAAAATTCAAATCCTAGGGGACAGGTTTAGAAGTAAATTAAATGCAGCTGAGCAGAGGATGGATTAAAAGTACTTGTAAATAAGCATGAAATGACACAAAAAGTGTGGACTAGAAAGTAAGGGTCTAGGCTAGGTGTCTTCCCTGTCACAAAGAGGAATTATATAGCACATTTAGATCAATAGTGGATAGCATCCCTGACACTAGTCTCTTGGGATTATGTTGCCTAATGAAGCCTTAACCCCCTTAATTTGTTTAAATTTTTTTTTTTTTGCTTAATGACAAAATTAGAGAACTAGGCTGTTCTCAGAATGCGTTCTGGTTGTTTAGCATATATTACCAAAATTGCCAACTTAGAATTTTCTAAACTGTTTTTTTTTTAATTGTTTGAGAATTTCATACATACATATAAAGGTTGTTTTTGGTCGAATCTATTCCTCATTCCCTCCTCTTCTAGCTCCTCCCCTATCTTCCCCACACACCTGGTTTTCCTCTTAATTTCATATGTTTGTTTTTTTAACCCCCTGAACCCACTTAGTGTTTCCAGTTCTCATGGGTGTAGAATCAACAACGGGAGCATGGACGGCTCCTCTAGGTGGTACCTCCAAAGAAAATGTGCTGTCCTCCCCCAAAGTCATTAATTGCCAATGGCTCCTCAGCTGGGAGTGAAAATTTGTGAGCTTCCCCTTCATACACGCTTGGCTTTGGCCTGGTTTGACCTCAAATTAAGTCTTGTGTGTGTGGTCACAGCTGCTGGGGACTCATGTGCTCAATGGCCCAGAAAATACTTTCTCACTGCAGGTGTCCACTACCTCTGGCTCTTACAATCTTTCTGCCCCGCCCCCTCTTTCATGATGACCCCCTTGCCTTCGAGTGAAGGTAGTATTGGAACGGATGTCCCAGGTAGATCTGAGGAACTCATTGTCTCTTATTCTTTGTTCGGTTGGCCAGTTGTGAGTCTTCTGTGTGAGTTTCCACAAAACATTTTTTCTGATGAAAGTGGGGAGGTGATGCGTGTCTGTCGGCATCAATTTAAGAACCAAGGAAGAAGTTTGTTACTGAGACCGATTAGCAGAATAAGTTTTGGGGCTCTCCTCTAGGGACCAGGGTCTAGCCAACGTGGGGGTTGGCCTAGAGGAGGAAATCAGGAACGATCTCTCTCTCATAGAGCAGAAAGTAGCTGGTTACTCCCCCATGACATTCATCCCACCACAGAACCAGTTAGCACATCCTTTCAGGCCAGTCATTGTTCTGACTCACAGGGTTCACAGCTGGGTAAAACTTAATTTCTCTCTTCTATGGTAACATGAAAAGATGCTTCCAGCAATATCAAAGTTAGCCAGCAAGGATGGCGCTTCCAGGTCAATACCAACATTATTTCTGAATGTCACGTGACTCCAGTATGTGGTATCTTCTGCTGTAGGTTCTTACCATCAAGTTCAGGAGATTAACCAAAAGCAATGACAGTAGCTTGCAATGTCTAGCGGGTACCCATGGTACCCTGGAGAACAGCTTCAAAAAAGGTAACCTGAAAATAAATTTTTTTTAAATTATAGCCTATGCTTTTGGGGGGAGATTTGACCCTTGCCATAATGGGGCAAATCCATTACAGTGTAATATATATATAATAATATTATAATATATAACGTTAAGAATTATATAGTATTTGTTAGCAAATAGGCAGCCTGCTTCTGGGTTGCCTAGTAACCCATGAGATCATCATATACCACTGCCAGGTGTGTGGCAGACAGACCTGGCAGATGCAGGTCAGCTGTGCGCCAGACATAAAAGGACCAACCAGCCACCTCACTGTTCTCTTGCCCTCTTTGCTTCGGTCTCTCTCCCGTTTCTCTGTTGGGGTATCCCCTCCCCATCTCTCTCTCTCTCTGTCTGCCTCCCCACCTCCATCCAATAAAACTCTTTCATATCGTATCTGTTGTACACATGACATTTTTTACTTATATCGTAACAATATCAATGTGCATATTTTATATATTCATATTTCAATGGTCTTTTGTATTAGATACCCCTCCATACATGCCTCATATATGCCACAGACTTCTTATTCTTTACTCCATTTACTCTGTCCTCTTCTATTATTAAAAATGTTCTACAGAAAAAAAGTTAGAATAAAATAAAGCTACTTCAAGTGGAAACATACATACTGCCCAAAATAAGATGTTTTGACTAGTTTTTGTCAGTTTAATATGAACTTAGACATATATGAGTTGCTACCATCAGATTGGCCTATGGCATGTTTTGATTGCTGATTGATGCGATCATGTCCAGCCCACTGTGGGTCCCATCTCTGGGCAGATGGTCCTGATTTGTTTAAGAAAGAAAACTGAAAAAGACGGTTAGTAGCTTTGCCTACTCCATATTGAACTATTACCTGGAAACATAAGATAAATAAAATTCATTTCTATCCACATTATTTTTGGCCAATGTTTTACTACAACAACAGGAACCAAACTAGAATTCTATGACTGACATAACCCTGTTCTTCCAGTTTGTTTGTTAGTTTGCTTGTTTGTTGTTTAGAGGATTGTGGAAGATTTGGAGCTTTGAAATATAAAAGCCACTGAGTTCTGGAAGCTTAGCAAGCTATCCCCTGAAAGCTTGGAAGAAAAGAATGCTGAGACAAGTGCAGGCCAAAATTGCTTGTAAAATTTCAGAGGGAAGCAACACTCTGTCAGGGACATTCATATGCTATATTAAAATGAAAAATCTATGGTTTCTGATCAACTGAGGCTGAAAAATTAGCTGTGGTTACTGAAAGACCAACATCACTGTAGTAAAAACCTTTACCTTTCTGAGATAAGCTAGCTAGTGAGGGTTGGGAAATCAGTTGTTATTAATAAGGGCCCAGTGCCATTGAGACATAATCCTCTGGGAAATACAGCACACAGTGGCCATGGTCTTGAGTATGCCAAGACTACCACTGAAGCAAACTTGCTTATGGGTAAGAGTCTCTTGGGTGGTACTGGGTTTTTGCAGCATGGATTGAGGGAGTCATAGAGAGAATCTGAGACATAGAACATGTCACATAGACATGTGACAGGGACAGAGTCCCTGAAGAAGCCAGGAGCCATCACTAGTCACTAGTGAAGACATTGCAGGAGAGACCCGAGCATATAGGAGTTGCCAGGACCATGGGGTGGCCATCAAGGACAGCAGCCAGTGCGGAGTGGAGCTGCCCTGAGCCTAGGAGACAAGTTAAATATGTTGCGAAAGGTCAAGGACAAAGAACAAGAGTGTAAGTGGAGGATACCACAGAAGGAAAATCAAATGTTGCTACAAAACATGCAGTAGTTAAAAAGATAATGAGAATGTTATAAGTAATATGGCAGGAAGTACGACTTACCCAAGTCAACACAAGAATACACAGAAAAGCTGAGTGTAATTATCACTACCTCACTTGGTCAACTTGTGCTATTGTAACAAAATGCTACAGACATATTAATTCATAAAGAGTAAAAATTTGATGCCAATAGTTCTAGGGGCTAGAAAGAGCAAGTTTAAGGTGTATTTAGGAACAGGTTGGTGCCATGTGGTGAAGGGTGTGCTTTGCTCTTAAAATATTGCCTGTTGCTGTTTCCTCCAGAGGAAAGATCCCACTGTTCTCACATGAAGGAAGGCCAAAAGCATAAACATATCCTCCACAGCTGTGGTAACAAGTTTTCTGTTGTTGGGATAAAACCTCTTCATTAACTCAAGTAACTCAAGGAAGAGAGAATCTCTAAGGCTAATAGTTCCAGAGGGATGAGAGTCCATGATGGAAGCACAGACATGGTGGCAAGGGGCCATCATGGCAGTAAGAGCAGGGAGCTGAAAGCACACACTGTGAGCCTCAAACATGAAATAGAAAGAGCTAACTGGAAGCGGCATGGGGCTTCTAAAGTCAAAGCCAGCCTCTAGTGACACACTTCCTCCAGCAAGGTGGTACCACCTAAATCTCCCCCACTGGTGTTCAGATGCCTGTTAAAAGGCCACTTCTCATCCAACTCATCACAGCAGCTTTTATAAGTACCACGAAGAGTCTAATTGCCTTTTTGTGGTCCCACCTCTTAATGCTATCAGATTAGTGATTAAGTTTCGGCACAGAAATGACAGGGAACACGTTCATCTCACAGCTTTAGTCAGTGAGGTCAGGGGCTCTGAAATGCCTGCTGTTCATACAAAATGACAACTCTGCTTTAAGGGAAATCAGAGAATAGCGTCTTGTGAGCTGAACATGAGTGATGATGTCCTGCAAACATGGGCTCAGCTTGGCCTGAAGAACAGGTTCTACCAGGGAAGACCCTGCATGGACTTTTACAGTTACAGAAGAAAAGAAAGCCATAAATCAGCACACTTACTAGCTGTATTGCTGAGGGCACTGGGTAGGCAAGACTCCACACAGCACAAAGCCTCTTACCTTTATGGTGGGTGGAGGCTGGATGTCTGCTGAACTTTGTGGGACTTGCCAAGAAGATTATCTGTTAGCAAGCCCAGAGAGTACTAAATACAACAGTAAAGGTAATTGGCTACTAAAGGCCCTAAAAAACAGCCCAAGATAATTTGAGCCCAAGACTTAACAACATTCAGTCTCTTCACTATCGTGGTTTTTAACTCGGGCAAGGTCATCAACTTCATGAATAAAATGAACTGTAATCATATCAACATTCCAGTAGTATATTTACTTATACTTTGTACTCTTGCTCACCCCTCTTATTCCCTGCCCCCCCTTCCATGCCTGTCTTGTGGTCTACAGGATCTTTAACACAGATCCTGTGTTAAGGCTTCCTCAAAGAACTTTGTGTTCACAGCACAGTGAGAACTACTGCTCTACCCAGCCCCTCCAATTAAGAACAGCACATAAATAAACAATGAGTACTAGTGCTTTCCTGGACATCATCTGCAGAGATCTTCAAAAAACTCAAATGCCATTCTCTTTAAATATGGCAAAGCCATTACTGTGTCAAGACACAGCTAAGTAACAGACCAAGGCAGTAGGCATTGGATCTAAATGTCACTCCTCCAGAGAATTATATCAGCTACAACTCCTTAATGGCCTGAAGACAACCAGGTTCCTCAGGATATGTAGAAAAGGAGAAGGAGGTGAACAGAAGAGACCCCGATGTTTTGCTGATTTGTTTAATGTGCATATGTGAGTGTGTATATGTGTACACACACCCTGTGCCCATGGAGGTCAGAAGGTACGGAATCCTCAGAAACTAGAACTACGGGCAGTTATGAGCTATCCTATGGGTATTGGGAACTGAACTCTGCAAGTAGGTACTCTTGATGAAAATGAAAAAGATGGAGCCTTGGATTTTAAGACTAGACCAAGTGAGGAGGCAGGTGGATCAGGAGGCCTGGGTGAGGCAAACTGTGCCTCTATCTCCTAGGTTAACCCACCCCACATCCCTAACCCCTAGAATGATCTACCCTGTGCCTCCATCTCTTAGGCTAACCCACTTCACATCCCCAACCCATAGCAGGACCCACCCTGTTCCCCTGTCTCTTAAGCAGGCTCACTCCCAACTTCTAGTCTTATTGACTCGTGAAAGCACTTTCCTCGTTCTAGAAGACATCAGATCTACCTTGTCACAACATTTCCTGGGAAAAGAAAAAGAAATAAACATTTGCTTCCTGCAAGGGTCAGAGAGCCCCAAACAGCACTGTCTGTCATTACTGAAAAGAACGAGAGGAATTTAAAGAGAGTAATTAATGCTGAGGCTTAATGATATTGTAATTTCCAGATTCTGTGTAACTTTTGATACTGAATCTACTTTTCCTTTCCATCTTTTTTAATTAAAGACAGGTTTATGGCACATTCTGCTTTTTCTAATTGATTTATGTATAGATCCTTACAGAATAAGGCCATTAACATTACCATGTTACTGAGAACTGAAACCTAACTTTAAGGAGCAATTTATGTTTATGTCTGTGTGATTGTCACATGAATGGTAGTGCCCACAAAATCAGAAGAGGGTGTTAGATTCTCCAAATCTGAAATTAAAAGCAATTGTGAGCTTCCCAGCGATGGTGCTGAGAACCAAAGTCTGGATTTCTAGAAAAACAGTCATAGAACCATGAAAATATTGGTTTTCAAGGCCCCCTCTTCAAAAAGGAATGACGCCCATAGTAAATTCCTCTTCCTGAGTAAGTGAGCAAAGGGCCAGTTACAAATTATAACAAAGAACACGCCACTTCTAAGATGGGATAATAGAATGTGGCTTGCTTTGCTCATTCTGTCTCTCAGAGCCTTGTCCTTGGGGAAAACCAAACTGCTTTCCATGCTTTTGGGCCATGAGGGAAGAGTGAGGGAGTAGGGTTGGCAGTCAATTGAGAACTTAAACCAATAGGTCGCAGGAACTGTTTCCTATCCTGAACCACATGAAGGAGCATGGAAGCTGCCATTCAGACCAGCCAACCCTTCAGGCCAGACGAGAAGCCCTGATAGTCTTCTTGCTCAGAACCCCAGGTAGACAGGAAGCCACAGATGCCTGCAAAGTCTCACTCTGTTTCTTGACCTACAGAGACTCCCAGACAATATTTGTAGTTTAAGCCTCTAAGTTATGAGGTGATTCCATTATACACTCAAGACACCTGGTACATAGACCTAAAGACTTCATGCATTTTTCATGTGTTCTGGTAAGGTAAGGTGAGTGGCATCTAGAATTCATGTTACTTACCTCTGTCATGTGCCATGCTTTAAAGGAAATTGAAAAGGGACAGGAAGTATCGCAAGCAAAAAGACAGGTAGCAGTGAAGAATATATTATTCTCTATACTTCTTTAAGGCACACCAGAGAGAAAAAAAATCAATCACTCTAAATGCTGACACCATCTTGCTAGAATTTGTTTTTTTTAATGTTTTTAACATCTACAGTCTATCTGTATCTATCAATCATATATCTACTTATCATCTTTATAATCTATCTACTTATCTATTAATTTTTAATGAGTAGCATTTGTGCCTTGTGCCTTTGGAGGCCAGAGAGGGGTTTGGATGCCCTGAAATTGGAGTTACAGATGGTTGTGAGCTACTGTGATTGCTCTCAGAAACCACAGTTGGAAGTTGTGGATGCTAGGAATAGAACCCAGGTTGAGAGGCCAGTGTTTTCAGCCACTGAACACCTCTCCAGCCTACCTAGGGTTTCAAGATGGGAAAAAACAAAACAAAAACAAAAAAATATGGCTCTTTGACACCTGAATCAAAACAATCATTCTATTAACCTTGATAATGGTCTTTTTCTATTTTCTTATATATATAATCATAGCTGATGTATCTACACTTGTAGAATACATGGCATACACTATGTAAAATGAACAACAGTGAGAGGTCTGAGTTGAGTTGCAGATGCCTGGTGATTAACCCACTTTACCTTGTAGTTCAGAGACCCACTCATGTCCATAGCCTCGAAACCTTGAAGTTTCAAATTCCTTTTACAGCAAAATGGCACATGACACCATGTACTTTTTAAAAAATATATACCTTCATACATAAGTACAATTTATTTTGATCATATGCACCCCCTGCTCCCCTCAACTATTCCCAGATCTCCCCACTGTGTCTCCACCCATCTTCATGTCCTTATTATTATTTATAGCATGCTCATTCCAATTAGTGGTACCCATATGTGCATGGGTATAGGGCTAGCTTCTAAAACATGGGCAACCTACCAGGGATCCTGCAAAAACAGTGACTCTCCCTCCCAAAACAGCCATCAACAGCCAACAGCTCCTCAGCTGAGGGTGGGACTTGGGAGTCTCCCTTCCATCCGTGCTGGAAACCTGAGTGGCTTGATCCAGCGTAGGCCTTGTGGAGGTATTCACGGCTGCTTTGAGAATGTTAGTGAAATGGCCCTGTCATGTCCAGAAGACTGTTTTGTATCTGTCCCCCTCCAATCTCTAGATCTCTTCTACCACTGTGTTCCTTGAACCAAGAGAGCTAGAGAGAGAGAGAGAGAGAGAGAGAGAGAGAGAGAGAGAGAGAGGAGAGTCCTTGCAAAAGTGATAACAATGGGTTTTCTACTGCTGTCGTGAGCTGGATTTGGGCCTGCTTGATCCGCAACATCAGTAGTTGCGGAGAGTATTTCAGTTAAGGTTACTTTGGCCATAATGAGGCACCATGACCGAAAGCAAGTAATGAAAGAAAGGATTGATTGTGTTTATGATTCCTCACCACAGTTCATCATCAAAGGGGGTCATGAAGGAAGTCAAACAAGAAAGGAGCTGATGCAGAGGCAATGGAGGGGTACTGCTTACTGGCTTGTGCTTTATGGCTTACAGAGCCTGTTTTCTTATAGAAGCCAGGCCCACCAGCCGAGGAATATCCCCATCCACAATGGGCTGGCCTTTCCCCCATGGATCAATGACTTAAAAAATTCCTTATAGGCTTGTGTGCTTACAACCCTATCTCATAAGATGCATTTTCTCAATTGAAGTTCCCTCCTCTCATATAACTATAGTTTGTGTCACATTGATATAAAATTAGCCAGGACAGAGTACTTGCTCCAAAAGCAGAGAACAGGATTCTGAGGCAGCCTTAGGAGAGTACTAGAGGTTACTCTCTGAAACTCAGAGCCTCTAGCCCTTTGATAGGAAAGACCACCTCAGATATTTCTGAGAAGCCTTCAAGCAAATGTGCCGATGATTATGCATGGGAATCTCCCTCCACAGCCACTCTTCGACCCCCACCTCCATTCCTCTCCTCTCCTCTCCTTCCTCATTTCTCATTGATTTTAGATAGGGTCTCAGTTTGTAGTCGCACCTGTCCTCAAATCCATGCTCCTCCTCCCTCAGGCTCTCAAGTGCTTGGATCACAGAGGAGTGGTACCAAGGCAAGCTCTTCACTCTATTCTCTCCACCAGGCAGTTGCCGGACCCTTCCCACTCATTTATTAAAGCAAATGTTTTAAAAAAAATATTTCCTGCAATTGTTCCCAAATCTTACTGTAGTCTAACTAATTAGTAATCATTGTAGCACAGGCTACATGCTTGCTTCTCAGTTCAGGATATCTTTACTCAGTATCCTAGGTCAGGGCCTTTACAAGTTGGCTTTCCTCAAAGTTCTAAGCTAGGTCAAGGACAGAAGGTAGCCACATTCTCTGCCACTTTGAAAGCTGGGTGGCTTGTTCTCCAGCTTCCAATATGCTCATCATTTCCATCTGCTGCTAGTTTCTGAGGCTCTCTATCCTCACCAGACTGGCCTCTAACACCCTGCTTACCACATTCCAGGCTTTTTCTAGCTGGCCCTCCCAAACTCTTCCAACCTCTGCCTGCTACTTAGTCTCAAAGCTGCCTCCATGTGTTCAGGGCTTTCACGGCAGCTGCCCAATTTTCTTGGTGTCAGTTTTTCCCTGTTAGTCTACTTTCTATTGCTACATAATACTTGAGGCAGGATACTTTGTATCGAGGTTTATCTAAACTCACAGTTTTAGAGGATAAAAGTACAAGATGGATCTGAGGCAAAACAGAGACAAGAGAATCCAAGGGGCCATGAGATGGGAAAGAATCCCCTCTTCCTGCCTTTAGTGCAGAGTCAAGGAACTAGTCAACGTAAAACTGTCCACAGACATTAGGTTTTTTTCCTATCTCAAACGAGGGTGTTAAGAAAACACTGTAACTCACTTACTCAGGTCCAGAATGTTTGTAGCCCTGGGTTTTACCATAATAGTTTTCATCTCTCATCTAAAAACCTAAACAGTGTGCCTCACCTCATTAAACTGCCTTCAATGTCATTCTTAAAAAAGAAAATTTTAAGGTAAGAAAAATGAGTCAACCAGCTCATATATTTTTATGGAAACCTTCTAGCAGCTTTAAGTGCAAATCGTCCCAACTTAGAAACACTGTCAGGTGACTAATAAGATGAGCAGACACCTTAGTGTAGGGTGTCCACATAGCATCATACCACTTGTCAACTGAATGAAGCAAGCTGTCCATACAGGTGGTAACACGAATGCCTCTTGGACATGATGATGAACAAAATAAGCCAGATACCAAAGCCTTCATGCACATGACTATATAGACCAAGTAGCCCATATACTTTTTAACTTTTAAACTTTGTAAATCACACCCTTTGAGCAATGTGATGCATGCAGGAGTGGATGTGTGCATGGTGTGTGTGTGTGTGTGTGTGTGTGTGTGTGTGTGTGTGTGTGTGTGTCTCATTGTAAAGACACCTCAGCAGGACTATCTCAAGTAGTCTGTGTTCTCTCCTTTTCTATACAACTCTCCATATAAATAGTTAATAAACTCACAAGCTTTGCTTCATTCTGGCCCAGCCTGAAATTCTCTTCTGTGACACAGCCAAGGACTCTGCTTTCCCTGAAGGGATGTCCCTCAGCAGAGAAGGGATCCCTAGGCGGCTGTTGTCTACGTTGAGCTGTGTCACCCTGACACTGGTGACAGAGTGACCCCACGTATTTAGTTTCTAATGAGGTCCTAATGAGGTAGTGACATGATGAGAGGAAAGGATTCCATGCTAAAAGAGAAGCCAGAGAGTGACTTATCAAGTCCTCTGTGTGGGAACTAATTGGAATCCCACACAAACTATACTGGTCTCTCCTGAGGGAGGCCTTCCCAATGATCTAACCACCTTTCTCTAGGCCCTACTTTTTGAGCTGACACAAATCCTTGATGGGGAAGAACTGTAGTAGGAGATAATGGAGAAAAATCTCCTCAGACATCCCTCTTTAAATAGCCACATACACCCCGGCTTATGAAATGCACTGAGAAGTCTGAAAGCATGAGCACCTGTTAATATTTATTTTTAGCTCAGCATAGTTCATGAAGTCCACTTCAAATTTAATGTTTTCTTCCACAGACAAGTTCTTAAATGTTGGTTTGAAGCATCATTGAGATCTACTTGAAAGAGAGCTGAATGAGACAGGTCAAAGAAAAGGCTTTAAGCAATTCTTAACAATTCAATTTTTTTTCAATTCATTTTAGGTTAATGTGTGTGTGTGTGTGTGTGTGTGTGTGTGTGTGTTTGTGTGTGTGTGTTAGTCTGCATTTGTTTCCTGTAAATTTTGGGGGGGTTATTTTTTTCTGTTGTTTATTTGCTTGTTTGTTTTGTTCTATTCTGGTATGTTGTTATATCATCATTATTTTAGATGTCTGCTTGTATTTTAATGAGAAGGGTGTGTTGGGAGGTGAGAACAGTATAAAAGGAGTTTGGGTAGGGGAAACTTTAATCAGAATATACTGTTTAAAATATTTTTTCAATAAAAATCCATACAAAGCAATGGGTTTCCTCATGTCTTCACACACATGTCTGCTTACTTTGGTCTTATTTGCCTCTCCCCCACTGCTTTCCTCAATGGCTTTGTTTCTTCAGGTTTTGTTTTCCGGCCTTCAGTTATTTTTCTTATTTCCTGATCTCATGGACAGGCTTAGCGAGGGCAGTACTAACCTGCAAGGAAAATCCAGTGATATCAAATAATTTTACCTTCTGTTCCCTCAGGAAAGACCAGTGTGCTTTGTGTGGGACTCCAATTAGTTCCCTCACAGTGGGTTTGAGAAGTGGCTCTCTGGCTTCTTCTTGTTTACCATGACATTAGATTATCTGGTGAGAGTCTCCAAAACTTTTTCATTGCAAAATTAATTGATATATTTTTTTAAGAATCCTATGATTCCATTTTGTTTTGAATAAAGTGCTTTTTTAATTTAAAGACAGCTCTTAGATGATGCTTTCCTCCAATTAATTATATAAATAACTCACCGTCTATCTCAGCCCTGAAGTGGGAATGCACAGGGTTAGTAAATCATTTCCTCATCTCTGCAGAAGTACTTGACCCTCCTTCTCTCCAGAGCTGACGAAAGCTCCAATCAACACGTGTGAGCTCATCTATTCATGTGGTCTGTGGGACCCTGGAAAGCCTGTGGGGATGCGCAGTGGGAAAGGGGTGTGCAGATCAGCCTACTTTCAACACTGCAGCGAGCTAGCTGACCAAGCAGGAAGTGGCATAGGTCACCCCACCGGCAAGGCCGCCCAGAGTCATCCTAGAGGCATAGTTGTGAATGAGGCAGATCAAAGTTAGTGCGACTTTCTCTTCATGCTTTTGACGTACACAAGTATCTGTGCTCAAACTAACCAGTTAAACATTCATTTTAGGCTCAGTCTAGATGGAAAAGCAAAGCAGGAGGCAAAATAGCAGAGAGAGAACACAAAGAGCGATCGATACCATAGAGCAGGTGAGAGTGCAGACAGACACTTGTGACCAAACACCTCCCATTGTTGTAGCTAACAGGACTGAGGAAGCAATGCTATGTGACTAGGGGACTGAGGAAGCAATGCTATGTGACAAGGGGAACTGAGGAAGCAATGTTATGTAACTAGCAGGACTGAGGAAGCAATGCTATGTAACTAGGGGAACTGAGGAAGCAATGCTGTGTAACTAGGGGAACTGAGGAAGCAATGCTGTGTAACTAGGGGAACTGAGGAAGCAATGCTATGTAATGAGGGGAACTGAGGAAGCAATGCTGTGTAACTAGCAGGACTGAGGAAGCAATGCTGTGTAACTAGCAGGACTGAGGAAGCAA
>NW_026596073.1:12583252-12653317 GCF_907164565.1 Psammomys obesus | reverse complement strand
AGGACTGAGGAAGCAATGCTGTGTAACTAGCAGGACTGAGGAAGCAATGCTATGTAACTAGCAGGACTGAGGAAGCAATGCTGTGTAACGAGGGGAACTGAGGAAGCAATGCTGTGTGCATTTGTATGTGTGTTATTTCACTTTCCATTGGTCTGACCAAAAGCAACCTAAGGGAAGGAAAGGATTTATACTTGCAGGTCACGGTCTATCACTGAAGGAAGGCAGGGCAGGAAATCAAGCAGGAACTGAAATAAAAACCATGGAGAAAGCTGCTTATTGGCTCATTCTCCGGCTCAAGACCACCTGCCTAAGGAATGAAGACCAGCTGACATATCCAGCTCATAGACTTGAACACCCAGTGTGGCCTGGGCCTCCCTATGTCAGTTAGTTGTTGTAAGAGCTTATTGATATTTACTATTGGTGTATCTTCTAGTAATGCTGCTGTTAATCCTAAGTAGCTATATAACCAAATCAACACACAGAGACTGGGGTTTTGGTTAACCTAAAACATAATGCTGGGCAATATTTACTCCCTCCTAAACCGCCAAGCCCTCAGTTTCCTAACATTTAGATTTTCTACATTATACTTGCTTTTTGTGAAATCTTAGGTCTGGTTCATGTTCCACGTCCTCCAAGATCTCTCCTCCAGCTCTACCCTCCTAGCTCTCCCCCTCTCTCTCCTCCCACTCCTTTCCTGCTCTCTAGCTCCTTCCCTCTTTCCTGTCCTCTGGCTCCTCCCATTGCACAACATTGTATCTAGTTGCTTTATTTTGTCCTGTTTACACGAGAGTTGAGACAGGATGCTTATAGTGAGTATCACAATGCAATATCCAGATTGAAACTGGAGAGTGGAGGGGGGAGAAATCAGCATTGAATTAACAAGGGTAAGGCATATACATTTTAAAAGAACATTATACCAACACATAGTAATCAAGATAATACTTTATAGACAAGCCCATAGACCAATGTCACTGGGCAACTCTTCCATGGTACTTTCTTCTCAGGTGACTCTAGGTTATATCAAGTTGCTAGCTGAAGCCAATTGGGTTTTGTTCTCAGAATGATGTATAGTTTCTGGTTAGTTACCTTGAATCTTCTACAATGATCATGCTGCCATGATCTTCCTGAATCCCATTTTGGCCATGCCCTTTTGGACTCTCCAAATCATGAAGGCTCCAGTAAATCAGATATATTTTCCAGTTTTACTCAGACGGACCTTCTTAACCCCAGTGGACTAAGGTGATGCTTTTCTAATGCTTAGTAATTTTGTTTAATAAAAGGAAACTTGGTTGAGCATGGCTACCACAGCAGATAAGCAGTGTTAGAAAGTTAGTTAGGGTGTAGCCTCGGCCACATAACAATTTCATAAGGTTGAAATCAGGGCAAAGCTCAGCATGCGAGATGATCGGGAAGAGAGCTCTTGGAGCAGTGGCTATTAATATCTGCTGCATAACCTGACCTTTGTTGCTATAAACAAGAGCAGATAATTACACGTTCATTCTAAGAGCAAAGCTGACCTCAAAATTGAGGCATTTGTCAAAGGGGACGGACAAGTAATTTGTACTCAAATGAAACATGGAGTTTTCCTCTTAGCATTTGACAGCTCTGGCCCTGGTCAAGGAAGATCAGTTACTTTAGGTAATGATTATAATTAGCATCCTTGTCCATCAGGGCGCTTACGCCCTTGTTTTCTGGGGGCGGCTGCACAGAGCAGTGCAATGTGGAGGAATAGCTTTTAGGAAGAACCCTTTGCCCTCCCTTTTCTTGCCTGGGTTGGCTCTCCTCAGTGGCTCCATGCTGTATCTTAAGATGAAACACCAGAGTCACCGCCACTGAGAAAGACAGTCCCAGGCAAATAAAGTGACACCTGCCAGACTGGAACCGCTCTCCACCACAGCTCTGCAGACAAGTGTGAAATCAAGCAGCCCTCAGAGGAACCATTAGACCAACCCTGTTTACAGTTACAGTCTCACTGTGGACTCTGCACACCCTGTTCTTGAAGGCAAGATTTTTTTTTCCAGTGAGGCAATTTCTTAGGATTACCAATGTGTAAAGGAATTCTTTTGACACATATATTTATTTATATATGAATTTGTTAGCGTGGCTTATAGGCTGTGGTCCAGCTAGTCCAACAGTGACTCTCTTTCAATGCAATTTCCAAAAATCCAATAGTTGTTCAGTTCACTGGGCTGGGTATGCGAGCTGGTCTTCAGTGTGAGCTAAAATCCTGAAGAAGCAGGTTCTAACACCAGTGAAGGAAAGGACTTGCTCCCTAGGGTAAAAGCACTCAGGCAAAGAGGGCAATCTTCCTTTTCTCCATGTCCTTTATCCAGGCTGCCAGCAGAAGGTGTGGGCCAGATGAAAGGTGAATCTTCCTACCTCGGAAGATCCAGATTAAAAGATGGGTCTTCCCGAATTAAATGATTTAATTAAGAAAACAAAACAAAAGAGAAAGGAAAAAACCTCCCTCACAGGTGTATCCAGTCACTTGGGTTTTAGTTAATTCTAGATGAGGTCAAGTTGACAGGCAAGAATGGTCACCACACGTGGCTTCTTCTGTAAGGGTGTTGCAGGGATTAATTTCACCTTAACCCTCACCACACCCATGGGTATTAAGAACAGTGAATGGGGGCTCTACAAGAGCTTGATCTCCTCTCCCCTGGCTTCTCTGAGGAGTATTACAGCAACCAGCAACGTAGAAGGCATGTCCAGTGAGGATGGGCTTCAAGTTCCGTGTCTGCATCATACCACCTGGAAATCCTGGTACAAGTTGCTGAGAGTCTGTGAGTCTCCTCTCAAAGACTTTCAAAGAACACTTTACAAGGTTGCTGTGGGGATTAAGTAAAGTAGCTAATACGCAGGGGGAAACTGGATTTAAATAAGCCGTCCATGTGTGATAGCAACACTTCCTTTCTTCTTCCATTCTGTCTTCCTTCCATCCTTCCGTCACCTCCTTCAGCTCTTCTTCAGATAGATCATAACTGTATGGTATAACTGGATTGGAAATAATCGTTGGTCATTTTCAGCCGCTATCCAGTTGTAGGTGTCATCTGCCTTCTCTAAGATGGCTGGCCTGGAGCTACCAGGTTCTGGCTGCTTTTCCCTCTCCCAGCACTGGAATGACAAGTGTATGCACCTCATCCAGCTTTCTTTCCACCTAGAGATCTGCCCCATCCAGCTTTCCTTCTACCTAGGGATCTAATTTCTGCTTATAAAAGAAAGCTCTTTACCAGTGGGGACGTCTCCTCAGCTCCTAGGGCTATGCTTCAAGCAAGGATAGTACTGCTTTCCTTCAGCTAGTGGCTCTCGTGCGCTTTGTATTCTGAGTGATAGGCCAGCCATATTCCTCTTTTACTTACCACCAAGAAAAGAGAAACTGAGCAGCTACATCTTCTGGGGCCCCAGAGAAGTAGCTATCCCGTGTCAGCTGCTACACAAAACAGCAGCAATGCCTTTGTTTCCTGTGGTTGTTCAAATACCACTGAGCTCCCCAGGCCTGCGGAGGGATTAGCTGTAAGAGAGCAGTGAGCAGAGATGAATGCCTTAATTGGCTACTAATATATAGTCACTCCTATTCTTAGAAATGTCTTGATGTTTTGTCTAACTACCTTAAAAATAGAGTCCAGAGTCTGTGGCTGGTTTCTATCACACATAAAACCAGGACAGTTGATAGGTAATAGATTAGATCACGTTGTCTTTTCTGGAAAGACCCAGTTAACATTTGTTGTAGTTTTAAAAAGTCATGCTCAGAGAGTTGTCTGGTAAACTCAGTTTATCTTGAATATTAATAATTGGTCCATTCAGAAATGTCCTTGACTGAAACTCAATGTACACACTCCTCTTTAATTGAGTGGTTTGAACAGTTAGTGGTGGGTTTATAGTAAATCAGTTTAACTGGGTTGGGCCGTGATTCTGATAATGGACTAAGCAAGTCAGAGAAACTTTTAGATATTAAAGAATATGAAGTTTGAAATTTTAAACTTTGATGTGATGTTTAGTTATTGATGAGATCTGATGTATCTCAAACCAAAAGTCCACTGAACACATAATTAAAAATTTGGATATGTTTGTTGATCTATGAAGACAACTTGATACCCTTCAGTATCTTACATAAAAGGGTGCAATAACCATCATGCATTAGATCAACAGATGGCAAATTCTAGTAGTATATATACAAACTGAAAACCAAGTCCCACTCAATCCCCCAGTCCTCCTGTTTGAACTGAGTGCCCTGTGTCAGGCTTGTCCAGTGCCCTTGGAAAAGTTTTTAAGCCATGGAACCAGTGTGTCTCTGTGGAATTCCACTAGCAGGACATGGTTGCTTCTTCTTCCTTATGTGGATTTCATCCCATGAGGATGTCACAGAGGCAGCCAGTCTCAAAGACCATGAGAGACTTGATAATTAAAGACAAACACCTTGGTTCTCATCCAGACACCATAGCCCAGATTCATCTGGGTCTGAAATAGCAGCTGAGCCTCCTGCTCAATTTGGCCCCAGCTCAGCCCAGACGGAGACTCCTGTTTCCACTAGGAGATGCCAGGAACAAAACCTCCATCCATCTGAAGGCACTGGGGATAATTTTAGCACTGGCAGAGATGAAAAGGCAATAGCCTGTGTGGTTTCCGAGCTATGGGTTTATATGTAAGGATGGGGGAAAGGTATGGGTCAGCACAATCTTTGTCCTGTATCCATTGAGGAACCAAATACTAAGAAACAATCCACACCTCACCCTGAGCCTTCTAATGTCAGGTACAGTTAAGAACACATTGACCAGAAAGCCTGGTATGGATGGCTCTCACCTGTAATTCTGGCACCCAGAAGGCTGAGATAGGGGATTCCCAAGTTCAAGGCCAGCTTGTGCTACAGGAACACTTTCAAAACAGGGGGAAAACCCCCCCACTAAACTAGTGAAAAACCACTGTGCCCCCATTTCCTGATGATGACAATGGAACCCAAGGCTTTGTGTCTTTTCAGAAGATGAAGAGCAATTTCTTCAACCCCTTCCCACCCTGGAAGGGTGTGCCTTCTAGTAACTGACTAGAGAACTAAAGTAACCATAGTGGTTACTTTATCATTCATATAATTCATGTTATGATACCTCATTCGACATATGAGATAGATGCTACTGTATCTAGACACAAAGGAAAGAGTAAGAGGGCCAAGAAAATAACCAAACACACCAAGCGATGTGTGAGTCACTAAACATATGTCCCTAACCCAGAGCTGTCCTTTTCTCCTAAAACAAGCCTTAGAATGCTGTTCAGCATTTATTTACTTTAATCCAAGATGTGATTCTATCACAAACGGCAAGCAGTTGGTGAAAAGCTGCTGTTCTCTGCCCCTCCCCTTTGATGGTAATAGTGTGTGATGTATCCACCAGGAAAGATCATTCAGACACAGGTTCAAGCCAATAGAAAGCCTTTATTAACTGGCCAGTGACTATACTGGGTATTTAGGATCATAGTGTAGCCCTGAGTCTTTCTCAGGGTGAGCTTTTAAGTACAAAACCACATCCTGGGTTGACAAAGCTCAGTTAGCAAGAACATTTAGCCAGAAGCTGAACTACAGAGCCAAAAAGCAAGGTCGGCACATTTATGGACTTTCCCAGTCTTTATTCTCATTTTGGTAAGTGGTACTGCCTCAGTGCAGGTTCCAAGACTTACATGGCACTTCCATCATGGCATCAAAGTTGGGCTGAGGTCTGGAGACCTATTATAGTGAAGACTAGACCCAGAACCTCAGGGCCTCACATAGGCTGTATTCCAAGCATCGAAAAAAAGGAAGTGGTTCAAGTCCAGCAACTGAAAGTAGCAGAGTGGACAGTAAAGAAAGAAATGGATAAATCAGAAAGGGAGGAAGAAATAACTCAGTAATATTTTACCAAGATAGAGCCTTCTGTGTGAAACTCAAGAATAATAAAGAGTTAAGCAAAACAGAGGCTAATGTTTGTAGTCACAGCCCTTTGACACCAGCAAACCTGAGATGTATGTTAGGGAGACAATTAGTGTGTTTTAGAAAGGGCACTAACAGAAAAGGTTACACAACTTAAAATGTTGATATCTTGAAAATATATGTTATGCTATATCCCCAGATTAGTCTACTTAAGGAATAAAGAAAACAGTGTTAAATCATGGTTCAAATTCTATCTAGGCCACTTACTACTTTCATGACTCTATACAACTAACTCACTTAACCTCTTGGATCTTTAGTTACACAACAACATACAGTGTTTTTCCTACTTAAAAACAAAAGATAAGCAACTGATGTTTAATGGTTGAATTAGAAGAAAATTGAATCATATATTGATTCTATTAAAGAGTTTATATGTTCAGCATTTTTTCTATTAGAGGTAGCATTAAGCCAGTTGGATTTGACAAATTAATAATTTTAAGAAAGACTACTGCACTGGTTATGAGTACCCTGGGTGTTGTGGAGACTCAAGAAAGAAAGAGTTAAAATTGGTGATTTCAGTGTGGTATTTATTTTGATTGTAGCTGGCTGCAAGTTAAAGTTGGAAGGAGGCAAAAACCTCCCTTCAGAAGCTCCAAGGAAGACCTTGGCAGAAAAAGAAGCAGTGAAGGGCTGGGCGGACATACTCTCCATTCTCTGAAAAGCTTTGTGAGTATAAAGCTTAGGAGATCTTCACACACTCTGGGCTCAAGTCTAATTGACTCTGACTCTCCCCAGCATCTTGGCTGGAGGTAACTGATGAAGACTCGATTCTATCTGTTTATTGGAAAAATTCTAGAAACAGAGTAGAATATCAATAAAGAAATGTAAGACCCAAGGCAAGGGCAGGAGTTGGGAAGCCAGCTTCAGTAGCAAGAAAGAGGGAGGGTGCCCCTCTCAGGAGAGGGAGTGGAGAAGAGAATGACCTGAGAAGGGAGAAAGGGGTAAAGTAAGGAGGCGCTTGAGAACAGGAGGAAAGGGAAGGATTGGGAAAGACCCAGACTTCTAAAGATTTGGCCACTAACAGAGAATCAGAATAGATGAAGGCAATAGTGATGGTTTGGGACCTTCACAGTCCTTCCTCGGTGTCCAAGACAGATTGGTCCTAGAACTAACCCTCTTCAAACAGCAGACTCCAAGAAACTCAAATCCCTTCTGTCTGGTGGTATATTATTCACATTCAGGGCTGTATGCATCCTTCTGCACAGTTCACACCATCTCAAGTTCACTCGTGGCAGTGAATACAATGCAAATGCTGTGTAAGTTGTAACACATTGTTTATGGAATAATGATAAGAAAAGAGAGAACCTGCATGTTCAGCATAGCTACACACACCCCTCCCTCCCCAGATATTTTCATTCTTCCATTGGAGAAATCTGCAGCTCTGAAGCCAACACACCAGGAGAGCTGACTGCATATGTGTGTCATTAGATGCAGTTGTAAGGAGGTGCCTGTCTGGTACACAAGTTTGTGTTTTACCTCATCCACAATTCTTAGTAAATGGAAGCTTAAAGACAGAAATTAAGGAGAGTATTTCCATGGCTCACTGGCTGAGTGATGAAAGGGGCCAATTGCTTGGCCTCTTTTATTCATTCATTTACAACACGAGTATGACAATAGCATTGATGATGATGTTGGTTATCCCTCCTAGGATAGCTCTGTGAATCAGAGATAACACATTTCAAGAAATATGATCTGTAGCTGGAATAACCTGTAATTGCAACAATAGAAAACGACACTCCCAGAGAGGGGTAGCTTCAGGAGCCTGAGCTTGCATTTGAACTAAGAGTATCTTCTGCACTTGGTATGCAGATTTGAGGAGGGAGCTACACCAAGGTGGCTTGTTGGTGTCTTCAAAAGGAAAAGGACTCCATAATCACTCCTCGCTCCAAATCTCTTCCATCTCAATATTTCCCATCAAGGATGGCCTTCGTTCAAGGTTCTCAGGAAGATAGGCACTTATGGCATAGTTTGGAAGGTGAGTTGTGTGGATCTCTAGAAAACAAGAGTAAAATTTAGTGTTTTTTAAAGTGTGTGACAGAAATTGAAGACAGAGTTGACCAAGTACAGGAACCAAGGAGAGGGACCTGCCAAGGAGTTTGATGAGACGAGACATGAAATAAACGAAAGCCCAGTTCTGAAGGAAGAAGAGACACACAGGAGAAAAAGAAGAGAGGAGGGGAGTGTCACTAACCTCTTCCCCTGAGCACAAGGTGGGGCAAGCACACAATTCTGCATGACTTAGAAGGACTTTGAAGAAAGCTGGTCCCTGCAAACCTTGGTCTAGCTGGAGGGTAGGCCCTGTGCTACAATGCAGAAGATCGGAGACTGAGTCAAAGCTGCTACTGTACTGCTAGAGTCTGAAATGGTGCATTGAGGAGGCAGATGGGTACTGACTGAGTCTTCAGAAGGCATGAAAGCTGAGATTTAAACACAGAGTTTAGATTCTGCAATCTGTGCTGCTGGCTCCAGTCACTATCCTAAAAGACACAGTCCTGAGCACTGTAGCCTGATTAATGAACTCCCAGGTCACTCTTCCCATGATCTAGGGACCTTGAAGATCAACTGATTGATCTTTAATCAATTTCTGTCACACACTTTTACTAAAATTTACTCTTTTTTTTTTTCTAGAGACCCACACAACTCACCTTCCAAACTCTAAGCGCTATCTTCCCGAGAACCTTGAAGGAAGGCCAACCTTGATTGGAAATACTGAGATGGAAGACATTTGGAGCGAGGAGTGATTATGGAATCCTTTTCCTCTGAAGACACCAACAAGCCACCTTGGTGTAGCTCCCTCCTCAAATCTGCTTGTTAGGCCCTGTTGATTTGTGTCTGTGGCATTACACTCCATCACACCGGGTGCTTCCTCATCATGGGATGGATAGGAATTAGAGAGACAGGAAGGGCCAGGACCACACTGTCCCCTTCGGTGACATACCCTGACTGCCATGACTTCCTTTCACTAGTTCCTACCTCTTAAATGTTCCACGGCTCCCAAAAAGCACCACAGTCTTGGGACCAAGTTTTGAATTTGTAGGCATTTTGGGGACATTAAGGATGCAAACTGTAATGACGGCATACTCCAAACTGTCTGCTGCTTTATCAGATGTATATGATTCACATCCCTGTTGGATGCGACTATTGCAGAACTTGTCTGTTTACTCACATATTAATGGGTAGAAAAAGCAAAATACTTCATAAAATTTAAAACTTAGTAGACATTGCAGGAAAAAGAATTCAACTGATTTCAATTAAAGCCCAAAACCACAGTGACAAATCCGAAACTAGTTGCATTATGGGCTTCCAGACCTGAATTTCAAGTTTTTCCTCCCTAGCCCAATGCATTTGGCAAAATACATGAGTTGACTGGTCACATAATGTGACAACATAATTTTTTTTTTCAGTCTAAATGTGTCATTTGTCTTCATTGATATTCCTTCTAACTGGTGAAATTCTAGGAGCTTTTAATGAATGGAAGGCTCCATTTGCCTAAAGCCAGAGAAGTCACTCGTTCAAAAATATCATGAACTTGGAATAAGAAGACAGAGAGCTGTGTGGCCGTTTGATCGCCATTATTATTTCCACCAGGGCTGGGGACATCTCCCAGCGGAGATGAGGCTTGGGAGCCGCCCTCAGAGAAAGGAGAAAACAACTGGGGGCCACAGAGTTGATTACAATGCAGTGGGAAGCTCTGCAAGGCACCTTGGAAGGAAGGCTGTCGGTAAGCAATGAAGACGCTAAAACACAGAATGGATTTCCAAAGTTGAGACTAGCGAGCCCTCCTAGGTGTGCTGGGAGGGTGGAAGCTGCACTTGGGGTCTGCTTCTTCTCTGTGCGTCTACACTGCCACTGCTCACTGCCAGGTGGGCTCTCTCCCTGTGAGCATTCACACTGTACTGCAATCACCAAGATCCACAACTGCTCTGAAGGCGAGAGCTCTGCAAAGGCAGTTCTCCGTCACTGTGCAGTAGTGTGTGTGTGTGTGTGTGTGTGTGTGTGTGTGTGTGTGTGTGTGTGCTCTTTCACTGAGGGTCTTTTTCTCTGATTCTCAGTTAGTTCCATTTCCACTGTATTGCTTCTAAAAGCTCTGGGGCTCCAGTCTGCTCTCCGTGAAGACTGTAAGGGCAGGAAGCATCGCAGAGACACTTGCATTTCAGTGGGCTGCACCCAAGCAGGCTTCCCCTGCTTCCGGTCCCCTGAAGACTGAAGGAGGAGCTAACTGGATTATATCCCTGCTCCTTTTTAATTTAACAAGCCTACTTGGCGACCAGAAAGCAGTGGACAGATTGCATACTATCATCATTTAATCTTAGCATGAAAATTCAATTATGCGTTTCAGGATCAAAATTGGGAGGGGGCCCAAACACCCCAAAGACACAAGGTGACCTGTCTCTGTGGTATGACCTAGCCCACAAGCCAGCTAATGATGCCCGTCTGTCAGCTGGGCCCCAGGAGCTGCAGCCGGAGGGAGAGGAGCCCAGCCCTGACAGATGGCAGCAGAGGCTTGGCTGGTGGTGGAGCTCAGCCAGCCGGAGCCTTTATTTCATTCGCAGCACCAAGGTCCCTTCTGAACCCAGGCTGTTTACTTAAAAGACACACACGCCTGCTTCTGCTCGTCAGATTTGGGGCACCAAAATGAACGCGGACAGCCGTGTCTCTTTTTCCACTAACTATTCAATTCTGCTTCTTGTTAAGGAAATTCATAATCTGTTTCACCCCATAATTATTTTGTGTGAGTGGGAAATCAAATCGGAAGTGGCAGGAGAGAATGAATGCCAGGAAAGAAATTCAAATCGGAGCGGCTCTTGGCTAACGTTATTTCTCCGTGACAGTAATTCAGACTTTTGAATAGCCCCACTGGAAAAAAAAAAGTCCTGAGGCAGCAACCAAATTGGGCAAGTGTGTTGTTTCCAGAAAAAAAAAGAAAAAAAAGATGCAACCTGGAAGCTGGGTTCTTGTTTTGGCTTTTGTTGTTGCTGCTGCTGTTGGAGAAACCTCAGATCCCCGTCTAGAAATAGCGTGTAGCTGCAGGATGTGTCCTCAACATGAACTTCACACCCATGCTATCTGTAAACATTTAAGACTAGAGGAGGCAAATGCCCAGTGGTGTGTGAACGAAGACATCCCCAGGAGAAAAAGCAACATCAGAAAATGATCCCAACCTCTGTCACTCAAAACATCAGGGAGAAAAAAATGTCACTCCAGGCAGCAGCTGTGAATGACAGCATGCCCCAGACCTCACTCAGGCCCCTTCAGGCCAGGTCTGTTTGGAAAAGTGACAGGGATTCTATTTTCTCACCCAGCTGTTGCTTTTTGTCTTGGTAGGCAAGAGGCTGTGGAGGCTGCTCCATGCGACCCAGGGTTGACTTATTTAGAACTGTGAGCAGCAGCCGGTGAAGGAAGGATGATGAGCAGGTGTTCTCAGCAGACACACATTCTGGAGAAAGCAAATGGGGGACAAGGCACCAAGTGAAATGTAGCCTCATTAGCCAAGGGCAAGCGGTGTGATCTGCTGGCTGCCTGTCTTGGGAGCCTTGTATGCTGGCTTCTTTTTTTGGCATAACTAGGAAAACAGCTGTTCCACGTTTAGAGGCTGCAGAGAGGACGGGATGATTAGACGGAAAGAGATGGGTTTTGTTTGTTTGTTTGTTTGTGATTCTGCAGACTGGACTTTGGTAGACCACACTTGGTCATTAAAGTAGCATGGTTTAGAGTAGAGAGTCCTGTTATGTCTGTAATCCTAGCACTCAACATGCTGAGGCAAGAAGATCATTGGGAGTTTGAAATTAGCATGGACTACAAGTAAGTTTCAGGCCAGACTGAGCTATCCCACAAAAGCAAATATACATACATACATACATACATACATGTATGCATGCATACATGCAAGAGAGAGAGCACAAACCTAGGACAGGGAACATAGAAACTCAATTTGAGCCTTGACCGTGCCACTAATGAGGTGACTTTAGAAAGGCCACTTATTTCTTTGAGTGTTCATATCTGACAGCGTAAAGCAAGATGCGTATAATAGGGAATACCTACTGTGTGATGTGATAGACAAATCTTTTCTAATTCTTTTGTCGATGTGGTGTGTGTGTGTGTGCATGTGTGTGCTCTCTCACAAGCAGAGGCCAAAGGCAGATGTCAAATGACTCACTCTATTGCTCTCTACCTTATTCTCCAATACAAGGTCTCTTACTGTGCTTGGAACGCACCATTCCGGCTAAACTGACTGGCGAGTGGCCCCAGGGATCTACCCACTTCCACGCTTCACTCAGTGCTGGGCTTGCAGATACGAACCTCCATGCTTCGCTTGTGAAGCATGGGAAGACTGAGGATCTGAACTCAGTTCCCATACTTACAATGCAGGCACTGCACTCATTGAGCCAACTCCTCAGGGCCAAATCTCTGATTTATACATGAACAGGGACTCCGAAAGATCAGACATTTTAAATAATCTGTCTCTGAGCAAAATTAGTTTCACTCAGGAGTTAATGAAAAACCCTGCATGACATGCTGAGGTGGTTCTCTATGCCTCATATAAATATAGTGTACATCCTTCCCAAAACAACTTCATGGAGAAAGACAGGAAACAATTCTTATCTTAGCATCAATATCCAATAGCACTTACCAGGGAAAAGTGCAATATCAGCACAGTCTAAAGTGTAGCCGTCTTTTCTTCTGATCACTGAAATGTCAGCTAATGTGACTGAAGGACTGAACTTGAAATGATTTTGATTTGGGTTCAAAATTTAAACAGCCGTTTATACTACTGTAGGTCAGTACAGATCTCATCATATTTTACTCCACCAAGGTAACCTGGGATGAACTGTGGTGAAACTGTCTACTCCCATTTCAATACTTTGGGGCACTTGAGGGCGTGGCCAGAGCTGTGTGACTCAGATCCTGTTGCTGCTGAGGTGATAGGGTAGTGGTGTCTACCCCTCAGCTTTGCTGGGAAGACTAGTAAAATCAGTGTGTGAACCCCGTTGAGGAGAACAAAGTGAAAGGTATTACGTGGAATGGAAGATGATTTTTTTTTTTTTTTACTTTGTAAAAAAAAAAATGTAGTGATTTTGAGAACATATAATTAAATGGGAGAGGAGAAATTGAAGCTAAATAAACAAAAAGGCCAAACCACAAGGCCAAAGAAGGTAGAACAGATGACAGTAGGGAGTGATGGGAAAGCCAAGACACATGGTATAAAGCAGGGGCAAAGAGGGGCTGGAAGACGGACCTTTAAGGGTGTATTTCAGGTTGACATATCAGAATGATGAGAGGAAATTGGATGAGGTCAATTGTGAGTAAGAGAATCGTGAAATAACAACAAAGAGGAGACCTCACAGAGCTGTAATAATACTTGACGTGGGTGACCTTTGAAGTAATTAGGTTTATTTTGGCTCCCAGTCCTGGAAGTGTCAAATTCAGGACTGATTGGGAAGTGGCTAATAGTGGCTATTAGCTTCTGGTGAAAGCAGCCTTTCACAACAGGAACATATGTCAGAGTGAGTGCTCATATTTCAAGTCAAGAAATAGGGAAAGGCTGAGTTCCCGCCCCCACCCCTTTCATCCCACTAGAGATCACCTAATCTCCCTTCATTGGGGTAGTGTATTCAATATTACCACCCTGTGGACCAAATCTTTTCATGTGCACCGGAAGGACACCCACAGTCCATAGCAGTAGTATTAGGATATTTTCCCTTACCAAACTGCCTTCTAGAAAGATAGCTTCTAGAAATGAATCATAGTATGAGCGAGGTAATCCAAAAGAACAGATGTTGTCCATAGTAACATGGATTGTTCAGGGTAAACAGAAGGAGAAACGTTGGCCTATTTGGAGAGTTACCCGTCAGCCACCAAGAGTTAGTGCTATATATACACTCTAGTTGAGTTGAAGATGGACTTGGTAAAGAGACACTGGGAGCCTATCAGAATAAAGGCAAGCTGCAAGTTCCTATGGAGACAGTATATTTGGCAATGGATGGCTTTGGGTTTGGTTTGGCATAAAGTCTCAACTCATTACAGCATAAGAAAAGAAGGATGGAAGAGGAAGACAAGAACACCCTGAAACCTTCTAACACCCAAAGTGGACAGTGTTCTTGTCCTTTGCTTGTTTGGCCTTGGGCTGGTGAGGATTAGCTCTGAGTGTGCCCTGACAAAGTCAGACACCTGCCAGTTGGAAGCAGTAACTCCAAAAACCAATGAATTCTTTTAACCACAGTTTTCATGATGGGGATAATGGCACCATCCTTGGGGGAGTGAGTATACTGACTTATGGACAGATTAACACAGTCACCAAGGCACAGAAAACATTCAGAATAGAAATAACTCTTATTAAATATTATATCCCACTGAAATTCAGTGGAAAAGCCACCCACGGGTGATATTAGACAATGCAACTAGTAGCATTGCTATCTACAGATCATTTTTTAAATTTTATTTTTGAAAGTATAGAAAATATAAATATTGTTTAATTTACATTTCTCTGATTTTTCAATTATGATTTTTTAAAGAAAGCATATTTAATTACAATTTACACACCACAAATTTACCCATTATAAGCTTGTTGACTGTTAATTTTAAATAACATTAGTGAATTCTGTCAATCATTGGTCCTGATCCAAAACTCCTGGGAAGAGTTGATGATATGAAGGTAAGTAGGGCAGAGAGGCTGTCTAGTTTCAGAGAGTGTCTAGCCTAGTAAGCAAGAAAGATAACAAAGCATACAGTCTAAAGAAAAAAAAAAGTAGGTAAGAGGGTTGTAACAAGCCGTTCCATTTTAAATAAGGTATTCAGGAAGATTCAGACGAATGAGGAGATGCTTAAATTATATTGTGATGATTTGAATGAGAATGACCCCATTAGGCTCATATTTTTTCAATACCTCATCCCCAGCTGCTGAAACTGTTTGGGAAGAATTAGGAGGTGTGGCCTTTTTAGAGTAGGTATGTCATTGGGGGTGGGCTTTGAGAGTTCAAAGTTCATGCCATTCCCCGTCAGCTTTCTCTGCCTCATGGCTGTCTCTCAGGATGTGACCAATCAGCTACTGCTTCAGTGACAGGCCTGCCTGCTTGCTGCTATGATTCCCATCTTGGTGGTCATGGACTCCAATTCTTTGAAACTGTGTGTACAAAATAAACTCTTCCTTCTGTAAGTTACCTCGGTCATGGTGTCTTATCAACAGAAAAATATCTAAGAGAGACATGACTAGAATTTCAGGCAGAGATTAGGAAAGTAAAAGGCCCTGGGATAGAAGCATGCATATGTACAATCCTGTTTGACGAAAGTCTGAGCAGGCAGTGTCATTGGAGAATAAGAAGACAGGGCTCAAGAAATCATTATAGAAAGGAAACAAAAACAATGTCCAAGTTTATAAAATACAGCTATGAAGTTTTTGTTCGTTTGTTTGTTGTTTTGGTGTGTGTGTGTGTGTGTGTGTGTGTGTGTGTGTGTGTGTGTGTGACATAAAATCAGTGGATGGGCTTGAGTACAGCAATGAATAATAGGGTTTGTATTTGAAAATATCAAGCAGTTGTGACATGGTGTAAATATGAAACTGTCCCACTAAATCTTATACATGAGAGGACTTGTTCTCACCAGGTGCTATTATTTTGGAAAGTTCTAGAAATTTTAGTAGGTTGGACCTAGTTGAAGAAATTGAATCACTGAATGTGTGGGTCCTTAAAGGTATTTTGCTCCTGGCTCCTTCTTGGATCACACCTTCTTCCTGTCTGCCATGAGGTGAGCAGCTTCTGTCACTCCATGTTCCTGCCACTGCCATGTTCTACTCAAGTGCACAGAACCAAGAAAACACAGTTTGAACCTTCTCAAACTATGAGACAGAAAAAAAAATGCTACCTCCTTTAAGTTGTTCTCTCAAGAACACTGGTCATTACCATGCCACAACAGGAAGTCTTGAGAACAGCTGCCAAAGTGTAAAGACCAGTAGGAACGTGGCACAGTCACAGTGGGAACCTGCACCAGCAATGGAACTATGCATTGGTGAGAATCAGCTAAGTCATGAGGTTTCTTTCCAATAACTGGAGATGAAGTTTAAAAGAAACGAACAGCCAAGGAAGACTCAAAGGATACCGCCTGAGTAACCCTCAGTTTGTTAGGTCTGCTTGAGGATATTCTGGGTGTGGGGCAAAATTGGAGCACTTCCAGGATAGAAGTTTATTAAAAGGAGAGCAATACAGATTCCCAGCAAGGCCATGAATGGAGCATACATGGACCCTTTAGGATTCTTGTAACAAAAGAACAAAAGTCCAAGCCTATTTGCTGAAAAGCAAATCGGGTAGGGTGAAAGGCAGGAAGTAGATGCTACCAAACTTGGCTTGTGCTATTTCACAACTGGAAGAATTAGGGAGCATTTTATTACTGCAATGACCTAATTAATTGCTGAGGAAAGAAGGTATCTGAAGCTCAGAGGCAAAGCGTGGGAAAAGCTGCTTGAAACTGAATAGCTCCCTTCCTTGTATCATTGAATGGGAAGACTCTGGAAGATTCACAGCATGTGGAAGATTCACAGCAGTGTCTTCCATGTGACACTTAGAAGCACTATTGACATTTGTAAAGCCGCACTAGATCCATAGATGGACTCTAAAGCCGGTGTCTTTTAAGAATAACTGGAAATGCTTCAGTGTTTGTTTATGTCTTAGTTGAGTATTTATGCCATCAAGGCATCTGTGTTTTCAGTTCTCTGACAGATACCTCTACTGAATGAATGAGATTAATTATGTCACAGGGCAACAGAAGTTCTTGACTATCTTATCAGTTTATGAAATAAGCCACATCAAACAATGGAGGGAATGATATCAGATGCAGGATCACTTTAATGTGCCTCATGGAGGTGTAGGTGGAATTTAGCTCTTGTCATCATCCTGTAGTTGGAGAAATAATCCTGTCTTAACTCTACAAGTTAACAACATACATATCCTGTCCTTAGGCATTAAACACTTCACGCTTCTGAGAACAAAAGAGCATCTGTGTCACATTTTATACATTCCTGCGGCTATAGAAGCTTGTTCTCAATCTAAACATTGGAATAACTTATGTCCTGATAAAAAAATGAATACTGAATGATTATGTCAAAGCAATTGATGGCTTTTATAGGAATAAAGTAGCCAGCCTTTCTCCTTTCTCCTTTCCTCTCTATCCCCAAGATGTCTCTGCCTAAAACATCACCAGAGTGTGATTAAAAAAAAAAAATGCCAGTGGATTTTAGCTTTTCACAACTTACATTATTCATTAGACCTCAATATCTTGACATCTTGATAATTTCCAGATGTTTTCAAAGACAGATGAGATATACTCCTTTTTGTTACTCTGTCAACAAAGTATAACAATGATATAACATATTTATGTAGTACTTGAAACAGAAAGTGGCATTCTACCACATTAATGACCCCATTTCTCAAAGAAAAACATCGCAGCCAACTTTACAGGCCTGTCACCTTACGATGACTGCTGTTGGCATATGGTACTGCTATTGACATTTTATTTTTTATTTTTGGAGGGGAGGACTGGGGGTGTAGGGAAGAGGGTTATGAGACAGGTCTTGCTAAGTGTCCCAGGCGTCAAATTCACAGTCCTCTTACTTCATCCCCCTGAGAGTTGGGATTCAGAATTACAGGTATGCCATATAACATCTGGCAAGTGACTGATTTTAATGGTTGATATGTGTTGATTATAGACTTTGACAAATTAATTCTAATTGTGATTAAAGATAAGTTGATTACATTAGATTTTCAAAGTAGATAATCAATCATACCACCTGAAAATTGTCTTTTTCTTTCTAATAATTAGACCTCTTTTTAAAAATTGTTTTATTTTGTTAGGTAGGACCTTCAGGTCAAGAAAATATTGCACAGTACTTTGAGAATTGGCATTGATATTTTTTAAACAAAATGGGATCTAGGAATTATTTCCAAAATATAGTGATTATTGGCTACTAAACATTAACTCAATAAGATTTTTCTTACATTTCTAGGCCCTCAGGAGATTTTTCTTTCTCCCTCCCATGAGTGAGTATTAGATCTGTTCAGTGTTCTTCAGCCTACCAGACTCTGCATAATCTAAACTGTGGTCATGCTATTTATATGCCATTTATATGACCCATATTTCAAAAGCATATGTTGTACATTCTCTTAATTTTGGCGTTAAGTCCTCTAGTGGTCCTGACTTGAGGTTTTATTACAAACCCACAGCTAACACAGGTCAACAAAACCAGTCTGTTCAAGCAAGGGGAGATATATACTAAGTCTCTTGAAACGAATTCTTGCATGTTGAAAACAGCAGTGTTTCCGGCTTCAGGCTTTCCCACATCCATTACTCTTATAAGTTCCTCTCCAGGATGAATCTGAATTACATCATGGGAAAGTAAGTTTCATGAATCCCTTGGAATCATTGTGGTACTAAACAAGGAGAATCATTTAATAGCTAAATGCACAAAGGTTAATATATCTGAGTATATGCAGATATAGATGTAAGTTTTTAAACTTCAGCATCTACATAAGTGTTCAACATTACTGTCAGGACCACAAACTTGTTCAGGCAAATGAGTGCGGTCTCTTTTGGAACAGCTGTAGTACCTGACACAACTTAGAAACCATGAATATTTTTTAATGCATAAATATCAGAAGGCGATACCTAAAGCAAAAAGAATGTTTGGGAAGGACCATTAAAACAAAGGAAGCATTTGTGCCCTGAGATATTCACTGCTGAAACTGAACCTTGGCAGAGAGTAGAATGGGCCAGACAAACAAAACTTGATGTGGAGAGCAGGAAGCCCTCAGGGATACAAGGAAAAGTCAGAGGAGACCATAGCATCCAGGCACAGAAGGAAGTCCCACAGCATTTGGAGGAGATCCAGCAGGAGACTGTAGATTCGGAATCTGGGTCTGGAGCTTGGTGGAATCAGGCATCCTGCAGGACCATGTGGGAAGGAAAGTAACCACAATCTGCTCCTCTCTGGATTATTTGAATTATTAGAGCCAACCAGAATATGGAAGCTAAAAATCAGAGTCTCTCAGACTGGCATGTTACAAAAGGTCTGCAGGTAAAGAATTGGTACACTATATATTTTTTAAACCCCTTATTCATGTATTACTCAAAAGTTCTCAAAATTTCCAGAATTCCAACTCTCAGGAGTCACTCAAATGCCACACCTCTTATTAACATGTATAAAGTGATGACTTTCCAGAATGAAATGAATGCCCCTCAGACAACTGAACTTATTTATAACAGTGTGGGTGATTTTCTTTTTAAATGACTTTCTTGCTCCATCTGATTTATGACGCATTAGAAAAAAGAAAAGTGATCCCTGAGCCAACTGGGAAAGGGATGGCATGTGGCACCCTGGCAGCCACTCCCCTCCTGCCCAAGGCTGAGTCAATTGAAGAGCAGCTGCATTGTTTGTCATTTAGTTGAGACAGTCGGGGCTTTGTCTGAAGAACGACACAGAATTAACATTTCCCACTTCGTAAATAAAGGGTTTGCTCTGGCATTGATGTGTGTCCATAAATGATTTCGGGTTTCCCTACCAATGGAAAGCCATTATCTCCTGACAACATTCAAAATCATGGATAGCTTTTCCCGATGCCAATGCATTTGTGCACTGTGGCAGCCATGGAGACCCAAAACTCCTGCCAGACAAGTGTGACAGGCAGCACTTGGGTGCCAGTACACAGTTAACCTCTGCGGAGCTCTGCTCTCCTGGAATAGTGCCGTTGTTAATTATTCATTAAGTTTTAATTAGGAGCAGGTACTTCCTCCTGAAAGGTGCCACCAACAGCTAACTTCAAAAACATGATATGGCAAAGCTTCAACTCAGAAGGCCACCTAACACAAAGGCCCAGAATAACTTCAAGGTTCTCTACTGAGTACTGGGAGAAAGAGCAGGAAGTGTGGTAGTCAGGTTTAAAAGTGCATCTTGGAATCAGCCTCCACTTCCTGAAACAAAGCAAAGGCAACAGGCCCCTTCATGACATCATCATGGCAAAGAATGGACATTAGGGCCAGCTAGGTGTGATAGCATACACCAGTGATCCCAGCAGCACTTTGGGAGGCAGAGAAAGAAAGATGATGAGGTTGAGGTCAACTGAATTGTTACAAAAGGCCCTATTAAAAAATAGAAGAAGGAAAGGAGGGAGGTGAGAAGATAAAGGCAGGAAGACGGAAAGACAGGCAGAAATGAGGGAATCAGGAAAGAAGGAAAGATAAGGGAAGGGATGAGAAAAAAGGAAAAGAAAAGGAAATAGAAGGGGAAGAAAACAAAACACCTTAAAGCTTTGGTTGCAGAACTCTTTCCAGATTTAAAATCCTAACATTCTGTCGGTCAGGGGTGTCCAACAGACTCAAAATGTTACAGCTTATTGCACCTGCCCTTGGTTGCCCCACAGAGATAGAAGGTAAATCCATATTGCTGAAGACACCATGCACTTCATATGTGGGGCCAGAGGACCCTGATCTGGAAGTGACCTGATTGCCCACTCCCCGAGGACTAGTCTTCATAGTACCAGGATGAGCTATGCAAGCTTCCAAAGGAGGGAGACAGCCAACAGTCCTACTCAGCTACAGCACCTACGCATTCCAACAATGACCAGCATAATCCCCCTAAGGACGCAGGAGTGGCACGCATGCCTTGGTGGTAACAAACAGCGCTCTAGTTAGACTTAAAGATAACTCAACAAGAGGGAATTCATGGCCAGTCCCGGAGAGCTTACCAACTACCGAGAGCTTGTGAGCTCATGGCTATTGGAGATTTTACAACCACTACTCTATTAAACCCCCACAATCCCTAATCACATTTTAAACATTTATCTGTGTAGCCACGAATGAGTGTAGTCTTTACCCTTTATCGATGAAAATCTCTTGCAACAGATGGAAACCATTACACAAAACCACATCCAACCAAACTGCAGTTGTAGGATGCACCTACAATACAACTCCCTCACATAAGGCTCAGGGATCATTTCGGAAGAAGGGGTAGAAAGACTGTAAGACCCAGAGGATCAGGGAGTTTGCTGTGAGACTGTCTCCTAGAAATGCCGGAAGCTATGCCCATAAAATCTCACCAACATTATCGCCTAAGCATGAGCTGAACAAGGTAAACAACAATAAGCATGTCAAAGAAGATGGGGGAGGTAAAGACCATGAGGCCTGGACTCTGTGCAAAGACTCTAAGGCAACTAAAGAATGCTGGGAGCCAGAGAAATAGTCTTCCTCAGGGAAGAGCACACCAATTGGTTATCCAAAGGCCATCCTTTGGAAACACACATACAAGTATCATTATACAGACCATCAAGTTGTACTTAACATATCTAGGACTGTGTGAGTGTGTAACAATTAATGAAAAAAAGAGTACATGAATTTGAAAAAGAGCAAAGAGGAATAGAGCAAATTTTAGAAGGAGGAAAGGGATGGGGAAACATGATTATAATCTCAGAAAACAAAAAATAATTGTGAGTGTATTGTATTAAGAATTAAGTGGTGTGGGGTTTAATTCCTATTTAGTCTCCTGTGTGACCTTGGAAAATTCATTCACCATGCTTCAGTCAGTGCCTCTTGAAAGTAGAATAATAGAACTAGACTTTCTTCCCCCTTTGAACTTCAAGATGTACACATTAGTTTCTTGCTAACAGGGTACATGCTCACCCCTTTACTATTGTTGCTATAATCCATAATATTTTTTCAACCCATAATATTTAGAACGTGTCACTTACATAGGAAGTGCTTTGGAAAGAACAACAAATGGGCAGCATTTCCACCCAGTTATATACTGATAGGCCTGACTCCCCTGGTGTCAGTTACTTTTCTATTTGTTAGAAAGTTAAGGGAAAAAAAGAAGCAAAGGAAAGAATGAAGGAAGAAAGAAAGGAAAGGAGGATTGATGGATTTGGGCTCAGTTTAAGGAGGAATTCAGTCTACTGTGCCAGAGAAGTTATGGCAACAGAGAAGTGAGGTGGACGTTATATTCATACTCAGTGGATGGAGATGAATCCTGGCACTCAGCGCACCTCCTTCCTTTTATTTAGTCTAGAACCCCAGCCAGTGGACTGAGGCCACCTACATTCAGGATGGGACTTCCCTCGTCAGATAAACAAGCATAGAGCCTAGAGGTACGTTTCCTGGGTACCTCTAAATCCAGTCAAATGCCCAATGAAGACTAACTGGCACACTCAGTATTACAAAAATATTGATGTGTTAAGGAAATAAAAGAGAGTAAACATCTCTAGAGAAGGTAGATTTGGAACCTGAAAGAAGGAAGAGATGAACTTTCAGAGCAGCAGAAGAGAAACAGGATGGCCATTGGGTACTGGGGAGGGAACTTAGCCATAGATGGAGGAGAATAATAAGAGTGAAGACTGGAGAAGTGACCTAAAGGGAAGGCTAGGGATTTGACTGTTAGACATGACAGTTAAATATGTTGAGTCAGGAAACCAACAACCTCTAAGTAAAGAACTGATCATTGGAATAAATCACCCTGCAGCATGAGAAAACTTCTATTAAAATGGATGAGAGCAAGGAGGGAAGGCCAGAGTATAGAAATCGTGAATTGCACAGCTGTCCAAAAGGAGACTATAGGGAAAAAAAGCTGATGGAAAGAGACTCACTCAGCAGACTTGCTATCTGGGGATGTTGACAGGTGAATTGCAAAATGAGCAACAAAACAGCTGAACAATAGTGGGGAGGCCCAAAAGATACATTTGAGAAACAGTGACACAAACAGTTAAAATATATTTCTTTTCTACATGGTATTTCTGTCTCATGCGGGTTGTGATTTTCCAAGTAGATACATTTGACCTAAGATTCCCTCTCACTTTTTTTTTCAAAGTGTCTCTTAGAATCAGTGTTTCCTGGCATAGGCAGTTTTAAAAAGAGATTCTCAGAAACAGAGAGGACTTTAGCATTTTACAGACATAAACGAGATGCAGAACTTCAAAGCCCAGGATGATTAAAAACCCTATTATTCTACGTAGATAGATAAGTAGATATGTAAGCTGAAAGTTACATAAGTGATTTTTAAAAGAGGAGAGAAGATGGAAAGATAACATAGGATGTGAATGCCATGTCTTCCTTTGAACCTAAAGACAACACCACTGTGGCTAGTTTATAGGGCTTCGGGTACACACAGCTGGAGATGAAAACACTTCAATGTACTCCCTGCTCCACAAGGCTCCCAAGGTCCTGTATGACCCCACCCATCGTGCACACCTTTTCTGACCCCGCTTCTCACTGCCTCCCCACCTTACTCGCTAGTCCATTGGTTCTCAACCTTCCTAGTGCTGTGGCTCTTCACGTTGTAGTGACCCTCAAACATCAAATTATAATTTTGGCTACATCATAACTGTAATTTTGACACTGTTATGAATTGCAATTTAAATATCTGATGTGCAGCGTATCTGATATGTGACCCCTATGAAACAATCATTTGACCCTCAAAGGGGTCATGATCCACAGGTGGAGAATCACTGGTGTAGTCCCTTTGACCACCTGCAGAATTAGAATGACTTTCCCTTGTGAGTCATTGTGAGGTTGTGTCCTTGTCTGGAACACTCTTGTTCTCTTCTCAGATAAATCCCAGCCTTCATTTAAGTTTCCATTCAGATGACTCTTTTCCCAAGAAGCATCCCTCTGAGCACTCACTGAGCCTCCAGTTCCCTGTTAGGGACTCCCATTGCCCTGGATTCTCATCCTGCTCTATTGCAGTTATTTCGATGCTTGTCCTCAGTGCCAGGTAGAAAGGCACCCAGAACAGCTATCTAATCATCTAATGAAGCACCTCAGCCAAGTAGCTCCAACAACATAACATGAGCAAACAGGCTCTAACACCCCACCCCAAACACACATGCACACACACACAGACACACACACATAGACACACACACACACATTACAATGTTACCCCTACTTTCCACACACTTTGCAACAAGAATATTATGCTACCAACCACAAGAGGATGGGCATGATTCCTTTCTTTATTCTACCTCTTGAGGACCAAGTCCCTTTGACCCTTTGTAATTCAAGTTACAATCTGTCAAGGTGATAGGGCTGTCCTCATAAGAATGACACAGTTACAGATGACTAAGTTTTCAACTAGTTCAGCTAGCAACACATAAGCTCCTGAACTAGGGGGTTTGTTCCTTTAACTCACTGTATGTCACTGGCATCTAGAGCAATTCTTGGCACACAGTAGGTATTAGAATGTGGTGGGCAGCAGAGTTCCCTGTTGTCGCTGTCCCCAACCCCAGGAATGCTAGAGGCTGACTCCTACAGCCAACTCTCACCCCAGAAATGGGATAAAGAGACTGAGTCATTCCTTCTCTTAGGGACAGCTTCCTTATGACAACTTGTCAATGGAGGAACTGCAAGGCAGGGCTTTCATGTGTGATCTCTTTCACTTGATAAATATTTTCACGACCCTGGGTCATAAAGCCTGAAATAGATATATGAACCAAACATTTACTGATAAGAAATCAGAAAAAAAAACTTATTATACTATAATGCTTTTGTATACATATAATTTTATCATTAAAGAGGAAAACAACTGTGTAGGAATGCAGTGGGTGCACTTGTTCGTTTTTACAGGAAGGATTAAATCTTGGCTGAACACAAAGAAGTGTTGATCCATATTTTGATGGCATGATCGTCCATGTGTCCATTCTGAGAAAGCTGATTTCACAGGTAGCATAATGGCAGAATAATGCTTAAGGTCATTTCAGAAACTTTCTTAATCTAAATCCAGAATTCATTCAACAATATCTTATAAGAATTAAATCTGCAACTCAAACACCAAGTTTTCAAAAATCAAACACACTAATGGAATACATTCCTAAATGAACTAATTACATATGTGTGAGAATATATATATGTATATTGAAGAATATATATATATATATATATGTATGTATGTATGTATGTATGTATGTATGTATGTATGTATTGAGGAATGGTGACAGTAAAATACCAAATTCGTCTGTTTTCCATACTAAACCATTTTGTTTCTATGAGAACAAAAACTCTAGACAGTTAGGGAAATGCAATTCATAACATACAACAGCCTCAAATCAGAGCCGAGAGGTTCCAGGTAGTTTTGTGGGTTGTGTAGTGAAAGGCTTTATGATAAGCACATCAGGAACATTCAGAGCCATGGCTTCAAGGAGGTTGCTGCCAGTACTTGGGTGAGTGCTGCCAGAACACCCACATTCACTCTACATCTGAGTTTGAGTTAAATTTTGATTATTGCACATTCAAGAACCTTTTGCTTTTCCAAGATTTCCATGACTCCTCCCATTTGATTAGGACACAACCAAGATCTAATAAAGCTCTCACACGTAGACTCTATTAACAAGGGCTTTGGGGCTTAGCATCTGAGACATGAACACTTAAGTAGATGGTTATATCAGTTGGAATGTCAGTGTGCTCAGCTTGTCCCACATACCAGAGCAACCATGTGAAAAGAGCAAACAGCATATGTAATTTTGTGTAGCTTTCATTCTATGAGAGGCCATCCCAAAAAAGTGACATTTTAGATAGTGGTGAGGGCAGTGATGAAAACTAGGGGACAGGGGCATTGAAGACGAAGGGTCCTCCTTACATGATTACCAGGAAAGGTTCCTTTCATAAGGTCAGCTGAAAAGTGAATTATAAAACAACAACAACAACAAGGGTTGGACGTACAAAGATCTGATCATGTTTGACAAAGAGTCATGGCTACTGTGAAGGCCTTGTGGCAGGAGTGAGATTGACACAACTGAAAAACTCAAAAACTCCAAGGTCAAGTACCCCTGACACAGTGAGTGAGGAGAAAAAAGTGTGTGTGTGTGTGTGTGTGTGTGTGTGTGTGTGTGTGTGTGCGCGCGCGCATCCTTGTGGACCAGTAAGGATTTTGTATTAGGGGTAAAACTAAATTACACCACTAGGGTTTTATTAGCAAGATTTTACAATTGTCTCTTTCATCCTTGTTTCTACTATGAATACAAAGAGGGGGTAGCCTTTTTTTCATGTAGGTATTTTCATTTATTATCCAAGAAAAAAATTAAGGGCCATGAGTTTCCTTCCTTTGGTGTAAGTCTGGGATGTGCTGTGATATCTCTTCATACGGTTTTGTTTCTCCAGTGATTCAGTCAGGATAATCTGTACATGACTAAAGTTTTCTCTGGGATGGTGAAATCACAGTGGGATGGGCAGCAGCTGTTTCACCTGCCTGGGCAGCTGATTGAAAGGCACAGTTCGTTAATATCTGATCCAGTACTGCATAACCAGGGAGTTCCAGATAAAAACATTAGGGTTAAAAAGAGTTATAAAACAGATAATTTCACCAGTTCATCAATTAGATTATAATCACAGTTTAAGCACTAAATCAATTTTGCCATACAATTATGCAAAGCGAATGAGCAGTGCACTGGAATCTTTTGGTCTGATGAAAGACAAGGCGATTCCTTTTTAAGGTGAGAACAAGTATCTTTAGAGGTTATAGAGTCAATGACAAAGTATTCTCGTGGATCATAACTGCAGGGACTTGGAAAATTCACTGGAGCATATATGCTCTACAGAAACCATTTCGAACATATTCCTGAGGCCATATCTTATATCCTCTCCTGATGTGAATAATTGAGATCACAGTACATGAGTGTGGTTAATGTGAGCCTTTTGATGAGGTCCTGGATTGCATGGTCAAATCTAATTCAATCGCAGAGGAGACTCTCACTCATCTGATAGATGGCTAGTGTTCTTTGGATGCACACAAATACATCATTCATCTTAATCAAGCCTGTGGCAGTTAAGATCAGGGCTTCTGAAAACAGCGTAAGTGCAGATGGCCCATCATGGGGGAAGAGAAATCTGTAGGATGGTTTGATGCTGTGTCATTGAGCCTTCCCTGAAACACATTACCCCAAGGCAACCATTGCAGCTGCCTCTACACAGCATCCTTTCCTTCTCAGGGCAGCTTGACACTTCATGAAGTTTGTCTTCTGGCAAACATGTCCTTCAGTCTGTCTTCTTTCAAGCTTGCTGTCTTCCAAGCATCTGCTGCAAGCTAAACCCTTTCCCTTTCAGTCTTTGAGTTTCTAACTCATTCTTCTCTGCTCTGCTCTGTGGCCCCGCTCTCCTGCTGCTGCCTCAACTTGTAAGTGTGTACTTCCTTCCAAGCCACTGCTCAGCAGAAAACGAAATGAGTGCCGTGTCAAGAGCAGGAGCATGGGGAGGAGCCTCTCTGAACTCCAGTACCCAGTAAAATCATGCCTCAACCCCCCCCCGAAAAAGTTTATACCACAATACTGCTATCCAACCACATAAAATTTTAAATTTCGTGGTAGTCATGTTTCAAAAGTAAAAAGAACAGCTGGTTAATTTTAATTACATAGTTGACTTAATCTATTTGAAAAACTATCATTAAGCATAGACCCCCAATCTTCAGAACTTTTGGGGTGATTCAAGGTCCAGTGAATATTGTCCATATCCAGCATGGATTTTAAGGGCTCAGAAGCTGGCTGTGGCGAGCGGCCACCATGCTGAACTGCTCGCTGCTTTGGCTTCTTCAGGCAGCCTCCGAGTGAAGCCCTCAAAAGCACTGTGAGTGGCAGAGCTATTGCTCTGGAATAATGGTTTTAGAAAATAAGATAAAATGACCTAGAGAATTAATTAATGCATTTGTCTTACTTACTTACTTACTTACTTACTTACTTACTTACTTACTTACTTACTTACTTACTTACTTACTTACTTACTTACTAACTAGTTCTGTGATGAAACACCATGACCAAAAGGCAAGTTGGGGAGAAAAGGATTTATTTGGCTTACACTTCTGCATCACTGTTCATCACTAAGGAAATCAGGGCTAGAACACAAACAGGGCAGGAACCTGGAGGCAGGAGCTGATGCAGAGGCCATGGAGGAGTGCTGCTTACTGGCTTGCTCCTCATGGCTTCAGCCTGCTTTCTTATAGAAACCAGGACCAAAGGCCCAGGGATGGCACCACCCGCCATGGGCTAGGCCCTCCCTCATCAATCACTAATTAATAAAATACCTCACAGCTGGATCTTATGGAGGCATTTTCTTAATTAATGTTCCCTCTTTTCAGATGAGTTGAGCTTGTGTCAAGTTGACATAAAACTAGCCAAGACAGTACTATAGATGCAACTATTCTTTAACAAATATTTATAAAGTCTACAGCCCTGCAGTGTGGGGCTGCAAAGATGGTTTAGTATTTAAGAACACTGACTGCTCTTGCACAGGATCTGGGTTCAATTCCCAGCTCCCACATGGTAGCTCACAACCATCTACAACTCTAGTTTGAAGGAATCCAATGTCTTCTGACCACCTCAGGCACCAGTTAAACATGTGATGCATAGACACACATGTAGATAAATTACCCATATACCTAAAATAAAATATCTAAAAATGGTATGTCAAAAGTATTTCCCCACAATAAAAAGTACATTTCCAATGAAAAATGAAAAAAATCAAAATAGAAAAGAAAGCAGGTTCTCATCAACTAAGTATTTCAGTGCTAATGTACCCGTAAATTTAACAGCATGCTGTCCCTTAAGAAGATTCTCAAGAAGCTAAGGAATCTCAAAGCATTAGGCCCCAGAACTAATCCAGAACTCTGAAAATTGCAAGTTCAACTGAGCTTTGACCTGGTAATAAATTAGTGTTATCCTGATAAGTTGCTAAGTATATATCATTATAAAAGTTTGAGAAAGCACCAGATTGATTTCCAGAGTGGTTGTACAATTTTACATTCCCACCAGCAATGGAGGAAGGTTCCCCTTTCTCCACATCTTCTCCAGCATGTGTTGTCACTTGAGTTTTTTATTTTACCCATTCTGATGGGTGTGAGGTGAAATCTGAGGGTCGTTTTGATTTGCATTTCCCTAATGACTAAGGATGTTTAGCATTTCTTTAAGTGTTTCTCTGCCATTTGATATTCCTCTACAGAGAATTCTCTGTTTAACTCTGTATCCCATTTTTTAATTGTATTACTTGATTTGTTGCTTTTTTAATTTCTATAGTTCTTTATATATTCTATATATTAGCCCTCTGTCAGATATAGGATTGGTGAAGATTCTTTCCCAGTGTGTAGGCTGTCGTTTTGTTTTGATGACAGTGTCCTTTGCTTTACAGAAGCTTTTCAGTTTCATGAGGTCCCATTTATTGATTGTTGCTCTTAGAGCCTGTGCTGTTGGTGTTCTGTTCAGGAAGTTGTCTGCTGTGCCAATGAGTTCAAGGCTCTTGCCCAATTTTTCTTTTAACTGATTTAGTGTGTCTGGTTTTATGTTGAGGTCTTTGATCCACTTGGACTTTAATTTTGTGCAGGGTGGATAAATATGGACCCATTTGCATTTTTCTGCATGTAGACATCCAGTTAGACCAGCACCATTTGTTGAAGATGCTGGGTTTTTTTTCCATTGTATGGTTTTGGCTTTTTTGTCAAAAATCAACTATCTGTAGGTGTACTGCTTAGATGTAGCCCATAACAGCTCAGTATCCAAGTAAGTTCCCTAGTAAGGGGAACAGGGACCATCTCTGACATGAACTCAATGGCTGGCTCTTTGACCACCCCCCCTGAAGGGGGAACAGCCTTGCCAGGCTACAAAGGAGGGCATTGCAGCCAGTCCTGATAAGACTTGATAAGCTAGGGTCAGATGGAAGGGGAAGAGGACCTCCCCTATCAGTGGACTTGGAGAGAGGCATAGGAGGAGATCAGGGAGAGAGGGTGGGATTGGGAGGGAATGAAAGAGGGAGCTACAGTTGGGATACAAAGTGAATAAACTGTAATTAATATAAAAAATAAAAATTTAATTTAAAAAAGTTTATTTGTTATTATTTCTGGTTGTAAAGCTATCCTTTAATGGCTGAGCCCAAACACTTTTTTTTTTAATAATGCCTGCATATATGTCTTTATTGAGAGTTAATTATCACTAAACTGGACCATCAAAACTATGGCTGGAAACTTACCAATAGGAAAATTCCGAAGTCACATGGGATACTAGCAGCAGCATATGTCAAGGAAACGGGACTTCTACTGCCATTATCTTATCAATCGGTGTCTTAACTGGCACTGTTTCCCCTTTTCATGAACTTAAAAGAAACAAAAACCTAGACTGTAACCTTGTCTTTTCTCTCTTTTTTTTTAAACCTGATATCTGTATCTAGGTTGTCAAATACAGATAAGAAAATTTCTCTTAAAAGATCATAGGGATAAGATATTTGATGTGAAGTAACTTGAAAACACAGAATCAATGCTATAAAATATGCTATGTGATTTTTGGAAAAGTCTTTGTGCTGGTTAAGTTTTGGGTCAACTTGGCACAAATTAGAGACATCTGGAAAGAGGGAACCTCAGTTGACAAATTGCCTCCATCACAGGCATGTCTGTGGGGCAGTTTCTTGATTAGTGATTGATGTAAGAAGATGTGCAGTGCCTTCCTGGGGCAAGTGGTCCTGGAAAGCAAGATGAATAAGTCTTCAAGAGCAAGCTAGTAAGCAGTGGTTCTCCATGGCCTCTGCATCAGTTCCTGCCCCACACTCCTGCCTTGAGTTTCTGCCCTGACTTCCCTAGATGACAGGCTGATGGGCAGAAGTATAAGCCAAATAAAACCTCTCTTTCCCAAGTTACCTGTGACTGGTAATTTATTATGAAACAACTTTTAAAAGGTAACAGAGAAACAACCAGGACAACCTTTCTGAGAGTTGTTTTTGCTTTGTTTGTGCATGGTTGTTACCTTCACCAGAAAAACTCTGGAAAATGACACCAAGTACAAGAAAATTACCTTTGCTTTGTTCTACTCATATTTAAACATTTTGGTTTCTAGGAGTTGTTCCAAAAACAGGCTCACTTTCTTACAGGTACCTTTAATACCAGCCTCCTGGTTTTAATCCAAAACCATAGACCTCCTCTTTAAAACTTTAAAATACACACAGCTGTGCCTTGTGGATAATCTAGACAGAATGCCACACACATACCTACATCTTTGTCACAGCCAGTCTCAGAAACATTTCCCAGGGCCTCAGTTATACAGCTTTATAGAAACAAACAAACAAAAATCCCATGTATGTTTTGAGCCATTTGAAATGAAATAGGTTTATTTTTGTAAGCTTTGCAGGGGACTTGACTAAGGAGCTCAGAACCTTCTCATGGAATCCAACGTTGCACTGAAAATTGAGATGAACAAGCTTGACAAATCCCAAGCAATCCGCCAGCTTTTGGAGAACTAGTTAATCTCTCCTATGAGGTGCAGGGCCCATGTGCTTCTGACTGGAAGGCATTGGCACTTAGCAGATTCACAAATGCCATGTCAGCTTCTGCTCTAGCTCCAATGGCCTCAACTCCAGCAGGTGCAAGGTTGGAGGCAAGGACGGTGGCTTCTTGATGCCAATCAACGGCAGATGGCTCCTAGTATTCTCTTGGCTCCCTAGGATTTTTACTACTCGGTGGTTTTAACTTACTAAGTTCAAATACTATCTACTCACTGCCTTCTAATGATAAATTGTGTAGTTTGGTAGCTTAATGATGAGTAGGGTACACTTCAAAGCATATAAAATATCCAATGGTTGAATTTTTTTCTTTCTCTCCCTCTGTCTCTCCTCCACTCTACATACACACACACACACAGAGAGAGAGAGAGAGAGAGAGAGAGAGAGAGATTATTCAATTTGAGTGTGTATTTAGCACATTTCTATTTTTTGGAGTTATTTAAGACCCTTATTTTAAATGGATATTTAAAGGTGATTAGGAAACTTTGAAACAATTATTTGTCATCAAAACTTGATGTGGAATGGAGAATGGCCTATTCAGTCAACCCAAAGATGATGGTTCAGTGTTCTAGACATTATGATTAGGAGCAAAGTAGGATCTGTAAGTCTGAAATATTGAGCACTGACCAGAATAGAGTATTGGGGTTGCCATAAGTAGTTGTTCTATGCCATGGAGCCTGTGGCATTGTATTGCTTATCTCACTGCTACATCAAATTATCTGACAAAAGAAACTTGAAAAAGAAAGGCTTTCTTTTGGCTCAAAGTTTGAGAGCCTAGTCCATCCTGGCTGGGAAGTTATGGTGCTTGGAGAAGCTAGTTCCTTTACATCTACTACAGTCATGTAGTGGAGAAGAATAAATGTGAATGCTAATGCTCATCTCTCCTTCTCCCTTTATTCTATCCAGGATCCCAGACAAAGTGCTGCCACAGTTAAGGTGGGTTTTTCCATTCAGGTAATTCCTCACAGGCATGCCCCAAAGCTTGTATGTTGGTGATTCTAGACCTTGTCCAGCTGACAATCCTTATAAATCATCAAAGGCAGGCATAGGACGGTGGGCATCTTGAGATGGGAAAGACACAAATGCACAACAGAGAAAACATTACCTTAATCAGGAGTTCAAGGTAATGGTGATTCTAATGATTTTTTTCTTTCTCTATAAAGGAAATCTTTAAAAACTGCATTAAATTTTGAAGTAAGCAGTGATCCATAACTCCCTAACTTTAATCAAGATTCTCAGAGCAATAAGAAGGGTCATTGAACCTTACCTGTGGAGAAGATTTTGAACTTTTATGTATAACATCCCAGACCATTGGAAGAATAAGGACAGGAGAATAAAAAAAATGTACAAGTTGTCTATGGCCAAACCACCCTGAACATGCCCAGTCTCATCTGATCTCAGAAGCTAAGCAGGGTTGATCCTGGTTAGTACTTAGATGGGAGACTGCCTGGGAATACTGAGTGCTGTTGTCTTTTTAAAAAAATTAATTAATTTTAAAATATTTTTATTAATTATTGTTTATTCACTTTGTATCCCCCCTGTAGCTCTCTCTCTCCTCCCCTCCCAAACACACCCTCCCTCCCCCTTCTCCACCCATGCCCTTCCCCAAGTCCACTGATAGGGGAGGTCTTCCTCTCCTTCTTTCTGATCTTAGTCTATCAGATCTCATCAAGAGTGGTTGCATTGTCTTCCTCTGTGGCCTGGTAAGGCTGCTTCCTCCTCAGGGGGAGGTGATCAAAGAACAAGCCAAACAGTTCATGTCAGAGACAGTCCCTGCTCCCATTACTAAGGAACCCATTTGGACACTGAGCTGCCATGGGCTACATCTGTGCAGGGGTTCTAGGTTATCTCCATGAATGGTCCTTGGTTGGAGTATCAGTCTCAGAAAAGATCCCTGTGACCAGATTTTTTGGTTCTGTTGCTCTTCTTGTGGAGCTCCTATCCTCTCCAGGTCTTACTATCTCCCCTTCTTTCATAAGATTCCCTGTACTCTGTCCAAAGTTTGGCTATAAGTCTCAGCATCTGCTTTGATACCCTGCAGGGTAGAGCCTTTCAGAGTCCCTCTGTGGTAAGCGCCTGTCCTGTTCCCTGCTTTTTCTCTCTTCTGATGTCCATCCTCTTTGCCTTTCTGAATGGGGATTGAGCATCTTAGGCAGAGTCTTCCTTCTTGATTAGTTTCTTTAGGTGTACAGATTTTTAGTATGTTTATCCTATATTATATATCTAATATCCACTTATGAGTGAATATATACCCTGTGTGTCTTTCTGCTTCTGGGATAGCTCACTCAGGATGATCTTTTCCAGATCCCACCTTTTGCATGCAAATTTCATGATTTCCTTGTTTTTTTATTGCTGAGTAGTATTCCGTTGTGTAGATGTACCACAATTTCTGTATTCATTCCTCAACTGAGGGGCATCTGGGCTGTTTCCAGCTCCTGGCTATTACAAATAAAGCTGCTATGAACATGGTTGAACAAATGTCCTTGCTGTATACTTGAGCATCTTTTGGATATATGCTAGGAATAGTATAGCTGGATCTTGAGGAAGCGCTATTCCTAGTCGTCTGAGAAAGTGCCAGATTGATTTCCAAAGTGGTTGTAAAAGTTTACATTCCCACCAGCAGTGGAGTGTGTGGTGGTGCATGCCTGTAATCCCAGCCCTCTGCCCTGCGGAGACGCATAGATTTCTGTGAGTTCCAGGCCAGCCTGATCTACAAAGTGAGTCCAGAACAGTCACGATTACACAGAGAAACCCTATTTCGAAAAAACCAAAACTAAACAAACAAAATGTACAAGTTGTATTATGTACTTCCATTTTATTTATCTGAAACAACTAATTTAAGTGTTAGAAAGTAATCAGGACTATTGTCCAGGCTTGGTGGTGTACATCTGTAATCCCAGTAGTTGCAAGGTGGAGGGAAGTCATCCTAGAGTTGTCCTGACTGTATATCAAGTTCAAGGCCACCACAAGAACATCAGACATTGAAGAATAAAAAAGAATATCAGAGGACAAAATAAACATTGGAAGGATAAGGAGGCCCAACTGGCTTAAATATCCATTTGGGGCTATTGTGGGCAGTAGTTGATAAGTTACTATGTGATTAAGGTTTGTGCCTTCATCTGAGCTTCCTTGACCCCAGATCTTATTTTGAGATTTTTCTCCATTCATAGCTGCTAATACAACATCCATTATTTTGCTCAGCCTTACCTGACAACTTCTTCTATCTACTTGTCCCTACACACCTAAACACACACACATACACACACACATACACATACACAGACATACACAGAAATAAAGGGGAGCACACCACCCAGAGAATTTGCTTCAGTGTGCCTCAGTTCATAACAAGCTCTGCATCTGGGAGTCTGGTTGCTTACAGCAAGAAAAAAGGAAAAACACAGGATCCCAAATCACTGAAGATTCCTTGGACTTCCAAGAACAATGAGGCACCTTCTAGTGGATTTCAGCAAATGGAAATGAGACCATTGATAATCAACTTGGTGTGTCAAAGCTGAGGCAAAAATGCAAGTAAAGAACTTAATGCAACAGCAGAACAGGACAGACAAAGAAACACTGCTCACCCCCACACCCACCTTGCTTTCAAAATAAGGAACTATTGCCATGGGGACCGAGCTAAGAATATATAAGAGACAGCAACAGCCAGCCATCCCTGGTGTGTGGGGATACATTATCTGGAAGTTCTGCCTAAAGTGTTGCTTATAAAAGTGTAATTGGAGCTTGTATCTGGGTGGACAATGGACACTGACAACCTTTGAGGTTTCGTTTCTTCCATTAGCCTGGCACAGGCTGTGCATGTAAGATGCTGTACCAGGTATTTGCAGGCTATGAATGAGGCATATCTACTTACACAAGGGGTTTTTCAGTCCAGAAAGAAACTGAGCAGATAAAAAATAAAGAACAAAATTAAAGTGATATGGGCTTTAGGAAAGTAATTCCTTGGGGACGTCAGTTTTGACAAGAGCTGTCAGGGAAAGTGTTTGAATGCACCAAGCTGAGGCCTGAATATATAGGCTCTGTGTCCTATGCTTAAGGAAGAGTAATAGGCCATACACATGATGCAGGTGTTGATGGAGAGGCCACTCTACCTATCTAGAGCATACAGCCTGTGGAAAAATCCCAAAAAGTGAGAGTTTGGAGCTGTCATTTGGATATATCTTTTTGGAGTCTCAACTATTATCTGAAGATGTTAGACAGGTATACCCAAAGTCAAGATGGTCTCTGAGAACCTACAAAGACTGGCACAAAGGAGGGACTGCTGGAAAATATGAGTGTGTAGGAGCAGGCCTCATCTAGGGAAGATTGGACTAGGAAAACAGTAGAAGATGGCAGACCCATATGAATGTTCATTGACCTCATGGTGATGTCTCAGAAAAGTACACCGCTGAAGAAGCCAGAAGGCAGGGATCTCTTCATGCTTTTTGGTATTCTCTAGAACACTTAAGCTAGAAGTAATAATGTAGGTAACCCAGGTGATTGGCAGTGCCTGGGGAGACAGAGAACAAATGCTTAGTCATCCCAGACTAAAGTAATGATTCTACTAAAGTCCAACTTGGCAAATTAACATGCTTTCTGGAGTTACTTAGAGGAGTAGGGGTGATTCAGAGACAGCTGCATCTCTGAAAAACCAGAGAGGCCACGGTGATCAGTTGCGAACAGTGGCATCCTTGGAGTACCCTGAATGACTTCCAGGCAGTTCCCCATGGCTTCATCAGCTACTTATATAACCTGGGGAATGGGTCTCCAGAATCTAACATTTGGACTTTCACCCACTTGTAAGTTTTGTATGCATCCCAGACCTCCTGAGCTTGCCTTCCTGCTCCAGCAGGGAATGTTTCAGCTCAGAGGAGATATCTAAACAATACGAGGGACCTTCTCTTCTGCACCATGCAAATTGCTTGTTGATATGCTTGGATTAGCTGAGTGTAGAAGGACTCTCTTGGGTCTGCATGGGTCTGCACCTGTCAATAAAAAAAAATAATAATAATGGTCTATAGCTAAGGCAGGAAATAGGAGAAGGAGGAGGACAGATGCATGGCACCTGAGCAGAGGTATCCAGCCCCTTTGGCAAAATTTAGACTGGTATAAATGTGTTATTTTAAGTTATAAGATATTCAGAGGAGAGCCTAGCTATATGGTCTAGGTGTTTGAAAATATATTTTGAGTCTTACAAGCCTTTATTCAGGGAGCTTAGGGCCCGGAGGAAAAACCACCACAACACTGAGAGTAAGCAAGACTGAGGGATAGCTTTAATAACAGTTAACGAAAGGTTAGGATTGATGGGAAACACAACAGCAAAAAGAAAAGGGAAATCTACATTAGTACTATATTTTAGGGTGTATAGAAAATGTATAATTTTTAGACTATTGTATCTAATAAATTTCTCTTGAAGAAATAAGGTTTCATTTCAGGACTTCTTAGCTACTTCAACAAAATGCCAGCAAGGCGAAAGCCTCAGGAGACTGGGAAACGTTCATAGTCTCGGACCCAGATTCAGAGCTGTGTTGATATGAAAGCATGAGCCACAATACAAAGGGTTGTTTCAAGTACCGTTTGAAAGCCCATAAATATTAGAACAAGTTTCCAAGAGTCTCAGTGTTGTCCCAACTAGCTCTTACCTGCAACAGTGAAACCATGAGCACTATGCTCTCGTCATTTCTTTGGTGGCAGGGGATGTGGGGGAGAAAGAACTTCGATATTGGGCACTCTAAAGCTAGATGCAAAGGGAAAGAAAAAAATACTGCTTTGTTCTTTGTAGATGGTTACCACATTAAATGCAAACCAAACACGAACAAAAGATTTATAGGATGTCAAACCAGACAATCTAGTTTCCAGAAAGTCCATGAGGGGACATGAAATTCTCCCTCATGGTTGCAATTCACATGCTTGGTATTGGTGTATTTCCATAGGCTCTGGGACACAAAAATGAAATATGGAATTTAATGAATTCTCCATATGGTGAATGAAAGGACCTTTACTGGCTCAGTACACCCCAAGACCAAGTTTTCAGCACAAAAAAAAAGATGTATTTGTCCCAGAGAGACAAAAGGCAGGGGAATAAAAGACAGAGATAGAAAAAAGAGGACCAAGAGAAGGGGAAGGCAACAATGAAGAGGGAGGGGGAATGTTTGTCACAGGGTGTGACAAAAGACTGCCTCCTGATAGAGAGGAGACAGATGCAGCCCATAGGCAAATGGTGGTTTATACAGATAAGTGAGGAAACCCTGTGTTAGGTTGAGATGTTTTACTTTTAATTGGGCCTGTTAGTTAACAGGGCTTTTGATTGCTGAACTTCAATAGCTGGACCTCGGCAGTCAGAAGGAGGAAGTGGCCAAATGAGGGATTAGACTTTGGGGGCTAGATTTAGGAATGCGATCTAATGGTTCTTAGCAAGGCATGGGGAATACAGGAGAAGGACAAGGCCTACCAGAGCCATGTTTGCCATGCTCATGCCATGATAGAGTCCCTTCAGCGGAGGCAAGAAAACCCAACCAAGGTGCCACCTTCTTAATGGTTTTGTGTATTTAGAGAGGGAGTTGATACCCATCTAGAACTCCCTTGACATTACTTATCATATGTATCTTAACCATGTCAATGGACTGAATCAGGACTTAGTCCTGTGATGGACTGGATGTGTTTAGCATGTATGTACACAACCACAGGTGAATACTCATCCTCGGAAGGATGCTGTGACCCCTGTAATTTGAGGAGAAGGATGAGGCACAAAGAAGGACCTAGAGGGGTTAGGTTGGAGATGCGGTACCTTTTCTTACTTTCTCCAAATGAGCAGTTACTTGGTGATCAACTTCTCAGCCTGCTCCACTGTAACACTTGGTTCTCTTATGGCCCCTCACTTTAATTGTCCTTTCAAGGTAAGTTTCTATTGGTTGAAATGTGTCTCTTTGAAATCGCTACATTAGTCACATCCCTGAGTATCTCAGAAGGTGATCTGGATTAGACACAGGACTTTAAAAGACATCATCAAGATAAAAGTCAGTCATTGGTGGACGGCCTAAGTCAGGGGGCCTGAAATCTGGATAGGAAAGGCACATTGCTATCTTAGACAGACACATCCACACAGAGAGAGACAGAGACAGACAGAGAGAAAAAAACAGAGAGACAGAGAATGGCATATAAAAATGAAAGCAGAGACCTGTTTAATTAATGCCTGTTAAGGAATGCCATACATTACCAGCAAGCCGCCAGAAGATAGGGGAGACATATGAAACAGGTCTTTCTTTTACAGATCTCAGAAGCGGCCAACCCTGCCCACACCCTCACCTTGGATTTCAAGACTCCAGAGCTGTGAGGAACTGACCTTGGTGTGGAAGCCAGCCTGCTTGTGACTTCATTATCATTATGAGGGCCCCAACCAACCTCAGGTGGTCTTCTCAGCAAGGATCTGCTGCCTATGTCTCCAGGCTCGCTTCTCTTTTCCTTCCCCTGCTCTGCCTCCCACTTGTACCCCATTGCAAGTTAACTAGTAGGAATGGTTACCCTGAGCTACTTCATGCTTTGTTTCCCTTCCTGGAAGATCTGTGTCATTGTAGCAGATGAAGCATCATCTCACAGGAACCCTTACTTCATCTCCACTCAGGTCCATCATCCAAGAGTAATACAACAGTCCCTGTGCTGAGGCTTCTCTTCAGACCAATGTTTCTCAACCTCCCTAATGCTGTGACCCTTTAATATAGTTCCTCATATTATGGTGACCCCAACCAGAAAATTATTTCCATTGCTACTTCATAAGTGTAATCTTGCTATAGCTATCAATTCATAACGTAAATCTCTGTGTTTTCTGATGGTCTTAGGCAACCCCTGTGAAAGGGCTGTTTGACCCCCTCAGGTTGCAAACCACTGCTTTAGATCATATTCCTTGGTCACTGTTGTCTCACACTGTAATCTGGGTGTCTCCGTGTTTGTCTTTGTGTGACCATCTACATTATTGTGAAGCTTCTGGTGGACAAGTCCTTACTACAGCCAAGCACTGTGGTGATGACAGTGTTGATTCTCCTTTGAAACATTGCAAAGATTTCTCTAACTGCTCTTCCCTAACCATAGATCTATATAGCAGACTATAAAATGAATACACAGGAGGAGGAGAATGATATTCTGATTAAATGTATAACTAAAAACAGTGGGAGAATACATTCTTTCTATGAGAATGAGGATAAAAAAAACAAATGATCTGAAAAAGCAGAGAAGATGGAGGATGGGAGTAAATGCTGGACTGTAGACAGCTTTCTGTCTGTTATAAAAACAATCCCTTGAGACTACAGTTTTTAAGGGAAAGAAGGTTACCTCGCTCAGCAGTCTGTAGCTGAAATCTGAGAATGCCATGGGGCATCCATGAGGGCCTCATAGAGCTTCATCTAACGGCAAAAAAGTGGGAAATTAAGTTGGTGTGTGGGAAGGAGGTGCGTGGAAAACCCAGGAGGAGGATAGCCCTGGTTTATATTAATAACGACTTTGTCCTTTGGGAACCAATCTATTCCTGAGAAAACTGCATTCATCCCTCATCACTTCTTAGAGTTTTCACCGCGTCTCTGCACTGTTATGCCAGGAACAAATTTCTACCTAGTTTCCCAAGGCATAAACCATATCACAGGACTCCTCCAGGGCTTCGCTGATAAAGAAGCTTAGTTAGCAGACTTCCAATTTGTTCAGTCATGCTGGGAAAGCAACTTGAGAGACAGCTGCTTCCCTGTCTCTTCGCTGTTCTCTGTTGGGTCTTTAGTTCAAGCAACTTCCTTTGCTTTGTTTTTACACTTTCTTAGTAATGTCTATCTAGATCTTCCCACTAACCAAGACAGTGGTAAGCCTGTGAACTATATGTGTCTCCTGTTCTCGTGTTATAATATCTCATGGCAAATAGATAAGTGACTTTGGAGCAGTGGGGAGATGGTGAAGTCTGGAAGGTTCCTGCCTTGAGAGAGCACATGGATCTGAATTTCAATTCTCCAACCCATGTTAAAAAGCCAAGCATGATGCCCCTTACCTGTAAGTCCATTGCTGCAGCTGCAGGGAGAATGCGGGGAGGGAGATGAACCAAGCAGATTGCAGGATCACATTGCTTATCCAGTCTACTCAAACTGATGACCTTCAGCCTCAGTGAGAGACCCTGTCTCAAAAAACAAAGTGAAGAGCAATCTAGGAAGACAGTGGATCTCAACCTCTGTCTTACACATACTTGAGCACATACATATCAAACACATGTTCAAACATAACACACACACACACACACACACACACACAATGGCTTGGGGGTAGGGTTATGTTTGGCTCCTAAGAAGTCTGGCAACAAAGAAAGATGGCTTGAATTATATTAGTGTGAGTGTTTCTGGTCTAAATGACACACTTGTCAAATTGAATTAATAAGCTGCCATTTTGATAGCTACCCAGTCTCTGTGGGGTGGGGTTAGTGAGAGCTAGTGAGGCAAATCAATTTGAGCCTGTAGAAAACAGGAAAATAATAGCGTGGAGTATAGTCAGAGATACACTCTAGACACTAGGGGCTTCATAATGAAGTGTAATCTTCATCCCTGACATTCAGCACATTGTTATTGTCAGTCATAAATGTCTGCACACAAGCCCACACTGGGTGGCATCCCCGATCACTCCCCAGTCTTATTTTTGAGACAGCATCTCTCACAGAACCTGGACATCATTGATTGGTTAGACTGCTGACCTTCAAACCCCGAGGATCTGCCTGTTTCACGTTCTCAGTACTGGGGCTGTGGGCAAGGGCTTTTCATGGGAGTTCTAGGGATCCAATCTCAAGCCCTCATGCTCACACAGCAAGCATTTTACCTACTGAGGCATGTTCCCAAACCCCTCAATGTCTATCCTTCATCCCCACACTAAGCTGCATCTGCACTTGCTTTACGTTTTCAAGGAATCTAAGTCGTGATACCGCAGAGACACTGCTCACCCATGCTTATTGAAGCACTGTGCACCAAGCCTATGAATGCAGAGGTGACTAATGAAGTTTTATTCATATAAAGAAGAATGAAATAGAGTATGTCATTTTCAAGAAAAAGCCAAATCCGAAGACCATTTACAGAAAGAAAAATATTATAATATCATAAAAATATCATAATATATATATATATGACAAATATATGATATTATATATATACATATATATATATATATATTGTGTGTGGTGTGTGTGTGTGTGTGTGTGTGTGTGTGATGAAATAGAAGGGAAGGGAACAGAGTGGATGGAGAAGGAGAGGGGAGGATGGGACAGGGTGGTGAAGTGAATGTTTTCAAAGTATATGACATACTTAAACAAAGCCCTTATGCAGTCTATCTCTTTATACAGTGACTACACATCAATAATATGGCCCTAGAAGATATTAATGGCAATATTTCCAACACTCAATATTACACTACTTCTGTGGCAAGATAATATGCTTAGAGAAAGAAAATGTAAGGGTTTCTTGATCAGGTCTTAGTTTGGAGAACATCAGGCTATATAAAATTAATCAGGTTATTCATTTTTGTGGGGTGTCTAGAGCCTTTTATAAATCAAAGCATACTGTGAAACATTAAAAGAAAAATATGCGGAGTTCTCTGAATTTACTTCATCATAGAATCCTTTGTTTGGGTCTTAGATACTTCCATGAAATGTATGGTTTGTTTTTTTTTAAATGCTAAAAATGGAATCGGTTAACTCATCAGCTTTCACACCTAATGAACAAGAAGTACCACTAACCTGTCAGTCTGACTAAATTCCTCATTCTTTGCGGGGAAATTATCCCAAGCGGCATTAGAGCAGAGGTATAATTCAGTTATTGGGAATATTAAGACTACAGCCACAAACTTGTAGCAATGGTCTACAGGCGTTGTGTAACTCACATCCCCTTGGACAGAATTCTCTTCTCTCCCACATGAGAGAATTCAGGTATAAATGAGAGGTGTATCTGGATAGTAGTTACTGATTTCTGAAAGTAAATCTTTTTATTCTTAGAATTTCCTCCCAGTTCATATGGAAGAGGGAAAGGGATAAACCACCTTCTGATTTTCTAAACATGGGCACGTAATCCAGACCTCTTTTGTAAGTTGTTAGGTGAGTAATAGCTCAGCTCTTTTCAAGACGAAACTAAGGAGACCGCATGCAAACTATTATGCCATATGTGGCCAATATGCATTGGGAAGACGGAAACTTCTGCGTACCTTTTCAGCATTCAAAAACCCCACCATCGCACACACTTCCTATTCCACAATAGGCCTCACTATGTGAAGACCCTAGGGCAAACCACTCACAGTTCTTTTGCACCCCCTTTTCCCACATAAAGACCCCAGCTCATACTGTTCACGGTGCCTTTCGCACCCCCTCTCTCTGAGGTAATCAATTTCTGGTGTGTCTCGGGAAAACGTTACAGAAGATAAAAGGCCTGCTTGCCATTCTTTTACAGAGCTGTGCAGCAAAAAAAAATGTTTCAAAGTGTTCCTGAAACTGACCACTGAAGACAACCTCAGCCCCACTGTGACAGTGTTAAATGTGCAGTGACACTTTTTTGCGTGCTTCCTTTGTGCCTGAGAACACCTTTGCCAAAACACACATAAATAATGCGATAAAAGTGGCTTTTGCCAGCACAGAGACTAACTGTACCGTTGAGGCTCTAGGGATACTTGGCATGAGATCACAGCTTTCAACCCTGCCCCTGCCCCGCCAGGGATTCTTCACAAGCTAGTTTTCTGTGGAGAGGGTAAATTAGACTTTCTCCTTGGTCATGGAGGGAATTAAGATGCTAACTATTGAGACAATTTATGCTGCCATTTGGCTCCATAAGTACATGACACAGTTACTCATTTAAAAAAAAAATCTAGCCAGTTCACACATCCCAAGGCCAAAGTCAGGGGATTTCGACTTGAACATGCTCTGTTTGTCTCCATTCATTTTGCCTCTTGGCTGGTCTCAGCAAGGAGGCGATCCTCAAAGCAACTGAAGCTTTCGCTATTCCATCAGCTTAGGTTCCTGCTAGTGCTTCCTCCAGACATCTTCCAAGGGTGGAGGCAAGGCAGGACTTATATTCTTTTCCATCCTAGTCCTTTTCTCTCACACCTTGACACAAAAATAGAAAACTAAAAAAACAAAAAATTGATAACCATAGTGTTTGATATACCTGTCACTTCTTCATTCTTATCCTTGAAAAGGTGTGTGTGTGTGTGTGTGTGTGTGTGTGTGTGTGTGTGTGTGTAAAGCACAAACGTTTATTAAGTCTTTCATCACTGTAGACAATCTATATTTGGGTGTTATCTTAATTAAATATATAGGGAACTTGATGAAGGCATTTACATCCGATGAGTACTTGATTCTGTTTACCATTCTGTGTAACATGGAACCGCTGTGGCACGAATACTAGAAGTTTTCTGGTAAAAACCACTCTTTGATAAGCTTGAGGAATTCTTCTGTCTTCTTCTAAGTCCCTCAAATGATGAAATTGACTAGAGCTTTAAAAAATTTTTTTTGAGATAGGGTCTCTCTAGATAGCTCTGCTATCCTGGATCCCACTATGTAAACTAGACTGGCCCAGAACTCACAGAAATCTGCCTGCATCCGCCTCCCAAGTACTGGGATCAAAGGCGTGTGCCACTACAGTACAATAAAGAAACACGGTTAACCTTAAACTTCGTGTTTGTAGTTTATTTGTCGATGGAATTTAACGTTCTCATAAGCATACACAGTCCAGAGAGGCTTAAATTAGCCAGTGTTCAAAATCTTTGGGAAAATATCCTCTTGAGTAGGTAGCCAGAGATTCCCCTTCTGGTTCGGCTGCATTTTATATTCACTGCACGAAACCCAGCTTGAAGCAGGCTGCATATAGCCATGTGCTAAGTACGTGGACTGATGCTATCTCTTCATGGTGATTTGCCCAAGCACTAGGACATACCAGTCAGCACTCAGTCCTATTAAGTCCCTTCCATTTTCCCTTTGCCTGGATCTTAGAGTGGGTGTGTGAGTTTCATGAGTCAGGCCTCAAATCCCGCTGTCCATACCACTGTCTTTAAATTAGCATTCTACACAGGTTTCTAGAGGACTTACCAGAATGAAACAGCAAACTGCTAATTTTGATGCTTATTGTCTGACAGCTTCTTCAAAGTACCATCTCTGTGATCCACCAATCAAGTTTCCTCACCATTCTTCTACAACCAGGAGCAACACCGGAGCCTCATAAATATTTGTGACTAAATAGTGGCTAGATAGATAGCACAAACATTCAGTAAGTTTCGAGTCATTTTCAGGAAACAAAATGTTCTATTGTCTTGTTCAATCGCTCTTAATTGAAGTAATTGAAATCGTTCCACTATGGGTTCCATGTTTAAGGGCATCAGTATTTTGTTCAATGAGCCTTCAGGCCTTGCTACAGAAGCCCCACAGTTGCCTTGGCCCGAGCCCAACAGACCACCACTGAAGCATGCTGTGAGAGCCAATAGCTTCATCCGGTGTCTTCCACCTGACCTGGGGTGTCCCTTCTACTTCCTCAGAACTCTCAACCCTACTCATGTGGCCTTTGGAGACACTTCTGATCAAGTCTGTGCCTCCGACAGCTTCAAGGACACATATCCGCCCCATATAAGCCCTTTGCTTATAGCTCACTCTTGCCTGAGAGTAGGTGGCTGCCAGACCCTTTCTCACCTCCCTGTCCTCTTCTCTGTCCTCACTGTGATCTTCATAGGCAGTCTAGTCCATTACGTCCTTCCTACGAATTGTCAGAGGAAATGCTGCCGAGGGTCCCAACAGCATTCTCTAAGGCAGCTTTGACCACATAGCACCCATTTTGCTTCCTAAGATGTTTGGATATTCATTCATTCTACACAGTTACTCACTTCCACAAACGAGATTAAGGAACAACACAAAAGCTAATACTGGAGCACAAAAATAGCAAAGTTCTTTAGGGAGAGAGCGAGCACCATAATTTGCTTTAATACTGACAGATACTGATGTCAATGCAGAGAAGATAGAGTGTGAGGGAAATGACCACGGGGAAAGTAATGAAATATTTAGTTTTTCAGGCGGCATTGATCTAAATGAATTATGATGATAGAGATTTGTATGGAAAATCAGATTAAAGGAGTAATTGTGAGAAGTATCAAGTATTTTTTCCACCTCTAAAAAGTAGACTATTTGAAAGAAATCAAGTGATTTACTAAAAGTCACAGAATAAGCAAATGACACATTGCCGATTCAAACCTGATTCTGATTCCATTTCTACCATAGATTTTTGGCCGCAGACATTATCAAAGTATAGATGGTAACTACGTTATTGACAAGGTTGTGATGCTGAATCCAGGCTGCAAGAGCAGAGTTTCCAAAGAGATAAGGCATCCCCCTACAGGCAGAGTGGGGAATATTCTAGTAACAGATACATAGAAGTTCAAGGCTGGACATGCTTCAAAAGACCTCAAACATGAGGATGTATTTCACTTTAAAATTTTAAATAAATGGCATTCTATTTTAGAACCCTGTCAGCTATAAGACTCAATCAAATACATCCATGCAATCCACTTCAGAGAATGATCATCAGGAAAAGCCTCTAGTTAAAAAAAAAAAATGCGTGCAAAAGGCATTTATTTCTACCTGTTGAGAAAGCATCTGAAAACCATGTGTGCTGGGGTCATGCTGCACTGTGAACTCATGTCAAGCTGTCACACTGTGCCCTGGAAATGCTCTATCTGCCTGTACCAAAGAACTTCAAAACCCAAAAGAACAAAGCGAGTTACAATCTGAGTTAAGCGGCCTTTTATTGACTCTGAGCTCATGTCTGCCTGCATAAACTAGGGTGTTGTATATGACAACATCAGGAGATCAGTTCTCAGGGGTTGTCTTGATTTCTATGTTAAATAAACCTACTTTATTCTCCACAGCTCATTCTTTCCTTTTCCCAGGCACAAATCCTCTCGCTTTCTCTGTCCTCTGCCCATGCTTTCTTCCTCTCCTTGTATACTTTGGCTATTACTGTGACAACTAACCAAGAGCAACTGAAGAGGAAAAGGATTATTTGGCCTACACATCTTGACGACAGTTCATCATTAAGGGAGGTGAAGGCAGCAACTCAAGACACAAGGGGAACACTGGCTTTTTCTCCATGGCTTGCTCAGCCTACATTCTTAGACAATCCAGGACTCAGGTGTGGCAGCACCCACACACAGTAAGCTGCGCCCTCCCACATCAATCATTAATCAAGAAAATGTCCCCCACAGACTTGCCTACAGGTCACTCTGATAAAGGCACAATGCCTTTATCATTGGTCTCTTTTCCCAGATGCCCCGAGCTTGTATGGAGTTGATGTTAACCAGTACACTTAATTATAACCTTCGTAACCTGTCATTGAGAATAGGTCCAACCAGCTTCCTAGTTCTGCCCGTGAGAAGGATAAAAAGATGAGGAGAAGGCTGGAGATAGGCCTCCCTGGTTAAGAGCTAGTGCTGCTCCTGCAGAGGATCTGAGCTCAGTCCCCAACACTCACATCGGGCAGCTCACACATGCTTGAAACCCCAGCTCCAACGGTTCTGGTGCCTCAGGCCTCCTAAACTACCAGAATGTGCATGCACACCCACACATATAAACATAACTGTAAGTGAATTACAACCTCTTTAAAAAGTTGAGGAGGAATAGTTGAGCTTGTTTGTCAGAGAAGTAAAATGTGTGGTCAAGACCTAAGAAAAATAACAGCATCTATATTTCTTCAGATGACCCATTCCTCCTTTGCATTCCTAGGAGAGTTAGAAAGTTGTAAAACACATACACAAACAACAACAACAAAAAAGTAAATAAAAAATGAACAAACAAAATGCTTCCCCACAGCATTTCAGACCCTGCACTTCCTGTTCTGATATTTTTAAAACCTAAGAAAATAGTTGATGAAAGCTTTGGACATATTCTTAATACCAAAGAAAAGAAATCATGACAATTAAAATGGTTTTTGAAATTCGAGGATTTTTAAATGTTCAATCCAAGTGCATTGTTGACACTGGGATTCTCTTTTCTCCGTTTAATGGAACTTTGGCATCAAGAACTCAGAGGCCATTCTGGCAATGCTACTGTTCACTCTATTTCACACCTCAGAAAAAAATGGCAGAGAGTGTGGTTGAATATTCTGCCTACATAAGAGTTGTCTTTCACCTGGTATGAAAAGGTAATGCTGCATTCCATCTCACCTCTATGAAAGATAAGGACTGCAGGGTCATGTGTGTGGAACTAGACTTGTCAATGGCCACATCATGAACTTACCCCAAATGTACACTGAGTCAATGGATAGATATGAACCTTAAAAAACCAAAAATATAATTCACAGACTTAGTGTTTTATTATTGGATAAAAAGAAAAAAATCGAGAAGAATTATCTCCAGAGACACAAGTGGCCTCGTGGAATAATTAAAAATTATAATTAAATAAAAGTGAGACATCCCAGGACTACTTAGCTCTAACGCTCCCTGAAGATGATTGAACTGCTGGGGAAAGGGAAGAGATTGCTTGCCAGCTTTCCTGTTGTCAGAGGATTCTCTAGGCTTTCTGAGTTGAAGAAGGAAGTAAGAGAAAACCCAGCCATGCCCCATGTGATAACGTTCCATCAGCGGCGGGCACTGTGGGAGAGCATGACCCCATACACTGCAGCAGACCCAAAAACTTCCAATCCCTAGAGAGCTGATAGCCACGCTGGCATCGTAGGGAAGAGTTAGAGATAGGGAAACACGCCAGGAGGGCAGAGAAGGTGGGGGCAGACAGGGAGAGAAACAGAGAAAGATCAGGAACAGAGAGAGAGAGAGAGGCTAGAACAAAGGGGGAGAGCAGGAATTTTTAAGATTTTAGCCATATTCTAGAATTGGATAGTGGCTTTGGTACACAACTTTGTGAAAATATTTAAAAAACCAACTAATTTGTGTATTTGTCATGTGGATTTATGGAGTATACATCATATCAGTAAAAAAAAATAAAAAAAAAACTAAGAAAATCATCAGTACCCACTTTAACAAATTATATTAAAGAAACTGGAGGCCGCTGTGAGCCTCAGGTTTGCAAATGCTTTCATTAGCTACCTGGGCATTTGGCTCTGCCTTTCTCTCCTCATCTGGCAAAAGATTAGCAAAGCACTTGCCACCCATATGCGTGACAACACCTGTGAGTATTTTGGAAATGCCCGTTTTCAAGCAAGATGTGATGTGCAGATACAAGGTATTGTTATTATGAAAAAGGTTGCATTGCGTACCAGGTAGCTTTAAATAGAGCCAGGATGTGGCAGCTGAATTTCAAACATATGCCCAGGTATTCATTGCCCACTGCCAGGGAGTTACCCGTTTACTAGACCATGCGTTGTGTTGGTCATTGATGGCAGCAAAGCCTGGAAAATACTCAAACATATGTACTCAGGCACATATATATACTTCCGGTGTGTTCGGGAGCACACACACACAGTATATACAAGCCCACACACACACACAGAGAGAGAGAGAGAGAGAGAGAAACACAACTTACTCTACAATAATTTACTACATTATATAGCTGTCTGGGAAAAGTGAGTGCATTTGTGTGTATATATACTTGTACATGTATGCAGGCATGTCTACATATGTGAATGCTTGTGTATGTGTAGTGTTCTTGTTTTATCTGGAGAAAACCCTTCAACTTTCTACCTAGGTTTTTATGTGTAAACTCAGTATAACCTCACTGAGATCTCGCTATAAAAATTAATAACCCAAGTTTAGTACTTGATTTGCTCCTGCACAAGGACTTTCCTAAGGAACAGATGGAAGCCAGCATCTCCCCTGGGGCCTATCACTGAGTTAATGGGCAGAGTAAGAGCAGTGGCACAAGCAGCCCTTCTCCTGGGCAGTACCTGTTACCTCGGAGGCTGAGCTTTAAGAAATGAGGGAATAAAGACAGCCCACAGCCCACTGACCAGGTCATACAGTGTGTGTGTGTGTGTGTGTGTGTGTGTGTGTGTGTGTGTGTGTGTGTGTGTGTGCCACCACTGCCAGGTCTCCAAGTGCCCTTGAAGGGGGGGGGGGTTCTCTTGTTATACCACTGTATCTCATGATGACATTTTGAGAGAAGGTTGAAATTGCCTTGTTCTCACTGGCTCAATCTTTTTTTTATTTTTATTTTATTATTGTCATTTATTACAATTTATTCAATTTGTATCCTGGCTGTGGACCCCTCCCTCATCTCCCACCAATCCCACTCTCCCTCCCTATTCTCCTCCCATGTCCCTGCCCCAGTCCACTGATAGGGGAGGTCCTCCTCCCCTTCCATCTGATCCTAGCCTATCAGGTCTCATTAGGACTGGTTGCATTGTCTTCTCCTGTGGCCTGGCAAATCTGCACCCCCAGGAGGAAGTGATCAGAGAGCCAGCCACTGAGTTCATGTGAGAGACAGCCCCTGCTTAACCACTTGGCAACTGAGTCTATGGGTTACATCTGAGCCAGGGTTTTAGATCCTCTCCATGCATTGTCCATGTATTGTCCTCTCCATGCATTATCAGTCTCTGCAGGGCCCCAGGGCTCAGTTTTTTTGTTGTTGTTGTTTTGTTTTTGGCTCTCCTAAAGAAGCTAAACAACAACGAAGATCCTAGAGAAGATGCTCAGTCCTCATTCAAAAGGACAAATGAGATAGACATTGGAAGCAAGAGAAGACAGGGAACAGGCCTACCACAGAGGGCCTCTGAAACGCTCTACCCTGCAGGGTATCAGAGCAGATGCTGAGACGCATAGCCAAACTTCGGGCAGAGTGCAGGGAATCTTATGAAAGAAGTGGAGATAGAAAGACCTGGAGGGGACAGGAGCTCCACAAGGAGACCAACTGTCTCACCCATGTTCTCTCTTTTGAGACGGGCTCTCACTACAATCCAGGACATCCTTGAACTCACTAGGTAGCCTATGCCAGCCTTGGACTCACAGCAATCTTCCTGTCCAAGACTTCAGAGCACTTGGATTATATGGGCATTATATGAGCACTCAGATCCATTGCTTGAAAACCCAGTATCAAATCCTGGGATGTTAGTCTCCCTGAACAGAAAAGTGATACGATATAAATGGCTCAGCACCTGAACGTACTTGCTGACAAGCCTGGGTCACCAGGTGTCTCATGGTGAAAGGTGAGAACCAAGTCCATCCAGCAAGTCTGACCTCCACATCCATGTCCTGACATGTGTGCACACAGCTACACACACACACACACACACACACACACACACACACACACACACATTTTTAAATTGAACAAATGCAAGCAAAAAGAATTAACACAAATTCACAGTGGCTGTTTACTTTTTTCGATTACGCAGGCACTCAAATCTATATGGCAATGAGTTCATTGGAAGGACACTGGGCTGACGATGAATTTTCAAGTTGTTTATATTACTTCCTTGGGTTTCCGATGACTGTCTCCCTGTCTGTTTTCCAAGCGTCAGCTATTGGGCTCGCATTATGGACAAGGAAAACCCTGCTTCTGCGTATCTCGGGGTCCTCAAAGACTAACACCATTTCTAAAATCACTTATGGTGCCGTCCAGCTCTGACAGCAAACACGGGGTGCAAATCCGCTTACCAAACACCATCTTGCAAATGTCTCCCTAGCAATATTCTACAGCTAGCAGCTGTCTTCTGAGCTGCTCAGAGAAGGGGGAAAAATTCTAGTTCCTTCATTGTGCCAGCCAGTGACTCCCACAGCAGGCCAGTTAGTCCATTGCCCCTGGAGCAAAGGGTAAGTCGCTCTGTACAGCTAGTGCCAGGGATCATATGAGCAATCACCTAGGCTGACCCAGCCAGGCCTGGAGTTGGCCTCGCTGCTCGAGGTCAGCAAGAAGCGCACCTCTCGTTCGTGTTGAGCCTGGTTGTGTCTGAAATTGTCCTTTGGCAAAACTGAAGGATTTAAGTGTAGTACGAAAGGGTCACACGAAAGGCCTTTTCTTCTCCCCTCGTGGCTAGGTCCCAGCTGCCCATTTCCAAAAGGAGTGATTTGTGCAACGGGAATCGGACATGTTAGCAGCAAAACGATGACTTCCAAAAGACCTCCCCTCCCCCACCTCTATTTAAAATGAGGTAGCACCAGGGGCTGAGGTGGGGGAGCACTGGGGTTTAGCTTTGTCTGTGGCTGATTTAGAACTATCTGTCTTTGCTTTCTGAAACAGGAGAGCCAGGAAGGGGCCCACGGGCTGGGTGAAGGGGAACGAACTTGTCCGTAGCAGATAGCCAGCTCCTGCCTTCTTCCTTCAGCCCTGCCAATGGAGCCATCAGCAGCCAGTTTGGAGCACACCCTTCGTGGGAATCGGCACTCCTTTTCCTCTTCATTGGAATGGCTTAAAGAGTCCTCTTCTGGGAAGAGGAATTTGAAAGATTGATCTCTCTCCGGGACTAAGATAAGCCGGTTGGGCTCCAATGAGCAGAGAGCTGCGACAGGAAATGTGCTGCTGTCTCCTGTTGTAGAAGTGCGACCCAATGCAGGTCCCAGCATTTCAAACTTCACATTTTGCTAGCTCAAGAAGCGCTTGTACCTCAGTAGCTGCGTGTTGGCTTTGTTGTTCTATGCATGCCTGGTAAGGTTGCATCTCATCTCCCCTACAATGGAACATTTGTTAGCAGATCAGAAAAAAGCGTTAGTAACTATAGCATGGCCACAGGTCAAGTTTTAGCTCAGACCTTTCAAATTGCTCATATAATTAATTGTCCTTAAAACAGAGTCACAAGAAAACCTCAGAGCACATGGCCCTCGTATCCCAGGTGATTTGAATTTAGTCGGTTTTGAGAGGAATCAGTCTTTTAACATTCTTACAGATCGTTTTGAAGGAGGCCAAACTTTGCTACTGACTGGGTTGGGGGCACACTAAGATGGTCATTTTGATTTGTTCTAATAACTTGATCCATTAGATTAAAAGAAAGAGCACACCAACTGGTCATCCAATACCAACCTGTCAGCCCTAAAGACATACAAACAAGTGACATCACACAGGCCAAGCGGGCTGTATTTAGGGATACAGATGTGGGCACGAATACATTATGTGTATAACAACAGTTAATAAAGAAGGGGGCATGAATTTGGATGAGAGCAAGTAGAGGCGTATAGGAGGTTTGGAGGGGAGGAAACAGAAGGGGAAAATGATACAATTAGGTTATAATCTCAAATCTTAAAGAAAAGACTATAAAAGATAAGATACACCTGAACAGTCAATCAAATTCTGCACATCTTGCTTGTACCGTTGTATGTATATGGAGACGGGGGTGGGGGGGCTCAGCCTTCAGAAGTCTGACTTCTCATTCCACCATCACTTCCAGAGATCAATCTTAGGTCGTCAGGCAGCCCCGGCAAATGGCTTTACCCACTGAGTCCTTTTGCCAGCCTACAGACCTTCCTTTTAAACTTAGATGTAGACACACCCTGAATCCCTTCATGATTCCATTTGACTAGGTTGTAAAGTAGAAGCTTAAAAGCCTTCTGGCTTTGTAGATGGTGGAGGTTCAAACATCACAGTTCTGTAAAATTGTGCCTGAGAGCCACGTCCTCTCTCATGGCAAGCAGGTTTTCCGTAGTTCCTAGCTCTTGGCAAAAGCACTTGGGATTCACCGCCCTTCTAATCAATTGTCGGTTTCTTGAGGGTGGAGCCTGGCATGTGGACACTGCTTCCCTCCTCCTGCAACTCAGCCAATGGTGTGCAATAAGCACTATCTAAATGTATCTTGACTCTTACTAGTTTGTAAATTCCTAATTTATACTAATTCTTAAAAATTAAGATCGTCGATGAAATTTATATGTAATTATTACTGTTAACAGTTTGAAAGACTTGTGTGAATTTGCTTTGAATTTGTGTGAATTAAATGCTTTGAAAAGGGATGTTTTTTTGATCTCAAGTTATTTCTCTCAGGAATGGGAAAATGCTGCTATTTGCTTCGAAATAGACCCCTAAATGTTGATTTTGCATCTTTCATAAATACAATCTCTATGCCTCTGCAGTGTAACTGCTTTTAAGTGGATTGGCAATGGATGGATAATAAACAACTCTCTTTGCAAACATCTGAAGACGCCATTCAAATATACAAACACACAAAACAAAACTACACACAAATTTGGTGAATTCTTAATTATCCTTCCCCAAGCATCTACTATTATGAAACACAAATGGTTTACTTCCTGCTGAAATAACATGAAGCAATGGGAGAGGACCAGCAATGGTGCCCTGACTGGCCACAGATTTTCAAGAATAAAAGAACACTAATCAGTGTGCTAACAGCAGCCCAGGGTAGCAGAGGCTTCTCAAGTGGTTTCTGCCCATCACAGCCTGGAGAAGTCAGACACACCAACAGTTTATTACTGTGAAAGCCGGAAAACGCCACGTGGTTGTACATTGGGAAGAAAGAACAAATTACCTGGTCAGGCTTAAGAGACCAGAAACATCTGGTCAAGTCTGAAAGGGTGAATAAGGAGTTCACCCAACAATAAAATCTCTACGAGGAGTCAGATCTGTTGACCTGATGGTTCAGGTAGTTCAGGACAGCACCTTAGTGTGTGCTCTGAAACAGCTCAATAATGTAAATGTATGTGCCAATGAAGGACTGAGGAGAGCCAGTCTCAGCAAAAGCCAAAAGTCCAGCCACTATTCTTAGACCATATAATATGGGCTAAGAAAATGCTCATTAAAATGCAGGCAGCGGGTGCCCTGTTTCATAGAGCAGAGAAATAGAAGCTTACATAAAATAAGATTTATTCACTTCCCCTAGTAAGGACCAAACCTTTTCATGTTCTCATGTTAATTTATAAACCTTCCAACCCATATTCCAAGGACCCATCCCACTGTTTTCAAATAACTGTTAGAGATAATCATCAAGGTTTTATTTAGGCCATATGACCTTAATTTTTATTTCTGCTTCACTCAGCACAATGCTGCTTACTTGCTAAAGTCCTAAATTGGACATCCAATTAGATTGCTTACCGACACCTAGTGGCAAAGATCGGAACTGGGGGCTATTGCTTCAGTGGTACAAGTGTGTCTAAGACTTCCACATTGGTCTAAGGCAGCATTTGCATTTCAGCTTCCCTCTCCAATCTACCTCATCCCAATGATGCTAAAGTTGATTCACGCCAGCTTTTTTACTTTAAAAATACAATAGAATAGAGAAATGAAAATCAAAAGAGAGAGGGAAAAAAAGAGAAGATTGGCTGAGAGTTAGAATGACCTAGGAGTCAAGGTCAACAGTAGGGCTTAAAAATTATTTATTAGGTGTAACCATGCCAAGAAATATGCTGAAAGGTAAATTCCTCAAATAATACTTTAATTATATGTTTTCCACTTATATTTGCTTTTGTTTTGTTTTGTTTTGTTTTGTTTTGTTTTGTTTTGTTTTGTTTCCAAGACAGGGTCTCTCTGTGTAGCCCTCGTGGGTCTGAGGGAAATCACATAGGAGTCAACTGCCTCACCTGTCTGGGAAAACAGAAAGCAGGAATAATGCTGACAATGATTCAACTTAAAAACCAGAACAAATATCGGAAGATGCAGACACGGAGCCCTGGTCCTCAACCGGAGTCTGTTTGCCAGCACATTCACCGAGACATGAAGCTCACCACTTATGGGCTGAGCCCTTCTAACTTACAAGCTCTGCCTGACGGTGACCCAAAACAATAGGAGCTGCTTGCTCCTCAGAGGTAGAGTCCATAGATGAAGTGATACAGTGGCTGGGATTCTTAGGTGCCAATAAGAGAACGCCTTCCCCTCTGAGTCTAATCACCCACCCCCCACTCACAGTTCCCTTGCAAGGACTCTTTCCTGTGTCTGTGGTGCCAGCCTATACACTAATCTTTAATCATGACTTTTGGGGTCGGGGTTGCCCTTCCAGTCCATTTCACTATCAGTTAAATACCAGCTGAGAGTTTAGTAGGCGCTGTGTGAAGGTGTGTTTCAGGGGTTCAGTAATGAATAGGCTACAGGTCCTTCTCTCAATCTGCTCATAACCCCATGGGGGGAAAAAACAATTGTGAACTTAAGTTCTTTTACTGTGGTCTAGTGAGTGACACGTTGGAGGAGACATAGAATTCTGAGGAACACAAGGTAGGTGGTGTTTGAGCACTATTTCTGGGATCCGTAAGTAGAAAATACACAAAAGGTTCTTGCTTAGGGAAACCCTATATTATTTGCAATTCAGTGAGTACTTCAAAGGAAATGCCCTGTGAGCATTAGGTAGTACCCTTGCCAAACTCTGAAGCCTTGTCTTATTTTTTAAGAACAAAGCTTCATGTGTATATTGCTTTTATGTATTATTCCTGAAGGCACACATTTTGATATTTTGATTATCTGTAAATTATTAACACACCATAAATTTGTCCTTTAATTTTTTTTCCTCACTGAAAGTAATCAGGTGATTTGATAGTAAGAAAATGAAGTTTTAACTTGAAATCGATTTGCACTGCTTATATTTCTGAGTATTTTAGAACAAACATCACCATTTGCTTTCTTCCAGATAAGTGTACTATCTATGCGTCAGACATAAGGTAAATTATACAACGACAATCAGTTTTGTGTTGATGCTTAAAAGCCATCCTTTCAACTGGTACCTGTCCTGAAATGAAAATGGCAGTCATCATTTATTAAATACTTTTTAGTCAAAAGGTTAATTTTTTTCTGTGGTCTTATAAGCATGATCAAATCTTAAAAGCAAAAACAAACCTTAAATGATACAGATGTTCAATGTCAACCCTTGAATCTCTTTACCTGTGAGAGAGAATATAGCTTTTCCTCTTCAGAGTGGAGCTTTTATTGTCTTTCACTGTAGAGTTATTTTGAATGAAAACACACTTGGATGAATGAGAGTGTTCACTGACATATTTTTCAGCACCAAAGTTAACAACAGCACTAAAATTTGTTAAACAAAAATTGGTGCCTACGTATGCTATAAAGACCTTCAGACAGGATGGGTTATGAGGCTCATAGGGAATGGGCGATGTAGACTTTTGTTGATGCAAATGAACTAAAATGTTCACAGCAGGAATGAGGTGGATGGTATGTCAGTGTTTGCTCCCAAACTTCTTCATGGAGTCTCTATGTTTTCCTAAATTTCTATTGCTGTGACTTTGTTCTACACAGATGTGGGTTTTATAGTGATATTGCCTCCAAGTATATTGCTCAAGCACACACTTACACTGTGCTCACGTTTACTCTGCATTACTCTCTCCTGTCCCCCCCCAGCCCACACTTGCCAAATATCCCCATTTCCATGTCAAAGGCACCTGTGATTTGCATTTCTCAGATGATTGACTGTGCTGGACTTTTTCGTGAATTTATTGGCCATTTGTAATTCACCTTTTGGGAAAGGTCTGTTTAACTTGCCCATTCAGTCTTTGAGTTAGTTTGGTTTTGTGATGTCGTGGTTTTTGAGTTCTGTGTGCATTAGAGATATTCATCCTCTGTCAGAAGTATAGCTGTTTCCTTCACTCTAGAGCACTCAGCTTTCAAGCGCGAGTTACCTAACTTAGTACAGCATTCCCCAGCTCCATTCATTTTTCTTCAGGTCTCATGATTTCAGTTTTATTTATAACCGAGTAAAGTTCCATTGTGTCCATGAACAACAGTTCCATTATCGTACGTCTATCGATGGGCATCCAGGCTGGTTTCATTTTCTTGCTTTTGTCGAGGAACCGTCATAAACGTGGATGTGCAAATGTGTCCATGGTAGGGTATAGAGTCACTTGGGCGTGTGCAGGAGTGGAATGGCTGGGTCATATTTTTAACTTTCTGAGAAACTTACATACTTATTTCCACAGTAGCGGCACCAGTTTACACTCCACCAGCGTAAAAAAAAAGTTCACAACAAGTAACACAGCAGAGACAAAAAAAGTAACCTATGGCTTTCGTTGTATTATTTAGAAGTATGGTTTCTTTTCAACTGAAGATTGTGGTCAGAGCACTTTCTGGAGCAAACTGAATCCCAGAATTAGTGACAAAGGAACGCTCAGTTGCTTGTTGTATTGTATTGTGTTGTGTTATGTTTGTTTGTTTTGAGATAGGGTTTCTCTGTGTAGCCTTGGCTGTCCTGGACTCGCTTTGTAGACCAGGCTGGCCACCAACTCACAGAGATCTGCCTGTCTCTGCCTCTTCAAGTGCTGGGATTACAGCCATGCCTCATCACGCCACACTACTCAGTTGCTTTTGATAAGATAGAGTTTGCAGGTCTGAGGAAATTACCTCACACCATCCCCAGGAACAGACAGAACTACTCCTGAGGCAACTCACCAGGAAGCTGGCCCACAGCAGGACCTCTGTCTTGGGCTTTCACTGTCTGCTTAATTTATATACCATCATTTATCTGTTTTGGCTAGGTTATTGATGCTTGCACATGGGGGCTCAGCTGTGGGAACATCTTCTTCAGAAAGTTTGTCCTGGCCTCGAGCTGGCATAGGGCCATGGCTGTCGGTGCCCTGAACATGTTGACCTCGCCACCCTCAGAACTCTGCTGCACCTGAACATGGTGCCAGGACTACACCAAGTCCTCAAAGAGTACCTCTCCAACCAATGAGCCAACTGCATTGTGAGATCATCTGATCCTTTCTTGTTGAAAATGTTTCCTCCTTGGACCCCAACGGTAAATAGAGCACATTGTCTGAGCATGAAGCCATCATTGTCACCAAGCGGTAGGACTTGAGAACCTAGGGAGGTTAGAAATGCTTTGTCTCATCCAAAGGTGTGCTAAGTAGTATCGATCCCCGTGCCACTCAGAACACCAAAACTGACACAATAGTTCTCTAATAGCACATAACATTTATACCATGTCAGGACATGGGCTAAAGGGCTTTCTAAATACTACTACGAGCCCTTAAAAATTATTGTCTCTTATTTTTTATTTGAGAAACAGGCTCTAAGAGGTAAACTGCCTTGTCCACACAGATGGCAGTTGTGGGAGGTGCCAATGATCACCTTTCAGTTCTTCCACTCAGTACTGCTTTTCCCAGCCTGAGTAACCAAGGACCACAACGGAAGGGCTTAAACAAACAGAAAAATAAATCTGCTCTTGAACTTTTGGAAGCCAGCAGTCCAAAATCAAGGTTGATGAGCATGTTCCCCTTTACAGTTCTGATATAATGTGTCCTTTCTGCCCTGCCGCTGCTGGTGGCCTTCACAGGTTGGCGGTCCCTCACTGCTGTATCCCTGCAGCATCTGCTTCTGTCCACCCCTGACCCTTTTTCTGTGTGTCAATCTTCTCATTGCTTTCCTGTGAGGACACTAGTCATATTAGATTATGGCATGCCCTAATGGCCTCATCTCAACCATATACATCTAGAGTGACCTATGGAAGTGCTGGAGGAAGCAGAGATGAGCATAAAAACATCAGCATAGTTTTAATGGACATAGTTCAACTCATAACGTACCTATCCACCAACACACACACACACACACACACACACACACGGTTATTCTGTTTGTCTGTGGAAATAAACTAATAACATCTTATTAACACTGACACCACAGAAAACAAATTGTTCAAAAAGGCGCAACAGAGTAGCACGAGGCAGAAGAAGCCTGCCAAGAATAGCTTTCTAAAAAAAAAAATGATCCTATTTGCATCATTTCCACCTTCCATCACCAAGTATCAGTTCATAAAATGCTCCCTAAATCATTGCTGTATTTATAGACACGCTGTTGCCATGGCAAAGTTCAACAGAGGGAAAGCCGATTTTTAGGCAGCCACACTAGGGAGACTCGTATGTGTAGCTTCTTACATTTCTAGGAGATGCGCTCTCACAGACAACTCTCTGTTCCTCTGGCTGTGATAATCTTCCCACCCACTTTTCCATTATGGTCTCTGAACCTGAGGTGGAATAGCTGTGCTGTAGATGTATCAGTTGTGAATGTTCTCTGCAGTTGGATTGGTTGTTGTTTTCAATTACAGCCTCCATTTGTTGCAAAGAAGTTTCCCGATGAGGGGTGAGGACTACACATTTACCTGTGACGGTAAGAAGTGTAGTGAGAAATTATGCTGACTTAATTAAGGGTCAGTTTTAGGTTCTCCTTCAGGATCCACGGTGTCACTAGCCCTGAGGAGATAACCTGACAAGGATGACACCAAGAGACATGCCCACATGGAAGAGGAATGCTCAAGTGGTCTCAGCGACACAGACCTACAGGCAAGGAAGGAATGTTGAGAGTGACTGAAATGGTCTTCCTGGGGAGGGCCATTCAATTGCTTATCAAATATCAAGTGGTCAGCCCTGAAAGTATACATACAGACAACATCATACAGACTGAGCAGAATACATTTGTGTATTTAGCTATATGCATATGTGTATGTGTATATATAATTTTTTTTAAAACAAGAGTTTAAAAAAAGAGGCCATGAATTTGAAAGAAAACAAGGAGAATATGTGGGAAGATGCAGAGGAGGTAAAAGGTGGGGGGAGGATGATGAAATTATTATATATGATCTCAAAAAATAAAATGCTGGGGTTTTTTTTTTTCTCTTTGAGATTTTACTTCATGTAATTGTTAATCTTTATTGTCAGCTGGGTGGAATTTAGAATGACCATGGGAACACGCTTCTGAGTGTGTCTCTGAGGCTATTTCCAGAAAGCCTTAAATGAAGACAGACACACACAGCCTGAGTGTGGATAGCGCCATCCCCAGAGGACGGGATCCCGGGTGGAACAAAAAGGAGAAGGTGCGTAGAGCACCAATGCTCATCTCGGCTTCCTGACCATGGATACATGTGGCTCCCTGCTTCCTGCTTTCATCCCCATGCTTCCTGGTCATGATCAGCTGACCCTCCAGTCTGTGAGCAAAATAAACTCTTCTTTCCCTTAAAGAGCTTTCGTGGGGTATTTTGTTATAGCAATAAGAAAAGTAGCTGATACTATTCAGTATAATAGGTTAATATGACAAATATTAAGAATAAACACAGCTATTTGTATTTTATTTGGGGGATTAGCATAGTTTGACTAAACGGCAATGCAGCCCTCAGGGTAGGTAAACAAAACAATACAAGAGAAAACCATCAGTCTACACACAATTGGCACTCCACATTCAGAGCGTGCCATGGAGTGTGGGATGCCTTCTCACTAATGGGGCGTTTGTTGAGTGACATCTATCACTGATAAATTTCCTGTTCTTGTCTCCCAATCACTGGCTGAAAGAGAGCCTATCATGCTTCTGGAGGCAGTAGTTGGAAGGAGCCTAACATCCTCAATCACTGTGTAGAAGGAAATGTCTTTCCAACCGGGGTATTTCCTGGGCCATAGTGTTAGGATAGTATTCGTGAGGTACAGCAATTGGCACTGTCACCAGCAATACAGACAGTTGTGCTTTAACAAAGCATTACTAGAAAAATTTAAAAGTTATGTTAGCTCAGAGATTATGTGTAGGCAGTGAGAAAATACATAACACATGCTGGAAAAGCAATGGAAATCAGTGTTCCACAGAGGGAATTTGTTTTACAAAATAGCTTGTTTTAACTTCAACAATCCATGTGTATATTGAGTATGTGGCTTTAGGAAAAAGAGTTGGGAAGAGCATTCATAAATAATGGCTTTCCATGCCACTTTTAGCAAGATATTAAATGAACAAAAAGGACTTATGCAAAAATTGGCTGACTTGCAATCAGACTTGGAGAGAAAGGAAAATGCTAAATCAACAAGTTAGAGACTAAGAAATAGAAGACTGAAAATTCAAATCTCTGTAAGACTTTATTCCTGGTTTAATAAACTGATTTGGTTCTATGGCAGGCTCAGCATGCATCCAGTCCCATTCAAGCCTGTTCTTTCCAGTGTCTCCCAAGCAGTTCAAAAGAAGGAGACACAGGAAGATGAAGCTGGTAAAGCAGACACAGGAATCTACCTTTAGGGAAGATTTTAGGGTGTGATTGGTTACTGACATAGGGAACTCCCTAGAGACAAGCAGATCTGCTTACTAGGTTTCTGGGAAATATTGACTGCTGGAGACACTACTAACACAATCCATTAATTATCCAAGTGTTAAAGACCAGAGGACCACAAGCTTTCATAGGCAAGACCCAGTGGACTGGCTGGGTTTGTGTCAACTTGACCCAAGCTAGAGTCATCAGAAAAGAAGGAGTCTCAGTTGAGAAAATGCCTCCATGAGATCCAGCTTTAATGCATTTCCTCAATTAGTGATCAATGGGGGAGGGTCCAGGCCATTGTGGGTGATGCCATCCCTGGGATGGTGGTCCTGGAATGTATATGTATATGTGTGTGTATGTGCATGTGTATGTGTATGTATGTATAAAGGCAGGCTCAGCAAATCTATAATAAGCAAGCCAATAAGCAGCAACCCTCTATGGCTTCTACATCAGATCCTGACTCCAGTTTGAGTTCCTGTCCTGACTTCCTTTGGTAGTAAACAACACCCTTTCTTCTCCAACTTGCTTTTTGGTCATGGTGTTTCATCCCAGCAATAGAAAGCTTAATTAGCACACCCCGGGAGAGTACTACAGACTCTCACCTCTGACGGGCACCGTTAGAGCCTTCCTGAGATGCTTCAGAAAGTAGGAAAAGAGGAATGCAGAGACTGTAATGTTTCACACTATTGCCACTTTGACGGGATCTGGATGTACATAGGAGACCAGCCCATTGACACACCTTCAAATATCTAGATTAGAGCAGCCTCTGGGCACACCTGTGAGGAATTATCTAAAATGAAGTGGAAAGGCCCACCTTAACTGTGGACACTGCCCCATGGTCTGGGCCTCTGGACTGAATGAAAGCAGGCTGGGCACCAGCATTTACCAACCTCTGCTTCCCAGCTGTAAACACTTTGTCACCAGCTGTCTCCAGACTGCCGCCATGACCCACCCACCAAGATAGATACACCCTGGCACTATGAGTCAAAATAAAGCCTGGCTTCTGTAAGTTGCTTTTGTTAGATTATTTTTCATAGCAACAAGACCAGTAACTAATTAGATGTTCAGAGAGCCCAGCCAGGCTCCACCTCCAGCCACCTCCCCACCGCTGAGCTGGCTACTCTATTGCTGTGGCGCGTCTCAAGTTTTAAATCCCATTCAACTTTTCTTGCTTACCTCTCTTTCACTTGTCAGGTGTGAAGTCAGCTCTAAACAATGACAGTATCCCCAGGAGTCCAAACTCCCCATAACACAGAACAGCATTTTGTAACTACAATTTGATGCTGTAATTACTGTTGGGTGTGTTTGCTTCTGGGCAGAAGAATTTGGTGTGATGATGGGGCTTGGGAGATACCACACACCTACCTCTGTCTACACGTACCTATGAAATCTCTCAAACATGTATTCATGTCTATATGCATGTATATGTGTATCAATCAATCTATCCATCATGTTATATCCCAATATTTCTATCACCTGTCCTCCGTGAATTTCTAGTCTTGTTCTAGTTTTTTGTCATTCTTGTGTACCTGTGGCTCTTTTAGTCAAAATAAAACAATTTTCCTCCATCCATCCAGGTGCCATGGAATACGAATTTAATCCCAGCACTCTGGAGGCAGAGGTAGGTGGATCTCTGTGATTTTGAGGCCAGCCTGGTCTATAAAGAGAGTCCAGGACAGCAAGGGCTATTATGCAGAGAAACCCTGCCTCAGAAAAACCAAATCCAAACCACACTGAAACTAAAAAAAAAAAATAAACACAAACCTAAACCCTCCAAAAAAAAAAAGCTATTTCCCTCCTTTGAACTATACTGACTCGTTTGCACAGTTTAGACAGTTGTAGATTTACTAGCTGTGCCACTATCAAAAAACAAACAAGCCAAAAAACAAATAAAAAACCCAGTTAGAATTCATATCTTTGTTCAATTCTTTTTATCACTAGTCTGACAATCTACAATCCACATGCTGTATTAAAATTTTTATTTCCCCTTTCATTGTTGTTTTGTTAGGAATTTGAAATGAGTCAAACTATATTTCTATTTTGAAGTTCTTTTTTCTCAGCCTGGTTGAGGTAATTTTTAAGTATATTTTAAAAGTCAAAATTACAAAATGAGGTACATTCTGAGACATTCCACTCCCTCCCCCACCCCTCCTCACATTTCCCACACATTGTCGTAACCAACCTCATTAGTTTCTGGTCTGTCATGCCTGTTTCTTATTCAGCTACATGTTTAGTAAACTATAATACATCAGCACAACCAAACACCATGTGGGCATAAAAATGAATAAGAAATACTTCTGTGAATGGACGTGCAGTAATTTTCACAGCACATTATGAAGTGAAAATATGCAAAATTCACATGAATATTTCTTAATAGCATAATAAAACATAGTGTGATGAAACAAATAATAACAGAATATGGTGCACTCGTGTTTGTTCAAGCAGAAGTACAGGAATGTCAGCCAGTAACCAGTATGACTAACTTTCATAATGAGAGTCTTTTGACCTATGGGCTCTTTTATTTTTTTAAAAATTTTTAACCGATTTTTATTTTAGGGAAAGAGTCCCCACTGGGATGCCCAGTTGGAAGCTCATAAAAATAAAGAGGTTAAGGGTCTTCTAGAATGGGGAGATAGACCTTTAGGTAGGTTTCTCGGAGTGCATGAAGCCCTGAGTTCCACCCCCAGCGCTACGTGGACCAGCCATACCTGTGATCCTAACTTGTTGAGGAGGAGGAGGAAAGGTCTAAAGTTCAAGGTCATCCTTGTCTAGCTAGAGTGAGCTAGACTGAGGTGAGGGGGAGAGAGAAAGAGAGGGTGAGATAAGGGGAACAGAGAGAGAGGGGGGAGGGAGGCACAGCTAACAAGCATCCCATTGCAGCCTTCCAAGTAACTTTGGGACTACTGACATGAGCTACCATGTTCCAGTTCTCTCTGTGTGTCTCTGTGTCTCTGTCTCTGTCTCTGTCTCTCTCTCTCTCTCTCTCTGTGTGTGTGTGTGTGTGTGTGTGTGTGTGTGTGTGTGTATAATACTAGCAGTTGGCTCACCTGCTGCTAAATATTGTCTTTATAATTTTTCCCTTGTTTTCATTTTGCCTTTCTCTGGAGCAAGCTTCAAGAGAACCTGTTGCAGGGAAGTAGCTGACAGACAGACTCAGACTGGCACACTCGCAGTCCACCATGGTATTCCCATCAAGAACAGCAGACTGTGGGGGTCCTCAGTCATGATGAGCGCGGCAGGGTCCAGGAGAAGGCACCCGTGGGAGCACTCTGAAGGCCACTCTTGGCTGTGCACCTCGCATTGGCCCCCAGCAAGGGTCCAGTTGTGCTGTTTCCTGATTCTCTGTCCAACCCTGCTTACAGGTGGCAGATTCTCACCTCACTGTCTGGAGACTCACACTCGGACCCTTCTCCTAAGCAGTCCGCCATTGCTTCCAGTAATTTCTTAGGCTACTGTCTTTCTGGCTTCTGCTTCTTCCTGGGGAAGTCTGGCAGTGCAGAACATGTCCCTTGCAAAATAACTTATTTTTCACTAATTGACACAGAGAAAGATTTTCATCTGACTTCTGATTTCTTCTCTGGTTCCTCGAGAGTTTGTTTATTTCCAAGTACTTGAGATTTCAAGCAGGTTACCCTTTAAATGTTATTCTTGACTTTGTCGAATGTGATCAGAAATCATGGCCTGGAGTGATCGATTTAGATTCTCATTAATGTTTTCTTTACAGTTGCTCGACCGAACAACCAATTTTTAGCAAATGTCCCAGCATGGTGAGTTCTGCTCTGTCATTGTAGTCTGTGCACCTGCTTGTTGGAGGCCCTTCCCTCTTCACTCAGCGCACACATTAAATCTGCTGTCACAATAGCACTTGGGCCTGTACTCCTTGCATTTAGCATATATTTTCTGTATGTATTTAGCTCTCAGAATTCTGTTGCAGTTGTGACAATTGTGAGTACCTTATGTGCAGTGTACCCACATGTACATATTCTATCTTGAATTGTATGAGTAGTTCCAATTCCCATTTCCCCAGCAGGCTTGAAAATGAGATATCAAATATTTCTTCCTATTTCCCCCTCGACACTCTTATAAAAAAATGTCTCTTTAGAAAAACTTTGCTTTCCTCTGTTCCCTGATGACTAACTTCTGAAATTACTGAAATTATTTAACTTTTATGATCATGGGTTTTAATTAGATTTTTCTTGGAGATTGCTCCTCAAAATGTAAGCGTTACAGATTCCCAGATAAGTCTAATGATCTATTGGGATTTAACTGAGCTTCATTGTTCATTAGCAGCCCTATACTAGACATTTGTAAGGCTGAAAAGACAAAATGGTGTCCAAACCTAGGCTAAAAACATGACAGCTATACACCCAAGTTAAGAAGCTGCTGAGTTGAATGTGCCTTTTGCTCCAATGTTGAATATACACTTAAGGGTCTACAAAATAGGTTTGTATAGGTAAAGCTACGGCCTTTAGATTACCAGAAAGATGGTAAAGCATAAAATGAAGCTGACTGCAGTTATTAATAGTACTACATGCACGTCTGTGTGTTCTGCTGGTGATCCAGTGGTATTTTAGCTGGGCATAAAATGAAAATACACACCCCTCCAAGTCACTGTGTGTTTATTTCATTAAATAATTTCCTTGCCCTATTATTCTCATATAAAATTATCAGAAACTAAAAAGTAAAACATAGCTTAATCACAAACATAAAAGTTGAAATTTAAGTTGGAGGCTGGGAAGATACTCCAGATAAAGTGCTTTTCCTGCAAGTGTGAGGACCACAGTTTGGATCCCTAGAACTCACATAAGAGCCAGGCAGGTGCCTCGGCCATCTGTAGTACTTGTACTCTGGAGAATGACACAGGAAATCATTGAGGCAAGTTAACTAGTTAGACTAGCCAGAATCAGTAAGCTCGAGGCCCAACATCAGACTCTGCTTCAGCAAATAAAGTGGGGAATAATCAAAGAAAATACCTCTTGTCAACTCCCATAGCAAGTTACCCATGTGAAGCCATACACACGTACCTTAGTGTGTCTACGTGCGTACTGTATCAATATATACACAAAAGATTGAACATGGTTTCATCAGAACATAAAATAAATGTGGCTTTCACATCAGCAGAGTCAACCAAGTGTAAATTTAAAAACAATTCGTCCATACGTGTTTCTTTTCTCTTTGCCACATGAATATTGTGCTGCAGTCATTTGCACAGTAAAAGCTATTTTCATGGTATTAAGTTTCACAAGAGCCCTGGAATGATTTGAAGTACACACGAGAATACCTGTAGATTACCTGGAAGTATTAAGGCCTTCATCCAATGGACGTCAGCCTCTACAGATTTTATGATGTCCACCGGGTCCTAGACCACACCCTTGCCCCAGACACCGAGGGGTGACTAATGCATAATCAGAGCAAACACATGCATTAAACCACAGACCAAGTGTTCTTCTAAGCCCGGCATACCACTGAACTCCTAATTACCTTAACTTTCACGAAGTGCCACAGATGAATTGATATCACTGTCAATATTTTACATATGGTGTTTTAGTGTCCAGTGTATTAGTGGTTCTACTCAGGATCACACAGTAGATGCTGAAAAGAGCTATGAGGAGTCATCATTAGTCTGAGCCTCTACATTGCACTCACCATATGGCTCACTTTCCCCCTTCTCTGGGGGTGTTTTGTTATTTCTCTGTGGAAGCATGCCATTTCTTTTCTTTTCATTCTTATAGAATTCAAGACTCTTTCTGTGCCAGGCTGAGGAATATCATTTCTCTCCAGATTGACTTAGAATATAGCATCTTTTTTTAAACTGTCAAAGTTACGTCTAGAAAACCTGTCACGAAGTATCTGTAAATCCACTGCCTCTCGCTACTCTATTATGCTTGTCTCTTTATGAAAATTTGTTATTTTTGTGGTGAATCTTTGGACGCCTCTCTATTTTTTTAAAATCTTTTCCAGCTCATTGTCTTGTCTGTTCTTAGGTTTCATTTACTTGGTTATGGTCACTAGTGTGGATCTCAACAGGGTCATCCTTTTCTACATGCAGTGCACATGAAAGCCACAAAGGTAGGTGGTGAGAGGGTATGGCTACACTGTTACGGAGCTTGTGGTGGCTTACTTAGGATCACATCCAGTGTCTGGGGCACTGAGGTGGCAATGGTCTACCGTGGCGGTTTTCAGCCTTCCTAACGCTGCAACTCTTTAATGCAGCTCCTTGTGTTGTGGTGTCCCCCCAACCATAAAATGATTTTTATTGCCACTTCACAAGTGCAGTGTTTCCACTGTTATGAGCTGTAATGTAAATACCTGATATGCAGGATATCTGATAAGCGACCCCTGACGAAGGGTCGTTCGAGCCCCCAGAGCTTGAGAGCCACTGGGCTACCATGTAGAATGCAATGCGCTTTGTGACTCTGTGGGGCGGAGGCCAGAGCAGGAAGGCAGTTTCCCTCCCATTCATTCCTACTGCTCAGTGAAGGAAAGCCGACCCTGACTTTACACCTCCCAGGATCAGCACCCACGGCCACACTAATCACCCGGAGCTAAGGACAGCCCTATCCTCAGGAACGTCCAGTCTTCTGACTTCGAATTACTAAGTTGTTATCTACAAAGTTCACACGTAAGAAGCTTGCAATTGAGTTACTTGAGAGAGAGAAAAGATCCCAGGTTTAAGCCCACTTATAATTTTGTGTTGGACCCTGTTCATAGATATCCTGGAGTGCATGAGGCTTACAGGTTATGTTTTGTGTCTGCCAATGGGAGGGACAGACATTCATACCAGCCTCTGGTTCTTATCTTCTGTCATGAAGCTCTCAAGTAGACATTCACAGCTCCAGGTACATCCTGAGGGAGGAAACCCCACTCAAGGTTCCTAGTGCTCATCACCTGGATTCCAGGACCATCCCACAGAGAGACAAGGTGAAGGACAGAAGCGGAAGTTGACATTCAGTTTCTTCTCCATGCTTCCAGAATTCGCTTTGGCATTCACAGTAGCTAACCTAGATGGAGTTCTTAGTAAAACCTCTCTCTCTCTCTCTCTCTCTCTCTCTCTCTCTTTCTCTCTCTCTCCCTCTCCCTCTCTTTCTCCCTCTCCTGCCCTCCTACCACCCACCCTCTCTCCTATCTATATACATACAATGATGCTCAGCCTTAACTGGATTGTCAAGAAGACCAAGAGCTAAGCCATCTGCAGCACCTGAGACTGCCTTACACAAAACAATGGACCACACCATTTATCAGTGACTCCTCAAGAGGTATTAAAAAGATTTCTAAGCTACAAAATATTGAATTATCAGAATTAGCTGTATCTGCTTCATAAAATTTTATGGAGCAGTATAGATTCTAGTTTAGAGTAAGTGGCTTTTCAGTTGTAAGGGTTCCATTTATATTGATTTCCTTAAATTGCTCCACCTGGCTCTCTGAAAAGTGAGAATGACACGCTGATTGGCTATATGACTGGCCAAAGTTTATTTCTATCCCTTGATGGTGTCAGTTCTGCTTAGAATAAGGATGATTTGCTCTTGCAAAAGCAAGTATGTGCAGCTTAAGAATAAATATATTAACAGGAACATTGGCTTATTAATTTCTTCTTCATCCAGTGAATGTTCTCAGAAAAGAATGTAAGGTTTTTATTCCTTGTAAGTGTCAAGTTGAACATGCTCTTATCCAGTAACTAATTAGCATTTTTAGATCAACAGTTACATCTGCAAGAGGCAGCATTCAGTGATAAAAGTCAAGCTCTTTCCCAGGGGACTCCTTGTGCACATCCTTGCAAAGAATTATTTCTAGTAACTAAGTATAGCTCACATTTCATTCGCCTCAATACTATTGGCCTTCAATTTCATTTAATGAGTTTCCTCTAAATAGCATTATTGTCTCAGATTCTGTCTCTTTTTTCTTTCCACCTGCACAAACATTGCTGTCGACTGAACAGAAACCCCTTTATAAGCAAGGACTAATTAATAAGGCTATGGTTTTTAGGCTCCAGAATAAAAAAAAGATGTATTTTCTTGGATTGAATCAGGAATAAGTTTTCTAAAGTTGTCTAAGATTCAAGGACAGACACTCGGAAACAAACTCAACAAAGGCATCTTAAGTAGGGCCTGGGAGTACATGCTGTCATCTTAGCTACTGTGTAGGCTGACAACAAAGGATTACAAGTTCAAGACCTACCTAGACTACACAGTGAATTCAAAACCACCCTGGGCAATTTAATAAGACCCTACTTCAGAAAGAAAGGGAAAAAAAAAGGACCTAGACTATAGCTCATTGATAGAGATTTCAACCTTATTTAAGGCTCTAGATTCACTGTTTAGTATCACACACACACACACACACACACACACACACACACACACACACCAAAGAAAAACAAAAAACAAAAGAAAGGAAAGCATATTAAAGCCACTATGGAAACAGAGGAGAGTGATTTTGCTGCCATATTGCCATTGCCCTTGTCTGATAATGGGTCACTGTATTGAAGTAGGTCCTGTGGAGACAGGAAGCTGATATATTTACCATGATATTGATAAACAGCATAATTGATAATGCTCTGTATGAAATATTTATCTATAACTGCTTACACAAGACATTTCCACTTCTTCTAGGCGAATAGAATCCAGGTTTGTTCAGATAGTGATCTAGCCAGGAATAAATCACCATTTATCTAAACCAAGCATTCTAATTCTAGTCCACTTGAATGTGACTGGTCTGATGAAGGCAAGGTGACCTTGTGAGTGAACCTGGATAGGGTTTGTTTTCGTAACCTAAAAGGCAAAATTGTTACAAAAAAAAAAAAGAAGGGAAGGAAGGAAGGAAGGAAGAAAGGAAGGAAGGAAGGAAGGAAGGAAGGAAGGAAGGAAGGAAGGAAGGAGGGAGGGAGGGAGGGAGGGAGGGAGGAAGGAAGGAAGGAAGGAGAGAGAGAGAGAGAGAGAGAGAGAGAAAGAAAGAAAGAAAGAAAGAAAGAAAGAAAGAAAGAAAGAAAGAAAG
>NW_026596073.1:12581822-12583242 GCF_907164565.1 Psammomys obesus | reverse complement strand
AAGAAAGAAAGAAAGAAAGAAAGAAAGAAAGAAAGAAAGAAAGAAAGCTTTTACTCTCTTTCGTTCTGCCTGCAATATTACTCTGACTTTGGAAGTGTTGCAGAAATCACATGATAACAGTGAAAACCAAAAACCAATACAACAGGCAAGACTGGGTTACTTGATATGAGCAGTGGACAGTTGAACCTACTCCAGACATTAATCTACAACGGACAACATCACAGAAGTGGATTATCCTGAGGTTTGTTGCCAATGGATAAGCAATATTGATGTCTGTGTTCGTTCACTCTCTCAGAAGTGAGCTGTGAGGTAGGGATTGGGTGCAGATAGTTCATTTCAGAAGAAAACATTAAGAAGGGGTTGGAGAAGTGAGACAGAGAAAAGAACAATACAAGCAATGATGGAGATGGTAGCAAGGCCATTACCCCTGTGAGAAAACCTCCAAGTAAAGGAAAGCATGTGCCCCTGGGCACAAGGGAGCCAGGGCATTTATGCACTAGCTCCCACCCATCATTAGCTGGGAGCACTCTCAGGAAACATTAATTCCCCGCCTCATCGAAAGCAAATAGGGCTCTTGTGGTCAGACAAAAACCTCAAGGGAAAATGCATGGTTTGGGGGCTAGAAGTACAGCCAATAATAGTATATTAGGTTATACTATTGTGTTACTTTAATATGCTATGGCTATTATGTTACATTATTATACTCCAAGACTAGGAGATATAGATGGGGCTACACCAAGAAGTTGCTCCTACAAATACAGGTGTTGAATTAGTGCTTCAAGTCACCGTGTTAGATCCTAGCAAGTCTGTCAAATGCCACTGAAATATCTTATTAGGATATCACTGTTAGTGTTGCCCTTATTTTGGTGTTCAACTTAGAGTATTCACTCCTAGAAGGTTTTCTCCAGAGCAGCAGTTATCAACTTATGGGTTATACCCCTTTTGGGGCTCCCATATCAGATATCCTGAATATCAGATATTTACATTATGATTCACAACGGCAAAAAACCAACGGTCATGAAGTAACAATAAAATGATTTTTTAGTTGGGGAGTCACCAAATATGAGGAACTGTGTTAGAGGATCACAAGTAGTTAATTTCAGAAGGAATGAAGAATTTGGAAGGTTGAGTACCATGACTGTAGAGCTAAGCTAGGAAGCAAGGCAGGGAGCTAGCCCCTTGGTTCTATTGAGGAAACATAAGATGATCTTTTTCTTAGATCCTGCCACACGGGTCTGGAGAGACAGTACAGGAGTTGAGAACATATATTGCTCTTGCAGAGTTCATTTCTCAAAAGGCACATGGACCAGCTCACAACCTCCTATAATCTCCAGGGTACCAATGCTTTCTTCTGACCTCCACAGATACTGTGTGTGTGTGTGTGTGTGTGTGTGTGTGTGTGTGTGTGTGTGTGTGTGTG
>NW_026596073.1:12542519-12581812 GCF_907164565.1 Psammomys obesus | reverse complement strand
GTGTGTGTGTGTGTGTGTGTGTGTGTGTGTGTGTGTGTGTGTGTGTGCTGAAAGTGAGGGACAAAGAATAAAAATAAATCTTCAAGTCTTACTATCCATCTTCCAGTGTAGTTGCATTTAAGCGTGATGTAAAAACTTGGCCAGTTTTATTAAATATCACACCAGAGAATTAGGCTTGCTCAAATATCTATTCCTTGACAAAATAGCAAGGGGTAGTGGGAATGAGAAATGAGTTATGGTAATGAAGGAAAAATTTCAATAAAAAAGGAAACAACGAGACTCTAGGAAGATGGAGAAAAACAAACTTTACCTTTTTTTTTTTTTCCTGCCTGGAACCTCCACTAAAAATGCCCAAGATAACCCCATTCCACGTGTGTGTGGAGGATTTTGATAAAAGAGTGACATGACACTTTTAAACAATGTTGTTTATTGAGGATAGAGGAGATGGTTGGTAATAGCTATAAAATCAAATAAAAACACATTAAATTAATTTTTTCAAACCATAATCTTTTTTTATTCTACATGGATGTACATCCATACTTTGGGAATCTGATCAGGAACTTTAATAATAAATAAATTGAATCTTAATAAATAAAGCTTTCAGGAGGTTGGGTAAAGTGGTACATACCATTTTGCTTAGTATTTAGGAAACTGGGGTAAAAGGATTATGAATTGTTGAGCTCCAAGTCATCTTGGGCTACACAGCAACAGCACAAGAGACAATTCAAAGAAAAAAAGGATGGAAGAAAGGAAGGAATGGAAAGATGGAGGAAAGAAGGAGATAAGGAACAAGAAGGGGAAGAAGAGAACTTCAAAACTTTTCAAGTTTATGCAGCAGTTATGAAATTGTTCCCAAGGTCTCTCTTCTGCTCACATAACTCTGGAGAGGTAGCTGTCATTTTCTACCCACACAAGCAAAATGTGCTTCCAAGGAGAATAGCCTGCTGTTCAGAGGTTCCTAGCCATTATTAACAATCTGACCACCACTCAGCACTCTGTCACTCAACCTGAGAAGAAATAACATTTTATCTGGGCAGTTTATCACCCGAATAGCTCTGTGAAACGTCTTTGCTTCACAGCTTAGGTGGGAGTTAATCCACCCAGCCATCCAGACCTAAAAAGGTCAGCCTGACATAGCGTGGGCCTCTGCGTGGCATGTCTCCAGCAGCCAGCTTGGTCTCCATCCAACCTGGTCACGTTTGCACATGATAGAAAGAAAGAGCTCCAGAAGTGACAAGGATTCAGCTGGCTGCCAGATTCTCCTGTCTTCGCTGAAAGAAACCAGGGCACATCTCTGGGATCCAAGTTCTATTTGTGTGCTTGCTGTGACTTTTCCTTTGGCCGATGCTTACCAACAGTAGCCTGAAATCTGAGAGACTCTGGCTTCAGCAGGATAGTTGCTAGTCAAACATGGATGCCCCAAGCTCTGTGACAGCCTTAGTCAATGTCCTGATGCTGTACAGAGACACCCGTCACCATTGCAAATCTTCTTCTTGTTGTTGTTCCAATAAAGCAATTCATTTATTTCCACCTTTTACTTCTTTTCACTCCATAGACCAAGCTGGCATCCAATTCAGAGATCCTCCTGCCCCATGTCAACTCTTATGAGAAAACATTTAAATGGGGCTCACTTACAGTTTAGAGGTTCGTCTCATTATCGTTGGCTTGAGCTTCTAAAACCTCAAAGACCATCCCCAGTGACACACCTCTTCCAACAAGGCCACACCTCCTAATAGCGCCACTCCCAGGTGACAAAGCATTCTAATCTAGAGCCTATGGGGATCCATTCCTTTTCAAACCACCATATTTGTTTTTTTTTCTCCAAGATGGTCCCAGCAGAATCTTTACATCAGGGCAAGATGCACAGAAGACAGATGGAAAGAAGAAGAAAAATCCCTCAGACTGCCTGGGTGGAAACAGATCTCCAATCAAGATTCAATCAAAGGCAGATGCATCAGGGTCATCTCACTTACTCTGGCCTCATAAATTAATATTCCTCTTCTATCATACATTTGCATTCATCGCTTTGGATATTTTTCTGGGAGGTTCACACAAACTTTAGAGACATACACTAAGTTTCATCCCTCTGATTGGAGGATCCAGGAGGCTTCAAATTGCCATTGTCTCCAACTGATGGTTAATTTTTAGGCAACTAGGTAGCAATAAGAACCTAGAAAACAGTTGACTAAAAAGACTATCCAGCGTACTTTATTAGCAGCGATGAATGATATGGGTAATTGATAGGCTAGCAAATTCACAGCACTGTGAAAAATAATTCATGATCTGTCTGTTTACCTAAACATATGGGTACTTTGAAAGAGTACTGCTTACAAATGAAACACAAATTTTAGACTATTTCATCTGATTTATACCACTAACATTAATAGAGATCGATAATATAATTGTTTTTAAAATTACACTGTGTTTTTTTTCTTGATGTCCACAGAGATCAAAGGACACTTGTAGGAGTCAGTTTTTGCATCTACCAGGTGGTTTTTAGGGATTGAACTCAGACCCTCAGTTTGACCTCAAGTTTCTTTACCCTCAGAACAATCTCACTGGTCTTATAACTATTTTATATTCTTATTTCTTGATCATCTCAAATAAGATGGGCAATAAGATATGAACTTTCAAAAATAAAAACATTAACACAGACACATGAAGTCACAAAATCCCAACCAGTGCTCTTCACTGATTGACTGTTAAGTACGGAAATGAATAGTAAGAAAGAGATGTAATGCTGACATTTGGGCACATTTTATGGAGCAGGACTCTTTGAAATTCTTCACATAGCATGCCCAGGCTACGTTTTAATTAAATGCCATGTAGAAGTGCTCAGCTTTTGAACCATGCAATACCCCCAGGACAATAGGGAATTTCCAGGAGAAAATTGAGCTGCTAAAAAGTCATTTCTGAAACTGTCCTCTGCTGCTTTTTTTTTTCACTATGCTTTTCTTGCACCTCAAAAAAGAACCACCCAAATTTTTCCTTCTCTGATGACTGATAACTTTGTTTGATTGCAAATTTTTGACAGAATAATAACAATCAATATCTGCATACAATACCTATTTTACATGATTTCTTACATACTGTATCTCCTTTGAGTATCACATCACCCCAATCACTTCACAACACTGAGCTTTCTGATAAAGGAAAGTAGGAAGGCTCAATGTGGCTAACTAATCTTGGAGCTTAAATTATAGGGCCAGAATTTTGATCATAATTCCAAAACTTCCTATTAAACATAAAAGTGGCATTTAATTGACTTATGAGTATTTTTAGCAAAAATAACAAAATTTTAGTGCTTGCTGACATAGCCTTTGGAGACAATCTTTTTTTCTCACTTTAATTACATTTCCTCCATGTTTTAAATAAGGGTTCAACATTGACAGAGAAATTCCAAATGAAGAGTGAGAAGGCATTAAAAAAGTATTTTATAAATATAAAAATAATGTTTTTCACGGGGAAGGGAGAGTAGGAGTATATTGTGAATGCAAAGATTTTTGCTTTAAGATTATGAAACTTAGAACTATATGTTGATAAAGATTATGCAGAACATATATACTTATCGTGAATGATGAGAAATTTTGTGTGTACTTTAAAATAAATGCAATATTATTTTTAGTTTTATTACTTATTATCATTTGTGTTTTAAATGGTGTTCATTCTTTGAAAGGTCTGAGTCCTGTGGAAATTAAGATTAGCTAATATGAGTCTTGTCCTACACAGATAATTATTTATACTTGCCTTGCATAATAAAAAGTGTGCTGTCATTATAAATAACATGAGAAAATATTCATGATGTGATATATGGTAAAGGAAAATACAAGTCATAAAACAGTATAAAGTAATGTCACAGATTCCAGCCTCCAAAAATTAATTAATTAATTAATTAATTAATTAATTAATTAATATGGAAAAAAAGAAAGTAAGGCACCAACATAAAATGGCTACTTCTGAATCAGAGATCAACAAACTTCTTTTTCTGAAGACCAGATAGCACCGAGGCCCCAGGTATACCCGTAGTCTCAGAGGCATCAGCCATCAGGGACTACCAGAGGCAGGGGCCATTGGAGACTACCAACAGTGATGAGGTCTGTCCCATGCCCTCCATGCATCATTTCCTGGGTACCAGCTCTTCCTGCAATCCCATAGGTGGCTGCCATTAGGGACCACCAGGTACCTCCAAACCTGCCAACACCAGGGACAAACAAATGGATAAAGGCCAGCTTAAGAACACACTCAACAAAACCCAGGTCAATATGGCACCACCAGAACCCAGCTTATCCTACTACAATAAGCCCTGCATATTCTAACACAGCTGAAGCACAAGAAAACAACCTTAAGTTCAATCTTATGAAAATTATAGGGGTCCTTAAAGAGAAAATGAATAAATCCCTTAAAAAAATATAGGAAAATTCAATCAAACAGGTAAAGGAAATAAATAAATCCCTTAAAGAAATACAGGAAAATACAAGCAAATATGAAAAGGAAATTAACAAAATTATTCAAGACCTGAAAATAAAAACAGAAACAATAAAGAAAACAGTCTGAGGCAACCCTGTAGATGGAAAACCTAGGAAAGAGAACTACAGATGCAAGCATTACCAACAAACTACAGAGATAGAAGAGAGAATCTCAGTGTAGAAGATATGATTGAAGAAACTGATAGATCAGCCAAAGAAAATACTAAATATAAAAATTTTCTAACACAAAATATCCAAGAAATTTGGGACACCATGAGAAGACCAAACCTAAGAATAATAGGACTAGATGAAGAAGAAGATTCCCAGCTCAAAGGCCCAGAAAATATCTTCAACAAAATCACAGAAGAAAATTTCCTTAACTTAAAGAAAGAGATGCCTATAACTGTACAAAAAGTTGAGAAAACACCAAATAAGTTGGACCCAAAAAGAAAATCTGACCATCACATAATAATCAAAACACTAAATGTACAGAACAAAGAAAGACTATCAAAAGCAGCAAGGGATAAAGTCCAAGTAACATATAAGGCAGACCTCTAAGAATTATACTATATTTCTCAGCAGAGACTTTAAAAACCAAAAGGCCCTGGCAGATATTTTAAAGACCTTCAAAGACCACAGATGCCAGCTCAAACTACTATACCCAACAAAACTCAATGACAAAACCAAATTTAAACAATATCTTTCCATTAACCTAACAGAGAATACTAAAACAAAAACTCTAACACAAAGATAACTACACCCAAGAAAACACAAAAAAATAAATAATTTCACACTAGCAAAAACAAAGGAAGGGAAGCACACACACTCACACTACCACCAACAACATCAAAATTACAGGAATCAACAATCATTGGTTGTTAATATCTCTCAGCATCAATGGACACAATTACTTCCTTAATCAAAGACACAGACTAACAGAATGGATGCATAAACAGAATCCCCCATTTTGCTGCATACAAGAAACACACCTCAGCAATAAAGATAAACATTACCTCAAAGTAAAGGGCTGTAAAAAGGTTTTCCAAGCAAACAGACAAAAAAGCAAGCTGGAGTAGCTATCCTAATATCTAATAAAATAGACTTTCATGCAAAAGTAATCAAAAAAGATGGGGAAAGGCACTTCATACTCATCAAGGAAAAAAAATCCACCAAAATGACATTTCGATTCTGAACATCTATGTCCAAATGCAAGGACACCCACATTCATAAAAGAAACATTACTAAAGCTTAAATCATGCATTGAACCCCACACATGAATAAATAGTGGGAGACTTCAATATTCCATTCTCACCAATGGACAGGTCAACAAGACAGGAGCTAAACAGAGAAATAGTGAAACTAACTGACATTATGAATCAAATGGACCTAACAGAACATTTCACTCAAACACAAAAGAATATACCTTCTTCTCAGCACCACATGGAACTTTTGCCAAAATTGACCATATAGTTGATCACAGAGCAAGCCTCAAGAGATACAAGAAGACTGAAATAAATCATTGTATCCTATCAGACCACCATGGACTAAAGCTGGAACTCAACAACAACAGAAACAACAGAAAGTCCACAAACTGAATAACTCTGCTCATTGATCTCTGGGTCAGAGAAGAAATAAATAAAGAAATTAAAGGCTTTCTAGAATTCAATGAAAATAAAAACATAGCATACCCAAATTTATGGGACACAATGAAAGCAGTGTTAAGAGGAAAGTTCATAACAATAAGTATGCCTTCATAAAGAAAGTAGATTGATCTCATACTAGCAAATTAACAGCAAATCTGAAAGCTCTAGAACAACAACAATAAAAAAAGAAAACACGCCAAAGAAGAGTAAGCAGGGAGAAGTAATCAAACTCAGGGCTAAAATCAATAATTTACACACACACACACAAAACAATACAAAGATGAAACAAAACTAAAAGCTAGTTCTTTGAGAAAATCAACAATATAGATAAACCCTTAGCCAAACTAACTAAAAAGCAGAGAGATACTATCTAAATCAACAGCATCAGAAATGAAAAGGGGACATAACAACAAACACTGAGGAAATCCAAAGAATTATTAGGTCTTACTTCAAAAGCCTATAAGCCACAAAAATAGGAAATCTAAATGAAATGGATAATTTTCCTGATAGATTCCACTTACCAAAGTTAAATCAAGACTATCTACATAGTTCTATCACCCCTAAGGAAATAGAAATATTCATTAAAAGTCTCCCAACCAAAAAACAAACAAGCAAAAACAAAACAAAACAAACAAAAACCAGGGACAGATGGTTTTAGCACAGAATTCTACCAGATTTTCAAAGAAAAGCTAATATCAATACTCCTCAAACTATTCCACATAGAAACTGAAGGAATATTGCCAAACTTACCTTATGAAACTGCAGTCATTCTGATACCTAAACCACACAAAGATTTGACCGAGAAAACTTTCAGACCAATATCCCTCATGAACATTGATGCAAAAATACTCAATAAAATACTTGTAAACCTGAGTCCAGGAACACATAAAAAACATCATCCACCATGATCAAGTAAGCTATGTCCAGGGATGCAGGGATGGTTCAACATATGAAAATTCATCAACATAATCCATCATATAAACAATCTGAAAGAAAAAAAAAACACATAGTCATCTCATTAGATGCTGAATAAAAGCCTTTGACAAAATCCAACAGCCCTTCATGATAAAAGTCTTAGAGAAATCAGGAATACAAGGCTCATACCAAACAAAATAAAGGCTATATACAACAAACAAATTGCCAACTTCTAATTAAATGGAGAGAAACTTAAAGCAATTCCACTAAAATCAAGGACAAGACAAGGATGTCCACTCTTTCCATATCTATTCAACATAGTAATTGAAGTCCTAGCTACAGCAATAAGACAACTAAAGGAAATCAAGAGGATACAAATTAGAAAGGAAGAAGTAAAAGTATCTCTATTTGAGATGATATGATAGTATACATAAGTCACCCCCAAATTTTTGCCAGAAAATTCTTACTGCTGATAAACACTTTCAGAAAAGTGGCTGGATACAAAATTAACTCAAAAAATCAGTATCCCTCCTTTATACACATGATAAATTGGCTGAGAAAGAAATTGGGAAATTATACCTTTCACAATAGCCAAAAATAATAGAAAATATCTTGGTGCATTTCTAACCAAGCAAGTGAAAGACCTTTATGACAAAAACCTCAAGTCTCTGAAAAAAGAAATTCAACAAGATATTAGAGGATGGAAAGATGTCCCATGTTCATGGATTGGTAGAATTAACATATTTAAAATGGCCATCTTACCAAAACCAATCAACAGTTTCAATGCAATTCTTTCAAAATATCAACACAATTCTTTATAGACCTTCAAAGAGCAATTTTCAACTTCATATGGAAGAATAAAAAAAACACATGATAGTGAAAACAATCCTGTACAATAAAAAAACTTCTGGAGGTATCACCATCCCTGATTTCAAGTTGTACTGCAAAGCAATAGTAATTAAAAAAATGCATGCTAGTGGCTTAAAAACAGACAAGTTGATCAATGGAATTGAATTAAAGACCCAGACATAAATGCACACACTTAGGGAGAGTTGATTTTTGACAAAGAAGCTAAAACCATACAATGGAAAAAAGAAAACATCTTCAACAAATGGTGCTGGTCAACTGGATGTCTGCATGTAGAAGAATGAAAATAGTTCTTTACTTATAACCCTGTACAGAACTTAAGTTCCCTGAGTATAAGATGTAAAGGGATAAAAATGGAGCAGGGATTGAAAGAATGGCCAAACAATGATAGGACCAACTTGAGACCCATCCCATGGAAGAAAGCGAACCCCTGACACTATTGAAGATACTCTGCTATGCTTGCAAACAGGACGCTAGCCTAATTTTCCTCTAAGATGCTCCACCCAGCAGTGGATGGAAACAGATGTTGAGACCCACTGCCAATCCATTAGGCAGAGCTCAGGGCATCTTGTGGAAGAGTTGAGAGAAAGACATAGGGACCCAGAGGGGAAAAGAATCCCACAAGAACAAGAGTCAACTAATTAGGTCCATAGGGGCTCACAGAGACTGAACCACCAACCAAAGAGCATACATGGATTAGACATAGGCCCCCTACACATATGTAGCTGATGGGCAGCTTGATCTTCATGTGGGACCCCTAGCAATTGAAGCAGGAGCTGTCTTTGATAGGGATATAGCTGCCTGCTTTTGAATTCCTTTCCCCTAGCTGGGCTGCCTTGTCTGGCCTCAGTAAAAGAGGTTTGCTCTGTCCTGATGAGACTTGATGCATTGGAGCAGGTTGGGGGAAGGGGGAGGCTCCCCTTTTCTGAGGAGAAGTAGAAGAAGGAATGGGAGAAGAGGGCAGGAGGGTGGGACTGGGAGGAGAAGAGAGTGGGAGCTTCGATTGGGATGAGGAGTAAGAAAATTACAAAAATAAAATAATCTATAAGAATTCAATCCCCACCTGAAAGGCAAAGAGGATGGACATCAGAAGAAGAAGAAAACAGGAAACAACCTAGAAACCTGCTATAGAGGGCCTCTGAAAGCCAGAAGAAGAAAACAGGAAACAAACTAGGAACCTACCACAGAGGGCATCTGAAAGCCTCTGCCCTGCAGACTATCAAAACAGATGCTGAGCCTGATGGCCAACTGGCGGGCAGAGTGAATGGAATTTTATGTAAGAAGTGGGAAATAGTAAGAGCTGGAGAGGACAGGAACTCCACAAGGAGAGCAACAGAACCAGAAAATTTGAACACAGGGAACTTCCCAGAGACTCATACTCCAACCAAGGACTATTCATGGAGATAACCTAGAACCCCTGCACAGATGTAGTCCATGGCAGATCAGTGTCCAAGTGGGTTACCTAGTAATGGGAAAAGGGACTGCCTCTGACATAGTCTGATTGGCCTGCTCTTTGATCACCTCCCCCTGAGGGGGGAGCAGCCCTACCAGGCCACAGAAGAGGACAATGCAGCCACTTTTGACAAGAACTGATAGACTAAGATCAGAAAGGAGAGGAGAACCTCCCCTATCAGTGGACTTGGGGAGGGGCATGCATGCAGAAATGGGAGGGAGGGTGGGATCAGGAGGGGAAGAGGGAGGGGCTTATGGAGGATACAAAATGAATAAAGTGTAATTAATAAAAAATAAAAAAAGAATTAAAAAAAATAGAAAATAAAGACCAGATAGCAATTTTCAGTATTAATAACCATATATGGGTTCTGCAACTTTCTCTCTCTCTCTCTCTCTTTCTATATCTTTCTCTTACTCTCTCTATCTCCTCCCTCTCTCTCTCAGAGAGAGTGTGTGTGTGTGTGAGTGTGTGTGTAAACTACTGTAATTAAAGCTCTTAATAGTTTAAAAGCCACTCTTAACTCTTAACTGGAGGCCTCACAAAAACAGGCTTTGAGCAGGGTTTTCATCCCAGAAGACTCATGAAATAACAGAAGAGTCAATGATGATTTTTTTTTATTTCCCTTTTTATGCTTTCCTAACTTTTCAAAAGACTAAGCTCTGAGCATGTGGTACATGTCTATAATTTTAGCTGACCCTCAGCACTGCGTTATAATCTTACAGCTGGTTCATACTTTTTATGTAATGCTTTTTCTTCACCACGAGAACTTCATGAAGTTAATAGCTAGTACCTATCATCTCATGTGTCACTGAACAAAGGTACCCAAGGTCTGAGCATTGTGCTGAGGGAAGATGGACTACACTGAGGAAAAAAAAAACAACAGCAAATCCAGAGAGAAGGTACAGTGCAGAGTAGTGCAAAGCCCTTCAGGGAACTTTGCCAGTGTGTCCTGGAGTTCTATTAGGAAGAGAGAGAGAGAGATAATAGAAAGTGTGTAGGTGTCACCAACTACAGCACATTAGATAAGGATGTCATGATGGAACTGAAGCTTCGAGTTTCTACCTGGAACCATAGGGTTCCTTTGAAGCCATAGCATGTCCTTGTGTCCCCTGGGCTGGGCTCTAGGCGGGGCAGACCTTTGGTATCTGCCTCTTTGAGAAGACAGTAGGGCAAGTGGGAAGCACCCTAGCTCTGTAGTCTTCCAATGACATAATTTTGTTTTTTCTTTATGACTAAATGAAATTCCATTGCATGTATCAGTCGTGTTTTATGTCTTACGTATCGTATCAGTTTATAGAGACCTACGGGGCTTCCATTCTGGAAGAAGTTTGCTGACTCAGTTTGCCTTTGGAGTTCCTAGGAGAAGTATAGCTGGATCGTATGATAATTCTAATTTTGATGAATTTTATAAGTCAAAGTTCATGTTATTGTCTGTCTTTTAAGAGCACATAGACTGCACAAACCAAGGTTTGTTTAGTTTTGTTTTGTTTTGTTTTCTTTTGGTTTTGGTTTTACTTACTGGTTCTTTCCAACAACTTCTACCTCTCCCTATAGACTCCCTTACTTTTCTTTTTTTTTTCTCTTCTCAATCTTCATTTTCTACTTTTTTCAAACTGTGAAAAGTGACCCTAAGCTCTTATACTTGAGAATCAAAGCTCCTGTCTTTGTCAGTCAAATTTTACAATTTTACAGAGGTATTTTCTTAAACTCTTGGTTCTGTGAAATGAAAGCTCTATAGGAATGAAATGTTGTTCTTGAGCCATCTTGAGAGGAGAGGATGTTTAGCGTTTCCCTGAGATGCCAACCAAGTGACAAGGGAATGTTCTGTTACTGCTGCAGAAGCATGACGTTCAGTAACAGCCGAGACTCAGCCAGCAGCCATGACTCAGATGGCCAGGCACCTTACTCACAGGTCACCTGTCATTTTAATAAGAAGAGCGAGATGTTTATCGAGAGCGGAAGGACAGCAGAGTCCTGGCTTGTTAACCACGGAGTCCTTATTCTTCAAGGAGATGAGGAGCAACTGCTCCTGAGATAGCTCAGAGCTGCATTGATGCTTTGGTTTTATAGGATCTGCCCTAATTAAAAATGAGTTGGGGAACTGCCCCTGTGGTGAGAGGCTCTAACGAGGATTGTATTAGTGGAAATGTATTAAAGCATCCACCAACCAAAGACACGTTCCAGTTTGTCTTCTGCTGTGCCCTTTCCTCCCTTTCGACCCGGATGAGCTTGTGCTAGGCTAATCGCATTTCCCCTGTCGCTGCACCAGAGAAGAAAGTGCAGGGCTGTTGAGTCAAAAAAAAATCAGCCTGTGGCTCCAGTTGGGCATGAGGGCAGGAAATGCCAAGGTTAGGGGAGGGTGGAAGACGGCGTCAAGGTATTATAAACTCATTATCTGAGTGTATTCCATTGCCATCAACAGCCTTCTCTGAAGTCCTGGGTTTTTTTAACCCTCTTTTTTCTTTAAAAAGAAAAATTTCTGTAAAGCTTTGAAAAGACTAGTATGTCTACTAAACATGCTGTCCTTTGAGGAAATTCTCTTCAGCTAATCTTCACAGAGCTGCCGAATGGGGCTGTGTTCGCTGCCAATGCTCCAGAACAGTCCTGACTGACCAGCATTGTTTCCTTGGTGGCTTGATTACTTCCCTCTGGCTCGCCCTGGTTTCCCTGGGCAGACATGGCTCTAGTAATTGGAGCCACTTGTCCTCTATTCCTTAATCAGGCTGAAACTCCGGTGTCACCCACTATCAGCTTGCTGCTGTCTGCCACTGAATTAGAGTGCAGAGTGGAACCCCAATCCAAATGGATCCAAGGGCAGTCCTCAATTCCCAGTGTGCTTTGATTTACACAAACTGTGGGCTGAAAAAAGCAAAGGCTAAAACATACTGGAGCCAGACATCATCTTTGATCCTGAAGGGAACTCACAGGCTACTCACCTCGTTCCTTTATGCCAGCTGCATCCAGGGACAAGAAACATGTTTTCTCAGGTAGAGGACAATAACAGAGGAAATGTTCTCCCTGCAGGAGACCGGGCCAGGAAGAGCAATTTTACAACCGTGCAAACTGATCCAGAAAGAAAGGGATAACCCGGGCAGTGCAGACACAAACTGGACATGTCGGGCAGTTGCTGCATTCATTTGTGTCCATTAATATCAGCCTTTCTCCATATTCAGAGAGACAAAGGAATTTCTCCCACATTTGAAAGCAAAATCTTTCCCTCTACTCAACCCACATTCTTAACACTGACACCTGAAATCGTGTGAAGAAAAAGACTTCTCTCCCAAACACAGTTGAGACATCCCACAGACATTCTTTGCTTGGTCACAAAATAGCCTCCATGTTTGAACCCTTATAGCTTCGTGATTTACAGTTGTTTGTTGGTTTTTTTTTTCCTCCTTCTTCAGAGTTTTATTCTTTTCATGACAGAATGGCTTCTGTCACGATGTGGGTTCCAGAACCAAACTGGAGATCTCAAGCAGTGTGGAAGGGAATCAGCATTCTCCTCACATCAGAACTACCTCCAGCTGGTTTGGTGGAAGATCTTGTACTAAACAGAAAGAGAGAGTTGCATTTGTTATTCCAATAAAGCTACAAACTCGACCATAGTAAAAGTTATTTCTTAGTTTGGTAAAAATTTGGGGTGTCATCCCCTCACCCCCGATCTTGTGTAAAAGAGATTGGGTCCGTGTACCTCCAACAATCAGCCTGAAGTGTGGAAGTAAGGCCTGGATGATTACTTCGATTTTAAAAAAGCAAGACTGGAAGCAGCTTACATTTCATTTACTTAAAGAAAAGCCCATGTAAAGTACAGAGAACAAATGTGTGTGGAGTGCTGAGCCTGAAATGGGACGTGTGTATCACACCCCATGCCTCCAAGGCATGGAAAACAACATTGAGGAACATCTGTAAGAGCCAGCCATAAGTGAGGATTGCTTTGAATCAGTACCTTCTGGATGTGACAGGGCCTTTGCACTCAGGAATTCAGCAGGTGTGGTTCCCTGCATAAGACCTGCTCAGGAATAAGCTAGGCAGCATTCCAGCCTGGGTGTGGGAGGGGCCCATGAGGCCCCCAATCCTGGATTGGGAGCTACTGGCTGTTCTGGCTGTTCTGGGAGGGAGTCCTTTATCTCCAGGTATGTGGCCCTGCTAGATTTCTTATGCTCTGGATAAGGTCTGCACACTCATTCACATAGACATCGCTAACCGGGCTCAGTAGGTTTAAAAAAAAATAATAAAATTAAAAGGTATGAAGTTGAGGTGGAGTGTTGTGAGTTACAGGAGGAGCTGAAGGAGAGAAATAGGGGTAGATATGGTTGAAATACATGTTTAGATGTATAAAATTCTCAAACAATAAATAAAAGATATTATTTTAGGCAAGGAGAATAGAGACTTCTGTGAGTTTCCAGAAAGAAAAGATGATGTGGGAAAACACAACTTTGTCTTTGTCTTTGCCGGAAGTCTCATTTCTGTTCTTGACACCCAGGAAAGCTGGATTCAGGTTATATATTATCATTCATCTTTGATGTGATTGTGGGCTTTATACAAAGAAGATGATACCATTATTTCCACGTCAAAAATGAGGAGGTTCAAATTTAGAAAAGAGAAAGTATAGAACCAAGAATATATCTTAAGGTTTTTGTTTGCTTTTCTGTAAAATGTCTAAATAGCCAGCTCTTTTCACATTTAAAATTCAAGCTGCTGGGTTTGATAATAGCCAACATTTAAGAGCATAGGATACATGAATTTTGGTAGACTCTTTGACATCCACAGTCTTAATCTTGGGCTGGCCCAAGGCCCCTTTCTATCATATGTGTTTTGTAATTCTCTCTTGGCAAACATGAAGTAAATTCAGAATGAACTCTCATATTCAACAAGCTAACCAGACTAGAAAATGAAAGTACTTGTCTTAGTCAGTGCTGGAGAACAAACTTCAAGAGCTGGTAAAAGCAAACACTCATTTCTCATAAGCTCAGGGTTGGCAAGAACACCTCTGCTAGATAGCTGCACTATGGGACCCTCTGCCTCCTCCCAGCTTCTTTCCTTCCATTATTAATTAATTAATTTACTTTATATCCTGTGGGAGCTTCCCCTCCCTCCTCTCCTCCCAATTCCTTCGGTTGGTGGTTCAGTCTCTATGAGCCCCTATGGGACCAGGTTAGCTGATTTTGTAGATTTTCTTGTGATGTCCTTGACCTCTCTGGCTCTTCAATCCTTCACTCTCCTCTTTCACAAGATTCCCCACGTTCCACCTAATGTTTGCCTGTGGATCTCTGCATCTGTTTCCATCCGCTGCTGGGTGAAGCCTCTCAGAAGACAGTTAGGCTAGGCTCCTGTCTGTAAGTATAGCAGAGTATCATTAATAGTGTCAGGGGTTGGGTGTCTTTCATGGGATGCGTCTCAAGTTGGCAGCCCAAGTCATTGGTTGGCCATTTCCTCGATTTCTGCTTCATCGTTATCCCCGAACACTTGTAGGCAGGAAGAATTTGGGTTGAAGATTTTGTGGGTGGGTCGGTGTTCCCATCCCTCCATTGGAAATCTTACTTGGTTACGGGAAGTGGCCACTTCAGGTTCCATATCCCTTGTTGCTAGGAGCCTTAGCTTTACCCTCACAGATTCCTGGGAGTTTCCCTTGTCTTAGGTTTCTGGCTCATCCCAGAGCTGCACCTCCCCCCCTCTGCCACACACACACTAATTTCAGTTCTCTTTCCTTCTCTCTCCCTCAGTCCTCCGTGAACTCTACCCACCCACCTCCTTTCCTCCATCTAGCTCTGATGTCTATTTTATTTCCCCTTCTGAGTGAGATTCAAGCATCCTCCCTTGAGCCCTCCTTGTTACTTAGCTTCTTTGGGTCTGTGAATTATAGTTTGGTTATCCTGTACTTTATGACTAATATCTACTTATAAATCAGAACATACCATGTCTGCCATGTTTGTATTTATGGGTCTGGATTAGCTCACTCAAGATGATCATTTCAAGTTCCATCCATTTGCATGCAAATTTCATGATTTCCTTGCTTTTAATAGCTGAGTAGTATTCCACTGTGTAAATGTACCACATTTTCTTTATCCATCCCTTGGTTGAGGGACATCTAGGTTGTTTCCAGGTTCTTTTGGCACTGGATCACCCCTGCCCAATTTCACTGGTTGAATGAATCATAAACTCTAAGGACTAAGAAAGGCAGGGCCTCTCATTAGGAAAGGATGCTGTGTTGTAGCAGCACATGGACACAGACAAGGATGGAGAACTGGTCCACTAATTACTCAAAAATGGCCAATATCAGCAGAGAGCTATATTAGACAAAGAGAACAAGAACTGTCTTCAGAAGAAAAAAATGTGTTTTTTTTCTCTGTTTGCCACCTCATCCCCACCTATGTATATCCAAAGTGCCTCTATTGTAAGTACACCAGCTCATACTAGATTTCTGGTACGGGACCCTTCTCCAGTATGACGGTAGCATAGTTATATAGCTATGATCCTATTTCTAAATAAAGTAATATTCTTGTGTCTTAGGGATACGGAGATTTCAGTTGCTAATTTTGTGTGTTAAGTGGGCAAAAAGATGCCCAGATAGAGCATGTGCCTGATGGCTTTAGTAGAGGAGATTACTACTTAAATCAAGAGCCCAAATAAAGAAGTCTTGTTCAAGGTACCAGGGAGGAAGGTGACTTTTCCAACATCAGTCTCAAGTCCCAAGTCAACGCTACAGTCAGGGGATATAATTGCCTGTTCTGTATGCTTTACATAACTCAGTTCTCATGATGGAGGAAGTATGAACATCGTCTATATCAGTTTATAAGACACAGATCCTGTCCAACTCCAATGTGGTTATTACAACTCAGAAAAAGGTGTCTGCCTCTGGAGTCACAGAAGCTCCTGTAGAGGATCCCCAAAGTAAATGGTTGGTAAATGACATCTGAAAAAAACAAAAATCAAACAAACAAAAAAACAAAACAACTCTCTTCTCTGGTCCCAATGTTCTTCATAAGATAACAACACAATAGCTTGATTTGTTATGAAGGCCATTAATCATTAATTCCCAACACTTTGACTCCTCCAAGTAGAACATTCAATTTCTTCTTCTGATTCTTCTTCCAGTCCATCTTTGGTATTAGTCCATGATAATCAGTATGTTTATTTGGGCTCTCCAGTTGGCCAGTAATCTGGAATGTTCTTTTATCTCTAAAACTTAGCATAGCACTTGACACACAGTGGGTGCTATGTGAGAGTTTGTTCAAAATCTAAGTGACTATATCCCCGACATATGCAAAAAGGACACTTACAGAAACCACTCCCTTTTCCTTCTCTCCTCCTTATCCTTCCTCTCGCTTTTCTTCGGTTTTTTTCTCTTCCTTCTATCAAGTCAAGTTCTTCTCAAGAGCCCTGTGAGAAAGATCCTACTATTATCCACAGCTTGTGAGAAAGAAACAGCTTAGCAAAGTGAAGCGCCTCATCCCAGATCATCCAGCGAGTCCGTGGTAGTAACAAATTCAACCCCAGCCCCCATGCTGCCCGCTGCGGCCAGTGCCTTTAGCAACCACACAGCATGAAAAGTGTCCTTTAGGACAAATTAAGATTTAGGTAGCAGCTTACTGGTCACTGCTGAATTTCATCCTAACCTTAGAAGAAATATTTTCTTCTCTTTCCTAGTAACGGATGCAGCGTTGAGGAAGCTCAGCTGTGTGAGAGCCATGACACCTCCTCTGGGTTAACGGTCTGTCACACAGAAGGGACCATCTGGGGAACATTCAAAGACAGGGCGTGTAAATCCTCTCACCGTTGGTGTCCCAGGCACCAGGGACAAAAATGCCCCTTCCAACATCAATCTTATGTCTCTTGGCTCAAGTCCCAATCCAACATTAGAACCTGGGGAGATAATTGCCTGCTCTGTGTGCTTTGCATAACTCAGTTGTTGTCCTGATGATTGTTTGAAGTATGGAAATTGTCTCCATTTACTAGAAAGGAAACGCTCTTGTAAAAATGCTTAACAACCCACCCAAGCTCACGCAATTACTAAGTGGCAGAGTAGGAATTTAACCCCAGCGTCTTCCTCCTCAGTCACTATTCTTTCTTGCAGTGCAGGCTACCAACAAATCAGCAGTATTTATTTTGAGAATTTCAAATTCAAACCATCAGAGAGCTTTGATGACAACATTTATACAGCTGTGCGTGCAGGGTCACTGAAAACAGTTCTCTTGTCATCTCCTTTTATGTTTCAGCTGTCCCATTTCAGGGGATCATTTCCAATTCAAAAATTAGTTTGCTTCTTCATCGGGCATTGAGGTGCATGCCTTTAATCCCAGCACTCAGGTGTGAGAGACTAATAGATCTCTGCGAGTTCAAGGCCAGCCTGGTCTGCAGAGTGAGTTCTAGGACAACCAGGGCTACATAGAAAGCCCTTGTCTCAGAAACACAAAAACAAAACCAAAAAATTATATTACTTCTTAATGGCTGGTGCTTCCACCCTTGTTTTGTTTTCTTTTGTTTTGTTTTTATTCACATTTTTTTCACTTTTTTATTAATTTATTAATTACAGTTTATTCACTCTGTATTCCAGCTGTAGCCCCTTCCCTAATTCCCTCACAATCCTACCCTCCCTTCCTCTTCTCCTCCCATGTCCCTCCCCCAGCACACTGATATGGGAGGTCCTCCTCCCCTTCCATTGGACCCTAGCCTATCAGATCTCATCAGGACTGTCTGCATTGTTTTCCTCTGTGGCCTGGTAAGGCTGCACCCCCCTCAGGGGAAGGTGATCAAAGAGCCAGCCACTGAGTTCATGTCAGAGACAGTCCCTGTTCCCATTACTAGGGAACCCACTTGGACACTGAGCTGCCATGGGCTACATCTGTGCAGGGGTTCTAGGTTATCTCCATGAATAGTTGGAGTATCAGTCTCAGAAAAGACCCCTGTGCCCAGATTTTTTTTTCTTTTTCTCCTTGTGGAGTTCCTGTCCCCTCCAGGTCTTTCTATCTCTCCCTTCTTTCATAAGATTCCCTGCACTCTGCCCAAAGTTTGGCTATGAGTCGCAGCATCTGCTTTGATACACTGCTGGGTAGAGTCTCTCAGAGGCCCTCTGTGGTAGACTCCTGTCCTGTTGCCTGTTTTTTTTCCTCTTCTGATGTCCATCCTCTTTGCATTTCTGGATGAGGATTGAGCATCTTACCCAGGGTCCTCCTTTTTGCTTAGCCTCTTTAGGTGTACAGATTTTAGTACGATTATCCTATATTATCTGTCTAATATCCACTTATAAGTGAGTATACACCATGTGTGTCTTTCTGCTTCTGGGATACCTCACTCAGGATGATCTTTTCTAGATCCTACCATTTGCCTGCAAATTTCATGATTTCCTTGTTTTTAATTGCCGGGTAGAATTCCATTGTGTACCACAATTTCTATATGCATTCGTCAACTAAGGGTTCTTCCCAGATTCTGGCTATTACCAATAAAACTGCTACGAATATGTTTGAACAAATGTCTTTGTTGTATACTTGTGCATCATTTGGATATATGCCTAGGAGTGGTATAGCTGGACCTTGAGGTGGCACTATTCCTTACTGTCTGAGAAAGCGCCAGACTGATTTCCAAAGCAGTTGTACAAGTTTACATTCCCACCAGCAACAGAGGAGGGTTCCCCTTTCTCCACAACCTCTCCAGCATGCATTGTCACTTGAGATTTTGATCTTCGCCATTCTGATGGGTGTAATGTGAAATCTCAAGGTCGGTTTTACTTGCATTTCCCTGATGATTAAGGACATTGAGCAGTTCTTTAAGCATTTCTCTGCCATTCGATATTCCTCTATTGAGAATTCTCTGTTTAGCTCTGTACTCCATTTTTAATTAAAAAAGAAATAAAATTTCTTTTTTAACTTCTTGAGTTCTTTATATACACTGGATATTAGCCCTCTGTCAGATATAGGGTTGGTGAAGATTCTTTCCCAGTCTGTAGGCTGTCTTTTTGGTCTGATAACAGTGTCTTTTGCTTTACAGAAACTTCTCAGTTTCATGAGGTCCCATTTATTGATTGTTGATCTTAGAGCCTGTGCTGTTGGAGTTCTGTTCAGGAAGTTGTCTCCTGTGCCAATGAGATCAAGGCTTTTCCCCACTTTTTCTTCTAACAGGTTTAGAAGAAAAAATGACTGATTTTGTGTCGAGGTCTTTGATCCACTTAGACTTTAGTTTTGTGCAGGGTGATAAACATGGATTTATTTGCATTTTTCTACATGCAGACATCCAGTTAGACCAGCACCATTTGTTGAAGATGCAATCTTTTCTCCATTATATGGTTTTGGCATCTTTGTAAAAAAAATCATGTGTACATAAGTGTGTGGGTTTATTTCTAGGTCTTTGATTCCATTGATCCACCAGCTGGCTTCTATGCCATTAGCATGTAGTTTTTATTACTGTCTTTCTATAGTACAGCTTGAGATCAGGGATGGATATACCTCCAGAAGACCTTTTATTGTAGAGGATTGTTTTAGCGATTCTGGGTCTCTTGTTATTCCATATGAAGTTGAGAATTTTTCTTTCAACATCTGTAAAGAATTGTGTTGGTAATTTGACAGGAATTGCATTGAATCTCCAGATTGCTTTTGGTTAGATGGCCATTTTTACTATTTTAATCCTGCCAAGCCATGAGCATGGAAGATCTTTCCATCTTCTGATATCTTCTTCTATTTCTTTCTTCAGAGACTTGAAGTTTTTTTTTTTTTTATACAAGTCTTTGACTTGCTTGGTTAGAGTGACACCAAGGTACTTTATGTCCTTTGTGGCTATAATGAAGGGTGTTGTTTCCCTAATTTCTTTCTCAGCCCATTTGTCTTTTGTATACAGAAGGGCTACTGTTTTGTTTTGTTTTGTTTTGTTTTAGCTAATTTTGTATCCAGCCACTTTGTGGAAGGTGTTTAACAGTTGTAGAAGTTCCCTGGTAGAATTTTTGCAGTCACTCATGTATATTTTCATATCATCTGCAAATAGTGACACTTTGACTTCTTCCTTTCTGAACTGAATCCCCTTGGTCTCCTTTAATGTCTTATTGCTCTAGCTAGGACTTCAAGAACTATGTTGAAGAGATATGGAGAGAGTGGGCAGCCCTGCCTTGTCCCTGATTTCAGTGGGATTGCTTAAGTTTCTCTCCATTCAGTTTGATGTTGGCTAAGGCTTGCTGTATATTGCCTTTACTATGTTTAAGTTAGTGTCTTGTATCCCTGATCTCTCCAGGACTTTATCCGGATAACATCTTCTTTGAAATCTTCTTACGAAAACAAGTCTTTCCATCCTGGCACAGGCACTCTAAGTCACAAGAGATGTGTCTTTTTATCTCATTCTCTTTGAGGTGCATGCCGTGTATGGAGTGCCCTTCAGGACTCCCAACCCTCTGATAGACAGGAGGGCCTTATTTGGTACCCGAGGGTTTCCTCTGCCTGACTATGAAGAACAGTGTGTGAGCAGGGTAGGAGCAGTGATCAGTTAGACTGTCTATAATCCAGAAAGCTTTGCCATGGTGATCATGCAGGAAGTAGTTATTCAGGTTGAGGAGAGTGACCAGATTCAAGGACTCACTTAGAGGTGTTGCTTAATATACAAGTGGGAAAAAAAAAACCTTCTATGTAAACAAGTTTTGAAACCTTATCCAGCATAGCAATGTTGGCTCTCACAGAAAGGTCACTTCTCAAGAGCTCTGGCTGGCTGTTCTGCACTTTCAAAGCACTTTGTATCTGGGGATGAGCAAGAGAAAGTGCTGAAAGCTTTTCTTCTCCTAATTCTTCATAATCACTTTTCCACCCTCAGTGTCTTGTTTAGACACTTGAGGAAATCAAGGATCTTCAGGTTTTCCCCCAAGGAGTCACTTTTATGACCTCCTTCACTGGCGATTTCTGAGGCTTGTATTTCCATAGAAAATGGAAAAGAAATTTTGCCTAAAATGTCAAAAAAAATCACATGTTGGAAGGATATGGAGGATTACTTCACCCACTTTCTCACTCTCTCTCTCTCTTCCTCTCTCTCTCTCTCTTTGTTTTTTTGAGACAGGGTTGTCTTGGACTCAATTTGTCTGGAAATCACAGAGAACAACCTACCTCTTCCTCCCCAAGTGCTGGGTTTACAAGCATGTACCACTGTGCCAGGCTCAGATTCTCATTTTTAAATGAAGAAACTAAAGTCTCCGGAAGCAGAATGTCTTGGTAAAGACTTGGTAAACACGTATATTGTTTTTATACCCCACCTATATGAGGGCGAGAACTGCATTATTTACCTGTGTCATCCACATGGCTTCAACGCCCAGCTAGCTACGAAAAATATGCAAACCAACGTGGTAGGTAATATTTCTTTGAGAATCTGTAATCCATTTCTCTGTGGCCACATGTGTATTTGCATGGTAGCAGTTACATGTGGTGTGTCTAGTCAAGAAGTCTGGTTAATCTAATTAACTAACAGGGCATGGGCTAGATGTTGCCAGCACATTCCATCGCCTCCAAGCTACCTCAGAGAGCTTAGAACTTTCAAAGTTAAGGAGGGAACGGGCTTCTCTCAGTGACGTTTCTATTAAGTGCATTACTAAATCATACAGGCATAGGCACGAATTAAAAAAAATAAAAATTTAAAGGGCTGAGATAGCTCAGTGAGTGAAGATGTTTACTGCCAAGACTGATGATTTCAGTTTGATTCCCTTGGACCCACCTGATGGAAGGAGAAAACTGAATCCTGCACGTTGTCCTCTGACCTCTGAATGAGCAAGTACACACCCCCTCCCATAAACATACTAAGCAAAGTAAAAATCAGTAAATATTTTAAGAACCATCCAACATGCATAATTGAAACATGACATCTTGTTCTAAGAAATTTTAAGACCAAAATGGGGTAGAGGGGTGCATCATATTTGTGCTATCCCCAGTATGTCCCTAAGATCTCCCTTACTGCTTGGCACAGGCCATGGCCATTGAATAAACTAATCAATTAATGAAAGCATGTTCCTATTACAGGAAACTACAATCATAACAGACATGTTATCTCCACTTCTCATTTGCTTGGAGTTTTCCCATTGCAATTATCACTCAGCATCATTTCTACACATACCAATCTCTACAGAAAAGCTAGGAATATCTGTCATTCTCATCCCTGTACCATCATCTCCAAATAATCCTGCCGGTCACAAGTCTCTCCTTGGCCCCCAGTCAGTCTCAGAGAATGCTCACAAGGGAAGCAGTGAGAGGCATCTAGAAGCTCCTCAGAGTGAGCTAGCTCTCTGCTTCCAGGAATAAAGTCACACATTGACAGGTGCTTCCTGTTTTTTCAAACACCTTGCCCATGTTATGGGCAACAGGCAATAGTTCACTCTGCAAGCCCTGACCCCCACAGGAAGCTGTCTGCAAACTCAGGTAGCTTTTCTGACTTTTAAAGAGGTCTTGAACATTCTTTCTTTACAGAGAAACGCCAACAAAAAGTGCAGTCATCTGTGAAGGAACGAGCCTGGGAGACAGATAACACCGTGGACTAGCACCAACAGGGTGAGAACGCTTTTGCCTTGACAGGGCCTTTTGCAAAGTGCGGTTTTTAAAAGAGACAAATGTGTGTTCTTTAAAGTTATCGTTACTGTTGGTGGAATTGGGACAACTGGCTGCAAGGAAGTGTTGTTTGTCATGCTTCTGAGAGGAGGTGAGGTGGAGAGGAAACAGAAAGGATTGGATCAAGTGGGAAGGGGCTGAAGGGAGAGGATGTCCTAACTCAGTTTAGGGGAAGGAATTGCTCAAAAGATGTGCTTGTTTCTGGAAGCATGGTTCAGATTTCAGAACCAGCTGGAAATAGAGCCTCCATCCAGCTGGGCTCGAGTTCATAGTAAGCTTTGGTTAAACTTTTCTAGTGAAATGGTCCCAGGGAAACTTGTTGCAAAAGGATTTAGTTAGAGATGCCTTGTAAGTCTCACACCATAGGTCTTCCATAACCAACTAATCTTTTTAATAATGGGAAATTTGGTAATTTCTGGTAATACTATAGAATTAGCTCCAGGAAGTGGCCTTTTGTTTGTTTTTGCTCTGTTCTATTTTTCCAATCCATATGCCAAATTAAGGTAAATTACATAAACTTTTTGTTTAGAAAATTGAAGTTAAATTCAAATCAATATCCTTAGAGTAAGTTCTCAAATTGGCTGATGAAAGGGCTACGTGGCAAAAAGCCATCTTTTCCGGGTTCACACAGGTCTCTATGACATTCACTAGTCTGAAATGGTTCTAAAACCCCAATATGAATACCCATAGCAGTGAGTCAATGGTAAATATTAATGATTAGTTTTATATTGTTTATACTGACAAACCTAAACACTCTGGATTGTCTTCTAGTACAAAAGTAAACCTAATCCTTTTCTAGAAACTTTTTACGTATTAGCATTTGGAAAGCATGCTTGATTTTTTTTATTAATTTTACTTTATTTTATTTTTTACATTACAAACCCTGTCTCCACCAGCATCTCATTCTCCTTGATCTCTCTTATGTGGTCTGATCAGTTGGTCACATGACAATGTATGATTATCTCACACAACCTTTCATGATTATCTCATGACGTGTTTGCACTTGGGTTTTAGGAAAACCCAGCATAAAAGATAGTACCAACAGGCAGCAGCTGACCCTCTAAGCTGGTCCTGAGAAGGGGGACATTGGGCAAGTGTCTGTGGTTTGCAGAGATGGCAGCTGGGGCTCAGAAGTGGGTAGAACCCAAGACATCAGAGAGGAGGAGTGGATCACGGGGAACCATGAGATATTGGGAGGTGCACAAAGATGGGCAGGATGGAAAAGCTTTTGGAAGTGTGGCAAAGCTGTCTTCTCTTGCCTTAAAAAAATCGGGTCGTGGTGGCTGCTTGTAGAAGAGTCGTAGTTACTGGCTGACAGGCAGATTGACACTATCCACCAACCAGCAAACTTGCAGCTTCCTACCTTCTGCTCTCTGCTCCCTGACCTCATTCTCTCCTCTGAGTCACTCAGTTTCCCAGGGTCTATCTTGTTCCGGCCAACTCAGGCTCCTGGGTCATCTTTTCAGATGATTATCCCAGCAATGACACTGTGTCTGTTCCTTACACATTTATTCTTTTAAACCCCTACTAGGCTCCAATGAACTGCATAGGAAAAATTCTCAAAACCAACAACAACAAAAACCCCCTCTTTCCCATAGAAAATGATAATTAAAGCAGGAGTAGTAGCATTTCAGATGTCAATTATACAGAATTTAGACAAGACCAATGGTTGCAATTTAGAGATGCTGCCCTAGAACCCAAGAGAGCAGACCGATTTCTCATCTCTTACATTTATTTCTGACTTCGCTATAGTCAAGGCCCTCCCTGATTCCCCATGGCTGATGTGGGCACACTGCCTGGCCTCGCTTGATCATCAGAGTTCCTTAGTCTGTATCTCTGTGCTGAGCCTTAGGAAAGGCCCAGGACATGCTTACCTTAAGGTTTCACCATCATCTGTATTTTGAAAAGAGGTTAGAGCACCTTTATTCAGTCTCTGTCTTCTTAGTCCCTGCTACAATGACAACATGGACTCAGAAACATGTTTTCAGGGTTCAAACCCCTAGTTACTTAGCCTGTTTCCCTTGCATGTCACGCTTGTAAGTGCGATAATAATAGCACATCTTTCACAGGCCTTCAGGAAGAGGATCATGAGTTAGCACCCGCAATGCTTGTGAATGTGCATAGCACACAGTAAACCTCACATTCCAGCCATGCTCACGCCACCTGACTTCTTCAAATTTTATTCTGTGCCCTGTCCTAGAAGCTGTGAAATCATCTCCAACATACTTTCTTTTCTTTTTACACTCTAATGCCAGCTTTCTGGTTCTTTCATTAGTTCTTTATTACAGTATTTCTTGGACTCCTAGTTGTCCCATTCTCATTTCCTACATTCACACAAAACATTTACTTAAAAGTCAATGACGCACTGAGCAATATTCCATATGGCAGCAAATGAGCCTTGGGGATAATAGAAACATAAAGAAGGTGATATAGTTGGCAGATATGGCAAGAGAAAGTCACTCCTGCAGGGTTCACTGGGGGGACAAGGGAGAAGGAGGTCAGATATGTCTCCTGATGTGGGAAATGGGACAAATTATCATGGACCCTGGACCCAGACCAGCTGGGACTCCAATCCTGGGATTCCAGTCCTGCCTTTCCTGGGCTCTGCTAGGACCTGAGAAGGTTTTTTTTTTTTTTTCCCCGTTGTCATTGTTGATCTTTTTGTTCTTCTAGACACAAACTTCAAACACAGAAAAACAATGGGATTTAGAATAGAATAAGTATTTTTTCATGAATTTATCATCTGGCCTTATTTTTTATTTAATTATTTTTGAGAACCTCATAGATGAGCAATGCATCTTTATTACTCCACTTCTCCTTCCGCCCAACTCCTCCCAATTAGTAACTTCTTTAATTATTATTGTTTTACACACACACACACACACACACACACACACACACACACATACTCCCTACTGAGTCCATTTAGTGTTTCTCCTTCATGCAGTATCCAGGGCTGACCACAGGGTTAGGCAAAATACCCACCTAGCATTATTACTAACATGCTCTCATGCTCACTGTACATTTTAATAAGAAATAAAATGATAAGGTTTAAGCTTGTTGTACACCACCTATTGACCCCATTCTCTTTCTCCAGGTTTCTTCGCTAGAGAGAATTGGATATACGTATATCACTCCCCTGTTTCTGTATTTATGTTCTTCAGATACACACAAGTCACAGTAATAGGAACTGTTTCTAAGCCTTGTTGGAGTAGCCTCATACCTCGCACATACCTTCATATCGTGCTTTGACCGTTCAATGTCAAGTTTTTGTTAGTTGTCCTTGCAGGTACACTCAATTTTTATTTACTTATTTTCACTTCTCTATGGTGCCATAGATAGTCAATGCTTATTCCAAGATGCATCCGTTCTTTATCTTGTTCCAGTCACTTGGGTGGTTCTCAATGTTCTTCTATGCTTATCACTGTCCTAGGACTTCCATGGTTGGGATAAAACACCACGACCAAACACAGCATGTGGAGGAAAGGGTTTTTGTTTCAGCTTACATGTCCTGATCACAGTCTATCATGAAGGGCAGTCAGGGCAGGAACTCAAGGCAGTAACCTGGAGGCAGGGATTAAAGCAGAGGCCACGGAGGAGTGCTGCTTACTGGCTTGCATCCCATGGCTTATGCAGCCTGCTTTCTTATACCCACCAGGACCACTCACCCAGGGTAGCACCACTCACAACGGACTGGGCCCAACCACACTAAGCCCTCATTCAGAAAATGCACACAGGCTTCCCATAGACCAATATGGTGAGGTCATTTTCTCAATTTAGGTCCCTTAAATGATTCCAGCTTGTATCAAATTGACATAAAAGTAACCAGCACAAACAGTGTTGCAATAATGCTTTAAGAGGTGCCAAACTTTTTTTTTTGATCCTATTGCATAATATATAGACTTCAAACTACACAAGATTTAACACTACTGTTTTGTGCTTCTCCAGTGCCATGTGAGAGACACTGTCTCTTAACACATGCATACTTTCATCCTTTCCAGTTTGGGCAGGGGTTCTTAACAATGGAAAGCTTTTCCTCCTCCTCCTCCTCCTCCTCCTCCTCCTCCTCCTCCTCCTCCTCTTCTTAGAGTTGATGACTGGTGCCACAGATTTCTGCCAAACACACCATCATGATGATGTATGGGTATATTTTAACCTCCCAAGCACTGAGATACATTCCATAGATTCAGGTATTCCCCCATTAAAGCAGAGATGCAGCACATAAGCTGAGCTGGGAAGTCCTAGGGGCTGAAGAGAAATTCAGCTACACTTTCATGTAGTGACCATTTCCTTGCCATTTTCAGAAGAGAGCCATGGCCTTGGGAGAGGGAACAATACAAAATGATGGACTAAATGAATGCTTTATTGCCTGGTGTGTGTATACAGCAAATCAGTCACAAAGGACATAGGCTCATTAGTATCCATTGAAGCATCATTACATTCATCTCAGAAACTCAGTGAGAAGGACAATAGGTAGATGATATCCTGAAGCTCTTCTTGCCTTCTTGAACTCCTATTATAACTGCTACAATCAAAACCAGAAATGTATTGGCTGGATCAACAAATCTAGAGTATATATGTGTGTAGATGTGTGTGTGTGTGTGTGTGTGTATATGTGTGTAGGTATATATGTATGTATGTGTGTGTGTGTTTATGTGTGTGTGTGTGTGTGTGTGTGTGTGTGTGAGTTTCTTTACCCCAACTTGTTTAAACCCCATATAAACAACTCATTGAGACTAGGAGAAATCTGCATAAAATTTCAAAACATTTGAGCAAATGTTTATTAAATAGCCACACAATTCACCTAACAACCTGTTAAATATTGTGAATCTAAAAAAAAAAAAAAAAAAAAAAAAAGGTAAGGTACTCCAAAAGATAATTTTTTTTTAAAAGATAATTTTAAAATCTCATTTTAGAAGTAAAAGAGACTGACGCGTTCACATGTATAACACGGGTAATACTATTCCAAGAGTCTGAAAAACAATATGGGTTCATCAACCACTCAACAAACACACATTAAATGCTCACTAAGTGACGAATTTGATACAGGATCTATAACCCGGAATTGCCTGTTAGGCTCTTCTCTCAAGATTTTATGTGGCGTGAGTAAATACAACATGGTAAGCTCAGTGCTAGAGTAAAGTGCAGCCATGGGGAAGAACTGCCTGAACTCGGGGTCAAGGTGGATCCCTTGAACACCTCAGACAAGCAGGGCAGAGGCATTTTTATTCTTAAGGCTCACACAGGCTACCTGGTGAGCCAGAGCTGTTCTTTTATTAGCTTTACAGCCAGGAAGTTTAATTTTACATCCCTATCAGGCAGTATGAAGTTCTTGTTATAACTGAGCAGCTTTCTGGTCCACTTCAGGGAGTGGACCCCCTCATCCAGCTTTCCCACTTATGTTCCCATTCAGTTCCCATAATTAATGCGGGGGCTTGTGGTGCTTTGCCTGGATATGTCCCCCAAACTCCCATAGGGAAGGACATTATTAGGAGGTGTGGCCTTGTTGGAGGAAGTGTGTCCCTGGGGGTGGGCTTTGAGGTTTTAGATGCTTAGGCCAAACCCAGTGTTACTTTTTCTTCTTGCTGCCTGCCAGTCTGGATGTAGAACTCTCAGCTACCTCTCTAGCACCAGGTCGGCCTGTGTGCCCCCATGCTTCCCACTATGATGATAAAGGACTGAACCCCTGAACTATAAACCAGCACCAATTAAGTGTTTTCCTTCACAAGGGTTGCCATGCCACGTGTTTCACACAGCAAAAGAAACCCTAAGTAAAACAGAGCTTTAAGTCAGTCAAGAGAAGGAACAGCTTGCTTCCTTTCTTTTGCTAGTGGAAAGAAACAGAGCAGTTCACAGAACTTGGACCTTGACCATTCAGAGTGATTAATCTTGAAGGACCTTGATTTAAAAGTTTGTTTGTCCATTTCATACCTTGTGACCTTGGCAAACGTGTTCCTTTGTCTTAGTCAGACTTGCCTAACTACCATAAGAAATAAATCAAAGTTTAAATGCCTAACACAATAATTTATTTTTGTTCAACTCAAGAAAACGTATGAATTCAAACAATTAAATAAGTTGGAAAGATATCAGACTAAAATATTACATACAGAGTTAGAATATATATAATTCATTAGAGGACAATGTTAGAAAAGCATGTATTTACAATAACAAAGAAGAAGATTAAATACTTAGGGGCATATTTAAAAGTAAACTTGAGACAACTACCTGAGAAGAAAGCAACTGTGAGAGATGTAAATTGAACTTGAACCAAGGCCAAAGTGTTTCTGGGTATTGGGAAACATGACTTCATTTCATAAATGTTGATTCTCTCTAAATGGGTACATCAATGACACCCATTCCATAAAAGCTTTTATGTAGAAGTAAAGACATTCACATTCAAACCATGTAGAGAAACAAACAAAAACTTTCAAAAACAGCCAAGAAAATATCACAAAGAAAGAACACAGGAAAGGCCAGCTGTACCCAACATTAAAGCAAACTACAAAGTCATTGTCACTAAAACAGTATGGTGCTGGTGGAAGGCTGGATAAGCAGACCTGGAGAGTGCATCAGAACACTCAGAACTAGATTCCAGCACATTTGGAACTTTAGAACAATATATAATAAAAGGCAGAATCACAAATTTACTGGGAGAAACCAAATTAAGGGACGGGTCTGGGGTAATTCAATAGATGTTAGAGCAAAATAAGTTTAGAGCATACTTCATTCCATATTTAAGCATGAGCCCAAATAAAACTGAGATGTAAATATAAAACTTAAAACTCCTGGGAGAAAACATGAATAAATTTCTCTTGAGGCTGGAAGTAAGGTGAAAATTCTTAGCAATGTCTCATAATTCAGAGACACTTTATGAAAACAGAAATCCAACTAAACAGAAATAGTTTTGGGGTTTTTTTTCTGGATTGCAGAAAAGTTCATAAGCAAAATCAAAGACAGTTGATAAACTTTTTAAAATTTGCAAAGTAAATCTATCCACACATAAAATATTAGTACCACACAAAGAATTATTACAAATTTGGAAGTGTCTGTGAGTGTATCTCAGTGGTAAAACGCTGGCCTAGAATGCACAAAACCCAGATTTCAACCCCAGGACTGAGATATATAGACACAAAGACAGACAGACAGACATACAGATAGATAGATGGTAGATGCTAGATAGATGCTAGGTAGGTAGATAGATGGTAGATGCTAGATAGATGCTAGGTAGATAGATAGATAGATGATAGATAGATAGATAGATAGATAGATAGATAGATAGATAGATAGATGATAGATGATAAGATATGTATGTACACAGTGAGAGAGATTGCGTATATGTACACATGCTTTTGTAAACATCTTTTTGATAGCTTTGTTTGATGAGAAACTGGGGAGTAATAATTCCAGCATCCATTAGCATAGCAAGCATTGACATTACCTTCTAAATACTAAATACCATTCTGTAATAAAAGAAATCAAGGATCTTTGAAAAAAATTACTGATTTCTGTGTTGGAGCAGGGAAGAATAAGATTAACTTAGGATGCATGATGTTATTAAAAAAAAAACAAGCAAACAAATGACCCCCCCCAAAAAAAATCCTCCCAAATGATGGAGGCCTCAAATTCAAAGAACACAGGAGTCACGCTTAAAGTGACACCTAATGATTAAATACAAGCCAACCTGAAGAACTTGAAACAACAGAATAACCATGATGAATAATAGCATACAAAATAAACACTCATGACTCCATCATAATACATAAAAATAATTAAATAATAAATGAGGCTCTTCTTGCAAGGAGAATTCCAGTTAACGAATGTCAGAGAAGTTAGAGAGTAGAAAAATTACCAGCTAGAGATGACAATTGGCCAATATATAAGAAAAGGAGGTTATATGCATAGTCCTAAAGTATTTCTCCACAGGATATTGACCAAGTGAAATGCTAAACATATCTAAACATATCTAAAAAAAAGAAATGCTAAACATTTTTTTTAAATAATTACACTTTATTCACTTTGTATCCCCCCATAAGTCCCTCCCTCCTCCCCTTCTGGTCCCACCCTCCCTCCCCCTTCTTAAACAGATCTATTTTATCATGAGAACAATCAGCAGGCACTGCCACTTTATCCAAGTGTTCAACCTTAACATCCCCAGATAGACCCCTAGTTAGGATGTACTGAGAAGTCTACAGTATGGCTTCTTTGGTATATGTGTAGGCTACATGTATTCATTTCTAATTTATTCATTATTTACACCTTGCACTTTACAATGGGCATTATTGTGACAATCATCATATGGTGATGATTCCATAATACGCATTTGTAGGTAAAAGCTTTAATGGTGTCTTTCTCATTGTTGAAAACCACACTGGGATTAAGAAAGACATTACCATTTGAGATTGGATGAAGGATCCCTAGATAGTCTTTGTACTGATTTTATTTGCAGCCATTACAGATTTGTTAAGGAAGACTGGGAGGAATCCCCAAGAATGGAAGGGCCTCCAAAAGAGGCCTTGTACTACTACTTTTGCATATTTTGTTAGTCTGAAACTATTTCAAGATAAAAAGTTAATAAAAAAGACTGAAAGTGAGGAGAGAGAAAAGAATTGAAAAGCTTTCCAGGTACAGTCAAAAATGTCTATTTTAAAGGGGCAACTTAACATCTGTCAGTGGAAAAGAATAGTTCTCTAAATATAAAGAACTAAACAAGCTGAAAAGCAACAAACCAAGTAATCCACTTAAAAAATGGGGAACAGAGCTAAAGAGAGAATTCTCTGCAGAGGAATATCGAATGGCAGAGAAGCACTTAAAGAAATGCTCAACCTCATTAGCCATTAGGGAAATGCAAATCAAAACAACCCTGAGATTTCACCTTACACCCATCAGAATGGCCAAGATGAAAATCTCAAGGGACAACACATGCTGGAGAGGTTGTGGAGAAAGGGGAACCCTTCTCCACTGCTGGTGGGAATGTAAACTGGTACAACCACTCTGGAAATCAATCTGGCGCTTTCTCAGACAACTAGGAATAGCGCTTCCTCAAGATCCAGCCATATCACTCCTAGGCATATACCCAAAAGAGGCGCAAGTACACAACAAGGACATTTGTTCAACCATGTTTGTAGCAGCTTTATTTGTAATAGCCAGAAGCTGGAAACAACCCAGATGCCCCTCAACTGAAGAATGGATGCAGAAACTGTGGTACATCTATACAATGGAGTATTATTCAGCAATGAAAAATAAGGAAATCATGAAATTTGCAGGTAAATGGTGGGACCTGGAAAGGATCATCCTGAGTGAGTTGACCCAGAAGCAAAAAGACACTCACGGTATATACTCACTCATATAAACATACAATATAGAATAAACCCACTAAAAGCTGTACATCTAAACAAACTAAGCAAAAGAGAGGACCCTAACTAAAATGTTCAATCCCCATCCTGAAAGGCAAAGAGGATGGACATCAGAAGAAAACGAAAATAGGAAACAACCTCGGAACCCGCTACAGAGGGCCTCTGAAAGCCAGAAGAAAACAGGAAACAACCTTGAAACCTGCCACAGAGGGCCTCTGAAAGCTTCTGCAGTATAGACTGTCAAAGCAGATGCTGAGCCTGATGGCCAACTGATGGGCAGAGTGAATGGAATTTTATGTAAGAAGTGGGAAATAGTAAGAGCTGGAGGGAACGGGAACTCCACAAGCAGAGCAACAGAACAAGATAATTTGAACACAGGGAACTTCCCAGAGACTCATACTCCAACCAAGGACTATTTGTGGAGATGACCTGGAACCCCTGCACAGGTGTAGCCCATGGCAGTTCAGTGTCCAAGTGGGTTACATAGTAATGGGAAGAGGGACTACCTCTGACATAATCTGATTGGCCTGCTCGTTGATCACCTCCCCCTGAGGGGAGAGCAGCCTTACCAGGCCACAGTAGAGGACAATGCAGCCACTTTTGATGAGAACTGATAGACTAAGATCAGAAAGAAGGAGAGGAGGACTTCCCCTATCAGTGGACTTGGGGAGTGGCATGCATGCAGAAAGGGGAGGGAGGGTGGGATTGGCAGGGGAGGAGGGAGGGGCTTATGGGGGGATACAAAATGAATAAAGTGTAATTAATAAAAAATAAATAAAAGATTTAAAAAAAAAGAAATGTAAGAAAAAAAAAGTTTAAATACCCCCTCTTTATGAAAATATTTTAAAAGTACATAAGATGATGTGCCTATTACAAAAATTCTTTCCCAGATCAATATGGCTCCTCTCTGACTCACTGACTTAATTTTGAAATTATTCTTTATATTGTCAGAGGATATGATTTAAAGAATGATACAGTCCTTGACAAATTAGTTAAGTGACCACCTATCCTGGTGAATTTTGAGTATCTTAGTTTAGTCTTAGATACTATACATTTTTTCTTGGTGAGTGACAGATTTCAAAAATCTCTTTTTGTCTGAGAAACCAGAGGCGCCAAAGAAGACTTGACTTGCAGGTAACAAGTTCAGTGCAACTGTGAGACTTTCCCTTTCTGTTTGAAAAAGGCAAGTGAAGAAGGAAGAGTAGAATGAAGACCCGCCATCCCCAGTCTAAATGGAGTTAGGGTCAGTTCTGCAGTCCGCAGCCTCCCTACTTCCTTGTGGTTACCCGCCTCAAGTTCTTACTACCCAAATAGTGTGCTGGAGTTCTGGCAGCCACACAGCCTTTAGATCAGATGATCATTGGGATGGATGCTGTGCTGATTTTTATAAGCACCAGGTCTTGTGTGTTTGCTGCTGAGCCAACGTAGTTCTGAGCATAAAAAGCAAGAGAAAAAAAGCCTCTCCCAAGCCCCACAGCAAAGCCTAAATGTGTGTGTGTGTGTGTGTGTGTGTGTGTGTGTGTGTGTGTGTGTGTGTGTGTGTGTGTAGTCTGGTATGGGAAAGTGACATAACTCTAATTCAGAATAACCACGTGCAATGACAAATGTCCACGTACTCCTAGAGCCGCTGGGTTCATCGCCAATGTCTCCTCTCCTGGAATTATACTTGACCTTCCTGTGTTTTCAGGGACATCCACTGGGGGTGGAATGATTTTGTTTTTGTTTTTAGTCCGTGGATTGCTTGATCCTGAAAGTCTCACTCAAGAAGACACAATGAGGAAGAGAGCCAAGACACACACCAATTATGGCAGAGAAACACAAATTTTAATTTTTGTTTTATTTTTTCTTCCCAGTTTATTCATTATAGATCTGGGAGGAAGCCCACTCCCTCAGCCCCCCCCCCCCCAAGTCCCATCCTCCTTCTCTCTTCCCCCGACCTACTTTGCCTAGTCTCCTGAAAAGGGGAGTTCTCCACCATTGCCTTCTACCCATAGCGTGTTAAGTCTCATCAGGACTGCCTGCATCCTCTTCCTCCATGGCCTGACAAGGCCACTTCACCAGGGGTGAGTGATCAAAGAACAGACAACTGAGTTCAAGATAGAGGCAACCCCTGCTCCCCTCACTCAGAGATCCACATGGAGACTGATCTGCCATTTGGGCACATCTGAGCAGAGGGTCTAGGTCCTCTCCATGTATGGTCCTCGGTTGTTACATCGTCCGTCTCTGCATGAAGTCCTGGGCTCAGATCCTTTAGCTTTGTTGGTCTCCTCATGGGGCTCCTCTTCCCTCCATGTCCCTCTCTCCCCACACCCCTCTTATCCCATAAGACTCCTTGTGCTCTGCCCAAAGTTTGGCCCTGAGTCTCAGCATCTGCTTAGATCCCCTGTTGGTTGGAGCCTTTCAGTGGACCCTCTATAGTAGGCTTCCATCCTGTTCCCTCTCTTCCACCAATTCTGGTGTCTATCCTATTTGCCATTCTGAATGAGATTTAAGCATCCTCCCCAGGGTCCTCCTTAGTGTTTAGCTTCTTAAGGTCTGTAAATAGTGATCCTGTATTATAGGGCTAATATCCACTTATAAATGAGTATATATAAACCCACACACCTATGGACACCTTATTTTTGACAAAGATGACAAAACCACACAATGGAAAAAAGATAGCATCTTCAACAAACGGTGCTGGTCTAACTGGAAGTCCACATGTAGAAAAATGCAAACAGACTTCATTTAATTTTTAATAAAATGTTTTATTTTGGACTCCCAAGAAAACTAAAGCACTGTATTTCACCACCAGAGGGCAGAAAACATTAAGAAATGGGGCAAAAGAAGCCCATTGTCTTAGAGTGCCTCAGTCTGTGGTGTGTGCTCTTAGGTGCCCATTTCAAAGAATGAACTCATCCAGAACCACATAAGCTCCGTGTGAGCAAGGATAGGAAGGAATAAGGATGGGAAACCTCCTGGATTTTTAACAACAGAAAAATCCTCTACCATGCTCTCACAACTACTCACATTTATTATATTTATTAATTACAATATTGATCTGAACATTGAAAATATTGGCCATGTTAAATTTTAATGATCTCCTATGAGTGACATATAAGGATAAAGTTGTCTGGCTGGGGCACTCTTACCTGGAAAAAGAAAGAATGAGCTGCGTGAGCTGCTCCCGAACCAAAGTGGCCACAACGTCGAGTTTGATTGAGTTTGATTTAGTGTGATTCACTAATCAAATTAAGATCTCTCTAATCAGGACCACAGTTCTTTCCCTGGCCGGCAACTGGCCATGGTGGGCCCCAGGGATTATGTGGAAAGAGTTGCTCTGCAGGTCTAGCCCTGCCCTGGAACACTGAGGCCAAGTGTATGTTCTACTAATGTTGGGCCTATGGGTTGTGTGTGTGTGTGTGCATATACACGTACACAAACACGCAGACACACACATGCTCAGAATGGACAGCTTTTGCCCTCGGGGTTAGAAGCTACTTGGAGTCAGATAATACAAATGTCTTCTGTTTCCTTCACCATCACTCCTATTTCTATTCTCTTCACTTCTATTCTCTTCCCTTCCTGAGCCCTAGTCCATTCTTCTCCTTTCATAGGATGCGTATAGAAAGCATGATGAGTGTTTGGTTGTGATGGTTCAAGAAATCATTTCAGTTGTGCTAATAAATTCACCAATGCAGGAAGAGCTTGAATAGGAAGGTGATAATGATCTTGAAAGTGAACTCGACTGGTCTATTCTAATTCCCTGTGGGAGGTGACACTTTATCAAATATAATAAGGCATTTTCTCTCCTTTTATATTTCTTTAGCACTTATTTTATGGAGGAGGTATACATCTGACTTAGAATCAATTAGTGTATCTCAAGTACCCTGTATCTTCCCAGGAGCTTGAGGATGCTCATGACTAATAACATATGGATGAGATGGAAATCCCATGAGCCAAATGCTTTCGTGTGTTGCTTCGAACATTTCAGGGCAGGAAAGGCCAGGACCTGAAATAATCATATGAACAACTGATAGTATTTTGGACATAAACACTAAGCATGGGAATGAATATGTATACTATTTTATATTCTACTATGTTTTGATAATAGGAATGTTTGTGTTACTTTTTAATCATAATCCCAGACATGGCTGTACTCAATCAATGCTCTTTGCTATCTTAAACTTTCAAAAGCCCATTTAATCTAAACTATCTTTTATTTCCTCGCCCCCAAGCTTTAATCTCTCCTCTACTATAATATTGTTGCGATACCTTTGGGAACCAAATTATCCCTCCATGAAACTGAATTAGTTCAAAGGAAAAGCATAATTATATCATGTTTTAACACACCCACGACTGGCTGAGCATAGCCCTCCAGAGACTGGTCCTATCATTTTGCTCCAAGCACCTGACTAACCTACGTACGTTCCCTTACTGAGCTCAGGTCAGAGGCATTTTGTTCTTTTCCAAACTTGGAAGTCTCCCTTGCTCCTGTACTCACGTGACCGCATTATTCTGGGAGATACATGAGGCTATATGTAACTGTCTACAGTATCTTGCCTTTCTTGATCTCCATGATGAAGATGAGGTACACTAGGAAGAGCCGAGCCCTAGAGATGTGGAGTATGATTGGGGCTTGCATGTGTCTCTCAGGTTGTGAGTGCAAACTTAAAATGCTACATCAAGCTTATGAAGAAATGTGGTTTCTCTGCTGTTTATAATCCAACTCCTCTTTGCCAGACACTCATCTTACCAGGTATGAGGTAAACACTGACACGTAGCCAGAATTAGGTGTTAAAGTCACTTCTCTTTTAACTGGATTCTTCTAGAGTGTACAGGCTCTGGGATAATCACTCAGTCTTTCACTCTTCCTCTTGTCCTATGACTACCAAAAGATGGCAAGGCTAGCGCTGGCCTCATAATACAAGCAGTATTACGGATGCTTCAGCCTTCGTATCATGAGCACCAGTATCCTCCGGATGCTCAGTGGGTGGCCTTGTTCCCTGCCTTTGATGTAGCTCCAAGTCTACAGAGTCTTTGGAACATTTTGGCAAACCTTTTGGTCCTTAACATTTGCTTTTGTCTGTGACTTCTCGCACACACATCCTTGTACACCTTAAAATGGACACCAGTTGCCTGGTCTTTATTTTTTCATTATTTTTTTATGATGAACACATTCATCTAAAGTAGCTTTGAGGGATTTTCAGGAAATCAAGTTTCTGCCTCATCTATCTGGCCACCTGTCTAGGCCACTATTACACCATTACCTCACATGATGACCAAAACCCTTACAATAGATATGCTTTGTCTTCTAGAGTTCCACACAATGATGGTACCAAATTGCACTCTTTTTTTATCCTTCACTGAGCAGAATCTATGTATTGAAAGCTTGCTTGATTGGTGTCTTTTTCTGCCTCCTATAGGTGACCCATCTACTTCTTGTTAAAAAAAGAAATGTTCCTTAGGAGCAGAGGGCTTTAATCTACATTCAGGAAATGAGTGACAAACTATTTCTCACATTTGCTTTTGTATTTCAAGTCTCAATGGTCTATACTGCATGTGTGTGGCAGTGCACATCTGTGCAAATGTGTGTGGAGGCCAGGGGACAACTTTGAATATCTTTCCTCTGGAACCACTTACCCTCCCTCCCTACTTTTTTTGAGGTGGGGTCCTTCTCTGGCCTGGAGCTTGGCTAGTATGTTGGGCTGAGTAGTTAAGGGGCTCCAGGGACCCACCTGTATCCATCTTTCCAGGCTGGAATCACAAGTGTGTGTTAGTCTGCCCAGCGTTCTTAGTGGGTTGCAAAGTTTGAAGCCTTATGCTGTGACTGGGCCAAATTTGTGGACCTGAGTTAGCCAGTTGGAAACTTTTTTGAAAGAGATCCTTCTATGCTTCATTGAGTCCAGAAAGAGATTCACCCGACAGCATGAAGAAGCAATCTCTACTGGTTCTGTGGCATCAAGGAGATGACTTTTCCTATCCCCTGTGTGTTTTTAGAAGACAACATGAAACTTCTGGAACGGCTTCTTTAACTGAAGCTTTTCAAGATCCTGAGGAGAATACCCAGTGAAGCTGAGCCTGGGCACCTGACCGTTGACCCTGAGATTACAAGAATAGGTTGTTCTAATCTCTTAAATTTGTGCTGATTTTATGTAAGGCCTTAAAAAGGATGTTATTAAAATGAGAAGCAAAAACCACAGAACATCAATACTCATATAGCAATGAGTTAAGGCATGGGCCCCAAAGTCATTTTGGGTGGATTCAGATTCTAATCCCACCACTTACTTGTGGTGTGAAGTTGGGATGCTCCTACAAATCTCTATGTTGTGATTAAAATGAACTGGACTCAGGGCTACTCTCATGGAATTACCTTGGGGATTAATGAATTTCTGCAGGGTCATTAGAAGAACAATTGATGCATAATAAGCACTCAATAAACCATTGAGCACGCTCATATGAACCCTTTCTACTCATCCTCTGTGGCTTTAGATATACCAAAGTCTCTCTTTATGAACCCCAAAGAAATGTGAGTCAACCTTCATCCTATCACACTGAAAACATTCAACAAAGAGATCAGCTTAGTAACCTGTTGCCTTTCAAAAATCAAATTCAGTAAGATGACATGAATAAGGTCATGTAATAAGCACCATTTCAAATTTAAACTGCAAAGACAGCAAGTGGAAGCATGAGCATATCTGAAGATCTGACTTCTCCCTGCTATGGTTGAGAAATGGTTTCAGTGCATCTCTCGAAGCTCATGCAAGGGAAGCTTGGGCTGCATTGTGGTGGCGCTGAGGTGGGAAACCTTTACCAAGTGAGGCCTGGTGAATGATAACTGGGTCATGGGTATTAGAGTTTGTCTCTGAGGAGGTCTCAAGGGTGCCATCTCCTCTGACCTCTTTGACCCCTCCTCACAGCATATTATCTCCTTTTGCACATGCTTATGACACTGCAGTACCATCTGCCCTGGGTCCCTCACCAGAGCCAAACAGATGCTCATGATGCCATGACCTTGAGCCTCTACAATGATAAGTAAGACTCCTTCCTTTATAAAGTTC
>NW_026596073.1:12542217-12542509 GCF_907164565.1 Psammomys obesus | reverse complement strand
AACAAACTAAATAGAATGAAAATATTTTATAACATATTACAGAAATATGGGCAAAGAGATGACAGACAGATGATGCATATATAGATAGATGGATGGATGATAGATGATAGATAGATACATAGGTAGGTAAGTATACAGACAGATAGACAGATAGATCGATGATAGATAGATAATGAATAAATAATAGATTGATGATAGATGAGAGAAAAATAGATAATGAATAAAGATAGATAGATAGATAGATAGATAGATAGATAGATAGATAGATAGATAGATAGATAGATAGATAGAT
>NW_026596073.1:12492723-12542207 GCF_907164565.1 Psammomys obesus | reverse complement strand
GATAGATAGATAGATAGATAGATAGATAGATAGATAGATAGATAGATGGATAGATGGATAGATGGATAGATGGATAGATACAGATAGATGCCCCTTATAGTTCTGGTGAATTGATTTTACAAAAACTTCTGTATTAGGCAGCTTGGAAAGTGGCTCCATTGCTGAAGTGCTTGTCATGTAAGCATGAATTTGGATTCCCAGAACTCTGAAAAAACTGGCCTTTTTAACAGTATCCATTTATGTCCAGGCTGATACCCTGGACATCATTGGGCAGCCAGCCTGTTCCTCCATGTCATCACCCAGGCCCAGTGAGATACTTCATCTCAGAAAGTAGGGTGGAGAGTGACTGGGAAGTAGACCTCTGGCCTACACATGTTGACCTGTAAAATATACATATATACAAACATACTCCATACACACAAAAACAAACACACAAACAGAAACAACAAACAAATCAAAGCCTCTGCAAAGGATCGGTGAAACTAATCTGGAATAAGCAGAACCAGCATATTCCCAAGTGTCCGAAAGTAACAATGGCCAATGCAAATTAAAGTCTGTTCATAAAACAGCTCCTGGTAAGGTTAGAGAGGAAGCCCTTCTTCACACAGAAAGCACTTCATTCACCCAGTCTCTTTCTAGCCAGGGCTTCCCCAGTCCCTAGGGTTTCATTGTAGCTTGCGTTTGTTGGATAAGACGAAAACCGCACTGAAGAGCACTCTGGAGAGTGGTAATTGACAAGACTAAAGGCAGCATGAGCTTTCCCTTTGCTTCCTTTCCACTAAGGACAACCCAGTCACACCACCCTGCAAGGGGCAGATGGCTCTCTCTGCCATGAGCACACCAAGAGATTTCAGCATACAATGGTGTGTGGCTGGAAGCTGGCATTTGAAAGCATGACTTCTAAATCCAGATAATCTAGGTTTGAACCAGTTTCCTCTGTCTTGTTTTCTTTAGTTTCTCTTCTTTTCAGTGGAGATTAAAAAATGTTGTGCATCTTAAGAATCATGTGACAGTAAAATGAGATGATATGTTTGAAATTATTAGGAGCATAACTGTTATTTAATCAGTATATGAAATGTTTTATTTTAACTATGTTGTTGGTTTGAAAAGCAAGGTAGTCATTCATTTCTGCTAAGCACACCACTGTATGGGTTCTAGATGATCATTTTGTTTCCATTGAGAATGGCTAGTCCAGGAAGGTTGTAGAAGTAGAATCTCAATGAAATGGCTGATGTTTTGTTGTCATGAAAGTTCCTTGGCCTAGGCTACTGTCGCTCTGAGGGCACGGAGAGAGCTAGTCTTTTATGACTGGCGGCTCTTTGGTGCTCTCGGCTTTATCATATCCTTATTTAGTGGGTAGAGATACTCTAAGGAAGCTTCTACCTCAACTAAGACAAGGCTATCGGAAGCTCCCAGAAAGAAAAACTATTGTAATTTCAAGTGTTAAACAGTTAAAATTAACAATTGTTAATACTGTATATCTCAAGCTGATATTTGCATTAATTTATAATAATGATGAGCACATAAGCATTTAAGATATTTTTAGGTTTAGTCTTTGTCCCATACAAATGTGTGCCATTACACTGAAAGAACCCCATGAGCCTCCCATAATGGGATCTGAGCTGCTGGGTGCTACTCATCGTTGGAAGTAAATCCACCACTGCTGATGAGCTAAAGGTTACAACATTTACAGAGTGAGTCTACGTTCTACATGGTCTAAGCCATGCATGTTTGCAGCATAGGTGGAGGGGACATTTGACCAGCATTTCTCAAAGCTTTGTAATGCACAGGCTTCTTCTAGAAATAGATAGTGTCCATTAAGCCACGAGAATATATCCATAGCTCACACTTCTTCAAACTGCAAGGTGAGAAGTATGCCTCTTTTCATCTCTGTGCCATTCTCCAACACACTCCCCTTGCCACACACACGTACATGCCTTCCTTATGCCACAGTCTCATGGATTTTGAGCTGTCCTCCCCAGAAAGCATGTTACAACATGTCCTTTTGCACTGGTGTCCAGGGTTCCACCTGAGTTCACTCCTTAGGCCTTCTTATTGGACAATGAACCCCAGCTGACCTGCTAACCTGATTGGATCCTGGCACATCAGGGAATAATTCCACAGGGTGATGATCGCCTCTGTCCCTGTTTTGTCCCTCCTCTTCTGAGGGCTTGCCTTGGCTACTGCTGACTAGGAACATGGCAGGAAAGAGACCTTTGGGTAGCCTGCACACGGCTCTTGAAGTAGCTTTACTTACTACTCTAGTACCTTGGGAAGTCATGTCAATATTCCAGTTCCCCTTCGCTACTCTATACAGCAGGAAAAGTGATGATCTCTTACAGCTGATAATCTATAGTTCTTTAATTCAACTGACGATGTGGGCCACTGCTTATTTCATTCTTTGCCGTATGCTGGTTCTCTGCCACGTGTGAGATCATATTTAATCTTCACAGCATCCCTATGAGATGTGTTTATTGATGACAATACCAGTATAGAGTCATTAAGGAGCATAAGATGGGGGTGGGGAGGGTCAAGCCCTTTGAATCTTCAGAGCTTTTCAGCAGATCATGCCTCAGATGGTTTTCTTGCTGCCCGGAGCACAGAAATAATGGACCTGTCATAACCAGAGGTACATATAGAAAAATCACCAAAATCCCACACTGCTCACTCAGGTCAGCATCGCCTCTGTACTAATTCCACCACCCCAGCTTGCTTTCTACAAAGTCAATACTGTAAACTTAGATTTGACCTAGTTTAATCTAACTGCGGGTTGTGGTTCAATTATTCAGCAATTGGTTACTAAGGATGTAGACAGCTTTTGAGCAACCACTATACATGCAGTCTTTCTTCTGTGGTCTGTCTCACAAACTAACCTTGCAACTTCATATTCCTATGACTATCTTGTACCTCTTCCAAAAGGCCTAGAAATGCAGAAGGAGCTATATAATGCAGATATCAGATTCCAAAGGACAACAAGGATGTAGACGAGGATCCTGGCATGTATACTGAGGCAAATCTCTAGCTAATTTAATCTCCAAATGCCACCCTTATTTTATGAAACAAACTGCAGAAGTATTAGATCCTTCGTTTTGGCCAATGATAACCTTATTATACTTTCCATTTAATGGACAAACTCCAATGGAGAAGAATGCAGAATGATCCTGGTGGACAAGGATTGCAAGAACAGGGGAAACACATCACTCTGAGACCCGAACTCATTGGTACTGGTTCCTTCCCTGAAGGAACCATAGAGTCCAAGTGAGGGGTTCACAAAGGTGCTTGACCCACCTGGCTGGTGATTCAAAGAGGCAGCCCGCTTTCTGGGAGCCGAGACCCACCAATGCTTAGCCTGCTACTCTTTTGCTCAGCCTACAAAGCAAGAAGAGTGTCTAATAGAGAACGGTAGACCAGAGGGGATTTGACAACAGATTCCCAAGCAAGAGTAAGCTACTGCCTTCCGGCTTCCTGTGTGGGCTTCACAGGCCTGTCTACACTTCTTGGGAATGGTAGAACAAACAATCTGCTTAGCATTTAGCAGGTTTTGATGCTTCTTCATGTTGGGATGTTAAATTCATCATCACAAGAGATACAGCTCTCCTCCTGCTCCTGGTAGCAGTGTGGGAGCCAAGTCCATCCACCCTGACAGACAATTCTGTCTCCATTAGTCCTGAACTCTAGACAAAGTTTAGTCCTTTCTTTCTTTCTTTCTTTCTTTCTTTCTTTCTTTCTTTCTTTCTTTCTTTCTTTCTTTCTCTATCTCTCTTTTTCTTTCTTCATTTCTTTCTTTCTACTCTACATGCCACTAAGTCACTTCAACTAGCCTAAAAATAGTGATGGGCTTCACAAACCCTTTTGAACAAATCTTCTTTGTGCTTTGACCATATTTAACCCCACCACTTCACACTGTTTCTATTCCCTCTCCCAAACAGTCTTGTCATCTTCATAATAATGCCAAGTAAGGGCAGCTGCCCTGACTAGTCACCTGCCAGGACTGCATAGATTGATTTGTAAGTGATCTACCCTTATACTTTTGTCCCACGTGAAATAGGCCCTCAGTGTCCCACCAGCATTCTTGAGCTACTCTAAGTTTAGTACAGGAGAGTTATTATGTATGAAGAAAGGTGTGCGAGTGGATTTGCCACAAGAGAGAAATTGCCATTGAAGACAAGAAAGGACCAAGGAAATACTGCCTACAGTTTTCCCTGTGTCAGAGGGAGAAGACTAAAGACAGCTTGTGTAGTCTCCGTTCTCCTGAGGACATTTCATGGGGAATCATGTTAAAACTACTGATCCATCTGCGTTAATAGGATGGAGCCCCTGGACCTGGCCAGTTCCTCTCATCCTGTGAACTCAGATTCTTCTAGTGTACATTTACATACAACTGACCATAACTATTGCTATCATGACACTGACATGTGCATAAAATAGCCCCAGCATGTGGGCATTTCCATGAAAGAGAGACAACTAGCATGCACAGAGGGCTCTGTCACCAAGCAACCTGTGTCATATAGAAACAATGAAAGCTTTGCTCTTTCTGTGGCATCGCTCATTTTGGTTTTATTCGAAGCTCTTTTGGGGAAATAAAAAAAATGTGAATGGCAAAGCAAGCAAAGTAGATGAAAACAGAGAAATGAGGAGGAAATAGAAGGGAACTATTGAGAAAGAACCGGGATGGCCAGGCCTTCTCAAAGCATGCAGGCATAGACGCCCCCACCGTGGTGCCTGGGATTGATTCGGAGCCTGTGGAGAGCCGAACATGAGATTATGGTCCTATTTTATAATTCTCATCAGAAACAACACTTCCTCCCACCAAGTGGGTGGAGGTTGGGGTTGTTGGGTAAAATAACCACAATGGGGGCCACTACCCTTTCTGCCAGCTTCTGTTTCTCAAAGCCAAAAAGCCTCCTCCTGTTTTTTGTTTGTTTGCTTGCTTTTGTTTTTGTTTTCTTAGTTCTTTGAGCGTTTCAATTGCTTTCATCATATTCAGCACCCGCATCCAACTCTTATTAGATCTGTCCTTCCTTTCCACTCACTCAGTTTCGTGTCTTTCTTCTCTTCTCTTCTCCCCCCTCCCCTTCAAGACCAATTTGTGCTGCCATATATTCTTGATGTCATGATCTTCCAGCAGAGAGTGGTCTCCACCAGGGCCTACATTCCTGTAAGAAGCTCTCCCTCCCTCTCCCTCCCTCTCCCAGCAGCTAGCAAGTGTCACTAGCTGCATGGCTATTGGTAGGATCATGTGCTCAGCTCCCCTCTTTCTGTGCTGGGATTTGGTACGGCTAGGGCTTAGGGAAGGTTTGTGCACACTGTCACACCATGAGTTCATAAGTGCAGCTGCCCTAGTGTGTCAGGACATAATGTTTCCTTGTAGCTTTCCACAGCCTTTGGCTCTTAACATCTCTTCCCAAATGATCCCTGAGCCGTGGGGGGGGGGGGGGCTGCGTGTGTGTATGTATGTGTAAGTGTGTGTACATATGCATGAATGCACGCATACTCCACTTAGGACTGATCATTCTACCTTCTCTTATTCTCTGCACTTTGGGCAGTTGTGGGTCACCATGTTAATTATGATCTATGCCAGTAGAAGCTTCTCAGATAAGGGCTGCGAGATTCATCGATCTATAAGGTTTCACAAGAAGTCATTAGGACTCAGTTTAGTACTCTGTCCACTTAGCAATATAATAGTAGTAGTAAGTTCATTACGAGGGCCTATGACTTGTCTTGCATAGGTTCTTAGCTCAATAATGTTAGCAGGACTTAACCCCAATCAGACAATTGTTTTCACATTACTCCAGGTAGTAAATTTTAGTGTTTTCTTTTTTCTGTATATACTTATATAGTTCTTATAAAAAGTTATGAGGCCTAAGAAAATTATAATTTAATTAGAGAAAATGAAATATTTTCAATATGTAAGTATTAAATTCTTCAACATGTCAAATCCAAATATCATTAGGTGTTGTTTATTATGTTCAAAGGCTTCACTTTAAAAATTGCTGTGTGACCCCCCCCTCCTGAGGGAGGAGCAGCTTTGTTAGGCCACAGAAGAGGACATTGCAGGCAGTCCTGAAGAGACTTCATAAGCTAGGGTCAGATGGACAGAGAGGAGGTCCTCCCCTATTAGTGGATTTGGAAAGGGGCAGGGAAAAGATGAGAGAGGGAGGGTAGGATTGGGAGGGAGTGAGGGAGGGGGCTATGGCTGGGATACAAAGTAAGTAACCTGTGATTAATATAAAAAATAAATTAATTAAAAAAAACAAAAAAATAAATTCAAGGCAAAAAAATATTGCTGTGTGAATTTCAACTTTTAAAAGCTATTAAATGAATTTTAACTTGGATTAAGACAGAATTTCCAACAGTTCTTGAAATAGCTTCTGCTATTTTGTACCAAACATTTACACAAAGCAGTGTTCCCAATACTCACTGTAATAAAGTCTACATGTCTGTCTACCCTGAAAAATGCTGAAGATGTTCTGCAGCCTGCAGCATCAAGTATTCAGCCAACACTTATTTATGCAAAATAAACAAGCACATCTATCTCGTTAGTGTGCAAATTTGCTTTCATTTTCAATAACCGCTAAATTTATTTGTGCACACAGGAATCATTTTAAAATATTTTTTTATAATCAAACACATTATCACTATAAAAACCACCATGTTGGTTCTATTTCTATAGAAAACCCTGCCCATGAGTAATGCACCAAGTAAATGTAAAAGGGTGGCAAAATAAAACGGAGCCTCTTTCCGTGTGGCCAGACTAATTGTGCTGTGGCGGTAAAGGCATAATAGGAAGCAATGAAGCACAAACAGATTTTGAGATAAAAGGCAGGTAAGAGCTGGATGGCACATGCCTTTACTCCCAGCACTCTGGATGCAGAAGCAGGTGGATCTCTGTGAGTTGGAGGCCATCCTGGTCTATAAAGTGAGTTCCAGGACAGCCAAGGCTACACAGATAAAGTCTGTCTCAAAGAAAACTAGTTAAGAGGGGTCAGTTAAGAACACAGGTGCTGTGCTTGCTTCAGCAGCACCTATACTAAAATTGGAAGGATACAGAGAAGATTAGCATGACCCCTGTGCAAGGATGACATGCAAATTCGTGAAGTGTTCCATATTTTTTTCCCATAGTAAGGGGAACAGGGACTATTTCTGACATGAACTCAATGGCAGGCTCTTTGACCTCCCCACCCCCCAAGGGAGGAGCAGTCCTGCTAGGCCACAGAGGAGGACTTTGCAGCCAGTCCTGAAGATACCTGATAAAACAGGTCAGATGAAAAGGGAGGAGGTCCTCCCCAATCAGTGGACTTGGAAAGGGGCAGGGAGGAGATGATGGAGGGAGTGAGGGAGTGGGATATAGCTGGGATACAGAGTTAAAAAAAAAAAAAAAAAAAAAAAAAAAAAAAAAACAGGTGCTGAGCAAAACCCAAACACGAGGCATGAAAGCGAAGGAAGCCTCCAGCTCTTCTTGAGACCCCGCCTGAGGCTGGCTAGCCAAGCAGCGTGGATTCTGCTCACAGTGTAGACAGAGGCTTCCTCAAAGCTCTGCTTTGTGTGCTGACATTCTCAAAGTATGGCCACAAGGAAGAGGTGAGTGTTCACGTGCCTCTGTAGGATAAAGACACTCAGAGAGAAGGAAAGAGCAGCCACCCTTGAAGGGTAGAATCTATGTGGGGTTTACAAATGAAAGCCCTGTGAATAGGTCCCGTGACCCTGGCCACTACGCTATCTTCCTGGGATGAGACAAGGCCCTGGAGCAAAGTGGCACCTGCCTCCTGGGCTGGGTTTCTCCTTCCTTTCCTCCACAGGGGGCACTGCTTCGAACTCTTAAAGTCACTGCAGCTTCCACAACCCATTTCCCAGCAGCCAAAGCACTGCCATTTCTCCTTGACTCTCTTGTGGCTGGCTTATCTACTATGGCACACATAAGCTGTTGGTAATCTAAGTTTCGCCCAGAAGAGCTTGGTGTTTAAAAACACAAGAATGTGTACCAAAGAAAGAGTCAAGTCGCCAAATCAGTAAACAAGTTAGAAAGAGAATTATTACTCTGTCTTAAAAACAAAGTTTGAAATTCAGTTCAATGATAGTTACATGCAGAGTCCTTTCCTCAGCTAATTTCTCCTCCAGCACAACACAAGGCTTACAGAGCTGCCAGTCACTAGCTATGGTTGTTGTTTCTGCTGCTGCTTCACGGTGCTGGGAGTCAAATCCCAAGCCTTGAGCATGTTAGGGAAGTCACTGGAACGTGGAGCTGTATCCCTAGTTTCTGGGCTAACATTGCTACCTGCTCCAAACTTCTATTTCCCTGTCTGTAAAATGTAGATAAGAAAAAAAAATAGGTCTTCTCAGAAACTGATGTGAATTCTCATTACTGCCTATGTGACTGACTCATTCCTAACCCAGGAAAAGTTCAAGAACAAGCGGGGAAACCAATGTTAGCTGTGTGCTTATGATATATCAGCACTTTATACATTATTTTTATTTAATCACCAAGTTGTGAGAAAATACTTTTGACAAGATAATGGAGATGAAATAGCATCTTATAGACTCTCCACTCCCCCCTCCCTCAGGTGACAAGTATGAGTGACTGTGGTTGTGAGTTTTAATTGTCAGCTTTTCGCAATCTAGGAACCCCTGAGGAAGAATCTGGAGTATTGATTTGAAGGAAGCCAGGAGAGAAGCTGGCATAACACTACGTATGGGGGTCTTGCTTTTACCTGCTGGAGCTTGAGACAGTATGAAGGGGAAGGATTCCCAGTGGGGAACTGGGAGAACCTGACAAGGAAATGGCTGTGGAAGATAAAGAAGGATGTTGCATGAGTTACCCTCAAGCCACTGGTTTACACTTCCAGCTGGACAGTGGGCCCATTAACACTGAATTACTTGTAGGAGTAGCATCTTCATAGTTCTGGAAATCTCCCTCAAAGTTCTGTTAGTGAATCTTGGCTGGGAAAGATTATCTAGAGTGGTGGTTTATAAATAATAAAGATTAAATTTAATGGTTAATGAGTTTATCTTTTTGTGGAGATAGCTTGTATTCTTCAAATATTGTCACTTACCGTCTATATCACTACCCGTCTTAGATAGTGTTTCTACTGCTACGATAAAAGAACATGACCAAAAGTAATTCGAGGAGGAAAAGGTTTATTTCATGTCACACTTCCCCTATCACACTCCATCACTGAGGAAACTCAGGGCAGGAAGTCAAACAGGGCAGGAACCTGGAGGCAGGAACTGATAAAGAAGCCATAGAGGAGTGTGCCACTTACTGGCCTGCTCCTCATAGCTTGCTTAGCCTGTCTTCTTACAGAGCCCAGGAACACCAGCCAGGGGATGACACCACCCAGAATGGGGTGGACCCTCTCACATCAACCAAACAATCATCAGTCAAGAACATGTCCTCAGGCTTGCTCATGGTCCAATCTGGTGGGGGCATTTTCTCAACTGAAAGTCTCTCTTCAAATATGACTTTAGTTTGTGTCATGTTGACATAAAAAGTCTCCCGCACAGTGCCTAAATGAGTTTCCTCATCTACTGAATTTGGAGCATTTTCAAGCTGCTGGTTTTAGAGCAGCCTGATAGATAAACTCAACTTGATTCTTTTCTAAGCTTGAGCTCTTGATCTATACTTTGTTTGATGAGTTTACTCTTCCTTTTCCATTAAGAGAAAGATTTCCAATTTTCTCTCCAGAGATAATACCCCATCAACTACCATCCCAGAGACCACTGGCTTCAGCCAATCACACGGGCCATGATTTCAACTATTCTCTCTACCCAACTGACCCCAGCCAATCAAATGTGCCATGTCCTCAACTACTCCCCAGACACCACTGGCCCCAGCCATCACATGGATCATGTCTCTTGCTTGTGTGGGCTCCAAGTTCTCTATGGATATTTTCACTGAGGAATGCAGTGCAGCATGGCGTTAGCATTGAATTGTCTTCTGGGCACAATTTAGAACTTCTTGAGAAACCTGGCCTTGTCTTAGTTTTATCCACAGGTCCCAGAATGAAACCATAGCTCAAGGTCAGGGGGAAAATGTTGAATTGAATTGAATTGAACTAAATTAAAAGCATAATGCCCTACAGGGAACTCATCTTACCGTCTGAGTCTCCTGCCTAATTAGAGGAGCATGTGGGTGCTGATACAGCAAAGTAAAGCCAAAGGATATTTATTTTTAAATCACCCTAAATGCTATTTAGGCCCAAACTTAACTTTAAACCAGTCATGCCAAATATAACACCTTTCTTATCTGCCTCTCACCTCTGCTTTGCTCTTCCTGAGCAATGTGGGGCCCGTGCTTTTCTGAGGAACAGAGGAAAGGGGCTGGGGCGGAAGAGATACTCCTACAGAGAGAGATACTCTACAACTTTACAAGAATCCCCCTCAGCCCTTAGTAAGGTAAGGAAGGTGGAGAGATATGTTACCGGCTCTGCATGAGCAGGCATGAGCAGGTTCTTTGAGTCCTTCGAGGCTGTGCAGAGCTGATGGGTACAAAAGCGGGCAAATACTTCCCAGGCACAACTTTGTCACAGGATCCAAGGTATTTAAGACACCCTCAAATGATAGCATGTGGTATTTCTCATGCTAACGTTTCTGGAGCCTTCCATCTCTGGGAAGTGTTCATAGCACACTACTTACAAATTTTAAACAAAAGTAAATTGATGAAGTGTTTAAATCCCCAAGGGAGAAGTCGAAGAGTTCTTTTCACTTAATCCTATGTTTAGACCCAAATCTAATCCAATCACTTCTGACTTCTACCTTCGCAAAAGATGACGGTGAAGATGATGACAGTGATGAAGATAGCCAACATTCATATCTGCTTACTGTTGCATGCCACTGTCTGGTCTAAGAACTTTCTGTAAATTAACCTATTTTATTCTTTTTTCTTTTCATTTATTCTTCTCTCATACAATACATTCAGACTGCAGCCTCCCCTCCCTCAACTCCTCCAAGTACTCCTTCACCTCTCCTCTCACCCAGATCCACTGCTCTTCTGTTTCCCTTCAGAAAAGAGTAGTTCTTCCAGTGATATCAACAGAACATGGCACAATAAGATACAATAAGACTAGGCACAAACCCTCATAGCAAGGCTGGATAAGGCAACCCAGTGGAGGAAAAGAGCCCCAAGAGCAGGAGAAGGAGTTAGAGACACCCCACTCCCAATACTAAAATTTTGCAAGGAAAGAATGTAAGGTACAAAAAGATTTAGTAATAATCCTAGCTGAAACAAAGAACAGCCAGAACTCAAATCCAAGTTGTCAGGATCCAGACATTTGTGCTGTTTTTTGAAGTACTCGGGAGCCCATCATCAGACTTACAATCTTAATTTCCTTGGTTTTAACAGGAGCCTAAAAAAGGCCAAGCTCAGTGAAGCCTAAAGGAGATTTTTTAATTAGAACCCTGGGTTCCAGAGAAGCATCTAGATTGGAGGAGGTGTGTTTAATTTTTAAACTGCATACTCATCAGATTCCTAGGAAAATATAATAAAATTCTGAAGTCTCTAAAATTCTCAAGAACAGCAAATGTATAGGCATAATAAATAAACTAGAGACATCAATATTTACTTATTTTAACTTTTCATTGATCTAAATGTAGACGCAGTGAAGCCTTCTATTTCAACATTGGCAAAAAGACTGGGTTTTTTGTTTGTTTGTTTGTTTGTTTGTTTGTTTGTTTGTTTGTTTGTTTTGTCGTTGCAGGAGTCCAGTGACCAGCTGGAGAGGTAAGTCAAAAGTTGTAGCAGCCCAGAGGAGACTAACTCTTCAGATCTGAATGAGACTTAGAAAAGTCCTTGAAGGGTCACTAGAGTAGTTTCAGAAAGAAAAAAAGGAAAGCTGCATTTACTGAGGAATTTGCAAGCCCACAGGGAGTTTTGAGAACTTAGCCGAGACTAGGAAAGCACAATTTCTGAGTGACAGTGAGAATGAAGGATGCCTGGAGAGCTAAAGAGGGGAGAGGATGTGAAATGTATTGACTGTCACTATAGAATGCGGGACTGATAATGTGTGCAGTGGAAAGTGGTGGATGATTTTTGAAAGGAATAAAAAACTGAGATTTGGGCCTTAGTAAATAATTGTTGCAGCATCTGATGTGGAGGGAAGAAGAGGCATGGTTGTCAGGATGATGGGTTTGGTAGTGTGTCCTTCCACTGGTTGCTGGCAGACTTCTGTAACAAAAGCTACAATTTACATAGAAGTACTGAAATAGCACACTTCAGAAACCAAAACTACCTTTAGACTGACATGTTCTAAAAAGATAGTATATTATAAATCACTCTATTAACATGTACACCAAAGCACCTGAGATGTTAAAATCCAGAGAGATAATGGTTCAAAGCTGTTTTCATTGAGTGAAAAGTAGAAATAGGTCTTTACAATTATTTTAAAGATTATGTTAAAGATAAGAATTTGGGGCAAAACTGTCATGCATACTTCCAGACATAAAAAGTATATCATTGTCAAATTTTATAAATATTTCTACCAGAAAATGGAATCTAAGTGGAGGAAGAATAAGCAGTGTTCACATATTAAGAAATGCAATGTCTTCAAGAAGAGCAACTATTGTTTTCTTAATATTTCCTTAAAAGAAGTTGAGAGTAAAAACTCCCAACTGAAGTGACAGAAAAAAAATCAGTATGAGTAAACTGACAGGTATTTTGTCAAAGTTTCAAGTAACTGCACTTTCGGCTCACATCCCCTACAATATGAAGCGAGAATGTTTCAAAGAAATCAGGTGTGAATAATAGAAAATAGCTGAGCACATCCCCACAGTGCAAATGCCATCACGGGGGTGGTAGGGTGCAAAAGTAACATGATTATAACACTCGTCATTTGTTCTCCCTTCCAAGTATCTCCCAAGACCATCCTTCTGCATGACACACCCCTTAACTGTTCATCCCTGCTCAATGGTTCACCCTTAGCAATGGTGAAGGTCGATGGCCTTCTAAGGCACACTTCTAAAAATCATTCCTTGAAAATCACTGTAGGCACAGTTCCCTCCCCTGGCTTAACTGCCCGTATCTTTAAGGGAGGATATTTAAAGCTATCTCTGTAATTTGCCCACCATGGCTCTTTGTGGAGCATGAAAATCAAAACTGAAAAGCAGCTATAGTGATACCTAAGTACCTTTGTTTACGCTAACCATGTGTTCAACACTGGTTTGAGACTTTTACCTGAAATAACTGATTTAATCAACTGCTGCAGGAGATCACAATATTTCTTCTAGGTCCATGAGGCATCAGGAGGTCATGTCAATGTATTCATTAATCTGGGTTTTAAGTTGAATTCAAGTTTCAAAATAAAGGACATTTGAAAATCAGAGGCTGTAGCTAAGAGGAGAAGATAAGATTTAGGGCAAATCAAGTTGGCCTTTAAACAAATTCAGCAATCACTTCCCCCAAGGTCAATGTAAGATTTTGTGACTTATAGAAGCATCATTAACATCTACACTAAGAAAAGCAAGGCTTTAGATCTTTGGACACAAACCACTGCTTTTCTCTGCCTTGATGTGTGATAGAAAGATGTGACCAAAAGGAAGGAGAAAGGAGGAGGCAGCTAGAGGTAAGTCAGCTGAGCAGCAAGCTAGAGGTAAGTCAGCTTTGTCAGCTGGAAGCATCCTAGAATCACTTGAAAGATAGCCTCAATGAGGGACTGGCCATGGGCATATCTGAGGGGATTATCATAATTAAGTTAAGTCATCTGGTAAGACCAAGCCCACTGTGGGCAGAACCATTTCCTTGGCAGAAGTTCTTAAACTGTGTAAGAGTAGAGAAACTGAGCTGAGCACGAGCAAGTGAGTATATATCCATTGATTTCTCTCTGCTCCTGACTGTAGCTGGATCAGCCGTCTCCAACTCCCACCACTGTGAGGTCCCTACAATTATGGGTGATAACCTGGAATTGTGAGCTAAGTTAAATCCCTTCTTCCCTCCTGATTTTTTGGTCAGGGTATTTTGTTACAGCAGCAGAAATGAAACCAGAACACGCAGTAAGTAGAGGAAACATCCCAAGCAAAACACCACCTCCATGCTGAACCGGCAACTCTTTTCTCACTCCTTCGTCAGCCACTGGGTGTTGTTGATGTATTGCAAGGAGAAGCAGAATAAGCTAGATGATGCCTGTGACATTCAGAGCACAGGGGAAAAAAAGCATCCATAAGCCTTGTACTGTTCTTTGACACCAAGTGACACCAAGCCCCCTGAAAACCACCACGGTAAGAACCTTTTATTTTTTTCTAACCCAGAACAGCACACCCTACTTGTAAGTAGAGCTGAGCTGTGAATATCACAGCCACGGGCCCAGTTTGGCCAACCTCTATGTAACCTATTCACTGTGTTTCACTTCAGTTTTTCTAAAGAGAGTCCTTAGTGACTGTTCGGGCATTCCCTCTGCAGATATCAGGCTCCAGAACCGGAGATTCGAATTCTAGCTGTTTGACCACATGGTCACATGGCCACTGATAATTGTACTTGGAGTAAGCACAATACAGTAGTTTGACAATAGGTATTATCACACCAGAATTCTGGACCAATCTTTCTTCTCTCATTCTTGCCTTCACTGAACTTTTAACAGCATGTCATGCACATGGCACAGTTGAACATAGCTGGTGGATGGATATTTTTATAGATCTGAGATCACACTTCATGAGCATATGCTAATGGCTTGAGACATCTTCACTCTATCAGGCCATTAGCTAACAGTTTACAAAGATGATGTCTCAGTTTGCGTTCTATTGCTATGATGAAAGCTATGACCAGAAGCAGCTTGGGAAAGAAAGGGTTTATTTCAGTTTACATATCCTGGTCAATACGTGCAACATGAAAGGAAGTCAAGTCGGGGACTCAAGGCAGGAACCTCGGGAAAGAAGTTGAAGCAGGAGCCATGGAGGAATGCTGCTTACTGGCTTGCTCCCCATGGCTTGTTCAGTTTGGTTTTTATGCAGTTCAGGCCTACTTACCCAGCGGAGGTCACCCCCAGTGTGCTGAGCCTTCTGATATCAATCACTAAGTAAGAACACACCCCCCACCCCCAGGACCTGCCTACAAGCCAATGTTATGGAGGCATTTTTCTCATTTCATCTTTCCTTTTCCAAGAAGATACATTTTGTGACTTGTTGACAAAAAAAAAAAACAAAACAAAACACAGACAGCTCTAATTTTTTAGGTTTTATGGCATATGCCTCTTTGTAAGGTCCCTTTGCCCCTCTACCATCAATACAAAGAGTGTGTTTCCCCCACTCCTGAATATGGGCTAGCTTTGTGACTTGCCCTGAAGAGCTGAATGAAACAGAAGAACATCATAAGATTTCAGAACCTCAGACACACAAAGGCTTTTGTCTTCTGCCCTCAGGCCACTGCTGCCCTGAAAACACCACATAAGGAAGCCTCCTCAGCTAAACCATAGGAAGATGAGGGCCCAAGCCCAGCCAGTATGGAGAGCCAACTTCCAGACACGTGTCTGAGGCCCTCCCTCCAGCCTCCGTGAGCTGTCGTGGCTGCAGGCTGATGAGAGGCCACAGGAGGACCAGCCCAAATTGCCAAAGCACAACAACATGAACAAATAACTTACGCCTTTTTAAAGTGGCTTCCGGTAAGGTTTGCTACAAGGAAACAGCCAAACAAAAACTCTGTGTTGTTGTGACATATGCGAGTCAGCTTTCTGTCATGATAACAAATACCTGAGATAGTGTAAAAAGAGGAGGGTTTGTTTTGGCTGACAGTTTTAAAGGTCCTGGCCCATAGTCATCTGGCCCTATTGACTAGGGCTTGTGTGAGGCATCATCCTCCGTGTGTGCAGGGTTAATATCACCCATCTCGCTAGAAAATGGAAAAAATTACCCCACTAGTTCCTTCAGTGACATGATATCAATAACCCAGCGACCTCCCAATTAAGCTCTATGTCTAAGGCTTCTCTAACTCTCCCTTAATGGCACCAAGCTGGGATTAAAGCCTGTAACATATGGCCCTTTAGGGGCTATTAATGTTCTGAATGATATACCAAGGTAAGAAAATTCGTGCCTCATACTGCCACAATATGAACACACTTTCTTAACAATCACAGTTAGAATCTGACATGTCTACTTACCCTTTCATTTCTTCCTCTACTGCCTCTATTACTGCTACTGCTACCACTAGGATACCAAATACTTTTATGTACACATTCACACAAATACATACCTACAAACATAAACACATACATACACACATGCATACATACACACATATACACCATACATTCATAAACACACATACACACATAATGCATAGTACACACCTACACACACACACACACACCCCTCTCACTTAATTGCTTATATGTTTGGGGGGGGGTTCTGATCAATGTAGCAATAGCTATATTTCTAGCTTAATTGATTTAGCTCCATTTCCCCCTACCCAGCTCCTCCAGCCTGTGAGAAGTAATGGGCCTTAAGAACAGTTTTCCACTCTCGACTTATATGCTAAGCCACCGCTTTCTGTTCATTCTATATATGAAGTGACTGAGTGTCCTAGTTTAGGTTGCTATGCTAAAGTGCCCTGAACTTAAGGGGAAAAACAGTTTGCTTGGTTTACAATTCTAGCTAATAGTCCACATAGCAACTTCCAACCCTACCAGACCTACATGGTGAGACACTGTCTCTAAATAAACCTATAATGCTCGCTCAAACCCCACCTCATGTTCCTGCTTTTGATAAATTATCTATTTACCTATTTGTGCAAACCAGAACCCCCCTCCTTGTCCCTTACATGTGCTGTATGACAGCATCCTGTGGAATCTGTGCTTCTATCAATCTTTCTATCATTGCATCACATAGAGGTACCATTATATTTATCATTAGAAATTGTAAACGGGCTTCCATGAGCCCTCTTACTTAAGAGAGGATGAGTCAGTAGCTTTTCCACTTTACTGCCCTTTGCTTTTCCTAGACTAGATCCATTCCCATATATCCACCAAAAGGATACACAGTCTCAACTGGATAGATTACTTTAGAGATACAAGACAATCCGTCCAGGCGACATGATTGTATTATGTGACTATGCATGTCAGTGCATGCAATCATGTGTTTGTAAAGGGTAATTCTTGCTTAAGGATAAAGTAATGAACTCCTTCTAGTCTGAAGCAGGCCTCCTCTGTCTTAGAACCAGAAACCATGCATCCTCTCTCCCCAGAAAATGCTCACATCCTGTCATCTGTCTGTAGAGAAACATCTAAAGGGTGACTGAATGCCTCAGGGAGAAACGGAGAACCAGAAAAGCTGAGAGCTGATGCAGTACAAGGTAAGTAGACCTTAGCATCTGGGGGCAGTGTCGACAGACAAGATAACTGGTGCAGCAGGGGCAGGAAGGGCTTTTAGTAAGGTCAGCATGGGGTGGCCGTTTGTACTGAGTGGCTGAAAATGTCTGTAATCAAGCACTTGTGGAAATTGATGTCTGGGGTCATAATGGTGACAACTCTTCCTCCTCTTCCTCCTCCTCCTCCTCCTCCTCCTTCATTTTACCCATGTTGGGGGCGAAACCTGATGCTACTAACAAACTAGCAAGGGCTCTGCCACTCATCTGAACCCCAGCCCTAATTCTCTTAAGCACTCGGTAAAGCGACAGTACAATACCGAGAGCATTCTGCCCCTGGGTGCAGGGAAGAGTTTTTGGCGGAAGTGAATTCCACGTAAAGAATGGTCAGCCTCCTGCACACTTGAAGTCAATTCTGCTGACATGTAAATGTTTTTCCCAGGTAGGCGCTACAGTTTCTGTTTGGCCGCCAACCCTTCCGCTTGGGAAAGCCCAGTTTGTTGGTGACATTTCCGGTCTGGTCACAAAGTCACCTACGGGCTTGCTGTGTGCTTTAAAGTGATGTTTTTCAAAGATGAACATTAGTTTGGAAACTGTGTGTGTTTATTGATATTGAAACAAAGGTGTTGAACCAAGCAATCCACACATGCCAGCTTGAAATCACAGAGGAAACTGCTGCCTACGAAACACATACAACATTTGCACAACCAGTTTTTAGCGTTTTTGCATTTTACCAGATTTCTTTTGAATTTGGTCTTTTTGGAATGTTCAAAACATATAAAAAACTTTTGGAAATTTTTATGTCAATATTTTCTGTATAAACCTATTTGTAATGCATATTTGGTTTATTTTATTCAGATATATATTTCTGCAGTAGACGTGCATTGAGGTCTACCTTGACGCTCACCATGTATGACAACTGGGTGACACTTATACCATTACAACCGCATGAAACTTAACCTCCTGAACTCAGGAGCATCAGTATGGGGAGGTATGGAAGCGTATGCAGGAAGCTATAATGGAGAGACAACCAGCTGGACAGGAGACATGGGATTAAAGAGGAGGAAGTGATTGACAGTCTAAGCCCTAGACTGAGGTATACTTGGCTTGGTAGAGTACTTGCCTAAGGTGCTCAAAGCTCTAGGTTTTATGCCCAGCACCATAGCGATAGAATCAGCATAGTTCACACCTATAATCCCAGCACTTGGGGAGTGGAGGCAGAAGGATCCGAAGTTTGTGGTCATCCTCCACCTCACAGTGAGTTCAATGCTATCCTGACCTATATGGGACCGTGTCTCAAAAACAATTAAAGATTTAAATTACAAAATTAAAGTCAAAGCTCTTCTGCGAGAGCTATGTTTGATATCAGCCTCGAGGGACTGGAAAGGCATCTTCAGTGATGTTTCCAGTAGAAGGAACGAGGCTGTTAAGGGCGGAGGCTGAGACTCATCTACTCTTCTGAAGATGCCTTCTGCCTGTACCCATTACCAATCATCTAGGCATCTAGTTATCCAGTGGGTAACTTTAGATCTCTCCTGGCTGCTGGAAATGCTGTGATAATTTCATGCTTGTGAAAATATAATGATGATAGTGATAATGTCAACATAGGCTTATTTTTCTTTACCTTTTCTTTATTAGAAGGCTCTTCCTGTGTTGCTCAGGCTGACCACATACTCACAATCCTCCTGCCTCACCCTCCTGAGTAAAGACATTGCAGACCTGTGCCCTCTCCCACAGCTTGAAAAAGAATGAAACATGCCCAAAGTGTTACACAGATGCACTAACGAGTTATTTCCTGTGCTGCTCAACCCTCCGTGTGTTCTGAAAACGAACCTCTGTGTATCACAACTCTTAAGCCCAGGAGAGCAGACATTGTCTTCTTTGACTATTCTGAATGTAACTTCTTCTAAAAATGAATCTGTATACTCAAAATGACTTTAGTCAACATTCCAGTGGCAATCCCCACCCCCGACACAAACATGTACCAAAGCTTTTCTAAAATAAATCAGAAAAACAATAGGTAACACACACACAGACACACACACAGAGAATCACATACACATACACCAAAGCTGAAAGAAGAAAGAGAGTAACAAAAAGTAATAGAGAAGGAAAAACAAAACTATTGCAAAGACAAAAGTGTGGTTAATGCTATCACACATGTTCTGTTGCTTCTGAAGAGCTGGTAAGTCATAAATGAACAACAAAAAAAATCCCAGAAAATAGAACACATTAAATACATTCTACAGTCCTAATAAACGGTGCTTTAATCAACGAGAAACTGAAGTTAGTGCTCTCTGAGGATGCTCTGAGCAATTTGAGAAAAATCATTTCAAAGGCTCATTTTACTTTTTATTCTAAAAATGTATGTTAGATAATTAAGGAAATACACATGAAAGAATCAAGAGAAAATAGTGAAAAAGGAAAGTGAAATCAACATTTACCAAGAATCTAGAGGTAAAAAGGTTTACTAAGTTCGAAAAAAAAAAAATCTAAGGAAGACAATGAAAGATTAAGCTAGAAACCATGTTGAAACTTTATTGCATAAACTTTAAATAAGAGGATTATGAAAATGCCTACAAATATATTAAAAAATGAACATTTTATTATATTATGAACTTGTATAAGTTGCCGAAAACTCTATAAGGAAAACACAATATTAATACAGAGAAAGACAAAATATATTTTGATTTTACAATTAATCCATGAAAATCCTGTATCCATTGCAATAGACCCAGAAAACACCACCAAGATGTAATTGGTTTGCTATTATAAATAACACTTTTTCTAATAGATAATATTAACTGTAAGTGTAAAGATGGCATAGAATGGTTTGTATAAGCAGGCTGCTAGAATCTTTGTTGTCTCGATTTCTTCATTTTCCTAAAGCTCCTCAATGACAAGTATTAGCCTTATAATTGGAAATTTTACAATGACAGCACATATCTATGCCAATTAAGATAATTATCTTTCCTGACTGAGGTGAACGTACAGTACTACACACTGAGTCACCCTCACCAGGCCCTTCCACTGATTGTGATTAAAGATTCTGCTTAGAGTTAACAGCATCTCTCACTGAAGAAGATGCTTTCTATCTTTCAGCATCTGCCGCAGCTCAGCGATAGAGGGGAGTGACTCAGCTGCTGACTGAAACCCTCATGGAGGCAGAACTGAGGAACTCTAGGTACAGTGTGCAGGTAGGACAAAGGGGATGGGAGGAGACAGCCACAAAGGGCAATAGGAGGCTTCCCCAGTCATCTAATTTCTTTTCTGAAAGCTAACGACTCTGTCCTTTTACTTAATGTAAAGCATAGAAGACATAAAGTTAAGGGATTTCTTTTTAAATTAGTTCATAAAATTGTTGACAGTCATGCACAGAAACTCACACCTCTCTCTTAGAAAGATCTGTTTCGAGGCTGCTTAGACTTATTGCCTTATAAAGACACCGTGGAGAATGAATGACCCTAGGATCAGATAACTGTGGTTCTGATTAGAACCCACTTGGGAAGATGGAGTGGAGAAAGTCGGCACCTGGGTTACCTATTGTGGCTTCTAAAATTAGTCCTATAAAATTGAAGCAAGTCTCGCTGTCCTGTCCTACCCATGACGGTACGTGAAAAGGGCTGGAATTTTTCATTACCACCTATGGTGGGAATTCCAGGTTAGGATTCTAGACTGCATGCTGCCTTATGTGAAGTGAGGACAGTGTTTGTATTTGGCTTTATGGAAACATGCTTCAGGAAAAACGAAAACACAGAACAAAAGTGAGATTGGGGATTTGCCCAGCATGCATGAAGCCCTGTGCCCCATCCCCAGCCAGCACCATAAAAACGTCATATAAGTCAACCATAGTAGTGCACACTTGTAATCCTAACATGCTGGAGGTGAGGGCAGGAAGACCCAGAGTTCAAGGTCATCATCCTTGGCTATATTGGAAGTTCAAGGGCAGAATGGATTACACTGAGACTTAAGGCCAACTGATGGGCAAAGTGCATGGAATCTTAATTAAGAAGTGGGAAATAGTAAGCTCTGGAGAGGACAAGAACCCCACAAGAAGAGCAACAGAACCAGAAAATTTGAACACAGGGGTCTCCCCAGGGACTCATATTCCAACGAAGGAACATGCATGGAGATAACCTAGAACCCCTGCACAGATGTAGTCCATGACAACGTATTATCCAAGTGGGTTCCATAGTAATGGGAAGAGGGACTGCCTCTGACATAATCTGATAGGCCTGCTCTTTGATCACCTCCCCCTGAGGGGAGAGCAGCCCTACCAGGCCACAGAAGATGACAATGCAGCCATTCCTGGTGGGATCTGATAGACTAAGATCAGAAGGAAGGAGAGGAGGACCTCCCCTACCGGTGGACTTGGGAGGAGCAAGAGAGAAGAAGGGGGAGAGAGGGGAGGGCTGGGAGGGGAGGAGGGAGGGGCTTATGGGGGGATACAAAGTGAATAAACTGTAATTAATAAACAATAAAAAATAAAAAAAGATTTAAAAAAAATGAAAACATTAGATGTCAACATTGGTCCATGTGAAAACTTGTTAGAGTCCTTAAAGTATTATTTGTTTTGACTAACACCTGCCAGACATGGCTAAGCTAACAATGATTTGGAATGAAGGTGGGAGTTTGAGGAATGAGAAAACAAGGCAGATTATGAATGCGTTTTAAAGCCCCTTGTAAAGTGGATGGGTTGTTGAAGCGCAGGCTTGTTGATGTTGTTCTGTGATTCTTATCTGTGGATTAGAAATGTGCTTGATTATATACTTTCTTACTTTAGCAAACTTCAGCTTGTTTGGCCAGAGGTCATGTTTGTGGACATTCTTGTTTTATTTGGGAACGAAACTGCTATGTGTCTTCCAAATGTATGGTTTCTGATAAACTCTGCTGATATATTTTGCCACATCACCACGAGTCTTGCTGCCATTTATTAATTCAGTGCAGTTTATGAGTCGGTGATTCACAAGGTTGAAAATGTGGCCAACTTTTCCCTGAGAGAGGAGATTCACACAGCCCAGCGAGACCTAGAATTTGGCTTTAGGAAAACATTTTTTTTTTATATATAATTTATTATTGTCCTCAAATAAAATATCATAAAGACAAAAAAAAAACAAGAGACTCTATTAGAGAGAGTAAGATTAAAACTAATTTGAACTTAGTTGTAAGAAGGCTTATCATTTTCTGTACCCTTTCTGGATCTAAATCAGCATTATAAAGAACCACATATTTTTTTTTTTTCTAACAGAGCTGGTGCAACAGCCATCCCCTACAGCCCCTGCTTCTCTTTCTGCTCCAGGCTCAATGGTGAACTGTCAGCTGATATAAAGCTCCCCAAGTTGCTTCTGGCTGGTATTTATGACAGCAACAGAAAGCAAACTAGACGAACCCCCCTTTTGTTTTTATTAAGATAAGGACAAGACTGTGGAAAAAACCTACAGGATTATTAAATAGAAAGACCTTTTAGAAAACTGTCAGTCCTCAATTTAACAAATATTCAGTGAAAACGTTTATCCTCAATCTAACATGTTGTTTTTAAAACATATAAAAGTTATAATGAGGGATAATGCCCAGGAAGCTTTATAAAGACTAAGACCGAACAGGACGGAGTGTGGGCCGTTGTGATAGGACAACTATATAGTTACAAGGGAACTACTTCCGGATTAATGGCCTCTGACAGAAGAGGAAATGCAGAGGCTCCCAGAAAATATTCACTTTCCCGGGATAACATGGTAATGAAAAATTAACTGTTTTGATCTAGCGTGTGGAAAATTTAGGTGCATTTGTAAAGGTTGGAAGTTCTCACCTGTGGAATAGAAGTTATCAGCGCCTGAGAGTAGGCCATAGCTGACAGAGGCTACCTCACCAGGGTATGCTTGGGAAGTTACCTTACCACCGACACTGCCACCTGCCCCAGCTCTCCCCATTGCCCCTTCCTGCAACTCTCCACAATAGCAAATGTAAACTGGCCGGGTTCCAGTCAACTCGATACAAGCTAGAATCATCACAGAGAAAGGAGCCTCAACTGAGAAAAATGCCTCCATAAGATGCAGCTGTAAGGCATTTTCTTTTTTTTTTTTTTTAATTTTTTAAATTTTTATTTTTTATATTAAGTACAGTTTATTCACTTTATATCTCAGCTGGCACCTCCTCCCTCATTTCCTCCCAATCCCACCATCCCTCCCTCATCTCCTAATATGCCCCTCTCCAAGGACACTCAGAGGGGAGGTCCTCCTTCCCCTCTATCTGACCCTAGCTTATTAGATCTCATCAGGACTGGCTGCAGTCTTCCTCTGTGGCCTGGTAAGGCTGCTCCCCCCTCAGGGGGATACAATCAAAGAGCCAGTCACTGAGTTCATGTCAGAGACAGTCCCTGTTCCCCTTACTAGGACACCTGCTTGGATACTGAGCTGTGATGGGCTACATCTGTGCAGGGGTTCTAGGTTATCTCCATGCATGGTCCTTGGTTGGAATATCAGTCTCAGAAAAGACCATTGTGCCCAGATTTTTTGGTTTTGTTGCTCTCCTTGTGGAGCTCCTGTCCCCTCCAGGTCTTTCTATCTCCCCCTTCTTTGATAAGATTCCCTGCAGTCTGCCCAGAGTTTGGTTACAGGCCTCAGCATCTGCTTTGATACTCTATTGGGTAGAGTCTTTCATAACATAAGGCATTTTCTTAATTAGTGACTGATGGAGGAAGGTCCAGTCCATCGTGTGTGGTGCCGTCCCTGCACTGGGTCCTGTAAGAAAGCAGGCTGAGCAAGTCATGGGAAACAAGCCAGTAAGCAGCACCTGTCCATGACCTCTGCATTAGCTCCTGCCTCCAGGTCCCTGATCTGCTTGAGTTCCCATCCCAACTTCCTCTAATGATGAGCAGCAAGGTGGAAGTGTAAGCTGAATAAACTCTTTCCTCCCCAACTTCTGCTTTGGCCACGCTGTTTTGTTGCAGCAACAGAAACCCTAACTTGGACACAAAAGGCTAGTCTGCCTCAAATGTTGACAGTTACTGTACCACAGAAGCAACATAGTCTCTCACTGATCAGGCCAAGGCTGCACTCTACCCTGCACTTTACAGGCAGAGACCATCTGTCTGATCAGCAATTCACCCTTTCCTATTTTGCCTCCTTCTCACTGAGGCAGATTTTGCGGAGGAATACTACCTCAGGAAGTCACTTGACCTGCATGTTGGCTTCCTGAGGACCCTCAGACAAACAGATTTTGGTATCCTGACCATATTTCTACCACACTTAACAACTTCTCATCTTCGAAAATAACCCCTACAATAACTCTTCAAATAACAATTGCAACTTCCGGTTGAACTGACTGGGGAATTAAGATCAGGTGGCAAGTATGTCCAGCAAAGATGTGGATTCCAGAAAGAGCATTAATTCCTCAAAAGTAGCTGCCCAGGTCTGCTTCTCGCAGAGGTGACCTTGACGACCCAACGTCAAGATCATCTATTTGGACTTGCCACACATGTGTCCTGTGGAGGAAACAGGCGGCAGGGCAGAAACTATCTTTCTAATGCAGGTTATGAAATTGTTGCTCTAGATCATAGGATCAAGCAGACCCGTTTCTAATGTTTATAACTTGAAACAAACGAAATGCCTTTTTCTGCTCAGTGTATGACTAAGAAAGCTAACGTGTGAGTAATGCAGTTCCTTTATGTCTTGAGTCTTGATTTTTTTTTTTTTTGAGATTTTCCTGGCACCCACATAACCCGTAGCCGAACCTTCATAACTAAATGCCAAGAACGTTTCTCTGCCTCACCTCCTATCCAAGCTAGACCCATTAAAATATGCGAGTTAGGAAGACTGAGACACGTTAATTGAGTTGTAAGTTTTAGAATCAATAGCCAGTTGACTTAAGTTTTTCTGTGTATATCCTGAAGAGAAATTTTTCACATGTCTGTTGCAAAATATCAGAGAAGCAACAGCCGAAGGAAAGAGAGGATTACTTTGGTTCAGTCTGAGGGGGTGTGGCCCATTATGACGGGGAAGGCGTGGGAGTAGGTGGCTCTGTTGCAGCAGATCGCATGTCAGTGGAAAACAATCAGAAATGGGATAAGAGCCAGGGCCCCTGGACAAGCTTCATGCCCACCCTGCAGAGATTCACTTCCTCCTGTTAGATGTGGCTTCCCAGCGTTCTACAACATTCCAAAATAGTTGGGACACAAGTGTTCGCACCTTTTACCTCCAACCTGTGACACTGGGTCAGAATTAAGCAAATGGAGGAAAATCCAATTAAACAGAGGCTGAGTTTCTAGCACTTAGAAAACATTATAGGCCACTGTTATAAGCTGGCTGCCAGTAGGGAAAGCATCCACCTACCAAAGGTGATAACTAAATCTGAGCTTTTACTGTGACCTCACCTTTAACTTGCTGCACTCTTACGTGCTGACGACTTGGTTCTCAGCCCACGGCTACTGATAAGTGGCAGAATCTCGGGAAGCAGCATCTAGTTTGAGGAAGTGTGCCAACTGGGAGCATGTCTTTGGGTGGGTATATTGGGACCCTGGTGCCTGGGCACTTCCTCTACCTGCCTGTCTTTCTCTCTGTCTCTGTAGCTCTGTCTCTCTCTCTCTTTCTCCCCCTCCTTTGTCCTCCATTCCTCCCTCTCTCTTACTCTCCTACCTTCCTTCTTTTCTGGCCACAGTGAAAAGAGCTGTCTTTGCTCTGCTATTCGCTCTCTGCCTGCTGTTTCACCTCACCACAAATTACAGAGCCAAAAGACCATGCAAGAAGCCTCTGAACCGTGACTGTGGCTACCCCCACCACCTTGAAGTTGTTTACCTCAAATCTCTGTCACAGCGACAACAGCTCACCAGGACGGCTTCACTCTGTAGAGTCTCAATATTTCTAAATAAACAACTGCCTCTGAATCTCACTATGTGCCTTGGATCACTGTGATCTGAAACAACCAAGGTTGTAGTAAAAGGGAGAAAGGACAGAAAGGGCATCTTAGATATGACCTATCACTCTGTCCCAGCCTATCCTTAGAGCCGACTATCCAGGCCCGCTTTAACTGGAGCAGAATACTGAAACAACGCCTTCATGACGCTTCCTGACAACATTCCTCCCAGCACTGGGTTCACCAGGTAGCAACGCTGTCTTTAGTTCCCTGGATGTCTCAAAGCATCAGCGTCCCAACACTTTGACTGTTGCACCTTTAATCCTAGAACATCTGAATTTCTCTCTCTCCGACTTAGTTTCCTGCAGGTGTCACAGTGGAGAAGGGTGATCAGAAGTGGCAGTAATTATACTGTCACATAGATTATCACCTATTCTTCCAGGGCTAGAAGGCAGCTAGGGACAAGCCGTGACAACAGTCTAAGAGACATGTGATTTATAACTACGGGTTTTTGCAGACTGAAATGAAAAGGGAGGAATGGCGTGCCAGGTAAGTGCACATGGGGCACATTATGGCACATCAATAAATCACTCACAGCTGCAAGTGACTTACAGCTGCAGCTGGATGTGGAAACAGCTCAGTCCTCGGGGCCAATATCGTCATAACAATTTGTTTTTCCCACGGGTCTCGAATCTAATTCGTTTTCCAAAAGCACTTGCAAGGGCTTCAGAGGATCAATATTAGAAGATTGATGCACGGGGCAAGGCTGATGCTGTCTAACAGATTCCAGTGTGCGCAGATCAGCGGGTCGTCAGGACTCCCTCCTCCACCCTCCCTGGATCAGAATCCCCCTACAGGAAGTTAGTCATAAGGGAGTCTGCATCGGTGATGATGTCCTCCAGTGATCTGGACTCATGCTGAAACTGAGAATAACAGCCATTTTTCTTTCTTTCTTTCTTTCTTTCTTTCTTTCTTTCTTTCTTTCTTTCTTTCTTTCTTCTTTCTCTCTCTCTCTCTCTCTCTCTCTCTCTCTCTTTCTTTTTCTTTTTCAAATCAGCAGACAAGCCAGCAGACAACTGAGATAACCAGGAAGGACACCATTTCCCAGAGCACATACTCTCCGCTTCCACTCTCTCCTTTCCCATCCTCAGGGAAAGTGAGCTCAAACAGTGCCCAGGATGAAGTTGAAACCCCAGAGGAGCAAAGCTGTAGGTCAGGCTGGGAAGCCCAATCATTCTCCACTGCTTCAGGACAAGGCCAGAAAGGATGGTTTTCTGGGACTGTTTTTATTTTTAATTCATGTGCCATAAAAAAAAAAATCCACAGATAAGAAAGAGCACTGGGGTGTGGGTGGGGAAGGGCTCAGTTTTCTTTCTTTATTTTAAATTTATTTATTTATTTGTTAATTACAGATTATTCACTCTGTATCCCAACTGTAGCCCCATCCCTCATCCCCTCCCAATCCTACTCTCCCTTCCTCTTCTCCACCCATGCCCCTTACCCAGTCCATGAGTCCATGATCCTAGTCAATCAGGTCTCATCAGGAGTGGCTCTGTGGCCTGGTAAGGCTGCACCCCCCTCAGGGGGATGTGATCAAAGAGCAGGCCACTGAATTCATGTCAGAGACAGTCCCTGTTCCCATTACTAAGAAACCCCTTGGACACTGAGCTGCCATGGGCTACATCTGTACAGGGGTTCTAGGTTATCACCATGAATGGTCCTTGGTTGGAATATCAGTCTCAGAAAGACCCCTGTGCCCAGTTTTTTTGGTTCTGTTGCTCTCCTTGTGGAGTTCCTGTTCACCTACAGGTCTTTCTATCTCCCCTTTCTTTCATAAGATTCCCTGCACTCTGCAAAAAGTTTGGCTATGAGTCCTGTTCCCTGTTTTCTCCCTCCTCCAATGTCCATCCCATTTGCCTTTCTGAGTGAGGATTGATCCTCTAACTCAGGGTCCTCCTTCTTGCTTAGCTTCTTTAGGTGTACAGATTTTAGTATGATTATCCTATTTATATGTCTAATATCCACTTATAAGTGAGTATACACCGTGTGTGTCTTTCTGCTTCCGGGATATCTCACTCAGGATGATCTTTTCTAGGTCCCACCATATGCCTGCAAATTTCATGAGTTCCTTGTTTTTCATTGCTGAGTGGTACTTCATTGTGTAAATGTGCCACTGTTGCTATATCCATTCCTCCATTGAGGGGCATCTGGGCTGTTTCCAGCTTCTGGCTATTGCAAATAAAGCTGCTACAAACATGGTTGAGCAAATGTCCTTGGTGTATACTTGAGCATCTTTTGGATATATACCTAGGAGGTGGGCTCAGTTTTCTTTAAGGGGCCCACCACCAGCAGTTTGACCATGCTCTAGAGAGTATATGGGCAATACCAATTGGACTTGTCTCTCTTCCTCCTCCTCCTCTTCCTCCTTCACCACCTCCTCCTCCTCCTCCTTCTCTTCTTCTCCTTCTCCTCCATCTACTTTTCCTCCTCCTTCTCTTCTTTTTTTAGGGGGGAGATGGGGGACCAGAAGGGAAGAGGCAGACCTGGGAGGACTGGGAAGTGAGTGTGCTCACTGTTCATGATGTGCAAGTCCCAAATAATTAATAAAACTATCATGAAAAAAAAAGAAAAGAAAAGAAAAAGAGGACACTAAAGAATGTAGGACGTGAGAGAAGACTGCAGAGAACGGCAGGGCGTGAGCTGGTAGCACCTCTGTTCCCCCTCGTCTTCAGTGTTCTTACTGTTCCTACTTCAGATTCCCATGTGCTTTCCGGTGTTGTTTTTGAAGCAGAGCCTGAACATTTTCGTAGAGAGCCAAATGGAGCACATCTTTCATTAGTCCCTGTTGCGCTTGAGCATCGTTTGCCTGCTTTATATCATGTGGAAACTGTGTGTGACTGGAGTTAGGAAAGGATACAGCTCGTGAGGTCTGTGAACACTCTTTTGATTTCAGGAGTGACAGTTCTTCTAAAGGTAACAGCCATAATCCTCCATCCTCTTTATTGTCTGACTTGAGACCTCAATACTTTTTTTGTAGATCAGGATTTCTCCTCTCATAAAATAAGGACAGTTTTGTTTTTTGTTTTTTGTTTTTCCTTGCAGCATTCATGCGGTGGTGAATAGAAGAACGGCTTATCAAGCACTGTAACCACACAGCAGAAGACTCTTGCTTGAGACTGTGGTTTTAGGGTCAGGTTCTTTGAATCCCATTTGCTTAGCTGACTAGTCTGTCTCTTTGATAACAGTGGTTAGAGTTTTATCCATACGGGGGAGGGGCAAAATGATAAGTTGTTCTCTAGCTCATTAATACATTTATGTTTTCTTTACAGATCTCTCTGGCTACTGTGTGGAGAGAGCTTGGAAAGGTAAAAAACGTCAATGAAGGAGACCAGTCAGGCAGCTGGTGCATAAGCCAGATACAAGGCAAAACCCAACTCGAGAAGTAAGCTCATTTACACAAATCATGCAAGTAAACATCTGTTGCGCTGATGCCAACCCTCTCTCGCTTTCCTACTCACCAAAGGGGAACCATTCAGCTCAAACTCTAAAACAAGGCTGCCTTGTCTTCCATCAGTTCTAGCTTTGGCCACATGGTGGGACATTGCTTGGCTAAAACACTTGGTTCTCAGACTCTGCTGCCTGATGTTTAAAAACAGAGCAAATACCAGCACCCACCCCACTGAGTTGTGTGGAGCAACAGGGGACATGGCTGTATGACATTCAAAATGGTTCTTTTCTGGAAGGAAGCACCACCTGCTTTCGGGCTACCACATCAAGGACACAAATGGGACAATGTGGCTCATGACCCCTAGAGGCCAGCAGAGCAATAATTACAGAGGCACACAGCGACACATGCATATCAAAGATAAGGCATTATCTAAGGAGAAAAAAAAAGGGGGGGTAAGAAGAAAGCTGCTACCTGCCATGCAACATGGAAGCCAGGAACCACTGCACACCTTGGCTGGAGAAGTCTTCAAAATAGCAGAGTCAAGGACATGAGTAAGTGCCCTGATAGGGAGGATCCAGGCACAGCTGTAAGGACACTTCTGAGGAGGCATATTGAAAGGGCCATCCAGGTCACCTTGGCTGTTGAGGCTGAGGGCTGGCGACCCTGTTTGTCTCCCTGTGACCCGGGTTTTCTCAGAGCATGCCAGCTGGGTTACAATAGAACGTATCAAGGTAAGGACAGACCACAATCACATTTTGTGGCCCAGCCTCTGACATGACACGTGTCACAAACCTGCCAACTTAGAGGGGCAACAGGATACAGACTTATTTTGTGTTTTTTTGTCACTGTTCTGTTGTTGTTTGCTTTGAATCGGAGTCTCGCTATGTGTTCCAGGCTATGCTTGAATTTTTCAACTCCCCGACTCAGCTCTCAAGTGTCAGGATTATAGACGTGTATTACCATTCCTGACTTTTGGCCTCACGTGTTGCTGGGAGAGTTTAGAGGAAAGATTCTGGCGGAAGAGGAGGAAGAGAGAAAACACGGCACAGGAAATATTTTGCCTGTTATTTTTAAGACAATCAAGCATCAAGTAATTTTCTGGAAACGTGTGCTAGGTTTCTGTGTTTCATTTTCACACATACAGCGTAAGCACTCCAGGCGCATCTAATCCCACTGCCTCCACCATTCCTAACAGCAGTCAGTCGCTGGAGGTGCAGGGACCTGCCCTCAGCAGTAGTCAGGATCCTGATGGGCTCTGCAGGAAGGCTGTCAGGGTGGTCAGCGTGGAGCAAAGTCCACGTTCGTTTAGAAAAGTTTGGTGCATGCACTCCCAAGGGATGAGTGTGGGCTTCTGGGGAAAGGAAGTTGGGTCGAAATGTCTTTGCAGTGGTTGCATATATGGTTCTGTAGCTTTCAGAGATAGCGTGCTTGTTTGTTTGTTTGCTTGCTTTTCAGTTTAAACATGTTTATTTAGCAAAACAAGGCAAAGACTGAAGGACTCCAGAGATAAACTGGCCTGAGCCTGGCTGAGGGGCATTAGCATACCATTGGGTTCTATATTTGAGATTTTCAAAAAACTTTTGTGGTTATTTATGAGGTGAATAAACTGACCATTTCCCCCTTCTTTTTTTAAAACTTTATTATATATATATATATATATTTACAATTGGTATCCCAATTGTTGCTTCTTCAAACCTCATCTCTTACCAGTCCCACCCTTCCTCCCTCTTCTCCCCTATGCCCCTCCCCTAATCTACTGAAAGGGGGAGTCCTACTCCCTACTATCTGACCATAGCCTAACAAGTCTCATTAGGACTGCCTGCATCCTCTATCTCTCTGGGCTGGCAAGGCCACATCGCCAGGGGGAAGTGATCAAAGAGCAGGCAACTAAGTTCATGTCAGAGATAGCCCCTGCTCCCCTTACTGAGGAACCCACATAGAGACTGAGCTGCCTATCGGCTACATCTGAGCTGGGGGTCTAAATCCTCTTCGTGTATGGTCCTTGGTTGATGCATCAGTCTCTGCAGGCCCCTGAGGTCCAGATTTTTCGGCTTTGTTGGTCTCTTTTTCAGCTCCTGTCCCCTCTATGTCCTACTATACCCCACCTACTTCTCCCATATAACTCCCTGCAGTATGCCCAAAGTTTGGCTGTGGTTCTCTGCCTCATCTTTGACCCCTCCTGGGTGGAGCCTGTCAGAGGACATCTATGGCAGGCTCCTGTCCGGTCCCCTATCTTCCAGTTTCTATCCTGTTTGCCTTCTGAATGTGAATTAAGCATCCTCCCTAGGATCCTCCTTGTTCTTTAGCTTCTCTAGGTCTGTAAATTTTAGTATGTTTATCCTTCATTAATGGCTAATATCTGGTTATAAGTGAGTATATACCATTTGTGCCTTTCTGCTACTGAGTTACCTCACTCAGGATGATCTTTTCACATCCACAATGTAAGTGTATTACAATGAAGTCAGGGTCTTCTGAGAATGTAGAGCCCACTTGTGCTTGCATGCATGTGTGCATGAGTGCGTGTGTGTGTGTGTGTGTGTGTGTGTGTGTGTGTGTGTGTGTGTGTATGTGTGTATGTGCATGGGGATGGGGGACAGGGAGGCAATGAAGAATTTTCCTGGGAAAGCACCAACCTAGGTTTCTGATGCAGCAGAAAAAAATCAGCTGAAGCTTCAAGAATGTTGAACCACATAGAGCCATTCTGACCATCAGGAGACACAACTGTCACAATCGAGCTGCAGTGACCTCTTCTCTACAGAGTTAGAATGCTTAAGGGATTGGGATCTGACTTACATCTAAGTTTAAAGGTCACAAAGGGTTTTTTTTAATTGGTTAATATTTAAAAGTTAAGTGACATATGATTTGATTTGCTTATACTTATCTTTGAAAACATATTTTATGTATGTATGAGTGTTTGCTGCGTGTGTGCATGTGAACTGTGTGCAGGCCTGGCCAGCAGAGGTAGCAGATCCTCTGGAACTGGAGTCACAGTGGGGTGTGAGCTGCCATGTGGGTGCAGGAAACTGAAGGTGGGGCCTCTGCAAGGATAGCAAGTGACCCTAACCATCGAGCTATCCGCCAGCCCTGATATTCTTACCCTAAGGAATTTCTTTCTGTAAATGAAATTGCAAGGCAGTTAATGAGGTGCCTTGCTCAGGGTCATGGAGGACAGAATAATGGTGATAACCTAAAAAGCAAGGTCACGGAGGTCTAAGACATTTGGTTTCTGTCTTAAACAGATTTCAGTAGCTCTGAATTCTTCTGTTTAAAATGTTTCTCGTAAAAGAGATCATTGTCTCTACACAGGCAATCATACAATAGGGATTTTTTTTAAACCTCCAGCCAGTGAGAAATAGAAACTAGAAGCCAGGATATAAGGGGCTCTTTCTTCTTAATGTCCCTCTAATTTTCTGTCTTTCTGTTTTGTCTAACTCCCATCTTAGTTCAACCCAGCTTGCATTTCCACATAGATTATCTTTCCCACTTCCATCATGATCCCACACTACCTACAATGTTCACCTTAGCATTAATTACAGCGATTTTGGTCCTGTTACCTCTCATCTTGACTGTTCAATAGTTTCCTGATACACTCTGGACAAACGCCACGGCCCTAAATGCAAACCATGTGCCCTCTATGTTGAAGGTCTTGGTTAGCAGCCTCATGTTATCTTCAGGCTTTTTCTTGACACACACACACACACACACACACACACACACACACTGCCTGGCCTCCAACACCTGTGTGCATTTTTTTTTTGTCCCAGGCCTCTCTCTGATCACAAAACTCTTCACACCCATGCTATCGCTTCATTCAAGTCTTTGCTGAAACATTACCTCCCTAGCCCACCTAGTATAACAAACACACCCTCAGACACTTTCTATCCCTCCATCCTCCTCAGTGCTCTTCAGCACTCATGCATACTGTCGCAGGTCACGCTAGGCACACACGTTATTTCTTCCATGCTGACTGTTTCCCTAGGAATGTAAGTGGTCCACAGGCAGGGCTGACGTCAGCTTGGTTTACTACCTCCTCAACAGTGCTTAGAATCATCCAACAGTTCAGATGAACTTTTATTAAATGGTGTGGTGTTTTGAATGAGGATGGCCTCCATAAGCTCATATATGGACATGCTTTATACCCAGTGGGTGGACTGTTTAGGAAGGATTAGGAGGCATGGCATTGTTGGAAAAGGTGTGTCACTAGGGGTAGGCTTTGAAAAAAAAATAAAGCTCATGGTCTGTCTCTGTCTCTCTGAGTTTCTGTCTCTTTATCTATCTATCTATCTATCTATCTATCTATCTATCTATCTATCTATCTCCCTGCTGCCTGAAGAGCAGGATGTAAAGCTCTCAGCTACTGCTCCAATACTATGCCTCTCTGCTTCCTGCTACAATGATCATGGACTAACCCTGTGAAACTATAAGCAAGTCCCCCAGCTAAATGCTTTCTTTTTTAAGAGTTGCCTTGATCGTGATTTTTCTTCACATAGAACAGTGACGAAGTCAAAGGGTACAAGAAAAGAAGTTCTATGGCCTTCTAGTCTGATGGCTGTGAAGATTAAAATACATTTTCACTCTCTAAAATGTGTGTGCTCTCTGTGAGAACTTAGCACCTCCTTCCTTCAAAAGCATAATTTTATGGAATTCTCTGTGGTTGTAGGATGGTTGTGCCTGGGAGAATTATTGTTTAAATCTATGAGTCTCCAGTGTTGAGCTAAAGTCATGTCTGGTTGTGTTTGGTGAGTTGTTGGTAACAGGCCACAGAGAATTCAATTCTAAGGAAAGCTTCGGTTTTTAAGTGAGTGAGAAGGAAGGAGAATGAGTTATTGCATGGGATGGCAGAAACGAAAAGAGAAAGGAGGGAATCTGAGGGTACGAGTGGCCAAGGGAACGCACTGCCACTGTTCTACAGGCAAATGAACGTATTTCCTACATTTGGAGAATTCCGCATCATCTCCTTTGCACCTGAGACACTGGGTGAGACCTGAGAGTGATGGGCCTGAGCATGGACCACCAGGAGTCTGCTCTGCTAAGAGTGGGAGCAGAGGGAGGCAGAGGCAGGTGGATCTCTGTGAGCTGGAGGCCAGGACAGCCAGGTCTACCCAGAGAAGCTCCTGTCTTGAAAAACAAAACAACAACAAAAGACTGCAGGTAGATCAAGTTTTCAGAGGGAAGGATGGCCAGGAGCAAAGCACCACAGCCCCAGCTGGGGCAATGACTTTCTGCTTCAAGCAGGGTAGCTAGCCCCACCCATGTCTCCCTGATACACAGCTGAGGCCAAGTTCCCCAGGGGCTCATCCAATTAACCACAGTGACTGGAATGGCCCACTCTTAGTTTCTTTTCTAACAGCGGTTTTCAACCTTCCTAACCCAACAACCCTTTAATACACCTCATGTTGTGGTGACCCCCCCACCATAAAATTATTTTGTTTCTACCTCATAACTGTAATTTTGCTACCATTATGGAGTTTAATACAAGTCTCTGCTATGCAGTCCCTAGGGGAGTCGAGACCCACAGGTAAAGACCCCCTAAACTGTTAGAAACTGCGAATCGTTAGAGAATTTCTAACACAATCTGAAAGACTGAGGAGGTTTGTGGCAACCCTCTCTAGATGCCCTGTTAACATCATATACTTTTAATTGCCTGAGACGTTAATAAATGGGTCCATCAATGTCTGCTGTAACCTCAGTCTTGTGGAGAGCAGCAACTTGGGTTGATCACAATCAAGTCTGTGCCTGGCTCTCTGAGCAGTGTCTGTGTGCACTCTCTGTAATTTAGCAATGAACCTGTAAGAGAGTTCTTCAACATCTGTGTGCCTCCAAATGCACAGAACAGGAAGCTCATAAAGCTGTGAGGGAGATATTTCAACGGCAAGGAGAAAGCCTGGGATGGGTGAGTTATAGAAGGTCATCTACTCTGTAAAGGTTTTCCTTCCTGGGCACACAACTCAACAAACTAATGGGTTGTTCCCCTTAGCTCTGACCCAACCTGATACAAGGGGCTGGAGTGTCGAGTGATCCTGGAAGCTTGAAAGACATGAGATGAAGAAGATCAAATGCAAACTCAAGAAGACAAAAACCTTAGCAAGGAAATTTCTCTCAAATGAAAGAAACGCACACCATCTTGTCATCAGAGCTTGGCAAGTTTTTTTTCATAGGAAGCAGATAGGCATTGCAGATGAGGTGAAACACTCACTGCCCACAAATTCAGGGAGCCCATATATCCCAGCAGCATAATTCTGCTTCAACATCCTTACTGCCCAGAATAACCGGCACACATCACCTGCCACCCTTCAACTGAGGTCCAGGGTAGAGCATATCTATATATAGACTATATCTATAGTCTCCTAGATATAATATGAGCAGGCTCAGAGAGTAGACAATGATCTAGTTAAGGGGTGGGCCAAAAAACCACACAGGGCAATGACAAAGCCAGGATCCATTATACCATAGGTGCAAAGACATTAGAAATGAAGCTGTTTGTGCCTCCACCAGGAAGGCTCTTCTGGGATGCCTTTAGTAGTCGAAACTAGATAGTACAAGATGGAGCCTGCCGGTGTAAGACAATTAACCGCATTTCGACAGTAAAAGGTGGGTGAAACGCTACAGAGCCAGGGTGGGGACAGATCTAGGGCAGAGAAGGTATCCGCTGCCTTCAAATCCAGACCACAGCAAGGCAAAATTCAGCACCTGCCTGTTGTCATAATCATTAAGAAAATCATCTCTTAGCTTAGCATACATAGTGATGTGCTCTGTTGTGGCATTGTCGTACATATGTGACACAATATAGCATTTTCAGTTGTCCCCATCCCCCAACAGTGCTCTGACAACAAAGGAAGCTGTTCCCTCGTAAGCAGGCATTTGTGGTACAGAAGATAACACAGCAGGCTCCCGTTCACCTAGCCCTATTCAATTGTTTCCTGTGATAACTGTTCCCTCTAAAAACTGGGCTCACGGATGTCAGCCCACCCCTACGTTCTCTGCTTCACCAACCTGAATTAAGGATCCCTTCTTTGCCCTCTTTATCACCCTCTACTCACTCTTGTGGTTGTGTTGGTGACAGTGGACTGTGGCTTCCATCTCTTGACTCTTTCTCACTTAACTTTGAGGTGCCTGAAGACAGGGTCTCTGGGGTTCCTCAGGGTATTTTTATCACGATTGATAATGAAATCAAGGCTGCTGGAGTTCTGTGTATAAAATAGTGTAGTATTGCCACATGTCTATTGACTCTTCTGTTGATTTTAGGTTTCCTCTAGATTAATGTTAATGCCTTATACTGTGACGCTTACGAAAGGACAAGAAGCATTTCTATGCGGACATATTTCCCCACCCTGCTCCAGGACATTTCAACACTCAGTTGATTGAATTATTCAATATGGAATCCAAGAACATAATGTTTTTAACTATCTGAAAATCTATTTGAATAAATTGTTTGACTCCAGCTAAAGATTCTGGTTATTTATAATGTTCTAGCTCTCTCAGTAACTAAATAGAATAACCAAATAATGAAAATACAACCTTACTCATTGTTTACCTTGTAAAATGGGATCCTGATTATTACTATTACTATTATTATCCTGATTATTGCTATTATTATTCTATTACTATACTATAGCTTTCTTATTAAGTCTTTAATCTTTCAAATCCATCTTGACCATAAATACCACAGTTCTTTTCCCAGAAATACCATTGTGTGAGGCTATCCCTCTAGAATGGTAAAGGGAGATACGGCATGATGGGTGCAAGAAGATAGTAATGTTTCTCTTCACTTCCTCTGAGGGATTTTACTAAGCGTACACAAGGAGAACTGACCCTTTAGCCACTTATCTAGTTAATTGCTCAGACCCAAGAAGGCCAAGTAGCCTTGACATGGTTCCTAGGCTAGGCCTCAAGGGTTATGAAGGTGGGAGCCCTCTTTCCTAAGGCATCTGTGGTCAATAGGGATGAAGCCCGGACTTGAGACATATCTCCAGCTGATAAAAGCTGGAGACACCAATTGTGCCTTTGAAAAATGTGGTTAGAGTGAGCAACCAGGATCCAGGGCCCTCCCAGATCTCAGAGGAACAGGGGAATTTTTGCTGTTGTTTATTTCTTTCTGTGTGTGTGTGTGTGTGTGTGTGTGTGTGTGTGTGTGTGTGTTTCCTCTCTTATCTCTCAGGAAGGGGAGCAAACATCTGTGTCTTAAATATAAATGGGGGAAATCCACTACTTTCCCCTCACCTATAGGAAATCCAGCTACTGTTATAGAATGACTGGCTTTTGTAGGGGTTTTAGTGATTGTTTGAGATTGACTCTCACTTCGTAGCCTCAGCAGGCCTCAAACAATCCTCCTTCCTCAACCCCCTGAGTGCTGACATCATGGGCAAGTACTAGCTCTCCTGGCTTTCTGCCTGACTTTTATCATGTCACCTCAGGATTACTATAGTTTATCATGTGGCCTCAGTAATACGGCCTGGGACAAGAGCAACTGGCTCACCTAAACCCCCACTCCCCACCCCAGGAAGGTGTCTCTTACCCAGAATCTTATGTGTGCGTTTGAGATTTTAACATTTAAACTTAACAGGCTCTCCAGGGTTATAAAAATATTATCTTCTTGGAAATTTTTAGCTTTATTCCACATATTTAAAGATTGGTCCATCTGTACTGTATTTTGAAATATGGATGAAGATATGGATTTAGCTTTTCCCCGCAAATGGTTTTCTCATTGCCGTAAGCCCATTTCCAGAAATAATCAACTTTTCTTCCATGATTTAAAGTCTCGGTGGGTTGAGAAGTATAGACAGATACATTTTAGCCTCATTTTATAATTAAGTCATCTCCACTGGTCAAGGATGGTTAAATGACTTACAGTTAATAATAATAATAATAAAAAAACAATGATCCAGGAATAAAATTTCAATTAATACTTGCTCCAGAAAAAAAAAAAGGCTTTCATGTAATTGGCTCATTGAACCTAAAAGTAATCTACAGGGAAATTCAATGGCAGAAAGACAATGATATGTAGCCTTGATGTTAGTCTTGGTCAAAACCATGACCGGTGTAATTTCGTCCTCCTGCAGCTTCTCAGAAGGAGTTCCAAGGTGGCATGGTACATTCCCCTTATCTATCAGCTCCACAGGACTGTCTTTTCTGATAACTGATGGCAAGAGTTTAAGGAATGTGTCAAATATGAATAAAAGGCTATGCTGACTTGAACACCAAATTAAAAAAAAAAAAAAAAAAAAAACACTGCTATGGAAAGCAAAAAGTTTAACTCTTTCTGGTCATAAAACAAGTACAGTTTTTAAAAGGGCTAGTCTCTGAGTTGTTTCTCTCCTAAGACCATTATTTAAGCTCTGCAATAGGGAGAATTTTACAAAATCACACAGTTTATAGTTAATATTTTATTTTTAATTAAAAAAATACTTAACAGGTTAGTGTAACTTATTTCAACCTTTCCTTGAAAACCCACCTATTCACTAGAAATCTATTTGAGTAGGATTGAAAAAAACACCCCACAGATCTTGAAATGTTTCTGGCCTGAGCATGAAGCCAGCAGGGGGTCTTTACGAAGTGGAAACTGTCCTCCTACCCACAAATAAGTGCAATCTTCAGAGAGTGCCAGGGATGTCATGCCCATCCTGTGCTGGACACAGACCACCGAGTCCACCTGCCCTAGAGACCAAGGAAAGAGTGTGTGTGGCAGACACTTTATCCCTACGGTATTGCTGAGAACAGGAGAGCGGGAGCTCTGAGCAGTTACCAGAGATCTTCTGCAGTGCCCCCCAAAAGCCAGTCCTCTTTGCACACGAACGGTATGACACAGACACAGGACTTTATCCTTAAGAAGGTTCTCTAGCCAGGTGGTAGTGGTACACACCTTTAATCCCAGCACTTGGAAGGCAGAGGCAGGTGGATCTCTGTGAGTGTGAGGCCAGCCTGGTCTACAGAATGAGTTTCAGGACAGCCAGGGCTACACAGAGAAACCCTGTCAAAAAAAAAAGAAGAAGCTTCTCCTTTTAATAAGACTAAAATAGTTCCCATCTCTATGACAGAGATGTGCCACTAAAGATGACAGAACAAAGCTAGTCCTACTTTTCTGTGAGCCTCCCCTTACTGCATGTGCAAGGCCACCCACGGACCTTCTGTAAGACTCGAGTGAAGAGGAATCTTCAAGCAAAGTGAAGAAAACTGCCAAACCTGGACCTCTGAGCTAGACTCAGGATAAAAATGCTAGTTTCATTTTTTTTCTCCCTGGATCATTTCCAATCACCTTAGCATATTACTTATAAGATGAATAAATTATGTGTCCACAATGTCCCAGAATTCTCCATGTCAGACATACAAGTTTCCATCAGCACAGCTCTAAGACCTTCCTTCCCTATCATCTCAAGGAACCTTAGAGAAGGAATGTCTCTTTCTCTGGACCAGTCTCCTCATACATTAATTATTTTTTTCTCCCCAGCTCCTACACTGCTCTACCCCTGTCTTTATAGCAGTTTGTTGTTTAAAAGGTAGGAGGACAGATCATCAGGTTCATAATTTGTAGTCTCTAACAGAGGTTAAAGGATAGACTGTGTGAAGTGGGCAGCTGGTTTCTTATACATGCCCCAAGATGCCTACCTAGGATCTCACAGCTGACAACCGTAGGTTCAGATGGCTCTGTTAGTTCCCACAGAGCTACCCTATGACATCAAAGCAACATGACTTGAGTTTACTTGACAAGATCATTACAGTAATATGGTATTTCATTGTGCATGAAGTATCCCCCAATACATACTGTCTCATTTCTCTTCTGTGTAAGTATTATGAAAATGAAATTATCTATAAATTCAATTATATTGGATATACCTATAAGAAGACTCCGTGACAGCTAAGGCAAAATAAGATTCTTTTATTTAACCTTAGGGAGGGATAGAAATACAGTTCAGTGATCAGATACTTGTCTCGTGTCAATGAGGTCCTGGAGTTGATTTCTGGTAACCTCTACCTCATCACCCCCAGAAAATTAAAAAGAACCTAAGAATGAAGTTTGCTATGCTTGCCCACTTGACAGCAGCAGCCCAGACTCTCTTTCATCCTTTTTCAATGGGTACTTTCCACCCTGAAGTCGACCTCATGATAACCTTTCGGTTGCAGCTGTGCCCACCACAGTCTTGCTCTGGGTAAGAGGAGGAAAATGGAAGAAAGGTCACATCCCCCAGATGAGGTGCTTTCATCTGAAGTTATTTCTCATTGGTTACTTCAGCCTGCAAGGAAAACTGGGAAATGCAGTTTGTTTGCTTAAACATTGACACCGCTCTACTCCTGTCTTTATAGCAGTTTGTTGTTTAAAAGTTAGGAGGACAGATCATCAGGTTCATAATTTGTAGTCTCTAACAGAGATTAAATGATAGACTGTGTGAAGTGGGCAGCTGGTTTCTTATAAATGCCCCAAGATGCCTTCAGAGTATGCTTCAGTTGATAAATAACCCTAAGTGAGATAGTGATATCATAGTGTATCTAAATGGAACTCTTTTGTACTTTAAAGGGTACCAATTGCTTATGCATTTATACATGGCAGCATGTATCATTTTGCTACACTTGGTAAAATTTTGTATGTGCAACCTAGAGGCCTGGCTTGCCCCACAGTAGAGGTATAGGCTAGTGCCCATGGCTTCGTGTTTCACTATGAGGACCATGTGGTACCCTTTTATTCTGAGTAAGTCAGGCAGTTTGTACTGCACTGATTTTCTTCAAGTTGTTGTTGTTTGTTATTGTTTTGGATGTGTTAATTAGTGTCATCATCACTAAATACCTGACAGAAACAAGAGAGGAGAGGTTTATTTTGGTTCATGGTTCAAAGAATATAGTCCAGTGTGGTGGGTAAGGATGACTGGGACAGCTCATGACAGCTGGCCACATCCTAGCCACCAGCAAACAGCTCAGGCCAGAAGTGAATGGACTATAACCCATGAGACCTAACCTTCAGTGGCCCAAATTATCTGCTAGCCAGAGGACCTGGTGCAGATCCACGTTGGCCCAGTGCTAGCAGCTTTAGTTTCTGCGAGTTCCTATGAGCTCTGATCAGTTGATTTAAAAGACGATGTTTTGTTTTGCTGTATTGTTTTGGGTGCCTTCCAACCTCCCCCACAGGCTCTTACACTTTTTTTTGCCTCTTCTTCAAGGCTCCCTGAGCTGATGAAGGGAGGGATTTTGTCTAGACATCCCATTTAGAGCTGTGTGTACAAAGTACCCCGTCTCTGCATAATGTCTGCTTGTGGGTCACTACGTCTGTTTCCATTGCTGCAATATAAATAAAAGAAAATGTTTGCAACCATGATTTTTAAAAATAATGTATTATATTTTATGTTGCTATGCCACAAAGGGATAGTTTTAAAATAACTAGATGTATCCCATCCCCCCCAAAATATTCTCTCTTCTTTTCACAATTGAATTTGGGTTGGAGTACAGTAAAAGATTCAGGTTAAATGAATTCTATTGTTTTAGGTTTTATTTTATTAAGTCAAGAAAGAAATCCCACTGGGATGTCACTTTCCTGGTAAGATGGAATATGGAGACTCCTTCATTATGCACAGATGTCTACTGAAGATGTGTGGGAATGGGAGGGTTGTGATGTTAGGAAACAAGAAAGCAAATAGAGTCGTACAGTGTCTCTTGGGATCTTTCTTTAAGTGCAAACTAACTGAATTAGAGAGGAATCTCTGAGAGAGGCCAACAGAGTACCATGAACCTAGTGTGACAGAGAATTTCAAAGACTCCTCAACCACAGCGCAAATGTGCTGCTGTACATCCCAGGAAAGTAGAGGCAGTGAGTATTGACCACACGACCCTGTTCACATTGCCCCAGAAGAAGAGGTGGTTAATATCACCCGCCTTCCACGCCAGGGGCTCCCCGTGTTTCAAGAGTCGGACTCTTCAAACCTTCCTTCCTCTTCAACAGAAAAATGTAAAGTTAAAAACAATTACTTTAAGTTTTGAGAGTGCTCACTGAATACGTTCGCTTTTGTTTCTATGGCGAATACAGAAAAAGCTTCTGGAGAAATGGATACAGTAACACATGGACGGATGACCACCGCATTAACTAGTAAATTACTTATCTAGTAAACATGCCATGGAGACTTTTATTCAGATGTTCCACTGAATGAATGAGTAGCGAGTGTTTCCCAAAAAACATTTCATTTCTAAGGAGAATTATGCCTCAGAAAAATCAAAGTTGTATAATCAATCAAGGTCCAAAAAGCCAATTAAGTCAGAAAATGTATTGGCATCATCACGTCCTCACAGTGTTTCTTGTTACCTATGAATTCATGTTTTTCAAAAAAAAAAAGAAAAAGAAAAAGAAATTCCTTTAAGGAGCTAGGCAAGACAGTGCTGTGGCAGGAAAACCCAAGACATCTTTACTGCATAGTGTGAGACACTCTGTCTAAAACCCAAATGAAAAGCCATCTACTTAAAAGTCAGTGTGGTGGGGAGCATGTGCGTGTGCATGTGTTTGTGTGTGTATGTGTCTGTGTGTACATGTGTGTGAGCATGAGCATGTGTGTGCTTGAGTGCATGAGTGTGAGAGTGTGTGTGTTGTGTGTGTGTGTGTGTGTGTGTGCGTGCATGTGTGTGTGTTCTACTGTTGCTGTTTTTGTTGTTGTTTAGGAAAGGCAGAAGTTTTTGCCTCAATTACTTACTCAGTTTGGGAAAGACAGAAATAAGAAGTCACTGGAAAAACTCTTGACCAGACAAGCAGTTGATTCGTAAACTAGCATCAGACTGGCTTAGCACTGTTTAGCTCCTGCTACAACCACAGAGACGGGAATGGAAAGTCAATAAATTCAGTTAGTGATTTGCATACTGGAGCCACATGCAAATACTGGAAGACAGGCCCAGAACTTGGGCCTCTCTTGCATTTCCCACACCCTCTCTGAACTCCTTTCTCACTTGTAGTCAGTGCCAAACAGCTTACTGCACGGTCACTTGACAAGCTTGTTTGAACTCCAAGTTGATTGGGAGATCACACACCACAGAGACAAACGTCATGTCCATCCTGTTTCTTTCACTATTCCTTTCAGTTCCCTGCATTCATTCACTTGTCCATCCACGAGTGACTATTAAAAGCCAAGACCTATTCTATCAATATGCCAAGAGAATGGCCTGAGCAAGGTTTCTAATTCTAAGAGGTTTATGTGTAAACAAGATGAGGGAAAAATGAAAAGCATCAGAGGTGCTAAATATGATGGGAGGATGGAGACAGAGAAAGGAACGCTGAACGGAATACCTCTCTACAACATAATATTTAGATAATGACCTGAATGACCAAGAACAACAGATCCATGGGAGCCAGAAAACAGCAAGAGAAGGCGCATTTGAAATGAGCCCCGGAGACAGCAAGAAAGAGTTCTCGTGGTTTCTAAATGCCACCACTAATCATGTGGAGTGCATTCTGAATGCTGTTCGGGATTTAACTGAAAAAAAAAAAATGAAATGCTCTATTTTAAACTTTTAAAAGGTTGCACTGCCTGGTGTGTGCAATTAGAAGTAAGAAATAAAGAGAGAGAGAGTAGTCACATTACCACAATAGTCCATGAGAAAGATATTATTTGAGTCAGAGCAGTGTTAACAGAGATGAAAAAAAAATGTGGGTTCAGGAAATGTTTGGAAGATCTAGTCAAGATGATTTGCTGATGGCGCAGAAGCCTCAGATGACTAAGCTGTTAAGAGTAAGTGCTGCTTTTGCTGAGTACCTGGATTCAGATCCCAGCACCCATGTTGGGCAACTCACAACTGCCTCTAACTTCAGCTCCAGGGAGCCAACACTGTCTTCTGGCTCTCACACACAACTGCACACACACACACACACACACACACACACACACACCACAGAGACACAGAGAAATGGAGAGACAGAGATAGTGACAGAAAGATCAAAGATTGCCCATATGGTTGACATAAGAAATGGAACAAATGAGGATGTCTTTTCCTGAGCTGGGAGGAGGAGCAGGTACGCAGGAGGTGAGAGAGATCAGGAAGGAAATCAAGCTATTTTTAGTTTGAGATGCTCACTGAAGACACCAAAATTGAAATGTCAACAAAGCAGCTGAATACAATATTCAAATGAGAACTCACCAGCCCGCACATGGTATCTGAAACCATGAAATTACATAAAATTACATCCAGTGGCTAAGTGGACAATTGAAAAGAGTGGGTGGGAGGATCCCTAAAAAGGAAATAAACTGGCTGTTAGCAGAGACGCAAACTAAACACATAAGATGTAAAGTGAGTTTTCATAATGTATCAGAAGGCAGAAAATGAGTATCCAATTCCTCTTCAATGTTTGGCGGAAAATGACATTAATTAGAACATTGCTTTAATATCTTCACAAAGTCATTCAAAGTAAGACACTTTGATGAAAACCATAGAGTATTAGGAGAACAGACACAGTTGCTTCAATGGAATTCCACTTAAGTGAAAATTTGTGTATGTTTCACATAGTTTACAAACCAGGCTGTGAGTGAACTCATTATTTTTAAGCAGAACATTGGAATGACATCTGCCTGGAATGTTCTATAATTCTCTTGATCTAAGAAATATAAAAAAAAAAATTTAAAGGTTCACTGGAATTTTATTGTAGCTCCTTTCAAAGAGTTTTGGTTTAATAAGCATACAAATAAAACTGAAAGATGATAGATTGGAATAATGAAGTCCTTTCTTAGAAAAAAACTTACATTCTCCTCTCTTAAAGGCTTTTATAGGAAGTATGCAAATAATAAAACATTGTTTTAAAAATCAAAGGTAAAACTCACACCCATTCTGTCAGCACTTTCCAATCATAGGACTGTCTCTGGATGAATCAAGTTGCCAGATTTTTATGAATATCTAGAGTCCCTCGCTCGTTTGCATGCACGTGGGCTTGTGAGCATGTGTGTGTGTGTGTGTGCACCTATGTGTGAAAGGGATATCACTGGGGGCATAAAAAAGAAGTTGTTGTCGCTTCCTCTTGGTCCCCTTTTATGATACAGCTAGAGGTGACTGATGATAACAGCCCTTTGCTTTGGAGAATTATTGATCAAAGAGAAATATGATCACCCCCCTTCCTGGGGATAGTGAGCAGAGCACACACGGCAGAAAGTGAGCAGACACAGAGGTACAAATAGTGAGGGCTCCCTTGGGTGCTTTGTGAGCCCTTGAGCACCTCAGCTGGATAAAGCAAGCAAACTCCTCCGAGTCCACTTTCCTGCTTAGCATCCATCCCCCATCCCAAGCTGCTTCTCTCTTCCCCCTTCTCCTGAGAGGAAGCCTGATTCAGTAAAGGCCTAGACCGTCACCAGCTTAGCCTTGGCTCTCTGAAACACAGTTAAGATTGTTTCTCTATAGTCAAGACACGGAATTACTCAGATATTACAATAGTGTGTGTGTGTCAATATGTATGTAAGTGTGTTTTACTGGGTGTGCTTGAGTGACTGTGTGTGTGTGTGTGTGTGTGTGTGTGTGTGTGTGTGTGTGTGTGTAAACTTACTGAGCCCATTTGGTGTTGCTTGTGTGAACATGTGTTTCAGGCTGACCATTTGGAATTGGATAACCTATCAGACTGAGTCTACCTCTGTTAGAAGCCATTGATTGTTGCCTGTTGCTTGTCACTTAGGGGTAGAGCGTTAAAAGATCCCCCCTTACCCCCACACACATTGACATATAGCCTGGTGTTATGCTATCATTACGTAGGGTTGTTTAGGGTGCCTTATTGCTGAGATTTCATGGCTGTAGTTTTCCTTTCATGCCTAGAAGACTGTATAGCAGCAAGTGCCCTGATCCTATGGCCTTTACACTTTTTCCACCCCATCTAGTAGATGTACCAGTCAGGGCTTGATACTCCACCATCATTTATTCCCTGCATTTTGACCAGATGCAAATCTCTTAGGGGTAGCCTCCGGCTTCTGCAAAAAGCAGCTTCTTTGGTGAGAGGTTAGAGCTATGGGGATAAGAATAAGTACTTAGAATACAGTTTGAAATGGGAAAATGGCAACAGTAGGTGCTGTGCACCACACAGGGAAGTCATGTTCCTCGAAGGGCCATAAGACTATCTAACAAGAGAGGGGTTGGGGAGAAGCCTCCCCCGAATTCCTGGTCCGGATGATCCAAGAGACTCTTAAACCAAAACAAGTTATTTCCATTGTCCTGGGCTTCTTCCTAGAACATGAAGACAAAACCCTATTGCTGGACCTACCATATGCTGTAGACACCTGACTCGGAGGAATCAAGCTGGAACTGACCTGAAAGCCTCTTCCTTAAGGACAATCTCTCAGAAGGTGCTATGCAAGCTGCCAAGAGAAAAAAGCAATCCTCCTTCCTGAGTGTAAAGCCTGTGAACTAAAACAATGCTTGATATTCCCAATGGTGCAATGGTGGCACCATCATTTCGTAGCTTACCAACAACTAATTGAACTCAGCACCCTCTCAACAGGAAAGGATTCATGCCTGGTACTGGAAACCCAGCCAGCTACCCATGCCTGGAAGTAATTTCCATGTTTTAAAAGTAAACTTTGCAAAAATACTTTTTGGAACTTTTGTTGAGATTGTAATGAACTCATAATGTAATTTGGGAAATTTTCTATCATTGAAAGACTTAAATATTTTCAATCTTTAACACTGGGTTTGTTCCCTAACATAACAGCTATGCTGGCTAGTTTATGTCAACTTGACACAAGCTAAAGTCATCTGAGAGGGGAACTTCGATTAAGAAAGTGCTTCCATAGGATCAGACTGTAGCTTTTCCCCGAGTTGTGCGGAGACGGAGGCTCAGGTTCCTTCAAGGTTCTGCCTCACCCTTAATCCACGGCCATGGCAGAGGAAGGTATTGCTGCTACAGGTGTAACTTATTGTCACTTGATGAAGAGCCCCTCATCCACGATGGCCTAGCACGTGGCATATGCGAAGCTGCCAAAGCCTTAGACAAGCTCCAGGCCCATCTTTGCATGCTTGCATCCAACTCATCCAACTGTGATGAGCCCGCGTATGTCAAGCTGGTGGAGGTGCTCTGTGCTGAGCACCAGATCAAGCTGATTGAGGTTGATGATGACAAGGAACTGGGAGGATGGGTAGGCCTCTGTGGAATCGAGTAAGAGGGGAAGCCATGGAAAGCGGTTGGTTGCAGGTGTGTAGTGGGTAAGGACTACGGCAAAGGATTTCAGGCCAAGGATGCCACTGAGGAGTACTTCAAATGCAAGAAATGAATAAACAAACATTTTGGCTCATTAAAAAAAAAAAAAATCGGGCTGTAGGCAAGCCCGTAGGAAATTTTCCTAATTAGTAATTGATGGGGGAGGGTGATACCATCCCTGGGATGGTGGTTCTGGGTTCTATGAGAAAGCCAGCTGAGCAAGCCAGGGGAAGCGGGCTAGTGAGCAGCACCCTCCTGGTCTCTTCATCAGCTCCTGCCTCTGGGCTCCTCCCCTGTTTGAATCTCTGCCCTGACTCCCTTCAATAATGAACAGTGATGTGGAAGCATATGTCAAATAAACCCTTTCCTCCCCAAGTGGCTTTGGTCATGGTGTTTTCTCACAACAATAGAAACCCTCACTAAGACACCAGGTTTTCCTTCACAGGTTCTGAGATATAAAAATCTCTGTTTTCTCAATCTCCTCCAATTTAGTAAGTGACATCACTATATTTACATCATCTCAGGACAAAGTATAATCATTTTCTTTAGACTTCAAAATTGCCACCAGCTGCTCTACAGTCAAGATTTATTTAAAAAAAAAAAAATGAGTAACTTCTTGCCCCAACTGCTCTAAGCTGCCATGGCTTTGGCTTATTTTATCACAACAACTTCCTTGTTGTGGTTAAAACATGACTTCCCTTCAGTCAGCATGCTCAACACAGTAACCAGAATGAGACAATCTCCTGCCGGTCAGATAACATCATGCTTGGGAGCCTTTGATGGCTTTTCATTTCAGTCTTATCATCACTATGGTGGTAGTTCTAGCTATTAGAATGACTCTTCCCAAATCTCTTCTCCAATCCAGACATCTCTCTCACCAACTCCAGACTAGCTTCCCAACTCTCCACTGACCCTCTCCTCTCAAAATAGCTTGAACTAAGCATGGCTCAATCTGATTTTGTGATTTTCATGCTTTTTCCTAAGCTTACTGTTCCAACTGTCTTCTCCAGCTCTGTAAATGACATTGTTATATTTACATGATCTCAGGTAGAACATAATCATTCTCTTCAGACTTCAAGTTCAGCTCTTCAAACTGCTGCTCTACAGTCAAGATTCGTTTTTAAATAGTATCTAATAACTGCTTATCCCCACTGCTCCATGCACCTCTGGTCTTTTTGTTGGCTTACTAAACAGCTTCCTTCTTGCTCTCGATGCTTCTCTGTAGTAACCAGAATGAGACTGCTATCTGTAAGTCAGTTAACATCATGCATCTTCCTACAAGCTTCCAGTGTGTTTTTACTCAGGACTAAGCATTAGAGCCTTCGTCCTTGGGATTCTGATGTGTACTGAATACCAGCTGAGACATCCAGTTGGATTCTTAGTCTTTACATTGGTAGACAGCCATTGTTGGATGAACTGGACCACAACCTATAAGCCGTGTGTGTGTGTGTGTGTGTGTGTGTGTGTGTGTGTGTGTGTGAATATATATACACATATATATACATATATGTGGTCTGAATGTGTATATATATATTCATTCTGTTCAGTCAGTTCTGTTCCTCTAGAGAACCCTGACTAACCCTGACTAATACACCTTTCTTCCTGGAGTTGGTTTTGTCAGCCATTTTTGCTATGACAGTTCAGCTTTGGAATTATCTTGACTAGGATGATGGGGAATAAAGAAATAGATACACATACCAAAAAAAGAAGAAGAAGAAGAAGAAGAAGAAGAAGAAGAAGAAGAAGAAGAAGAAGAAGAAGAAGAAGAAGAAGAAGAAGAAGAAGAA